>NC_044320.2:28903139-29538452 GCF_007474595.2 Lynx canadensis
AAGACTTGCCAGGCACACAAACCTGTTTCTCCTGATAGCAGCCTGTGCTGCTATCATGGAAAATGTCAGTGTTGTTAAGGCCAGTAGTCGTTTTGCACAATGCAGGCTGTTTGGGTTTCTCTAGTTAAAAACAAAGCAGAGTTGAAAGCATATAAACCTACTCCAAAGTTGTAACATTCAAAACAATGAGAAGGAAAGGTGCAGTGTGATGAAGGATGATTCCTAAAGAATGGAACCAAACCTATAACATAAATGCAAAAATAAAATAAAAATAATAAAAATAAAATAGCTCTAATTTACGGAACAGATAGTATCTATGGGTACCTTAGATACATCATCCTTTTCAATATTTACAACAGCCCCAACAGGTAGGAATTAATATCCCACGTTACTGATGAGGAAGCTGAGGCTTAGAGGAGTAACTGGCCCCATTCACACAGTGGGAAGGGGCAGAGATGGAACAAAAGCCAGTCAGACTGGACCAAAAAGTCCCTGTGTTTTCATAACATTATAAAAACTATATAATTCAATACTTCAGTTAGACAAAAATGTATGTAATAAGGAAATCTCTAGAAAAAAAAAGCCAAAAGTAAAATACTACTCCTTCCATCTTACTCACTTAAGAGAAATATTAAAAAAAGACATTTGAGAAATACAAGGTATGAATATAAAGTAACAAGGCCAAGAAAGTTAGAAACACTCCAGAACTAATCAAAACGATAACACTCCTCATTAAAGTAGGCCTCCTAGACAGAGACACAATTATTTCCATGATCATGCCATTGCTCAAGACACTTTTTTTTTTTTTTAATTTTTTTTTTCAACGTTTATTTATTTTTGGGACAGAGAGAGACAGAGCATGAACGGGGGAGGGGCAGAGAGAGAGGGAAACACAGAATCGGAAGCAGGCTCCAGGCTCTGGGCCATCAGCCCAGAGCCTGACGCGGGGCTCGAACTCGCGGAGCGCGAGATCGTGACCTGGCTGAAGTCGGACGCTTAACCGACTGCGCCACCCAGGCGCCCCTCAAGACACTTTTACTTAGGGGTTTTTAAGCATCAGACTTCAGCTCAGGTCATGATCTCGTGGTTCGTGGGTTCAAGCCCCACGTTGGGCTCTGTGCTGACAGCTCAGAGCCTGGAGCCTGCTTCAGATTCTGTCTCCCTGTCTCTCTGCCCCTCCCCCACTAGCACTCTGTCTCACTCTCTCTCTCTTTCACAAATAAATAAACATTTCAAAAATATTTAAAACACTTTTACTTAGGTCATATAATTGTAAAATTATATCTTTGGCTCCTGAAGCCTAGCCTTTAGAACAAAGTAATGCAGCAGCAAATTTCTGCCTGCAATGGTGAATATGATATGTGGAAATAGCTGTAAGTCACATAGATACACCAAAATATTAACAGTAGACCTTTCTAGATGGTGGAATTTCAGGAACTCACTTTCTAAGTCGAACATTTCTATAACATTTAATTTTCTCATCATGCCTTTTACAAAAATAAAGTATTTATATAGTCATATGGGACCAACATTTAGGTAATCATCTAGCAGTGACAATTCCATTTAGAAAGTGTTCTTGTGTGATTAATAAATTAGGTCTGCATGCAATTCTAAACATGAAATATGGGTTAGAGAGCACTGATGGAGTATGTATATGTAGTTCTTCAAAAAAGTTTGTTCAAGTAGCACATTCACTTAGCTTTGGAAGTCTGGTGTGTTTTGTAAATTCATTACATTGCTCTATACACATTCTGTATATATCACGGGCCCTGAAAACCTATATAAAACAGTATTTAGACTCAGCCTCTGAGAAAGACATATGCTAACACATTTTTAGTCACCTGCAGTACGTGGGTAAAGTAAGAAGAGGGAAGACAAATCAAGGTGGGGATGCAGGTATCTGCAACTCAAATAGAATTTCACTATCCCATGATCCTCTATCTCTAGCAAGAGCATCCAGCAATTGAGACAGATGGGAAAACTAGAAATTCACCATGACACGAGTGACACACAATACACTGTGACTCAGAAAGTCCATGTAAGAGCAAAGGTTACAGCTAAATTCATAAAGATGTTCTTCCAAAACACCTTAAGAATAGAATGTTTTGTTTTGTATTTATAACTAAGGGCCATCTGGGTCTACATACTTAATCTCAAAGAATGGTTTTTAGATCAGAAAAGTTTAGGTCTCAAGGCAGAAAGAAATAGTTGAGTGGTGTTCTGTTCTGTTTTATTTTGTTGTGTTTTGCTTTGTTTTAGTCTGGGCATTTCTTTATGGCTTTGAAAACTCTGTTAAGAACCAAATAGCTTTCAAGCACATCTTAACAGCAATTTACAATACAAGGAAACTACGGATAAAGCCTCTTTTAAATTAGTCTTCAGCAAATACATTGGCTTTAGGTGTTTAGCTCTAAACAACAACAATCAAACGTTAGTCCAAAATATATTCTTCACAATTTAGAGGCATAAACCATTTTAAATATGTCACTGACAGATCGAATTCTGCAGAAATGTTACTTAGAAGTATTGAAAGACATTTCAGTATGTATGACAGAATAATTAAATGTGTTGCTCTGTCCATTCTAACTCCCAAAGGTTCTCATTTGTCTTTTTATTTTAAAGACTAAATAATAGTTTTTTGTATTTTCAAAAATGCTTTTCTTTCCTATCCTTCAAAAATCCATGAACAGAATATTACTATTATTTAGAATGCAAAGGCCTTAGGACTAAAAGAACCATATATTTAATCTTAGGAACAGTTGTTCATTAAAGAAGTTCACTGATTGCCTACTATATTTCCACCCATGACCAGGCAAGGAGAAAGTCATACATAACCCATACTTTGATGAAGTATATGAAAAGGACTGGGTGGCAGGAGAAGCCATCCAAAGTTTTGCTTTTAATTGCCTTTCTGCCTTCATTAACATTCTAGTTATCCATCACAGCCTCTTATTAAACATTCTACTTCCCAAGCCCTCCAAATGTTATATTTGATAAAGATAAATTAAATGTTATTAGACCCATGAAGAACAAAGCAAATAACTGCCAAGGTGGATTCAAGATTTTCCTTTTGGGGGCACCTGGGTGGCTCAGTCAGCTGAGCGTCCAACTTTTGCTCAGGTAGCGATCTCACCATTCCTGAGTTGGAGCCCCACATTGGGCTCTCTGCTGTCAGTGCGGAGCCTGCTTTGGATCCTCTGTTCCCCTCTCTCTCTCTGTCCTTCCCCTGCTCATGCTCACTTTCTCAAAAATGAATAAACATTTAAAAAAAATGTTCCTTTCAGTTCAGTCATTATAATCCAGATCTTGGAAGTTAAATTAAGCAAGTGATTATAGTATGAATTCAGATGATCAGGATGGTAGAGATTGTTGGGGATTTTGTTAGTTGTCAAAGGGGTAGAGTTAATATTCTGGCCAAAAGGAGAAACAACTCTTATGGATTTTTTTTAAACCACAAATCTCTAAATGTGATATAGTCTTTAAAATGCTTCAACCTTGGCCAAAAAGAAAAAAAAAGAAAAAGAAAAAAAGAGGCAACCTTACCTTCTCCTTTGATAGTCAGCCTTGTCGCTCCATTTATGCTGCCATATTTAGGTATTATTTCTGTGACTTTGGGAACAATTTTGGAGCCACCTGAAAGATATTACAGTGCAGAAGTAAAAGCATCAAGTACTCATTTCAAGCATCAAATGGTACCACATATTACAATGTTAAAAGAAAAACATCATGGGGGCGCCTGGGTGGCTCAGTCGGTTAAGCGTCCGACTTCAGCTCAGGTCACGATCTCACGGTCCGTGAGTCTGTGAGTTCAAGCCCTGCGTCGGGCTCTGGGCTGATGGCTCAGAGCCTGGAGCCTGCTTCCAATTCTGTGTCTCCCTCTCTCTCTGCCCCTCCCCCGTTCATGCTCTGTCTCTCTGTCTCAAAAATAAATAAACGTAAAAAAAAAAAAAGAAGAAAAAAAGAAAAACATCATGAAGATACAGGACTGAAAGTAAATACACCCATATTCTATTTGTGGCTCTACTACTAACCAATGATTTGACAGAAACTAAGTCATTAACTTAATTAATACCCTTTGGCTTTATGCAAAGTACTATCTTAGGTGCCACAAAGAGTGGGAATAATACATGATCATTCTCATCACTCTTACCTATCATATTACAAAAGATTTATTCCAACCCTTAATTTCATGTAGTGCTCACTAACTACAGTTCCATAACTACAGTTAGCAGCCCACACAGCAGCAGACAATGCTGCAGAAATAATACTGTGGAGAAATGGGTTGTTCGTTATAAGAGCACAGAAGAAGTGCAAAGCTGGGTCAATTGAAAGAATAGTCCAGGTACAAAAGGTAATGATATGTCTTAAGAAGAAATTGTTTTCTGTGACAGAGTAAGACTTTAGGGAAGATAATTTCTGGGATCTTTTCAGCCTCCTGATGATAGTAAGTTCTTACTCTAATGGTCCCTAACTCATTCAATGAATGGTGTAAGGTTCCTGGGGATATACAAATGTATTGACAGTCCCAACTTTCCAAAAGTTAGGATAGACAGCACAGAGTGACAGCACACAGAAGACAGCACAGGGGCCATGGGTGACTAAGAAGGGGCACTTCATCCACACTGCTTGGGTCATACTGGCTTCTTGAAAGAAGGGGCACCCCGGCTGCATCTTGCAGGGCCAATGTAAATAGCTGGCCTGGACCAAGTTTGGGAAGATAAAGAGCTCTAGAAACAGGGAGGGGCCTCTGCATACACAAGGGTGAGTGGACTGCTTCTTTGGAGAACTGGAAGTATGCTTTAAAACAACTCAAAGATACACATTGGCTACAAGAGTTCGTTTTCTGCTTAAACTATACAAATCTGGTACTTATAAGATTCAGTAACAATTCTCAAAGTAGGTGGAAAAATTTAAGCAGAGACCAAAAAGAAAGGCCACACAAATTACTGTTTAAAATGGATATATGAGAAAAGGTTAAAGAAATTATAATCGTATAGTCCATTCCTGCATGCAAAAAGTTTAGTATGGACTTCAGATGTGTCTGTACTTTAGGTCTGACTTTGCCAAGAGCTCTAAGACTGATCCTGCTTTAGGCACATTTATAACTCCCACCAGCTCACAGCCAAGAGTAGGAAACTCCAGTAAGGACTCTGAACCCTATCTCCAAGACCGTGCTGCTCCTCACCTATCTCAGGTTCATCCTCCCGTTATCTCCACGGACAACTCCAATTTCTTATCTTATCATCTCTTCCAACTCTCTCCTGGGTATTACTTTGAAGGCACAGGGCAGCTGCCCCTGAAAGTGACTGACACCAGTCACAGAGATCCATTCCTGTCCTAAGGGGGGGGGGGGGCACTGCTCTCCATACCTTGGGGGAAAGGGACCCAAAAAGAGTGAGAAGAGAGAGGACTCAGACTGTGTCCCCATCCCCACCTCCAGCCAAGTTTCAGTGTCTTTTTCAATGGAGTCACTTGGGGGTGGGGGCTGTGAGGTTCCATAATTCACGCAGGAACTCTTAAGACTTTAGAGCAATCCCTCTTCTCTTCTGTCTCTGTCTCTCTGTTAGGCCTGCCCTGCAGGTCCCAGGTCCGCAGGATCGCCATGCAGCCGTACTCGCAGCCTTGGCGCAGGGCTGGTGGCAGGCAGTCCCGCCTCTCCCACGCCACCCCTGGGATCAGGGGTTGCGTCTGCACGGACCGTGCCCGGGATGAGTTACCTGTGCGGGGGTCCGCGGCGCACAAGAGCAGCCCCCAGAGGCCCCAGGTTCCCAAGAGCCACAGGTGTCCCATCGCCGCGCCAGCCCCGCAGAGTCCGCGCGCGCCGCTCACTCGCAGCTGCAGCCAGTGTCGGGCTCCGGTCCGGGCGGAGACGCGCTCGCGCGCCACGCTCTTCCCACGCACGCAGGCGAACTCAGCCACCCGAGGCCCGCCCCGCCCCGGGCCGTCCCGCCGCACCTCTGGGATTTGCACGCAGATACACTCCCCTGCGCGGGAGAACTGATCCCGCCCCGACCGGTGTGTGGTGATCAGACCTCCACAGGCGAACCTGGGTGCTGACGTCTGAAGGCTGTTCCCATGAGTGTAATGACTCCATTTCATCTGGCAACAGAGATCAATGGGCAAGTTTTCCATGAATCCTGCCCCACTCCCCACCCCCCTTCAATTCTAGGCCTACACACTTTCATTTGCCAGTCTGCTTTAATTATTATCACCAGGTGGACCTAAAAGTCCACCTAATGCACAAACCCCACACGTTTTTTTCCCCTTCACATTCATATAAATTTGTGCTGATCCTTTAACTGACAATCATACTAATATGTATCGATTTCTCTGCATGTCCCAAACACCATGCCCAGTGCTTTAGAGACTTCAACTCACAATAATCCCCAAAGGACTCTTACGATTACTATTAATGACAATTACTATTGTTATCCCCATTGTTCCAAGCTGTGGACTGAGGCACCAAACTTTGAGTGACTTGCCCAAGGCCACGTAGCTAAGTGCAGTGAGGACCCAAGCAGTGACTCCAGAGCCAATGCACCTAACCCCTCCACTGCCCCCCAGTTTAGCACACCTCTAGTGAGGGTTTGCAATGCCTAGGACATACTCATCCTAAAAATTATTCATTATCTATCTGAAATTCACATTTAACTCAGTATCCTGTGTTTACTAAACCTGACTACTCTAGCTGGGAGGGAAGAGAGAAGAAATAGAAGCCAGAACTCTAAAATATGAAAAATAATAATATTAGGCCCTTGCTCTTCAAGAGTTTATAACTATCTCATCGGGGGTTGAATGTTTTTGTTGTTGTTAGATCCGGTTAATCACATTCATCTCATAATGTTCTGCAAACTGACTCCCCATGTCACCATCCCACAGAAACTAGTGCCTGCAAGGTACCACTGCCTCTGGGAACTCTTTGTAGCATGTGACACTGGTAACATCTTTCTTGAAATTCCATTCCTCTGAAGAGTCTTGGGTTTCTTCCTACCTCTCCAATCATTTCCATCTTCTATTTTTCTCTTACTTCTTCTTCCTGAAAATTGATGTTTCTGCAGGTTTTACTCACCCTTCCCTCCTCCATCTGGAAGTTGGTCAATTAGCAGAAAATCAGCTCATTGAATGCCAATTTGCTGATTAATTATTTGCCAAACTTACTAAATTTGAAGACTGCAATGTCATATAGCAATAGTTACCAGCTTTATCAAGAATTGCTTAGCAGCATTTTCAAAAATACTCACTTTAAATTATTAGCTGTGAAATGTGTAGAAGTGTATATATATTTCAATATCAAAAACCAAAATAAAATGTACTGTGGGAATAAAAGTTGGAATTGCTTGGTTAATTTTGATTTCTTTCTGCTGCTTTTAAATTAGAATTAGATTAAGTTAACCTAAGTTAAAGTTTAGATGATTTCATTAAAAAGTAATTTAAATACAATTTAATTCAAAATTTTTATTTTTTTCAGATGCTTCTGAATTTATAAATTAAAAAAGAATATGAGGAATAGGTGAAATAATACTAAAATATTTTAAGTGGTTTTAGTATTAAAAAGGTAGTAAATGTCATTCAAAAGTGTTAACAAATAAATCAGAAGTTAATGAAAAACTTTGTCCCATATCCTATACTAGAACAGTTTACAACCAGGAACCATTGAAATAGGCAGACTTTTCTATAGAAAGTCCTCCTATAGAAGGAATCCATATTGTTTATAACAAGGAGGAAAACTGTTCTATGTTTTGGATATCAATAAAGTGAATAGGGAAAAGTGCATATATGTATGAAACAAGTATATATAAATATAAAATACACATATCCATATATAATTCACAACCCAGTTGTGAGACTCAAAAATGTGTGTATAATTTTACTATATATTTCACCATCAGTAACCAAAATCAATTTGTTCAAGTTGCTAATTATTTATGTTAAATTGCATTCATTTAATTTGGTAAATTTGGCATATTGGTCATTTAGCAAATTGATCATTTGGCTAATTTGTTTTAGGAAAATTGATATTTCAACAAAAAGCCTGATTTTCTGCCACATAATGCCTAAATTTCTTGAAAAGCCAAGCACTGTAATTTGCATATATAGATTTTATACTCAACTCTTGTTGAATAAATGAGCATCTTTAACATTTCTCACTTTAAAAGTGCCTATTTATGGGGTACCTGCCTGGCTCAGTCAGTAGAGCATGTGACTCTTGATCACAGGGTTGTGAGTTCAAGCCCCATGTTGGCTGTGGAGCCTACTTAAAATAAAAATAAATAAATAACTAAAAGTTCTTATTTAGATGATAAATCAATGTCTTGCAAAAGATCTCACCAGTGATTTTTTTTAGGTTTATTTATTTATTTTGAGATAGAGGGAGGAAGGGCAGAAAGAGAGGTAGAGAGAGAATCCCAAGCAGGTTCCACACGTCCAGCATGAAGCCATACACAGGACTCGAACCCACGAACTGTGAGATCATGACCTGAGCCGAAATCAAGAGTCAGACGCTCAACCAACTGAGCCACCCAGGCGCCCCTCACCAGTGATACTTTTATCTTAAAATATTAATATAAGTGGATAGGATAATGTGACAATAAATAATTATAACTAGATGAAAATTTATGTAATGAAAAGTCAACTTAGAACTAGAAAAAATGACTATGTAGTTTCCATAACTAATGATTTATTTTTTTTTTTTTATTTTTTTTTTTTTCTTAAAAAAAATTTTTTTTTTTTCAACGTTTATTTATTTTTGGGACAGAGAGAGACAGAGCATGAATGGGGGAGGGGCAGAGAGCGAGGGAGACGCAGAATCGGAAACAGGCTCCAGGCTCTGAGCCATCAGCCCAGAGCCCGACGTGGGGCTCGAACTCACGGACCGCGAGATCGCGACCTGGCTGAAGTCGGACGCTTAACCGACTGCGCCACCCAGGCGCCCCAACTAATGATTTAAATTGTATTTATCTTTAGAATATTTAAACCTTTGTAATACAGATTCATCATGGACCATTGACAGGGGAAGGTGACTTCTGATCACTAAATCCCATGCTTCTTTTTTAAGTTAAAACAAATTCCAGCTCTAAGAAAGCCCCACTAATAGGGCCAGCATCATGGGCATATGACTCGTGCAGTCTCATAGGCCCCATGCATTTAATCCATGCTGTCACCATTGTGAAGTCCTAAATAATTTTGGAATGAGGGAATCCTCGTTTTCATTTTGCCTGGTCCTACCTACCATGATGGTGAAAAAGAGACAGATTATAAACTTGTTTATCCTTCAATTTGAAAGCAATGAAAAAGTATAGGGAGTTAGTAAGAACTCTTGCAGAGCTACAAGGAATAAAGGGTTCACTATGAATTCACCTTACTTGGAAAATGAGCTGTGTGTGAGAGCCTGATTTTGAATATAGAACTAATTATGAGAGATGAACAAAATGAGGTACCTACAAAAATAGGGTGGTTCTCTTAGTATGCTGTCAACAAATATTCAGTATTGTAGGCAGTAGGAATAGGGCACTAGTTTTGTTTTGTTTTTAAGCTCTGTCTTCACATAAGTTGCATTCTTAATGGAGATAGCCAATAGACAAGATAAGTGAGTAAAATATATAGTATGTTAGAAAGTGATACATGCTGGAGAGAGAAAAATAAGGAGGGAAGTATATCACATGTGTATTGCGGGCAGGGGGGTAGATTGAGTATGATGAAGTTTTAAATAGAAGGACCAGGAAATTGTCACAGAGAAGGTGAATTTCGAGTAAAGATCTGAAGGTCTAAAGGGAATTTGCTTAGCCGTGTGGACATCTGGGAGAAGAGCATTCCAGTCATTTTAGAACAAATGCCAATGCCATGAGGAGGGAGTGTGTTTTGATGTGTAAGGAACAGGGAAGTCAAAGTATATAAGATATGAAGACCAAGAAGTAATGGGAGGTGGGGCAGATCATGCAGGATCATGTATTTGACTCTGAGTTAGATGGGAACCCCCTGTAGAATACTGAGCTAAAATATGACATGATTTAACTTATGTTTTCAAAGAAACACTCAGATACTATTTAGTTGCACTAGGGCAAGAGCAGATGCATCAATTCAGAGATGGGACATCAATTCAGAGATGAATGCAAATAATCCAGACGAGAATAATGGTATCTTGGAAAAGGATGGTAACAGTGTTGGTAGTGAAAAGTGGTCAGATTGTAGGTATATTTGAGAACCGAGTCGATAGGATTTGCTGACAAGGAATATGTAGGGTAAGAGAAAAAAGGAGGGGCAAACATGACTTCAAGGTTTGGTCCGCAACATCTAGAAGTATGGAGGTCATTAAGAGGTGGTGAAGAATGTGGGAAGAGTATATTTGAAGAGTGTATCAAGAGCTCACCTTTGTAAATATCAAGTTTAAGATCTATTAGATTTCCAAGTGAGATGTAAAATAGGAAGTTTGGTTTTTGAATCTGAAGCTCAGGGAAAACTTCAGGTTGGAAATATTAATCTGATAAACATGAGCATGTATTTTAAAAATAATGAGGCCGAATGTGATCATCTAGTGAATGGAATATAGATGAAAAGATCTAAAGACAGAGCCTTGGGAAACTCCAATATTGAGTAGTAGGAAAGATGAGGAAAAACAAGCAAAACTGACTGAGAAAGGGTGGTCCAAAAAATGGCAGAGACATCAGGCAAGAGTATTGCCTGGGAAGCCACGTGGAGAAGTATTCAAGGAGGAAGAAGTAATGGCTATCGATTACCCTGGGATTTAACAATGTGGAGCTTATTGGAAGCTCTAAGAACAGTTATAGTAAAATTGCAGGAGTGAAATCCTGATTGGAGCAGATTCCTGAAAAAATAGGGCTACTTGGGGACCATCTTAGACTCTATCCACCCACAAGATAGAAGAGTTGGAGAGTCAAAAGGTCAGCGGAAAATACTCCCTGCAGGCAGCCAATCAGACTAGTGGTCATAGCAGTCTTGAATTAAAGTGAAATCAACAAGAATGGTGTCCTTTCTCCAGTTACTTGGAGGTGTGCATGTGCAGGCAGGAGAGTAGGCAATTTGGGAAAGCTAGTAGTTTTACTCACTTATCTTTAAGGCACTTGCCGGCACTAGGTGACACTGTTGGCAGCATTCTCTAATAAAAAGTCAGGAAACTAGAAAAATGTAAAGGGGTAAAGAGACTAAAACCTAGGCAAGCATGTGGGTTTTATTTTGTTTTTTAATGCCTTGAGAATTTTGTTTCTGTTGTTTGAAGTAGACAGTTCTTATGTGGGGAGCACTATCTTTTCTCCCTTTTAAACATCATCCCAATTTCTCCTTTGTGGAATAATCTCTTTACATTACATTTACTTTACATTACATTTACATTAATTTCCCAATTAAATGTAGTCTGGTGACCCAAGGTGTGTATATGTGTGGTGGGGGGAACCCAGAGTATCAGATTCTCTTTGGAGCTTGAACCTTGGGCAGAGGAGCCTTGAGAGAGTAAATGCTGGAATTCATTCATTGCCTCAGAGGTGCCCTGACTGGTCTGTTCACACAGGACTGTTCTGAGGTTCCTTCCTCCAAGGCTTAGAAAGTGGCTTGGTACAGGGGCGCCTGGGTGGCTCAGTCCCTTGGGAGTCTGACTTTGGCTCAGCTCATGATCTCCTGATTCGTGGGTTTGGGCCTCACGTTGGGCTCTGTGCTGACCGCTCAGAGCCTGGAGCTGCTTCGGATTCTGTGTTTCCCTCTCTCTCCGCTCCTCTCCTGCTCACACTCTGTCTCTCTCTCAAAAGTGAATAAACATTAATAATTTAATGAACATTAAAAAAAAAAAAAAGAAAGTGGCTTGGTTCCTACCTGTTTCCATGTTTTGATTTGTCAGGTTTCCTGTGAGAATATGGAGCTTCCATTATTCTTTATATAAATTTCCTTTTGCTTAAGTTTTCCAGTTAGTTACTTTTGTTTGCAACCCCCCCCTCCAAATTCTAATTAAGAAAACATTTTTATTAGTAAATCATACTTTTGTGTCAAGGGCAAAGCCCTGGAAAATGATACAGGCCAATTTGAAAAATGCCTCACTGGGTATAATATTTAATAAGGTGAAGGTGAAGGACCAGTGGGGCAGTGTTCTCAGAGGGCTGAGTCATTTGGCAATTCTTATTTTCCCAAAACCTTATATAGGAGATTTAAATATGGAAACTGTATTGACCCCAATTTTTTTTAGACACAATGTTATTAAGCCTCCCTTCCCCAAATAGCTATCTACGTGCTAGGATAATCCTAGTTGAGAAGACATTTCCTAGACAGAACGGAGAACAAATCAACATCTTATATGCCCTTGGCAAATGGTAATAACCATTTGTTATTTGTTTTGAAGCAAACAAAAAGCTTTCAATCTTGACTTTATATTTTGAAACACTCCACAGTATTTCCTGGCCAAGTATTGCTGATAATTAGCAATTTGTATTACTTTGAAAGTAGGTTAACAATATAATGGTCATATTCAGTTCATCAAAAAAGTATTTATTGTGCACTTACTATTTGCCCAGCATTCTGTTAGGTGTATTAAACTCCAATAAACTCAAATAAAATATTGTTTTAATTTATATTTTCACTAAGAAGCATATATATATATATATATATATATATTCATGCATTTATTCAACAAATATTTATTAAGGATGCTTGATCATCAAAAATAGTTCTAGGTAATAGAAATGTGTCAATGAGGAAGACATACAAAGTCCTTGCCCTCATGGAGCTTACAGTCAAGTAAGAAAGTTTCAATTGAGGTAACATCTAGAGCAATTATCTTAAATAAGGAACAAACATAGAATGAGTAAGAACTGGAAAGATGTAAGAGGTCCAATTTCATTCTTTTGCATGTGGTTATCCAGTTTTCCCAACACCATTTATTGAAGAAATCATTCTTTCCCCATTGAGTAGTCTTGATTTCCTCTTCCAATATTAGTTGACTGTATATTCATTGGTTTATTTCTGTTCCATTGATCTATGTGTCTGTTTTCATGCCATTACCATACTGTTTTTTGATTACTATAACTTTGTAATATGGTTTGAAATCAGAAAGTGTGATGTTTCCAACTCTGTTAATTCTCAAGATTGCTTTTGGCTATTTGGGGTCTTCTGTAGTTTATACAAATTGTAAGATTGCTTTTTCTAGTTCTGTGAAAAATGCTTTTGGGATTTTGATAGGGATTGCTTTGAATCCCTAAAGATGTCATCCTAAAGATGACTTTAGGTAGTATGTCCATTTTAACAATATTAATTCTTGCAGTTAATGAGACCAAAACAAAATTCCATTTATTTGTGTCTTCAGTTTCTTTAATCAATGTCTTATAATTTTCAGTGTACAGATCTTTCACCTCCTTGGCTAAATTTATTCTTAGGTATTTTATTGTCTTTGAAGCCATTGTAAATGGGATTATTTTCTTTATTACTCTTTAAGATATTTCATTATTTGTTTACAGAAATGTAACTGATTTTTATATGTTGATTTTGTTCCTAAACTTTACTGAATCTGCTTATTAGTTCTAATAGGCTTTTTTTTTTTTTGGTGGAATATTTAGGGTTTTCTATATATAACATCTTGTCATCTGCAAATAGTGACAGCTTTATTTCTTCCTTTCTGATTTTGATGCCTTTTTTTCTTCTTTTTCTTGCTCAATTGCTCTGGCTAGGACTTCTAGTACTATGTTGTTGTTGTTGTTTTGAGTTTATTCATTTATTTTGAGAGAGAGAGAGAGAGAGAGAGAGAGAGAGAGAGCACATGCATGCATATGAGCAGGTGAAGGGCAGAGAGAGAGGGAGTAAGAGAAAATCCCAAACAGGCTCTATGCTGTCAGAACAGAGCCCGACATGGGGCTCAGTCTCTCTAATGGTGAGATCATGACCTGAGCTGAAACCAAGAGTTGGATCCTTAACCAACTGAGCCATCCTGGTGCCGCCTAGTACTATGTTGAATAGGAATGGTGAGAGTGGGATCCTTGTCTTGTTCCTGATTTTTGATGGAAATTGTAATAATATGAAGAGATGACCGTGTTAACTAATCTTATTGTGGTAATCAATTTGTGATATATACATATATCAAATTATCATGTTGTACACCTTAAACTAACACAATGTTATATGTTCATCATATCTCAATAAAATTAGGAAACATTTTTATCAAATGCCATGATGCAATGACACATAAATAACAGTGCCTATGGCCACATTTTTAAGTGATGGCTTGGATTTTGTTTCTATTTCCCTCTTCTCTCCCTTTCAAAATAATGGCAAATAAGGATAAACTAAAAACAAATAAACAATTAAATAAATAACTGGGAAGGAACAAAAAGCCAGTGCAACGGAGATAGCAATTGAGGGGGAAGGAAGCATGAGGTAAGTTTGGAAAGCGATATGAGGGCAAGATAAAGTAGGCTTTTAAAACCCAAGGATGCAGTTGTTCAAGTTTTAAACCTTGATTTATGTTTCAGAAAATGCACTATACCTGCTTTGCAGTAAGGGATTAAATTGGGGACAAGAATGGACATAAGACTGGTTAGTATGCTATTGTAGTGTTCTTGACTAGAGATAATGAGGATGAAATTAGAAAAAAAGTATTGGAGGGGCTCCTGGATGTGGCTCAGTCGATTAAGTGTCTGACTTTTGATTTTGGCTCAGGTCATGATCTCAAAGTTCGTGAGTTTGAGCCCTGCATCGGGCTCTGTGTTGACGGTGTGCAGCCTGCTTGGGATTCTCTGTCTCCCTCTCTCTACCCCTCACCTGCTTGCTTGCTCTTTCTCTCTCTCTCTCTCTCTATCAAAATAAATAAACATTAAAAAAATTATTTAAAAAAAAGGAAATATTGGAATTGTTAAGAAATGGACAGATGCCTGGATATAGGTTAAAGACAGCATTGTTATTTACGTTTGGAATTTTATTTTGGAATGCATTGGTGGAACAAAGAAAACCTATGATGTCTTAAGTTTGGGGCATTAGTGCCTAGGTGGATGGTGGATCATTTACTTTGATATCGAAAGGCTGGAGGAGGTGCATTCTGAGGTCAGTGAGCCACACCCCTGTTTTCTCCAACTTGAGTTTGAAGTACTCATTAGGAGAAGGGTTGGCTTACAGGCTGGGAGCACAGGCTTTGAAGGCAGCCCTCCAGGGCTCTATGCTTCACTCTGCTACTCAGTAGCTGGGACAAACTACTTAACATCTTTGTCCTCAAGTCTCTTGTTATGTAAAATGAGAATAGAACTTACTGATAGTATTACTTTGGGAAGTAAATGACTTAGTAAATGTAAAATGCTTATAATAGTGCTTAGCATATAGGAAGCCCTCAACAATGGTAACTATTCTTATAGACCAAGTGTAAATGCCAAGTCAAGTAAACAAATAAAACCCGGGACTTATTCAGCAGCACATAGATGGAATTTGAAGCCACAAGAGTGGCTAAGATCTCAGAGGGCAGATGGCTGTGAACTTGGATGGGGAAAAATATTACAGCTTTATTTTGCATTCCCTTCAATTATTAACGTAGACAGCAAACCACAGTAGTGTCGTTGGTATCTGTGATATCACTGGAAATCATAGATATTCTTCTATAATATTACAATTGTTGGAGGTATCTTGAAACATCATTTATGCTCATCACTACTTAAAGGAATTATTAGACCCATAACAACATAACTATACTCTTCCCATCTCAGATGCTAGTGTATTAGTTGTGTATTACCTCATGTAAGGGACACAAAGGCTACAGTGTAGTTGTTTTTTAACAGACTATTTTTTAGAGCCCTTTACTTTCACAAAGTAGAGCAAAAGGTATGAAGACTTCCCATATACCTCCTGCCATCACATATGCAGAGACTCCCCCATTGTCAACATCCCCCACCAGAGTGGTACATTTGTTACAAGTGATATACCTACACTGATACATTATCACCCAAAGTCTGTATTTTAGGGTTCACTCTTGACCTTGTATTCTTTGGGTTTCAGATTGGTTTCTTTCACTTAGTAGTATGCCTTTAAGTTTTAATGAACTAAATAGCTCATTTCTTTTTAGTGCTGAATAATATTCCATTGTCTAGATGTACCACAGGTTATTTATCCATCCCACCTACTGAAGGACAACTTGGTTGCTTCCAAGTTTGGGCAGTTATGAATAAAGTTGCTATAAATATCCATGTGCAGGTTTTTATGTAGATATATTTTCATCTCGTTTGGGTGAATACCAAAGAGTGTGATTGCTGGATTACATGGTTTAGAGTACAGTTAGTTTTGTAAAAAAACATCAAACTGTCTTCCAAAGTGGCTGTACCATTTTGCATTCCTACCAGGAATAGAATGAGGAGGGTTCCTGTTGTACATCTTCCTCAGCATTCAATGCGTTCTGGGTTTTGGCCACTCTAATAAGTGTATAATGGCATCTCTTTATTGTTTTAATTTGCATGTCCCTGATGATATATGATGTGGATCATCTTGTCACTTGCTTATTTGCTATTTGTAGATCTTCTTTGGTGGGGTCTCTGGCCCATGTTTGGTTTTTTGTTTTCTTGTTGAGTTTAAGAAATTCTTTGTTATATTTTGGATAACAGTCCTTAATCAGATTAACCTTTGGCAAATATTTTTTCCCAGTCTGTAGTTTGTCTTTTCAATTTTTGACAGTGCCTTTTGGAGAGCATAAATTTAAATTTTGAATGAAGTCATGTTTATTGATTAGTTCTTTCATGGATCATGCCACCAGAGTTTTTATTTGTAAAAATTCTTAAGAGTGGCACTTTTTCATGCAAGAAAATCTCAAGATGAAAGCTAGGATACTTCTGAAATTTGGAATTTCCATTTAACAAAATTCTTTTTTCTAACATCCTATAAAATTGGAGAGACTCTAGTTCAGCCATATTCACTGAAAATGTTCAGGTTGGTTTTTGGACTGGAACAGAGGAAATTGTTGGAGCAGGTGGGTAGAGGGGATGTGACCATCAGTTGACCCACAATTTAAACCCAGGCAATCAGAGGCTTGGAATGCACACTCTGACCACCGTTTCCCACAGTGGGAACTATTTTCAGGAACGCAGCCTTGAGAGAGTGAGTTGCTATTGAGACCATCTGGACTGTGTAATATATCACTGAACCAAGTTAAGATCTCTATGTGAACTTTTAAGATTATGGCAGGTAGTGCAGAAATCAGCTTGCTTTTTTGCTGCCCAAGGCAAGCCTCATATGTAAGTTCCCCGCTTATTAAAACTTCTGTCTGGAGTGGCCTGCCTCTTTCTTCCGTCTCTAAGCTCCCTCCATGTACAGGGGCTAGTTTCAGGTTTTACCCAGAAGCTCCCAAACCAGCAGAAATCTAGGAGAGATTCTCATGTCAAATGTTCTCATTCAGGGTAGAATTATAAAAATATCTTAACATTTTGAAACAAGAAATGGAGAAATTGATAGCCTCCCTGTTCCCCTTGAGTATGTGGCTGGAAGAATTCTTATTCTGTGAGTCTCTTTTGGAAATGGGCAAGGTTGTTGACAAGTTCGAAGTTGTGAAAAGTTTTATCGCTCTGTTTTTTGTAAACATTATTTCTCCAAACAAAACTTCAATTGGAAAAAAAAAGCATTATTTTCCTTCCTGATTGCAGCGATACTTGGTAATATATCCAATATTCTTACCTTAATGGGAAAGGAAGAACCTCGTGATGTCATCACTTTTTGCTTTTTAACATAGACATGCACTAAGAATTAAGACTATTCCTAAAATCCTTTGCCAACAACTGTAAAAGTTATCAACACTATCCTCTGATAATTACTCTGAATAATTAACTGCATTTAAGAATTGGTCAAGAGATGGGGCACCTGGGTGGCTCAGTCGGTTAAGCGGCTGACTTCAGCTCAGGTCATGATCTCGCGGTCCGTGAGTTCAAGCCCTGAGTCGGGCTCTGTACTGACAGCTCAGAGCCTGGAGCCTGTTTCAGATTCTGTGTCTCCCTCTCTCTGACCCTCCCCTGTTCATGCTCTGTCTCTCCCTGTCTCAAAAATAAATAAAACGTTAAAAAAAAATTAAAAAAAAAAAGAATTGGTCAAGAGAGAGGATCAGACTAAGAAGGACATCTTTACCAAATAGTTCATTGGCATTCCCAGAGAACAAGACTTAAATGCTTATCTGAATTAAGGACCATTGGCTTTAATTTCTCTAAAAGCCAAAAAACTCCACATTTGGAACACTTTGAAAAAAAATGATTTATCCATGAGTTGGCTCCCCTGGCAGTTATTTTTAACCATATGAATGAGATAAAACTTTCATTTCAAGACTATTGTGCCTTCTACTTAAAAAAAAAATCATAAGGTGACTAGGATTAGCAACTGATCAGGAAGCAAGGCAACCAGAAGCAAGGCTGACACCCTCCAAACCTTGAAATGTTAGAGAAGGTGCTTCGTCCTCAGATGGCTGTCAATTTCTTCAAAAAGAGAAATCTAGGGACAATTAGAAACTATTGATTCTTTCAGAAGTTACTTTTATCTTGATAATATTAAAGCTGAACCGGAGATCCATAATCCTTTTCTTTTCAATAAACTCTATTGAAGATATTGTCCTAGCCTGTGATCTTTGATCTTAGAACCAAATCTTATTATAGTTGAAATGTAACTCAAAAAGAATCCTGGTGTTCTTTGAGACAAGATTTCCTGGCTTTGCAAAGTGAGCTGAAGAATCTTTCATTCCATTTGCAAAAAAAAAAAAAAAAAAAAAAGGAAAAAATGTCTCTTAAGTAATCAATATTTTCAGTACTTATAACCATTAAAACAAAAATTTGAAATTGATGGAATGTCCAATATATCATATAAATATCATATGTAATATATATGCTTGGTTAAACACCACCTCATAACTTAATGTTCTTATAAAAGTTAAGAAATAAATAGCCTTTAAATTGGTATTTTAAAAATAAGATGTGATTTTAAGCCTACCTATATTTGAAATGCATTGCCTTATTTTTGTGTTAATAAAGATGAATATTGTGCATTTATTTTGAAAGATATTTATAATTATACTTTAATATAGTTTCCTGTGTAACTCTAAGAATTTTATTTTGTGCATTTTAATATATTATTATGAGAAAGAATTGATAGGCTTCACTTGAGTGCCAAAATAACACAAAGCAGTCAAGAACCCTGAGACAGAGAAGAACTTAGGCCATATAATTGGGGTTTGAGAAGTTAGCAAAGACTGAGAGACAGCAGCCATGAGTTAAGAGAAAAGTAGGAGAGTTTCGCAACATGGGAAAGAAGAGAGGAATGTGTCTAACGAAGGAGAGTGGTCATTTGTTACCATTATTGCTAAGAGGTTATTAAGTAGATGTTTCTCTTGATCTTGACATGAATAGCTTCAGTGAAATGACAATTTCCACAACCCCAAATTGAGTGAGTGAGTGGGAAGTAAGTGGAGGTATAGACAACTCAATTAAGAAGCCTTCCTACAGTAGTGCCTGGGTGGTTCAGCTGGTTAAGCATTCAGCTCCTAATTTCAGCTCAGGTAATGATCTCACAGTTTGTGGGTTCGAGCCCTGCACGGAGCCTGCTCGGGATTCTCTGTGTCCCTTCCCCTCTCACATTCTCTTTTTCTCTCTCTCTCGAAATTAAACAACAAAAAAATCTCTTTAAGAAGTCTTCCTTGCTTTGAATGTGAGCAAAGAAATGAGGCTGTTCCTTGAGGGAGATTTGTGACCAAGACATGGTTTTTTGTAAAAGATGCAAGTTACCAGGCCAAATTTCTGCTGTAAGGGTTGATGAAATAGAGGGAGAAACTTCTGTTGGAAAATTTTGGAGAGGAGTAACCTCAGGAAAGAAATTATCAAGAAAGAGAGAGTGCTGGGATCCAGAGCACAAGTGGAGGAAAGTGGGGAAAGTGGATTCAGATTCAGGAAGGCTCACAGATTTGGTGATGTGATGATGCTGGGTTTTTGTCTGATTGCTGCTGTTTGTTGGTAAAGCAGGAAGTAGTGTTGTTACTGTGGGAGAGGAGTGTGAAACGGGCATTTGGGGGAGTGGGAAGTGTAGGCTAGGGAAGTATAGTAGAATTTTGGGGGCAGCGAAAAGTGTTCGTTTGAGAATTGTGACCATTATTTCTTTTAAAAATATGATTTTGAAAAATTTCAAGGCTGTTTGTGATAAGTATATCCTTCTCTTAGATTAACAGTGTCTATCATTCTCTCCATATTAAGTATATATACTTTTGTTTTTGTTGTTGAACCCTTTGAAAGTTTGTTATGATGTAACACTTCATCCCTAAATACTACAACATGGGACAAAGTCATTCCTCCTAATACAAATGTAACATTCAGGAAACTTAAAATACTGATATTATAGCCCATGTTTAAAAATTACCAAGTGTCCTAATAATATTCTTTATAATTTTGTTTAATAAGACTGTCACATCGCTTTAAAGACAAATATCTCTCTAGGGGGCACCTGGGTGGATCAGTTGGTTAAGCATCTGACCTTTGGTTTCAGCTCAGGTCATGATCTCATGGTTTGACCGTTTGAGCCCTGCATTGATTGGACTCTGTGCTGACAGTGCAGAGCCTGCTTGGGATTCTCTTTCTTTCCCTCTCTCTCTCAAAATGAATAAAAATAAACTTTGTTTAAAAAATTTTTTTAAATGCAAATATCTATTCTTTTTTTAAAACATAAAACAATTCTTGATCTTCATTTCTTTCCTTCTCCGCTCCCCCCCCCTTTTTTTTTTAACATTTTATTTATTTTTTTTTTAATTTTTTTTTTCAACGTTTATTTATTTTTGGGACAGAGAGAGACAGAGCATGAACGGGGGAGGGGCAGAGAGAGAGGGAGACACAGAATCAGAAACAGGCTCCAGGCTCTGAGCCATCAGCCCAGAGCCCGACGCGGGGCTCGAACTCACGGACCGCGAGATCGTGACCTGGCTGAAGTCGGACGCTTAACCGACTGTGCCACCCAGGCGCCCCAACATTTTATTTATTTTTGAGAGACCAAGACTGAGCTCAACCGGGGGAAGAACAGAGAGAGGGAGACACAGAATCGGGAGCAGGCTCCAGGCTCCAAGCTGGCAGCAGAGCCCAAAGTGGGGCTTGAACCCACTAACCGTGAGATCATGACCAGATGCTTAACTGACTGAGCCACCCAGGCACCCTGCTTTTTTCCCTTTTCAATTTTTATAGCCTTTCATTCTTTCATGACATTAACATTTTTGACCAGCCTAGGCCAACTTCAGAATGTTGTAGTTGTTATTTTAGAATAGGACTTATCAGAATGTTGTGTAATTTTCTCAACACAAAGTTCAGGGGATAAGATGCGTGGAGGGAGTAAGCTCTCAGGGTAGTTACATTTAAGCAGGACTGTGTGTGATTGGGGGGAGAAAGGGTGAGAGAAGTTAAAGTTAATTGTAAAGGAGTTCTAATGATAAACCATCAACTTTTACCATCAATGGGTAAAAGGAGGGAACGAGACCATGAAGGGAGTGAGGATAATAATAAAGGGATAGTTGGTTAACTGGAGGTTTCTACAAAGTTTCCATATTGTGAAAGAACTGGGTCAGGAACATAGGAAAAGCAGCTGATCAGTGAATACATCTGTGTTTTTCAGTACCTAGGTCTGCCAAAAATGTTTATGCATGAGACAAAATCTGGGAGATAGATCCCATACACAAAACTGTTTCATGAGCCCCACTGCTAGAAGTACAGCATGTATTATACATAAGGACTTGTAAAGTCCTTTCCTATAACTTTGACTTTATGTTACACCTGCTAAGAGGAGCTCTGTGATTCTCCTGATTTTTTATATTTTCAGCATCCCTAGCAGAAAGGAATCATGTGGATGATAGGCAACCGTCATGTAGAACTTTGTAAGTGACTAATGAAATCACCAACCGCATCAATGATACATCCGAGAAGAGAACCAGAGTACGTACTCACATGCTATATTAGCCAAACTGAACGCTCCTCAAATGACACAATATATATCGCTACCCAAATCGCCTGCACATCGGAAGGGCTGGGGCTTGATGGACGTCTCTATTTTCATTACTTGACATTATGCCTCTTACTTTGTCAAAACCCAATTTGAATATAAATAGCCACCTAGAAAGGATAAATTCTTAAAGATGTGCCCTCAACAGATAATTTTGGATTCGGAAGGTTTATAACTGAAAGCCATTTATTATCACTCAGTTCTGGTGATCAGAACATTTATGAGCATTTATGCCAGAGCATTTATGAATGCCCTAAGTACCGGCACCAGTTCCTGTACTCAACGTTATTTTATGAGCGACATTGAACCCCAAGTACAGAATCTATCTGCCTTCATTAACTGGGATTCTTTACCATCATCATCATAAGCCAACATTCATTGAGTGTCTACAGGGTTTTGGCACTATATAATGTTCTATTTATACTTTCCTTTTTTAAACACTAACATAGTATGAAAAAGGACGATACGAGTATTATTCCCTTCTAAAAGGACTCTATGAGAGAGGACCACGATGACAGGGAAATAAGACACTGGAGATTTTCTTTCACTTTTTATTAAGAATTTACTGTCCTTTTTTTGATAAAATAGCTGAAACAGAACTATTTCAGTCATGGCATATGCTATTTAAATCCAACTTGCTGTCTGAAACACTGGAATGACTTCAGAAAATGATACCAGTAAAGCAACGCATCTCACTGTAGCTTCATTTTAATTTATACCAGAACCACATTCTGAGGTCCTCACATTAAGTTTTAATTCAATAGCACTTTCATCTTGAAAAATCTGGCTGGCCCGAATTGAAATTAGGCCTGTCAGGAGAACACACTGGAGTTAGGGAGAGCCCCGGATGGAACCAAACTACGGGCTTCAAGTGCCCTCTGGTGGCTGACAGACAGAACAGCACAATTTGAAGTCTGGAATAAATAGGCACATGCCAAATTTCATTCTCTGTTGCGTTTATTATTCATATCTTTAAAAGAACTTATCAAGAATTTATTCTGTTAGGCACTTAGGATCAAAAGATAAATGGTATACAGTCTGTGTCATAGAGGGGTTAATAGTAGAATGAGGGTAAAACTGACTACAGATAATTTCAACCCTCCCTAAGTACTATTAGAGTGCAATTTAATCTATTACAACCAAAGGCATGTTTGTTATCTTCATTTTTATAGGTATTATCATGGTAATTAATAGTATATTGAAATTCCTGAAAAAATAAAAGCAGCTATTTTCCACATACATTGTAATTCATATATCTGTATAAATCCAGAAAACACATGGTAAATAATTACAGATTTCTAGAGTTTTTCCTAGGAGTAACTCAAATCCATATTGCTTTTATGACTGTTTTATTCATAGTACTAACAACTTTGTAATTATTTTAATTCTTGCTGGATAATATCAGACCTATTATGCAGATGAGAAAACTGAGCCAGAAGAGTCAGTCTTACCTGATAATTCAGTGTCAGAGATGAAACTAGAACTTGAATTGCCTGACTGCACCTGTTGGTTTTCTTGGTGGATTCATCCAATGACTTTTGTGTGGTTTCTAATGATAATATGAAGGGTTTTATGAAGTCACTGAGTAACATGAGATAGCCATTTACAAGAAGGGTTCACACCACACACACACACACACACACACACACACACACACACTGGATCACTTCCAACATCAGCTACTGAGCAGCTGTCACAATTCTCTTGAGTTAGATGGAGCCTTTTATCAAGTTATGAAAAGTCCCATATCTAATTACCAATCTCCAGCATCATCTTGAGCTTGGCTCTGCTCAACCAAATGATACACTCTTAATGCCAAAGCAAAGTGATTACATAAATAATTTAGTCTGGTCTTCTTTAATCCTATCCAGGAGAAGCTTATAGTAATCTTAATTAGTATTTCACTCACCCAGTTCAGCCCCGTAACAGTAATCTCCTATTGAATTCCTGACATTGGGAATGGAAGGGTGCAAGATCTTTAAACGATGTATTCCTAGTTTACATAAACCAATGATGTGAGTCAAGAAGTTAGTTTCAAAGGTATTAACGATGCTGGATGCAAACAAGACATTTCTGAGATGTCAAAGAAACCTAGAGGTGGTGGGGTAGAGGTGGGAAGTTTTGGGCACTACGATTTTAAAACTATGCTCTTTGGTACTTTTGATTGCTATAACGTATTTTCAATTCAGCTTTTTGTTGTTCCATTTCAAAGTATTTTGTTTTCATTTTCCTTTTGAGCTACTAAATATCTTCATGAGCAATTTTTGGTTTGTTTTCATACACAGTACTATGAAATAAGAATTGTTTTTAACACTTTTGATGTACCATGTTTCCTTTTTGATAACGGGCAACAGAAAAATGAACATAACTATCATTACTTTAGATCATTGCTTTGTAAGAGATGAAACAAAAACTCTCTTGCGTAGGTTTTGATTGTGTGTGAGGGAGAGAGAGAGAGAGGTCACTTTATATAATTAGGTCCAGCTGGTTCAGACTACACCTAAAATATAAGTTCATTGGAAAGTTAAAATTATATCTCCGGGACAGTGAACCAAAAATTAACATGAAGTCTTTTCTCAACTATACCCAATTGTATTATCTTATTTTGTGCTCCTATAAATGTTCATTTCCTTGTCCATCTATCCACAAATATCACTCAAAGTCAAAAAATGTTTCCTTTCCTCCAGGAGATATATGTAAAGTTCAGGAACCACTGTGGTGAAGAGAAATCATGCACAGGTGCTTCTTATAGAAAAAAAGGGGCGGGGAATCGAAAGCAAAGGAACGTTAGAATGTTTTAGCAACAACTCAAGCTGAATTTTGAAGGTCAGGTAGGAATGAAAGTAAAAGGGCTAAATTGATGGATTTTCAAAATTATTGAGGGATGAAGTAATTTTATTCTTTTGGGGACTCTTTAGAGCGACTAGAAATAAGTAAATGTCAGACCTACGTGCTATGGTCAAGCTTGAATTTTACTCTGTAAACTAAGAGCCGCTGAGAAATTTCAAGCAGAAAAAAATGATGAGGCTTGACTTTTAGTAAGATCACTTAGGTAATCCTGTGGAAGAGTCATTGGAGGAGGCACGGACAACTAAAATAGGAGCCTACTGCAATTATCAGTCTGACCTAAGGCAGTCAAGAGGGCAGGAAGTGGACGATTTACAACCTTGCTACACAGTGTCCTCCCTCAGCAGCATAAACCTTGACTGAGAACCTGTCTGAAATAGAGAAAACTTGTGCCATACCTCTTACCTTCTGAATTAGTATTTTAATCTGTAGATCTGGGAGGTACCACTCACAGAGATAAGGAACACAGTAAGGGCAGTTATTGGAGGAAAAGAAGTCACTGTCTTAGATGTGGTCAGGTTAAGGTGTTTATGGAACATCCAAGAAAGCTGATCCACAGCAGTTGGGTATTCGGGTCTGGAGGCTGGGTTGAAGTCTGGTTTGGAGATACAATTTACCATTTATCACCAAGTTTATATTTGAAGCCACAAGTCCAACCCAAGTGTCCTGGGATTTGCCCAGGAAAAGTGTATCATTAGTCAAGCAGAGGGCCCAGGAGGGAGCACTAAAACACACCATTATTTAAAGTCCCATACAGCAAAAGGTATCCACAAGAAACAGAAGGAACTTCCAGTGTAGGAAAACACAATGTGAGGAGTGGGAAGAAAGTTCCAAGTGGCAGGATGGTCAACATTCTCATTCCAGCAGAGGTCACATAAGAATAGGTAAGAGTCCATTGGATTTGGCAATCTTGATGTCAGAGTAAAGCTACAGGTGGAGATTATTTCCCAGCAAGTTCTTTCTTGACCTTAGTATGTGGGGATGCAATTTAGAGCTTCTGCTCTCAAAGTTCAGATGAGTAGAGTATGTGAGAGGAGCGTGGTATGAAGCCAGTTTGCAAATGTTCTCTCTTCCAATAGGATGGTAAATTCTTTGAGGAATAAGGAAGGCACATAAAGATGATTAAGACCCAGTCCCAACCCTCAGCATTTATAACAAATCAGAAATTAGACATCCGTAGTACAAGATGGGACATGTATTATAAAATATCATAGAGATTCAAAAGAGGAATACACCACATCCAGACAATAGAAGAGCCTGCTTACTTCTCTTCAGTTGTTAGCACAGATATATGCACATACTTAACATTTAAACTGTATTAATTGCTGACTTTTTCAACAAATCTGGCAAATTATTAATAAAGTCCCTTTTATTCGCAAATCCAAGGAAACTTCAAACTCATTCATGAGATATTTATTAAAATAACACATTTAGGGAAAAAAATCAATACAATGTATACATCATTACTGAAAACTGTATACCATCATACAAAAAAGGATTTTATTTTGGGAAATTGATTCCTAATTTATGGCAAGTTTTACTTTCAGAAATAAAACCACAAAACAACACAATCTAATTCAATCTTAAAGGCTGGCATGCTGAGCAAGGAATGTTCTTATTCTTTGTAGGAGCTCCTTCTTTACACTGTCAGGTACCAGGGCTGAAATATAAAAATAAAATATAAGAGTAAGAAGATTCCAATTAATATATGTCAATTTGATATTTGATATCTTATTCTGAATTAATAATTTCATGAATAACCCACATGCTTCAATAAAGAAATAGGTAAAGATACCTGAAAAAGTATATTTGCAATTCATTATTTGAGTGAACTGTCCAATACCTAACTACACTGCACACCGATGAGAAAACATAAGAAAATTCTTTAAACTAGGAGTGGAAAAGGCTTTTTTTAAATACAGAGGTACAGCAGGTTAATAAATTTGGTTTAAATGCAACAGTGACAATTCAAGAAGTTGGTCAAAATCACCATAAACAAAGGCAAAAGACAAAAGTGGGAAAACACTTACAGAATTGGGCTGACCTCTCTACTATATAATTTCTCCAAATTGATAAGAAAAAGATCAGACTAAAAGAAAAACAAGCAAAAGAGATGAAGAAAAGGAGGAACACAGTTCTTGAACACAGAAGGGGTTTAGCCTCATAGTTGAAATGTAAATTAAAACCACATTCAGATACCATGTTTTACCAATCATATTGGCTAAAAACCAAAGGTCGGTAGTATCCTGTGCTGGCAAGATTGAGGGAAAACTGGTGCTCTTGTATTAGCTGGTGGGGAATATAAATTGGTACTGCATTTTTGGGCAGCTAATTTGGCAATACTGTAGAAGTAAGTGCACATACTCTCTGACTCAGCAAAGATGCAAAAACTGTGACAGGGGTTACATTTATGGTATTTTTACTTTTTCAATGTTGAACCATGTGACTATTATCTATTCAGAGTATCAAACTAAAAATGAAAAACAAAAAAGCCCTGCTCTTTGAAATTTTCATTACTATTAAATGTCAATACACGAATCTACACTATCATTTTTCCTTTTGTGGCTACTAATAAATAAGGACAATCGGGAATGAACCAGAACTTCTAATGCTACTTGCTTGTATCTAAAGGAAACTAAAAACTTCAGGTACAGTTCAACATTTGTATAGTGAATTCCATAAATAAGTATGCAAGTTAATTAAGACACCTATTCCCCTTGACAGATTGTTTAATTTAAGCCTCTGAGAAATAAAGGCTACATAATTAAGATCACTAGAAATGGGATCAGTAGGTACATTAAACATACTTTAATAAAAATTATGGTGATGGAGACTAGATCAGTCTAGTTGCCTTGGAGTTAGGGATAAGGTGTGACCATAAAAGGATAGCTTGAGGGATAGGGGGTGGTAGTTACGTGAATCTACACATGTGTATAAAATTCATAGCACTGCACACTAAGAAAAAGTCAATTCTACTGTATCTTAAAAAAAGAAAATAAATATTTCTGTTATAAAAGAAGACTAAGAACATAAAAGAAAGGATTTATTTTGACTTCTCTGTTCTGTATTTGTTCATTTTCCAGCAGTGGAGTTATACGGGATTGAAATGTCCAGGATACAAGTGTTGAAAGAGAAGCAAAGGAAATTTCCATCCTGTATAACCAGCTCCTAAATGTTAATAGATTAAACATAAATTACAGACAGAAAATAGAAAAAGAAATTGGAGAAAATGATTTTAAAGTGTAAATTCGTGGGGAGAACAATACATACTGTTTCTTGTTTTGTTTTTCTTTTCCCTGAGACATGCTTGATGAAAAAGTCATGTTTTTTTAGCTGTGAACAGGCCTACAGATGGCTGGAAAGGACGATGGGATTCTGTAGCTCTTTCCCAGCAGATAGTTCAGAGAATTAGTATTCTCTAGCAATAATTTTCAAACTCATTTACTTTTCACACTTAAATTCTTTTCACTATTTCTATGTGAGAAAACAGATAATGAATCATCTAATTTATCTGCTTACACTTAAAATGACCAGAAAAACCCCTTTCTCAAAATAAATGAAAATGACATAGCTGCATCTGAGGTAACAATGTAACTCCTAACTCAGTATTCATTACAATATCACCAATGTTAATATATTTCCTCTCCTTCCTTTGCCTTCTGAAAGGAAATAAAGATGTTTGTAGTGTGAATTTTAAATACAGGTTACCCTGAATATGAAGTTTTGAAGCTGCCCAATTCTTAATTAGACAGTTAAGAAGACAGAACTTTTCTTTTTTAAATGTTTATTTATTTATTTATTTATTTTGAGAGAGACAGCGTTAAGTGAGGGAGGGCAGAGAGAGGGAGAGAGAGAATCCAAAGCAGGCTCCACGCTCAGCACGGAGCCCACAACCGTGAGATCATGACCTGAGCTGAAATTAAGAGTTGGATGCTCAACTCACTGAGTCACCCAGGTGCCCCAGACCTTTACTTATTTTTAAAAAGAAAAACAACAGCAGAGCATTGACTGTGGGGCTAGAGTAAAACTTTGGATTACTGAAATCAGGCCATATCTAATAAAACTTATGAATCCTAGCTTCAGGTACTACTTGACCCTACAAAATCCCATATTTTAAAAACTATCTGTCTTAACAACCATTATGAACTTATGTTTCTATACTGTTTTAGAGTGCAAAAACATTTTATACTTCTCATCATATTTATTACTCAAGACTATGCTAGAGAGGCAGGTAGCAATTATCTTTCCCATTGAGGAAAGTTCAAGTACCCAAATAATTTTAGAAAGGGTATTTTTCCCTGTAAAAAGAAAGAAAAACTGAACCAGCAAGAGAGAAAAAAATCATGTCTTCACACGTTTCCGTCCACAAAATTTGTATTCCTTACCTCTGCCTTTTGGTGTGATTTCAGCCACCAAGTCATCAACAGTAACGTGTTCTAGTCCTTTTTCTTTAATTACCTCTTATGCAAAAGCAAAAAACAAATCATATCATTTAAAATCATTATCTGTAAGAAAGATTTTCATAGAGGAAGGGTTAAGATCATGTTTTTAGAGTGCAGACTGGTCTTTAAAAAAAAAGAGGACACTTCTTTTTTTCTTTTCTATTGAAGATTTAGTTCAACCTTAAACACATTAAGTATTCACCAGATCAAAATCTTAAAAACCTATTCATCTCTCAGCTAAATCACTTGTAACTTAACAAATATAACAGAATGAATTCGAACTGTAAAGTCAAATCTAAAATGTGTAAAAAGCTGGAAACTTAGAACTGTACAGATCTTATTTCACTATAATAGCAGTTCCTGAATGTATGGAGGGAGGTAAAAGCTATTATTTGAATCTAACTTGTAATTTCATATCCCTAAATTAAACTATAGAACAACTCTTTTGTTCATTTCTCTTCTCTAGGCTAGGCCAAAAGAAGAAGAGGGAAAGGAGTTAACATTATTGGAACGCTATGTGCTAGGTGTTTTGCAGCATTTAATATTCACAACAATCTAATGGGCCAGGCATTTTTCCACTTCACAAGTGAGCCTACTGAGGCTTAAAGATTAAATACTCATCCAAACATGAGCTGAAGTCCAGCTGTATTCTCTTCCAGTGAAGGTCTGTATGACCTCAAAGTCTATGCCTTTACTAACTCACCACATTGCCTTCTTAGGATTAATGATATAAATAGTTTCTATTATCATTAATTGTAGAAACAATTGCAATATAATGGGAGTTCATTGAAAATATCCAGAATTGCATTATACCAAAGCTGAGCCAGAAAAGGAGGCTCATCTCTTGACATGTATAATTTATCTAGTGGTATCCTCATCAACACCCAGTAACTTAACAAGCTTCCACCCCACATTTTAAAAAATTAGTGTAATTATCTAGGATTTTTGTAGGTAAATTCTTCAAAAAATAATATTGTTAAAGCCAGAGATGTAATTCCTATAAAGTCTGCCAATGATAGTGTTCAATTTGTTATAAAGTTAAAACATAGGAATAATTAATGTTTCACTTTGAGTAGGGACACTGAAAAAGGCTGGATTCCATACTCTGATGAGAGAGAAAATCTTGCCTCACTTGGTTACAAAAAATACAAAGAAAATTTCTAAAGATTCAGGAATTACATCTACCAAAAGGAGACAAAAGGAGGAAATCATTACTACAAGATTCAATTTTCCGTATGTTTCAAATTATGCTCGGCACTCAACAGATCTTAAAATACTGCCTATGATTTTTCTAGTGAACTCCAAACCAACAAGAACAATGGAATTAGTTTATCTTGTAAATGAAACTGATTACCTTTACAGTGTGCCTTCAACTGGTCCTTCCAGCCACATTCAATTAATTTAGCTCTCAGCAACTCTTTGAGGCTGTTGAAAAAGAAATATTTTGATATTAAACTACAACAATGCACAATATTTTAGATAGGATGTTTGAAGCAAAAGTTCAAACGTTCAATTAAAAATTCCCTGCCTTCTAAACACAAAAACTTTAATTGTGGCCTAATCTTGGTTCTATTACTAATTTTTTGATCTTATGCAAATAATTTAGACTCTGGACCTCATTTTCATCATTATAAAGTTAAATGAAGTGGATGAGGGAGAAGTACTTCTCAAGAAACTCTACTCTCTGGCCTTCTCATACACTTTCTATTCCCCTCCACCAACAGGAATACTGTGAGTCTTGTACAATTTCTAGATAGTTTTAGTTGAACTCGAAGCAGGTGCACCTCAAAATCTTCAAAATCTATTCTCTGACTACAAACTCTTCTCCTTTAGCTCTCTTGCTTCCCCATATTTCTAACCTTCAAAAACTTTCCCCTCATTTTTTTCCAACAAGCTTCCAAATTATATACTAAGTATGGTATTTCATTGATTCTAAGCCTGTTTCTCCCCCACATTCCAATAATTCAGTAATTGGTATGCCTGTCATAATTAAAAAAAAATTTTTAATGTTTATTTATTTTTGAGACAGAGAGAGACAGAGCATGAACGGGGGAGGGTCAGAGAGAAAGGGAGACACAGAATCCGAAACAGGCTCCAGGCTCTGAGCTGTCAGCACAGAGCCCGACGCGGGGCTTGAACTCAGGGACTGCGAGATCATGACCTGAGCCGAAGTCGGATGCTTAACCGACTGAGCCACCCAGGCGCCCTATGCCTGTCATAATTTAATTGGCAGAATTTTCTTTTTCCCTACAGGTTAAAAAAAATAATGGTGTGTATTACAACTAACTGCATCATGGGTATAATAAAATATTTCCTATCCTTTTGCCATACCCACTCTTACAAGTCTTCAATCTTTAACCTAAATCATGTCTCAGCTTCAACACGTCATGTCCCAAACCAAACCATTTCTCTTTCAATATTCCTAGACATCCCCTATGTGACAGTTCCATCTTGGTATTTAATTAGGTCTTCCTTTTTTTTTTTTTTTTTAATTTATTTATACTTGAGAGAGAGCGAGAGCATGCACACTTGAGCAGTGGAGGGGCAGAGACACACACTCAGAAGCAGGCTCCAGGCTTGAGCTGTCAGCACAGAGCCCAAAGCAGGGCTCACACCGCCGAACCAAGCCGTGAGATCATGACCTGAGCTGAAGTTGGACGCTTAACAGAAGTTCCTCAGGCTTAACCTGATCTGAAGTTGGACCTGAGCTGAAGTTGGACGCTTAACCTGAAGTTCCTCAGGCTAGAAAACCTAGGAGCATCTTTCACTCAACTGTTAACACTATACGTATAATCCACAGGAGCAATTCCTACTGGTTCCAGTTTTAAATATACACCTACAATCAAAATGTTTTCTTTACCATCTTTGCCATTACTCCCCTAGTCCAAGCCATCTTCTTCTCTTGGACTGGACCACTACCAATGCCCCTAAACTTATCCCCCTACTCCTTTGCTCATATACTTCGCTCTCCTTCTTCTGCTCAAAATGGCCCAGTGCTTCCCAATGTACTTAGACTAAAATTCCAAGTTTTTGTTAGGCTTACTAACCTAACTAGCCTAAATAACCCTCCATGATCTTCCCCCTCCCCAGGTCTCTCTTCTTCCTCTCACTCAATTTACTCAGGCTGATGAAATTCTATGTGCTCCTCAAAAAACCAGGCAAGCTCCTGTCTTAGATCCTTGGCTCTTGAAAGTCCTCCCCCTTCACTCATATCCTTCTGATTTCTTACCAGTGAAGCCTTCTTTATTTTTTTGTCTCAAATACACAACCCATTATTCTCTGCTTTATTTTTCCTCTAGAACTTACCACCATCTACATAAAACAGATGTAGTGTCTGTCTCCTCCCATTAGAATGTAAGCTCCATGAAAGGACAGACTTTATTTTGTTCACTACTGTATCACCAGCACCTTAACAGGACATAGCATATGCTAGAAACTCAGTAACTTTAAGCTGCACGAATGAAGAGACAAATAAACAATAATAAATAATCCCCTTCACACATTACTGCCAATACTATCGTCTCAGTTCCCCAAGGCACCATTCTGGATGTCTTCTTCCTCATTTCTCATATTGAGGACTGCTGATTTTACTTTAAAAATTTTTAAGTTCTTGTTTCCATTTTTGCTGTTTTTCATTTTTAACCTGATATAACCTGCTAACACATTCTTCTATAATGTATCTCTAGCCCTTTAAGGCTATCCTCACATTGCCAGAATAGTATTCCTAAAGAGCAAATGTGATGTAGTCATCCCCTTTCTTAGAATCTTTTAACTTCTCCCCCCACCCAAGGATAAAGTCAGATGTTTTTGCAAACCCATCACCCATTTTCCTGCCCTTTCTTTGGCACCACTCTCAGTGTAATAAATCTGTGCAGGGTTCCAGCAATGGAAATGAGACCCAGACAAGGCTGATCACAACTGGCCTATGTACCTAAGTAAGATGGTAATCAAGCCAGGTACTTTGCTGGAACTACTAGGAGAAAGGTAGTTTGAGCCAGAGGGATGTGAATCCTGAACTGCTGATCTCTGCCACCTTGTGGGTAGTCTGCTTAAGAATAAAGCCAACACAGAGGAAAAGAGAGCTGAGAAAGAAAAAGAAAAACATATTCTTGGTAACAATTTTTGAGTGCTTGGACCCAGTGGAGCCTGAAGTAATTTCAAGCTCTTGACTTTTTAGTTAGATGAGCTTATATATTTCCACTGATTAAGCAAGTTTTTGAGTTCAGTTTCTACCATTTACAAATGAAAGAATTCTGACTTATACCAAATCTACCCCTCCTGTCTACTGTTCCAGCAATATCACTTTCATACTTTACCTGCCAGCTTTAATTTTACAGTTCCTCAGAACATTATTATGTTGTAACAAATCTCTGTGACTTTGCACATTCTGTTCCATGTTCCTTGAATGTCTTCTCTGCTTTACTGGCTGGAAGAACTGCTAATCTTTCTCCCAGAACTGAAATACCTCTTATACTACTCTGATTACTTTAACCCCCAAGTACAGTTGAAAGATCTCTCCTCTTCCTTAAATATATTTCTCTTATGCAATTTTTCACCCTACTTCTGGAAGCCTTTCTTGATTCCTGAGCCTCTGCTTAGTACTTCTACACCTGTTCATTCTTCAAATATTTACCTGGTCAGTTATGTGCTAGGCATAATGCTGGGGATACAATGGTAGTTCTACTGTCAAGGAACTGAGAGTATACTGGAGGACACAAATAAGCAAAGCAGGTGGTTATAATACAATGTGATTAAATGCTAGGATAGAACAAGGCATCTTGGACTTAAGGGATTCCTGTAAGAGATGATATTTAAATTAAGACCTGAAAGATGAGCTAGAATTAAAGATCAGGGAAGAAGAATGTCTCAGAGAGTAAGAACAGCACAGCTGCTCTGAGATTAATAGTTTGGTAACTGAAACTGGTTCTATCATATTATCTCCCTATTAAAAACTGTAGTAATCTGGGTATATTTTCTTCTCTGTTAGATGATACATTCTTTGACAGTCATTTCTTGTTCATCTTTTTAGAGAACTCATTTTCGTTTAAGTCATGCAATACTGAACAGACCTATTTTTTATGGATGTTAGGAATTGAAACTTTTGATAATCTCAATTTTCTGTAATTCTTTCCATTGACATCAGTTTGCTCCTTGATATTAGATTCTTACATTAAAATAACTGTAACTTAAAGATGTTAAATGTAATTTATTAACACAATCCATTGCTTACCGTTCTCTTTCTCCAGTTTCTATCAACTTTTGGTTAATCGCTGCTCTCATCTGCGCATCTTTGTTCATCTTGCTAACCTGAACATCAACATGTATTTTCAGATACAGAACACCCACAAAGCATTTTCTTCTAAATCCTCTAGGTAAGCATCCCATGTAACATTTAACATTCTATCAACTGAAGGAGTGATAAATTTCAACATTGTGTTAACAATGTCATTACTCTTAATATCGTTTACTGCATCCCAGTAAGTCATACTGATTAACTCACAATTTTCTTTCCCCATATACCCTTTATTAATGAGTCCTTAGATAATAATAACTATTGTCACATTTATGAAACACTTATGTGCCCAGTACTGGGTTAACACATTGGGGCTTTTTTTTAACTTCATTTAATTCCCAAAACTTATTTTTTTATGTATGAATTATTAACATAATTTGTATTTTACAATTGAGAAAACTGAGGCACAAAGATAGAAAGTGGTGAAGGCAGGATTTGAACTCAGGTACTCTGACCTGAGAAGCCCCCAAACACTTTAACAGCACATCATAACTGACTGCTAATAATTTCTGCACTTTAACTGCATTCAAAATTTCTGGGAAGCCATGTAACCTAAATACCAATAAAAGATCAAGTACTGTTGGTGAAAAATAAAATTTCCAGATTAGGTTCTAAGTGCTTTACTTTTCACTAGGATGCACCCAGAAGTACAACTCTCAAACTAGCTCCAAGTATGTGTTTGTGTATGCTCTTCATCAAAGCTGAAAACAAATCTCGAACTAATTCCCAACACAGAAAATTCTCAATTTTCAGTTAAAAAAAAAAAAAAGGTAGAAGAAGGTTAGAATGTAAAAACTTGGAATACAGTAACATTACTGCACTTAATCTGTCACTAACTCGGGACCACTTTTGTTGTCTCCCATCTTCGCCTATGTGAAAACTCAGGCTGGCAATGAATTTTGAGTTGGGAAAAAAATTTTTTTTGAGTGGAACAGGAAAAAGGAGGGGTTGAGAAAGGACTTAGTAATGTTTGCTTATGTCGTTGGAGGCTAACATTTTCAAAATAACTCTAAGGTCTAGTCGGTACCATTCCTAGAATATTGAACTTGATCTCGCCTTGGCCCCTAAAATACGGATAGTGACCTTGGACAAGTCAATTCTTAAAGGCCTCAGTTTTCTCACTGGTAAAACAAGGGCGCTAGGGGAATCCCTCCCAGTTCAGACATTCTTTGGGAAAATAGAATAGGGCGGAGACAGCGGGAGAGGCGGGAGGGGAGGAGCCAGAAAACAAAGCGTGGACTGGCTTCAGGCCAACTCCGGTCGCACGCCCTGTCGGAGAGCCCTACAGGCCCGCGAGCGCGGGTCGGGGAAGCTAACGAAAGACAGCACATCGAAAGGAGCCTGGGCTGGGCCCGGGTCCCGGCCCTGAGGACCACGGGCATAGCTCACCACCATCACCGCGGGCGAGGGCCGTCCCTTCCCAGCGACGAAATGACCCTTGCGCTGACGACCGTTACCTACCACACTCTTCAGCTGCCCGGACTTAGACCCTCAGTAGCTCGGGCACCTAAGCACACAGAAAGCTAAAACACGCATTTCCGGGGCGGGGTCTCGCCACCCTGCCTATAAATGTGAGAATTTAACCAGCGCGGGCCGCCTCCTGGTAGCTCAGCCCTCTGGGTAAGAAAGTCCATACCCTGCAGTCGTGCGGGCGTTAAGTCTCCGAAAGACTACATAGCCCGGCATGCAACAGAGTCAACTTTCGCATGGACACTACATTTCCCAGACGGCGCCCCACACCGCAGTGTTTTCTGGGATGGGAACCACGCCGCCCGCCAGCCTCGGTGCTACGAGCGAAGCGCGGACCTTTCAACAAGAGCTTTATTAATTTTCACGCTGCGACCTAGGAAGGCTATGGAGGTGGCTGCTAATTGCTCTCTGCGCGTGAAGAGACCTCTGTTGGATCCCCGCTTCGAGGGTTACAAGCTCTCCCTCGAGCCGCTGCCCTGTTACCAGCTGGAGCTTGACGCAGGTGGGAAGCGGCGGCGACCCCCGGCACTCTCCCCACTTTCGGCTGCTGGCAGCCGGACCCTTTCCTCATTTTCTTCCTTTCTGTCTTGGGCAAGCAAGGCGACCGGGGCCTTCCGTATATCCCGTCGGGCTAGCGTGGACCGGGGATGGCCGCCTCTGGAGAGGGAAGCCCATCCCGGAACCCAGTGGGAGTCTCCTTCGCCTGGCTCGGCCCGAGTTCCAGGGTCGGTCACGCAACTGCTGCCTGGCCTCTGGGCGCTTGTCCGTCCCTGGCCTGGGCCCCGCTTTCGCTCTCTAGCATCCTCGGTAACCGTGTGGGTTGAGAAGCCACACCTTGGAGGACCTCCCAGATGGCGGAGATTCATTTCTTAGAAACTCCATTGCAATTCAGAGGATTTTCAGTTGCATAGGTGCTGTCAGTCTAAGGACACTATCTTAGAGAATATCTCTAGGAAATTTTGAGGAAACGTTGATTTAGTACCTACACTTCTATTTGTGTGTATTTGAGGCTGACCAAAATATTCATCCTTGTTCTTAGAACGTAATGAATGGTATTTTCGTTAAAGATAAAGGGCCCAGAGATTTGCATTTTTAACACACCTCTACTGATTCTGATGCGTGTTGAGTGCATCACACTTTGAGAAATACTGATCTAGACTTAATAAATTTTATCAGATAAGTGTTTATTAATTGATTTATAAAATTCAGAAACCTCTATCAAGACCTTGTTTTATGTTACCTGCTGATATAATCAAGATAAATGAGGTACAGTCTGTAACATAAAAGTGCAGTTGGGTACTTGGGAAGAAAAAATATAAACAGATAAATTTAGAGCAGTCTGATAAGGCAGTGATCTGGTTATGTACAGAACACAATGTTAGTACTTAAGTATCTTTCCAAACCAGCCTGGAGATCTGGGAAAGCTTCCTGGAGAAGTTGATATCTAAGTTGAGTTTTTAAGAATAGGTAAGAGTTGACTCAGGTAAGATAAAATGAGCTTGGTTTTTCTTTTCATTCCCTAACTTTCCTTCTCCCACCCTGTATCAGTAAATGGTACCATCATGTTTAATTTATGCATGAAAAGGCCACCCAAAACTCAGTGCTCAAAAGAGTAAGCAGTTATTGTTGCTCACAGGTCTGTAAGTTAGGTAGGTGGTTCTTCTAGTCGTGGCTTGGGCTTATTCCTGCATTTTTGTTCAGCTATGCATCTGCTTTGTCGCTCTGCTCTTGGCTGGACTTCCTCATATGTTTGGGGGTTCTCTGGCTATAGATTGGTATAGGATTATTTCAGATGGCTTCTACTTAGTTAGGTTTTCTCCATGTGGTCTCATTCTTTAGCAGGCTTTTTACTCCAAGAGAAAACCAGCAGTGCACAGGCACTTTTATAAGCTGCTGCCAGGAAAAAGTTTGCTCTTGTCCCATTGGTCAAAGCAAGTCATATCATCAAGCCTTAAAGTCAGTATAGCAAACTCATAGCAAAGACGGAGAGGCATAAAAAATTGGAACTATTAGTGCAAGTCTACATAGTTGCTTATATTGGAGTCATGAAGTATTTCTTTTATCCCCTTGTTCAGTCTGTCAGCAAGTACAGTCAGCTCAAGATTTGACTTCTTGCCTCCACCCTTGTCCAAATCAGTTATTTTTTACCTTAACTATAGTAGCTTATTGACTAGCTTTCCTGCCATTTCATTCTCCTTCATTCCATTCTCTGTAAAGCAGTATTATCATAGTTTTTAATTCTATATTTATTTGATATCTTTTTCCTCCACTAGACTGACTCCATGAAGATAATGTTTCTCTTTTCTTCACTACTGTATCCCTCACGCTTAAGATTATAGGTACTCAATAAATTGAATGAGTGAGGAAAAGAAGTTGTTATTGAGGTCACTCCATTCCTGAGAAAGCGTGAGTAAAAAAGGGAAAGAGTAATTGGGTTTTGTGTAAGACACTGCCGCAGTCCTGTATTGCTGGAGGAAAAAATCTGGGGAATGAGAGATGAGTTAGAAAGATAGATGAGGACACTGTTTTGTGGACTTTGCACCTCTGGTGTGTCTGAGTCAGTATTTCTTTTCATGGGCTTTTACAATTAAAAATAAAGTTCAGGGGGCGTCTGGGTGGCTCAGTCGGTTGAGCGTCCACCTTCAGCTCAGGTCATGATCTCACGGTACCTGAGTTTGGGCCCCATGTCGGGCTCTGTGCTGACAGCTCAGGGCCTGGAGCCTGCTTCGGATTCTGTGTCTCCCTCTCTTTCTGCTCCTCCCCTGCTCACACTCTGTCTCTCTCTCTCTCTCTCTCAGAAATGAATGAAGATTAAAAAAAAAATAGATAAAAATAAAGTTCAGCTGTCAAAGGTTTGCCAACTTTTTAATTTGCTAAGTGGAGATGTTTCTTTTGTTTGTTTCAAGTGTTTATTTAAATTCTAGTGTAATATTGGTTTCAGGAGTAGAATTTAGTGATTCATCACTTACATGTCACCCAGTGTTCATCACAAGTGCCCTCCTCAATACCCATCATCCATCTAGCCCATCCCTCCCATCCACCCCCCCCACCCCAATCAACCCTTAGTTTGTTCTCTATAGTTAAAAATCTCTTATGGTTTGCCCCCCTCTTTTCCCCCCTCTTCCCATGTTATCTGTTTCGTTTCTTAAATTCCACATATGAGTGAAATGGTATGGTATTTGTCTTCCTCTGACTGACTTGTTTAGCTTAGCATAATACATCCTAAGTGGAGATGTTTCTTAAACACGGTGATGTCCTCACCCATTCTTTCATAAGTAAAAGGATATTTGAACATCAAAAAAACAGGAAGCAAACTCTCACAATAGTCCTCTAAATTGAATACATTAACTTTATTAACGAGTTCCTAAGTTGTCATTGTTTTTTCCTTTTTTCACCATTTTTGGTATTGGAATCTGTGTTTGGGATGAGCTGCCATTTAGGGTTTTAAGAATAGAAAGCAGATAGATTTAGAGATTGAGTGGTTTACTCTTAGCATCTGTGGAGGCTGGGGGCTCCTGGGTTGCTCAGTCAGTTAAGCATCTGACTTTGGCTCAGGTCATGATTGTGTAGTTCGTGGGTTCGAGCCTCGTGTTGGGCTCTGCTGACAGCTCAGAGCCTGGAGCCTGCTTCTGATTCTGTGTCTCCCTCTCTGTCTGCTCCTTTCCTGCTTGTGCTGTGTCTCTCTCTGTTTCTCAAAAAATAAAATAAAATGTTTAAAAAAAAAAAAAAAGAGGATCTGTGGCAGCTGAATTTGGGAGATTGGAGGAATAGAGGCAGGGAGACCAGTTTGGAGGCTTTTGCCATAGTTTATGTGAGGGGCTTGCATTAAGAATTACTACCTGATGGGGTACCTGCATGGCTCAGTGTGTTAAACATCCAACTTCTGCTCAGATCATGATCTCATGGTTTGTGGATTTGAGCCCCACATCGGGCTCTGTGCTGACAGCTCAGAGCCTGGAGCCTGCTTCAGATTCTGTGTCTCCCTGTTTCTCTGCTCCTGCCCCACTTATGCTCTGTATCTGTCTCTCTCTCAAAAAAAAAAAAAATGAATAAATATTTAAAAATAAAAAAGAATTACTACCTGAGAATGATGATGAAGAGGTTAATTCTTTTATTTTTATTTATTTATTTTTTTAAGTTTATTTATTTTGAGAGGGACAGAGATAGCCTGAGTGGGGGAGGGGCACAGAGAGAGAGAGAGAGAGAGAGAGAGAGAGAGAGAGAGAGAGGCAGAGAATCCCAAGCAGGCTCTGCACTGTCAGCATAGAGCCTGCGTGGGGCTCAAACCCATGAAACCTTGAGAGTCGAACCTGAGCCAAAATGATGAGTCGGATGCTTAACCAACTGAGCCACCCAGGTGCCCTGAGATTAGTTTGTTTAAAAATTGTCATTTCTGGAGATGGTGAGGTATGATTGAGGAGCTCCTCTTGGCAACTTGATTTCTTTTATATTACCCAAGGAGTTTACATTATTTCAGCAAAAACATTAGTGGACAGTGTGTGAAGCTTTGCATTTAGAATGTGAGGTTGAAGATGTGCTCTCATCTTGAGGAGTTTTAGTACTGGCTCATTTTTATTCTCTTATTTTAAATAATACTAGCAAATTGTTCTAAAGTTCCCTTTGCTATATAAACAGTACAACTGTCAGTTTGTGTTTTTCTTTTTCTCCCCAAATTTTATTTATTTTGAAAGAGAGAGAGAGCATGAGCAGGGCAGGGGAAGAGAGAGAGAGAGAGAGAGAGAGAGAGAGAGAGAGAGAAAGAGAGAGAGAGAAAGAGAGAATCGCAAGCAGGCTCCATGCTGTCAGCACAGAGCCAAACACAGGCTTGATGAGATGAACCCATGAGATCATGGCCTGAGCTGAGATCAAGAGTCGGGCACTTAAGTGACTGAGCCACCCAGGCGTTCCAGTTTGTTTTTCTATGCTAAAGAACAAGCAAAAAGTTTTATAAAGTTTATTTATTTATTTGAGAGAGAGCATGAGTGGGGGGAGGGAGAGAGAGAATCCCAAGCAAGCTCTGCGATGCCAGCACAGAGCCCAACTTGGGGCTTGAACTCATGAAACGGTGAGATCATGACCTGAGCTGAAACCAAGAGTCGGATGCTTAACCGACTGACCACCCAGACACCCCTCTAGGCATCTATTTTATACAGATCTTCCTCTACTTAAAATGGGCACTTCCTGTGCCCTTCTGTTACTAGCACTCTGTTCCTCCACATACCCCTTCAGTCCCTAAGCAACTGCTGCTAGTTCTCTGTTACTATAAATTAGTGTGCATTTTCTAGAGTTTTATATACATGGAATTACACAGTATGTATTCTTTTTTGTCTTGTTTCTTTTACTCAGCATAATTACTTTTACCTCGTGCCTGCGTAAGAGAAGGATATTGAAATCTCTGACTACGATTGTAGATTTTTCTTTTTTCTTGCAGTTCTGTTCATTTTTACTTCGTATATTTTGAAGCTCTGTTATGTTGCATAAACGCTATTGATTATTATGTCCTCACTCCAGCTCTTTTGCTAAATATTACCATAATGTGTGTATTTGTTTCTACCTTTTAACTTTTAACCTTTTGTGTTTTAGTATCTAACATGTATTTCTTAGTGGCAGAAATAGTTGAGTCTTGTTTCTTTATTCAACCTGACAATCTCTACCTTTTCGTTATGCTGTTTATATTTGATGTGATTATTGATTTTTTTTAGTTTGATCTTTCATCTTGCTAGTGGTATTCTGTTTGTATTACCTACTCTGGGAAAATGGAATTTTCCTTTTTTTTTTTTTTTTTTCATTTTGTCCATTTCCATTTTTCTTCCTTCTTTTGGATTGAGTATTTTCTTTTTTTTTTTTCTAAAATTTTTAAAATGTTTATTTCTTTTTGAGAGAGAGACAGAACACAAGCAGGGGAGGTGCAGAGAGAGAGAGAGACACACACAGAATCAGAAGCAGGCTCCAGGTTGTGAGCTGTCAGCACAGAGCTGGACGCAGGGCTTGAACTCACCAGCTGTGAGATCATGAGCTGAGCCCAAGTCAGACACTTAACTGACTGAGCCACCCAGGTGCCCCTGGGTTGAGTATTTTCTTAAGAATTCATTGTTATCACATTTCTTGGTTTACTAGCTATCGCTCTTTGTATTTTACTAGTTGCTTTAGAGTTAATGGTATACATCTTTAAAGATTTTTTTTAATGTTTATTTATTTTTGAGAGAGTGCAAGTCAGGGAGGAGCAAAGAGAAAGGGAGACAGAGAGTCTCAAGCAGGCTCTGTGCTGCCAGTGCAGAGCCCAATGTGGGGCTCAAACTCATGAGTCATGAGATCAGCACCTGAGTGGAAACCAAGAGTCAGATGCTTAACTGACTAAGCCATCCAGGTGCCCCAATATAATACATCTTTAATTTACTGCATGGTATATTCAAATGATGTTACACTTTGCTCATAATATAAGACCCTAAAATAGTATACTTCTGTTTCTTTCCTCCTGGCCTTTATGCTATTGAATTTGTATTTTCAAAAGACATTTTGCCATGTGTAGGATTCTAGGTTTATACCTTTTCTTCTTTCAGTACATTTGACCCTTGAATAATGTAGGTTTGAAATATGCAGGTCCATTTATATGTGGATTTTTTTCAGTAAATATAGTGGAGGACTGTAACTGTGTTTTCCTTATGATTTTCTTAATAGTATTTTGTTTTTTCTAGCTTATTTTAAGACCACAGTATATACAGCATATACAGAATATGTGTTAACTGTGCTATTGGTAAGATTTCTGGTCAACAGAAGGCTATTAGTAGTTAAATTTACGGGGAGTCAAAAAGTTATATGTGGATTTTCGAGGTGCTAGAGTCAGTGCCCCTTACCCGTGTCATTCAAAAGTCAAATGTACTTTAAAGATGTTGCCCCACTCTCTTCTAGCTTTTATTGGTTCTGATGAGAAAGCTGGTGTTTTTCCATCTTTATTCTTTTATATATGACATATGTTTTTTCTCTTTTGCATTGCTTTTGAGCAGTTTGATTACATTACCTTGCTGTGGTTTTTTTTTTCTTCATGTGCTTTTGAGTTTGTTGGTCTGTCTAGATCTGTGGGTTTATAGTTTTCAAGTTTATAAAATGTCCAGCCATTATTTTTTTTCAGTTTTTTTCTTCCTCTTCTTTATTTTAAGGAATCCAGTTGCCCATTTGTATCTTTTATTTTTATTTTTTTGAAATTTATTTTTGAGAGAGAGAGAGAGAGAACACAGGGAAGGGGCATAGAGGGGGGAGAGAGAGAATCTCAAGCAAGCTCTGGGCTAACAGCACCGAGCCTGACACAGGGCTTGATCCCATGAACTGTGACATCCTGACTGAGCTGAGATTGAGAGTCAGACGTTTAACCGACAAAGCCACCCACGCACCCCCAGTTGCCCATTTTTAGATTGCTGGAAATTGACCCCAGGTTATCAGTGCTCTTGATTTTTGTGTGTTTTTTGTATTCTTTTTTTTCCCCTCTACTTTATTTTGGATAATTTCTATTTTCATGCCTTTAGCTTCACTGTTGTTTTGCAGTGTCTGATTTGTTGTTATTCCCATCATGTGTATTTTTCATCATAGATGTTGTAGTTTTCATCTTTTACATTTTTCACGTCTGTTTTTAATGTATGGAATGTACTTTTTACATCTTTTTTGTCTTTGTTGTTTTGGACAATGGAATGTACTTTAATATAATAACTCAGTGTTCTATTCTGCTAATTATAACTTATGTATCAGTTATGTTGAGCTTCTGTTGATTGATTATTCTCTTCATTGTGTTTTTTTTTTTTTTCCTCTTTGCCGAGTAACATTTGGACACTAGAAATTGTGAATTTTACCTTGTTGGCTGGAGAATAGATTTATATTCTTCTAAATCTTCTTGAACTTGATTTTGGGTTACAGTTGAGTTACTGGAAACATTAATTTCATTTAGTCTTTTTAATGATTTGTTACACTGGTCTGGAGCAATGCTCAGTCAAGGGCTAATTATTCCCCACTACTGAGACAGTACTTTTCTGTGTGTTCTACCCATTATCCCGTGAATTAGGTGTTTTCTCCATTCTACCTGTTGGTAACAGTCATAGTTCTGAGCCTTGTGTGAGTGCCCAAAACTTCTCTCTAATTCTAGAAGAGGTAGAAGAGAATGGAATAATAAGCAACCATGTGAGAATTAACCTTGGACAGAAGAAGAGAAACAGGAAAATCACACTTCTCTTTCTAAATATGTACCATATAACAAGTATGGTACTTGTTTAGAATACCATTTACATGTTTGAAACTTTTTTTTTTAACGTTTATTTATTTTTGAGACAGAGAGAGACAGAGCATGAACAGGGGAGGGGCAGAGAGAGGGAGACACAGAATCTGAAACAGGCTCCAGGCTCTGGGCTGTCAGCACAGAGCCCGACGCGGGGCTCAAACCCACGGACCGTGAGATCATGACCTGAGCCGAAGTTGGACCTTAACCGACTGAGCCACCCAGGTGCCCCACCATTTACATGTTTAAAGTTAAGCTTGTTACTAATTTCATAGGACAAGTGTTATTGATTTTCATTACAGATGAGGAGATGGGGTGGAAAGGCTAGTAACTTAATAAAGCTACTTGACACTGGCAAATCAGACTCCAAAGCTCATGCCTTTTCTAATGATCTATGGGCTATTTCTTCAGGGGAGGGAGAATAGAAGCCGGTGAAGATTTAGGCTATAGTTGGACTAAAGGAAGAAAAGAGCTATGTCACCGTTGGATTTATGTAGAGTTTACTGTAAAATTGATATCTGCTTTTAGGGTGGAAAATATGGGGAAGAGTGGTAGATGACTGTGTTAATTTTTGCAGAAACATTGTATAAAATAGGTTAGTGGGAACAATGCTCTGAATTCTATTTCTGCTGTGTTCCATAAATCTTGCTTCAGAATTCATAATACAGACTTGCACAGTAGTTACAGTTTTAGTTTTGCTCTCTACAGTTTCAGTTACCCATGTCAACTGCAGTGTAGAAGCAGAGACGATCCTCCTTCTGACATACTGTCAGAAGATCAGCAGTAGCCTAACACTATATCACAGTGCCTGTGTCATTCACATCACTTCATCTGATCATACAGGCATGTTATCATCTCAAGTCATCACAAGAAGAAGGGTGAGTACAGTACAATAAGATATTTTGAAAGAGAGACCACATTCATGTAGCTTTTATGATAGTATACTGTTACAATTGCTTTATTTTATTATTAGTTATTGTTAATTTCTGACTAGGCCTAATTTACAAATTAAACTTTATTATTCGTATGTATGTATAGGAAAAAACATTATATATAGGGATCAGTATCTGATTTTAAGCATCCACTGGGGATCTTAGGACGTATGCCTTGCAGATAAGGGGAGTGGGCTGGGGGGGCTACTGTACTCTTTTTTTTTTTTTTTTTTTGCATTTTTATCTTCTTTTATACACAAATAGCAAACTCAGTAAGTAACTTGGCCAGAAGACTTAATTCATTGGGTGTGATTAAAAGATAAATAATCTAAGAAGTGACCTCCGTAAGGTAACATTTAATGTTCTTTGCCTTTACCCCTGCTTTTTTAAAAGTACTATACTTTGCTTCTGTCAGTATTAGAATGAATCATATTTAATTGGGTCAAAAGAGTTGAATATTGGCAATTTCATGTGGTTCAATGTAGTAGTGTATTTTGAAAGGACAAGAAGCAGTAATTGTAACCATTGTTAACACCATTACAAGGATCATGTCTGTTTTATACTTACTAGTGTTATATCCACTGCCAAGCACAGTACACATAGTAGACATTCAATACATAATTTATGAATGAGAAATACAGATTTTTGAGGTTTCATACAGGTTTTGTAAGAAATTTAGGTAAAGATGGGGCCCCTGGGTGGCTCAGTCAATTGGGTGCCTGACTTTGGCTTGGGTCATGATCTTGCAGTCTGTGAGTTCAAGCCCCACGTTGAGCTCTATGCTGACAGCTCAGAGCCTGGAGCCTGCTTCAGACTCTGTCCCTCTCTCTCTGCCCCTCCCCCGCTCTCATTGTGTGTCTCAAAAATAAAATAAAAACATAAAAAAAAAAAGAAATTTAGGTAAAGATAAAGGGAAATTTTCTTCTTGTCAGGCCCTAAGTTCTTTTTAAAAGACTGAAAGAGAAGGAATTTTTAGCAAAGCTCTTTTATTTCTAATGCAAGGTAATAATAAATAAAATTTTTACTACTCTGGCCTTTTAGCCTTCTGTTAAAGAGGTTCCCCTTCTTCCACCATTTCCACGAACCCAGCAGAGATTTAATACTCCTTGCTTTCCCCCTCCTTTCTTGGGAGGCTTTCCACTGCTTTTGCCTTTCAATTACTCTGCCTCTCCTTTTATAAACTCAAGGTGGTTGACATGAAAAATGCACTGATAACTTCACCTTTCTCATTTGAGGCCAGAGATGCGGCTTTTTTCCGTACACTAACAGCTTTTACAAACTATTAAGTATGTAATATGCCCAATCCTCATTTCTTTGTCCAAATAACTTACATAAATTATCTTGTCAGAATGCAACAACAAAAGACTTAGACTATATCATAGTCATCTAATAATAGTTTTCCAGATCCTTATGTTCACAGATGAGAGGTTGTAATAAGGCAGAGGGCTAAGAAGCCTCTTGTTTGGGATTGCCCGGGGGCTTTGGCACAAATATGAAGTAAATGTATTTGTCGTGTCATTCATTGTCTAGTATTACTGCTTTGGGCCATTATTTTACCATGTACATTTCTTGCAGTATTGAGTTTCATCCACACAGTGGTGCTAGAAAACCAAGAATTGGTGATTGTTTCCCTCCTAATCAGTGGAATATGTACTTCTAACTGTTCCTTATAAAATAAATACTTCCTTGAATCATATAATAGCAATTTCCTCAACCTTCATCAAATCCATAACTAAGTTTATAATGATTTTATGGCATAAACCTTGAAAATAAAACACCTGGGGCACCTGGTGGTTTGGTCAGTTAAGTATCCGACTTCCTCTCAGGTCATGAACTCTCAGTTTTTAAGTTCGAGCCCCGTGTTGAGCTCTAAGCTGACAGCTCAGAGCCTGGAACCTGCTTCAGATTCTGTGTCTCCCTCTCTCTCTCTTCCCTTCCCCCACTCATGCTCTGTCTCTGTCTCAAAAATAAATAAACTTAAAAAAAATTAAAGAAAAAAACCCAAGTTATTTTATCAGCAGAATGGGTTTATTTGGGATTATTAGATAATTGTAATTCGGGACATGCAAACTTTGGCAAAACCATCGGCAAGTCCAGCAAACAAAGGAGAAGAATGTTATTTTATGGAGAAGGAGGAGGAAGTTGGGGAGGATTGTTTTGAATGAAAGAAAGTCATTGGAGAACAGCAAAACTACAGGGTAATGTTGATTTCTCATTAGCTATGTTACAGGAGTAGTCCCGCTTCTTGTAGGAGATGCAGTGTATATCTTTTCCCTGTTGGGGCCTGTAATTGAAGGTTCTTCTATTGAATATTCTTCTGTTGTGGTCTGCAATTGCCAGTTCTTCCCGTAACTGATGTTGAATGGTGGGGTTCCCCCTTCTGGCCTCCCTTTCTGTACTTCTAGTGAGATTTCCCTTTATTAATATTCACAGTGGATTTTACCTTGCTTTGCTTTCGTCTGTGTTACATATTGTACTTATAAGTAATCTTTTATAAATTTGAATCTGAACTTTACTCTTCTGCTTAAAAACTCTTAAATGAATTACATTAAGTTTACTGATAAAGACAAGGTCTTTCATGATCCAATTCCTTCCTAGTTCCCTAGCTGTTTATCTGTAGCCTTTTCTTGTACAGTTCTCCATGGTGCTTTGTAGTTACCCATCTTTTGTTTCTTTGAACACAAATTTTTCCTCCTGCTTTTGCCTGCTTTTCCTTCTGCCTATGGTAAGTAGGGGTGTGTGTGTGTGTGTGTGTGTGTGTGTGTGTGTATAGATATATTTCTTCATAAGTTAACTTTACCTTATATCCTTTCTAACGTGGGTCATATTTCTGAAAGCTTTCGTTAATTCCCCTCCTCCACAGATCAGTGCCCAGTGTTATGGTACCCAGTAACTTTTTCTTCCAAACATTTATTGCAGTTTCATTATATATTTATTTATGAATTATTTGACTAATGTCCATTTCCTTACTGAATCATGAGTGCTGAAGAGGTAGATTCTGTGCTCTTTGCTCATCATTGTGTCATTGGTGCCTATTGAATTATTGCTGAATGAATCAGAGAATAAATATAAGTCAGCCAGGCCTCAAAGCAGGTAATAGAAGTAGGAACAGATGAACGTTATGGAAAAAAAAAAAAAACACTTGAAATTAGAATACAGTAAGTTGAGTTTTATATTAAGGTAAGGTATTGGCCCAGCATAGTTTACTTTTATATTTTCTGTCAGAGCAGAAACTAATTCTATGTCATGGGCAGCCCTGAGTGGTAAGGGTTCCTATCTGCATGTGAAGGAAGAAAGTGAGATTACATTTAGCCGAATAAAATTATGGAAATAGTAAAGAGAGTGGATCTTAAAAGTTCTCATCACAAGAAAAAAATAACTAGGTGACGGATGATGTGTTAAGTAAACTTACTGTGCTAATCATTTCACAATATGTTCATATATAAAGTATATTATGTTATACACTTTAAACTTACACAGTGTAATATGCCAATTATATCACAATAAAGGTGGAGAAAAGTAAAATAAAGTTATAGAAATCGCTTAATGCCCAGTGCAAAACACTGTTCTTCAGGAAGCCTCGTTTCTAGTCCAGGTAGAATATTTTGTTCTGTACTCTTGGGAAAAATTTGATAAAACATTGGAGAAATCACCATTTGTTCTTACATTTATTTCCATAATTATGAAAAAAAATAATGAAAACATTCTCTATTTCTTAATGTGTGGTAAAAAAAAATTAATGAGATATAGAGGTGAAAGCATTTTAAAAACTATAAAAACTCTACATAAAATGGACTTAATATTTGCCCCAGAGACAGGAAATCCTCCAATTTTAGAATTTCCCCATTCTTTTTATTCATAATTATAAGGAAGAGGTGCCTAAAAGAAAAGATGTTATGGCATGAAAAACCCTATCCCTTATGGCCACTGTCAGGGATCATGCCAGTTTGATTCACTGTTTATCCTCTACACACAGTGCCTAGTGGGTGTCTAAAAATTGTTTTAGAATAAATAATATAGTGAATTTGTTCTTAAAGCCTTTGTGATTAGCATTCTGTGATTTCTTCACCTTGTGAGCATTCTGCAGAAAGAATCAAAAGTGAAACCTGTATTTATGTTTATTTTTCTTGTATTTCAGCTGTGGCAGAAGTAAAACTTCGAGATGATCAATATACACTGGAACACATGCATGCTTTTGGAATGTATAATTACCTACACAGTGATTCATGGTATCAAGACAGTGTCTACTACATTGATAACCTTGGAAGAGTTATGAATTTAACAGTGATGCTGGTAAGAAAAATACCTGTAATAAGAGGATTTTCCAATAAATCTGATTCTTAATTTTCATTTTTAATCTGATGTCCAGGGGCACCTGGGTGGCTCAGTTGGTTAAGCGTCCGACTTTGGCTCAGGTCAGCTCAGAGCCTGGAGCCTGCTTCTGATTCTGTCTGTCTGTCTGTCTGTCTGTCTGTCTCTCTCTCTCTCTCGCCCCTGCCTTGCCCCTCCCTTGCTAGCACTGTCTCTCTCTGTCTCTCAAAAATAAACAAATGTAAAAAAAAAAAATCTGATATCCAGAGAATTGAGGTACACATATCTTTAATCTATGGAATCCTATCGTTAATCTATATAAGGCTCTGTTCTGTTTAATTCAATTTTAATTTTTCCCTTTGTTCTTATCACTTATTATTCCCCTCCACACCCACCAACGAGCAACAATTCTAATGGATTTTATAGATCAATGTTAATGTAACTGTTCATGTCTGCTTTTTCTAATGTGAAGTATTAACTCTGACTATGACAGTGAATTTGTTTATTTTTCCTTTTAATTCTTGCTTTATGTATTTTTAATCATGCTAATTGAGGCACAAACATTTTGTCTGCTATGGATTTGTCCTTTTAGCATTATGAAATGCCCTTTTTATCTCTAGACTCTGGGAAGGGTTTTTGTTTGTCTTGAAATCTTCCAATATTAATATATAGTGTGATATCTTTTTTTATTAGTAGTATTCATCTTTTTCTGTCTTTTTTCTTTCACTTTATCAGTGTTGTTGTTTTTAGTCTGATGCCTTAGACCACTCAACCATCCTGACATGACAGTGTTCTTATTTTTAAAGTGTGTCTCTTATAAACAACATATAGTTGGGTCTTGTTTTGTATCTAGCATGACAATCTGTCCTTTAAATGAAGGGCTTAGGACATTTATATTTAATGTAATTACTGATATGGTTGGGTTTATGTTACCATTTTCCTGTCTTTTCAGTTTGTCCCATCTGTTCTTTGTTCTTTATCCCTTTGTTCCTGCCTGTTTTAGAATTAGTCAAATTTTCTTAAAATTCCATTTAATTTTCTCTTGGCTTTTTATCTAAACCTGTTTATACTATTATTTTTTTTTTTAATGGTTAATGTAGAGATTGTAGTATTCATCCTTAAATGGTAATAGTCTGCCTCTAACACTAAAACTTTATGGTAGTAATTCCTTCTATTTCCCTTTTACCCTTCAAGCTATTTTTATCCTATATTTTACTTCATATGTTGTAAATTCCACAATAGATTGTTAATGTATTTGCTTTAAACGGTCAGTAGAATGATAATAGCTTCCTAACTGCTCTCTGCTCTTTCTAGCACACCTCTACATTGCATCTACAGAATCATGGATTGAATTTTTTTTGATTCCACATGTAAGATTAATAGGTTATTTGTCTTTTCTGACTTATGTCACTTAGCAAGATGCCTTTAAGGACCATCCATATTGTCACCAAGGGCAAGTTTCATTCCTTTTTATGGCTAAATAAAATATTCCACTTTTTATATAATGACACATTTCCTTTATCCATTCATCTATTGATGGACACTTAGGTTTTTTGTTTTTTGTTTTTTGACTATTGTAAATAATGCTGCAGTGAACATAAGGATACATATATCTTTTCAAGTTAGTGTTTTTATTTTCTTGGGATAAATATCCAGAAGTGGAATCACTGGGTCATAAGGTAGTTCTGTTTTTACTTTTTGAGAAACCTTCATACTGTTTTCCATAGTGGCTGCACCAGTTTACATTCGCACCAACAGTACATGAGAATTTCCTTTTCTCCACATCTTTTCCAACACTTGTTACTTCTTGTCTTTTTAATAATAACCATTCTGGTAGGTATGCAGTGATAATCTCATTGTGGTTTTGATCTGCATTTCTCTGATGATGAGTGATATTGAAGCAAGTTTTCATATAGTTGCTGTCATAGTTGTTTTCATATAGTTTGGCTGTCTCTAGGTCTTCTTTGGAAAAATGCTCAGATGCTCTGCCCATTTTTTAAGCATGTTTATTTATTTATTTTGAGAGAGAGCAGAGCAGGGGAGGGGCAGAGAGAGAATCCAAAGCAGACTCTGTGCTGTCAACGTAGAGCCTGATGCGGGGTTCAAACTCACGAACTGTGAGATCATGACCTGAGCTGAAATCCAGAGTTGGACACTTAACCGATTGAGCCACCCAGGCACCACTCCCATTTTTTAATCAGATTTTTTGTGGGTTTTTTTGGGGGGGAGGGTGGGTTGCTATTGTATAAGTTCTTTATATATTTTGATACCCTATGATTTGCAAATATTTTCTCTCATTCCCTAGGTTGACTTTTCATTTTGTTGATCATTTCCTTTGCAGAAGCTGTTTAGTTTGATGTAGTTCCACTCATTTATTTTTGTTTTTGTTGCCTTTGCTTTTGGTGTCAGATTCAAAAAAATCATTGCTAAGACCAATGTCAAGGAGTTTACCACTTATGTTTTCTTTTGGGAGTTTCATGGCTTCAGGTTACATTCAAGTCTTTAATCCAGTTTATTTTTGTGTATGATATAGGGGTCCAGTTTCATTCTTTTGCATGTGGCTGTCCGGTTTTTTGAAGACCATTTATTGAAAAGGCTGTCTTTTCCCTATTGTATACTCTTGGCTCTTTCATTGTAAATTAATTGATCGTATATGTGTGATTTTATTTCTGGACTCTGTCTCATTGACCTCCACTTCCATACTGTTTTGATGATTGTAGCTTTGTAAAGTATTTTGAAATCAGGAAGCATGATGCCTCCAGCTTTGTTCCTTCTTTCTCAAGATTGCTTTAGCTTTTTGAGGTCTTTTGTAGTTCCATACAAATTTGAGGATTGTTGTATTTCTGCGAAAAATGCCATTGGAGTTTTAATTGGGATTGCATTGAATCTGTAGATTGCTTTGGGTAGTATAGACATTTTAACATTGATTCTTCCAATCCATGAGAATGGAATATCTTTCCATTTATTTGTGTTTTCTTGTAAATTCTTTTTATTAGTTTCTGGTGTGTCCTTCCAGAGGTAGTTTGTTTTTCTGTATGTCTGTTTTTTATTTTTTTTAGCAAGTGTAAACACAAAGTGATCTATTTTTAAAATACAAACTCCTCATTGGTGTATACAGTTTATTGTGCTCTTCTCTCCAACCTTGTGTTTTGCCATTTTGTACACTAGTCTCTAGCAATACCAACTCTTGCAGTTACTGAGACATGCCCTGTATCCTGTTGTCCTCTGCTCATTTTTCATGTGATTAACTCTACCTGGAACATTTTTTCTTAGTTCTTGCCAGGTTGCTTCCCGGTCTTTACTTAAGACCTAGCAAACCATCTCTTCTATTAAGCTTTCCCTGACATCCTCACTTTGCTCCTCTGGGAATATTCAAACCATTGGCTCTCAGATCTATGTGGACTTTTAATTCCTTCTAGGCCAGAGGTTTGCAAGACTTTTTCTGCATAGGACCAAATAATAAATATTGTACAGTTTGTAGGTTAGACAGTCTTATGTCACAACTGCTCCGTTTTGGTGTGGTAGTGTGAAAACAGCATTAGACGATATGTAAATGAATGAATGTGACTGCATTCCAAGCTCAATTCCAAACTATTGACTGTAGTTTGCCGACCCTTGGTCTAGGCCCTGGGTTTTTCTTATTTTTCTATAATCCTGCCATCCAGCAGAAGATTTGGTCAGTATGTTTGTTGAAATAACAACAACTGTTTAAAGCTTGTTCTTATCCTTTGTAGTTGTCTTTTCATTCTTGATAGGATCTTCCTCTTCTTATTTCTTCTCTGGGTTCAGGTATGAGTCTTTGGTTTATTGAGATAAATAACTTTACTGAATAATAAATATTTACTTCTATATTATATGTACTTAGTTATATATTTTTATTATACGTATGAATATGTATTATGTATTACAAATATATACTTTATATATATTCCTCAGCAAACATTTATTGAATGCTATTATGCTTAGTAGCCACATACACAAATAAATTGATAACATGTAACAGTGGAAGTAGGGATAAGATGCAGACCTAGTACAGAGGAGGAAATGATAAATGTTGAGAGATGAAGTGTTCCAAGAAGTTTCAGAGGAGTTGTCACTTTAACAGAATTTTGAAGGATCAGTTAATTTGCCATGCAGATTGAGGCAGCTGTGTCTGCACATGACTTAAAAGGCACATTCAGCAAACTTCCACAGGCACATGTGTGCACTACAGGCACTCTAGATTGGTTTGCTAAAACACAGTGTATGTATGGAAGGACCAAAATAGTATGTATGCAGGCTTTGGTTGGAGATGAGGATGGCAAGGTGAGCAGAAGCCAGGGTGTGAAGGGAGGGAGGAACAGTCATGTGTTAAGCCAAGAGAAATATTAAAAAGATAATTGATTCTTTGATTCATTTTTGTACTATGCTTGGCTGGGAGAGGATATGGTAGGGTCACAGTTTTGGGCCAGAAGCTTGGTTTTATCAGTTTACTTGTTGATAATTGTGATTTGGGATACTAATTTCCAATTTAAATCACAAGATTGATTGGAAATGTGGAAAGAAAGTTTAATGGTAGCATTTGAAATATTATAAGCAGTGTGGACTGGTCAATATAGTTTTCTTCTCCCATTGGAAAGTTTTCAAAGGAAATCAAATACTGTAAATTAAAAAAAAATTTTTTGGTGTTTATTTTGAGAGAAAGCGCACATGCACACAAGTGGGGGAGGGGCAGAGAGAGAGTGAGAGTGAGAGTGAGAGTGAGAGAGAGAGAGAGAGAGAGAGAATCCAAAGTAGGCTTCAGGCTCTGAGCTGTCAGCACAGAGCCCAATGTGGGACTCAAACCCAGGAACTGTGAGATCATGACCTGAGCAGAAATTGGATACTCAACCAACTGAGCCACCAGGCACCCCTCAAATACTGTAATTTTAATAAGAGTGCTTATTTGACATGGAATCTGGACAAAGACTAATATGTCTTTGATCCCTTTTCCTGACCCATTTGCTAGCTTCTGTGGACATATTAGAATAACTAGTTACAATTCCTTATTTAGTTTAGTTTCTCTACTTATAGGCTCATTAAAAATAAAAACACTGTATACATACACACTCTATATACACTATGTACTAGGATAGCCTGTACATATGAGCCAAATGCCTGACATACATGTGCAGTATATTACCTATACATGATTATACATGTCCATAATCTACATATGCATAATTCATATTTTATTGTATCTTTTAACTTTAAGGGCTTTTATATTTTTTAGATTCTGTTGTGTTTTGTTTTTTTAGGAAGACAAATCTAATATCTGTAAATTCCCTAAGAATATTGACTTCCAGAGCCTAACTCAGTCACATAGTCTGATTTGTACTATTCACTCAATCTTCAACATATTTATTGAATACCGGCTATATGTTACACATTGTCATAAGCACTGGGAATTCTGCATCATACAAAATAGTCTCTTCCAGTTTATTAATTCACAGCAGAATATGAACTACAGTTGACCCTGAACAACACCGGATATCTGAGCATTAAACCCCTCCTCCACTGTGCAATAGAAAAGTGCTAGTTTTGACTCCCCCAAAACTTAACTAATACCATACTGTTGACCAGAAATCTTAACACATATTTTATATGTTGTATGTATTGTGTACTGTATTCCTACAATAAAGTAAGCTAGAGAAAAGAAAATGTTACTGAGAAAATCATAAGAGAAAAAATAGGTTTACAGTACTGAATTGTAAAAAATTCACTTATAAGTGAACTGTTGCAGCTCAAACCTTCATTGTCCAAGGGTCAACTGAATTTCTTTCTCTTGCTTCCCCAGTTTGAACTTGACATTGAAATAACAATCTCTTTTGTTCAAAAAAGTATACACCTTTCCATATGTATAATGTATATTTAAGTTTGTTTAGCTTCCTGATAAAATTAGGAAGTTTTTTTTTTAATTTTTATTGACAAGCAATAAGGTATCATAATTTAGAACACAGGGCTTGAAAGTTTCCTCAAGTTGCTTTCTTTCATAGTTCTCATTTATCATCTCATCCTTGAACTCTTTGAGCACTTCATATGCATTCTCTGTTTAGCTAAGGTCCTTGAATTATTCAGTATAATAGGGGCGCCTGGGTGGCTCAGTCGGTCAAGTGTCTGACTTTGGCTCTGGTCATGATCTCACAGTTTGTGAGTTTGAGCCCCGCATTAGTCTCTGTGCTGATAGCTCAGAGCCTGGAGCCTGCTCCAGATTCGGTCTCCCTCTCTCTCTGCCCCTCCTCTGCTCACACTCTGTCTCTCTCTCTCTCTCTCTCTCTCTCTCTCTCTCAAAAATAAATAAACATTAAAAAAAAAAAAAAAGAAAACGTGTATAATACACACTCTAATATTAATTTATTAGATCTTGTAATGTATTAGATCTTGTATGGAAAAGACCTACCATATACCTTTTTTTTTTCAGCTGGTGAGGTGACACTATGTTTGAGGATCCCTGGCTCCAAATTTTGGTTTTTGCAGGTTTATCTCCTGGGCTGGAGAGTTGTCCCCAGAGAGGAGTCCTCTAGGTTCTTGTCTGAGGGGTATAAGGTATGATCCTGTTTTCTGAGATGCAAGCAAAAGGAAAAAGTTTGTGGTACCATCTTTTAATATGTGGGGATCTAACTCATTCCCCTCCTTTCTTTCAGTAGAGTTCTTTACCCCTATGTTTAGCTGGGCCTGGTGGCCAGAGTCAGTCTAGTTAAAATTAGAGAAATCTCCAGTTTTTTCCTGCAGTGGGGAATTTATATTGTTTTGGAGAGAAATGGTATTTTTATGATTTTTTTTTTCCACCCCAGAACATGGTATGTCTTTCCATTTATTTAGGTATGCTTTTATGTCCTTAAGTAAGAGTTTTCTAGTTTTCCTTTGACTTTATGCTCATTTTATTAAATTTATTCTTAAGAATTTTGAGGTTTCAGCCCATTGTTAATAAAGTTTTGCTATTTTTTTAGATGCTTATTGTATAAACATTGAAATAACAGCCACCTTATTTGATAATTTAGTAATTTTTACTTACTCCCATTTAGGTTTTCAAAAGGTACAATTATATCATCAGCAACAAGAAACAGTTTTATCTCTCCTTTTCTAATGTTTTCGAACATGGAAATAACATTCCCCTGCTATTCCATTTTTGTCTTATTGCTGTTACAAGATAGAACCTCTGAAACAATGTTGAATAATAATGGGGGTTGCAGGTATCCTTGTTTAGCTCTTGATTTTAATTATAATGGCTTTTTAATTTACTTAAGAAAATACTGTTGGTTTTGATAAATAGCCTTTATTATTTTATTTTATTTTTTTAAATGTTTGTTTATTTAACACTTATTTATGTTTGAGAGACAGAGAGAAACAGAGCATGAGTGGGGTGGGGCAGAGAGAGAGGGAGACATAGAATCTGAAGCAGCTCCAGGCTCTGAGCTGTCAGCACAGAGCCCTGTGTGGGGCTTGAATCCACAAACCATGAGATCATGACCTGAGCCAAAGTCAGACACTTAACCCATTGAACCACCCACGTGCCCCTTCATTTTTTTAAAGTTGCTTCCTTCGGTTTCTGTTCTGCTGTATTTTATCAAATGCTTTTCAGCACCCACTTACTGTTAATAATTATATGATTTTCATTAATTATCAATGTAGTGAATTAAATTGATACATTTATTAAATTGCTTAATTTCCTGGATAAGCCTTTTTTGGTAAGAATATATTCTTTTCATACAATATTGGCTTCTATTTTCTGATATTTTATTTTTCAAATATTTGTACTTTCACAAATTATAGTGGTTTCTTTAATTTTTTTTTGGTGAATATGTCAGAATTTCATTAAGGTTTTGCTGGCCTAAAGGAGAGCTTTCTGGAGCTAGAACAATTTAAGATTGGAATGATCTGTTCCTTATATAAATAAAGATCCTTTTTGGACCTGTCTTCTATCCCTTTGTCCTTTTCAGTGTTAGTCTTCCAATTACCTATCCAATTTATTCTATGGTAATTGGTTTAGTCAAACTCTGTTTTCCGGGTAATTTTGTAATATATTTTTTTGTTAGAGAAGATCATTCATTTCTTTTTAAGTTTTCAGATTTGTTGCTATAAATTTGCATGTTTATGCTCTTAAGATTATCTTCTGTTTTTCCTTTCTCTGTTCTTTCTTTTTCCTTAATCAAACTTTAGAAGGATATTTTTATTTTATTTTTAAAGACCCATGTCTGGGATTGTTTTAGTTTTTTTGCTTAGTTCAGCTTTTGTCTTTGGTTTTCAAACTGTATGTAATGCACATCAGAATCACTTGGAGTAATTGATAAAAAGAAAGGCTAATTTAAGTTTATGGTTCTTCAAGATTCTGATTCAGTATGTCAGGTTGGTCATGGTCTGAGAATCTGCATTTTATCAGGTATGTTAAATGACTGTGGTCCAGTGACCACATTTTTTTTTAAATGTTTATTTACTTTTGAGAGAGAGACAGAGACAGAGCGTGAGTAGTGGAGGGGCAGAGAAAGAGGGATACACAGAATCTGAAACAGGCTCCAGGCTCTGAGCTGTCAGCATAGAGCCCGACACAGGACTCAAACTCGGGAATGGAGAGATCATGACCTAGGCTGAAGTCAGATGGTTAACCAGCTGAGCCACCCAGGAGCCCCATCAGTGACCAAGTTTTGAAAAACTCTGCAACTGTGGTGTAGAAGAATACCGTGCTTCTTATTTTTCGGATCAGTAGCAAGAAATTGACTTGCTGTTTGAAGTTATGTGTTGGAGAAAGGTGGAGAGTGTTAGCCACTGGCTACACATTGGCTTTTTTTTTTTTTTTAAGCAGAAAAGTTGTTCTGATACCCATTTTTCTGTCTGATTTTTGTGTTTTTGTTTCTGTTGTTGTGTTTGGTTTTTTTGAGTCAAAGGCACACATGCACAAAACCCTGAGAGGTTCTTTTGCTGTGGCTGGTTTATAAATAACTCCCACCTCCCCTTTGTTAAATCTGCGCTAAACACTATTGTGGTCAAAGAGAAGGCTGTAAGGGCCCAAGAAAGGAAATCCATGTGTCTGACCTTGAGATGTTGTCAGGAGTCAGCAGATGGCAGCAGTTCCCAACACACAGGTTTATAGAGGCGTTCTGCTTCCAAGTCAGTGTGTGTGTTTACAGTCCTCAATTTTATAGAAATGCCAGTTGGGTGGAAGAGTGCTTTTAAGAAGTAGAAAATGCCTTTAAGAAAGCAAAAAAAAAAAAAAAAAAGTTCTTAAAATTTAATTCTTATGTTGTCATTTTGTTAGGTATTAGGACCTCTTTTTAAATAATGTGTTTTGTTTCTTAATATTTAGAGAATTCATTCAGTCTTTATGTTTCCATTTATCTGAAAAACTACTTTGTTTATCCTAAAGAAGTGTGTCATCTCATAGTGCGTCTTTAAATTGCACTTAGAATGGGAGGAGAGTTAGTGGATTCCATATGAAACCAGCATTTGTGAGGCTTTGTCATGGACTTAATGACATGCCTGCCTTAACTGCTTGTTAGTCTAGCTGAGGTGCCTGCCAGTATCTCCAGATTAGCATCTCTAAACCTGCATCTTACCTTCTTTTCTACAATTGCATTTATTAATAGAGAGCCACTTATTTACCCGGTTAAAGACAAAAATAAAAAGGGAGCGGTAAGGTTGAACTATATGTTCTTCATGAATTATTAAAAGTTTTATGTTATATAGAGACCTTATTTGTTCAAATTCCACTTAATGAAACATCATTTTTTTAAGCTTTAGCATAAAAAAGAGAAAGGGAAAAGGAAAAAGGATGTTTTGTTTTTCTTTCAAATAAGCTTAACAGTTATTAGTGATGAAAGCCTTTCTCCAGAAAAGATCACTTCCTTATAAAAGGGCAAAATTTTAAATGTCAGTGTGTAATAATACTAGTAAATGGCTTCCTTGCTTAATTTTGCTTGACCATTTTGCCTTGAACTTGGGTAGTGCTTTCTGTAAACGTATGTGTATTAGAAAAATGCCTCGTCAATTCAAACCTCATCTTCTTAGCTGTTAACTAAGAGGCCCTCAAACTCCTGTTTAGAGATGTTTTTCTTAAATACATCCATTTCTTAAATACAGTTCATATATGATTTACTGTGTCATTTGTATACACTATATTGACCTTATAATTTTTGTATTACATTTTATTTACCCAGGAATTTAATTAAAAATTTTATATAATGTGTTAGCCTGAAGAAAAACTGAATATGGTAGTTGCATTCATAATGTTTTGTTTGTTTTTTGTTTTGTTTTGCTTTGTTCTTGCAGGGGGAGGGGAGTATTCCAGAAATTGCAGTGAGATCTGAGGTATCATTTGTTTAGAAAAACTTGGATAGTGGTTTCTTCTCAAGAAAGTGTGGAATACAGGAGAGACAATATTTGGACTGGGGTCAACCAGGATTTGAATCTTAGCCCTGCCATTTTCTTACCAGTGGAATTCTAGGCAAATTATTTAATCTTTTTGAACAGAGCTCTTTTTCTCTTAAAGTGTGCATAATGATTTCAATTTCATAAGATTTTGTAATAGTTAAATGAGATGGCAAAAAGTCAAAGCACTTATTTAATATAACACTTGTACATGTAGTCATTCAGTAAATGTTCCATTCATCAATTAAATTTTAATTCTTCTGCAATTCAGCTGTGAAATGTTACTGCAAAATTATTTTCAATAGGTTTGAATATAGTTAAATAAACCTTTTTTTTTTTTTGGTCTGGAAGAAGAAAATGATTGGGTGGGACTAAGACATTATAGATGCCAGTATCATAAAGCATTATTATGAGGACACTTTGTAAAACTGTCAATGGAAGTTATTCAGAAATAATTTAATACTCTAAGATTTACAGAAGAAAATATTTTTATTGCATACAGTCCATTTAAAATTAGATGTACCCTTTGAGACTTAGATTTCAAAAATTAGGAACATTCAGATTGCTTTCACTTAAACTATCATTTAACTTATGTAAGAGAGATACTGTGTTTTCTTTTGTATTTTATTTTAGCTTTATATTTATATATTTGAATGTCTTAGTCATTATATTGGATATGAAATCATTTATCTGATAATTAGACTTCCAGCAATCTCAGTTATGTGTAACCTTACATTTAAAAGAAATTGGTTTAGGGGGGTTCAGTTGGTTAAGCGTCTGACTTCTGCTCTGGTCATCATCTTGCTTTTCATGAGTTCAAGCCCTGCCTTGGGCTCTGTCCTGTCAGCCTGGAGCCTGCTTTGGATCCTCTTTTCTCCTCTCTCTCTGCCCCTTCCCCGCTCATTTTCTCTCTCTTTTTCAAAAATAAATAAGCATTAAAAAAAAAATAAAAGAAAGTGGTTTAAAACAGCCTTCACGATTCTGTATGAAGTGAAGAATAGTGATTTAACAGGCTTAAGCTCTGTGTAAAGATCTTTTTTTCCTTTCTAACAGACTAGCGTGTATCTGTGGACACCTTATTCTGTGCTGTCATACCACAACATTTAGTTGCTTAAACATATATGGATTCTTACTGTATATATTCTGCATCTTTTTTTTCCAGTTACTATTTTGGAGATCTTTTTAAATCCACTTCAGTGTATTTAACAGTTGTTTGGTATTCCAAAGGATGGAATTTTACAATTAACCATTCCTTCACCAGTGCTCTCCAGACAGAGATGCCAGGTACTCATCTGTAGTTGAACACGTTGTATTTATGACGTTTTACGATACAAGAGAATCCACACCATGGAGAACCACATAGTGTTTCAGTAAGAGGATGTTAGAAAGGATTATAGGATTGGGCTTGTATTAGGTGATTTTTTTTTTTCTGCTTAATTTTTTTTAACCTTAGTTTTCCTACTCATATTCTTTTTCCAGTTAAACATTTTGAGTGATAATGTATTTCTGGTTGAGTTGTTAAGGCTCTTTATATGCTATTGATACTAGTCCTGTGTTATTTTTGTGGCAAATATTTTTCTCCCTGTCTCCTACATGTCTTTTATTTTTCACAGGAAGACTTTCTCCACCCTGAGATTAAAACATGATTAATCTTCTAACAAAGTTACTTTACTTCTTCTTTAAAACATTTATATTTTTAATCTATCTAGAATGTGGAATTTGTGCATGCTGTCAGGGAGAGAGTAATTTTTTTCCAGAAAATCTCTAGTATTTGTTGACCACTCCATTGTTTTCTCACTAAATGGAAATACCACATGATGTTCTAAATGCCTACGTAGGCATCAACCTGCAGTAAAATATCTCTTTATTGACTCCATTTAACTGAGTGACTGGAGTAACTGGTATTCTCTGTTTCTTCTATTTAATATACTGATTGAAGCCCAAAGTAAGCTTAATGTTTACTGCTAGTAGGCCACTCAGTACTTCTATGCTAATAACAATTCTGTTTCTGCTAGTGAAGTTTTACATCACTAATACTCAGATTTGGTCATTCTAAAATCATTCTGCCGGCTTTGCTTGTCATTGTATTTTCATTATTTAATCAGTATTGTGTAAATCAGTAAAATACGAATACAAAAAGAAGGGAAGGTGCCATTTCAAAGAAAACTAAACTGGATGCTTTAGAAAAAGACAGTGGGTCACTACAAAACTTGTGGCTAGTAATGACATTTTGTATGGTTTACTTAAATTTAGTTAATATATACACAGATCTAAGTAATTATAGGAACAGAAAATGAAATACATGAATCAGGAATTATTTTGGGCCTGTAGGAAAATCTGTTAACTGAAAACTAAAGCTATACCACCACCACCAACAACAAATTATTGAGCTGAGTACATTTTGATGTATAAGGTGAAGTCTGTTTCCTGAAGTGTAGACCTTTTGGTTTTTTTTTTAAGTTTATTTACTTATTTTTAGAGAGAGAGAGAGAGCGCCAGCAAGGGAGGGGCAGAGAGAGAGGGAGAGAGAGAATCCCAGGGAGGCTCTGCACTGTCAGTGCAGAGCCCCATGCAGGGCCTGAACTCACAAACTGAGATATCACGACCAGAACCAAAGTCAAGAGTTGGATGCTTAACCAGCTGAGCCACTTAGGTGCCCCAGAAATGTAGGCCTTTTTATATATTTTCTTGTAAAACATTTTAATGATGGAGCCATCTTACAGCTTTCAATGGTAAGGATATAGATAACAGTAAAAATGTGTTAACAATAACCTAAGTTGTTAATAGTCTAAATGTCTAGGCTGATGTCTAGGGAGGCATTTAGAACATGATGTAGTATTTCCAGTTAGTTAAAAATAACTGATCGTTAACTCTAAACTTAAGAATGAAGAGGGACACCTGGGTGCTCAGTCTGATTGTTGATTTCAGCTCAGGTCATAATCATGGTTCCTGAGTTTGAACCCCACGTGGAGCTCTGCACTGATAGTGTGCAGCCTGCTTGGGATTCTCTGTCTCCCTCTCTTTCCACCCTGCACTTAACTCTCTCTCTCAAAAATAAATAAATAAACTTAATTAAAAAAGAAGAATGAAGACCGGATTACTACAAGGTATTAGTTGTCTGTTGCTGTGTAGTATCTTACTTCAACATGTAGTGACTTGAAATAAAAAACATTTGTCATCTCACTCAGTTTCTGTAGGTCAGAAATCAGAGTGGTGTAGCTGGGTGGTTCCTGTGAAGGTTTCTTAGGACATTGTAAGCCAAGATGTCAGCCTGGAGAGCAGTGATCTCGAGGCTCAACTAGGGCTGAAGGATATACTCCCAAAACAGCTCACTCTGTGCTGGTTATTGTCAGGAGCCTTTATGCCCTCTCCATGTGGGTCCAAGAGAGCAAGATAGAAGATGTGATAAAAACTATGCCAAGTTTGAGAAGTCACATACCGTCACTTCAGTCATATTTTATTAGTTAGAAGAGAGTCGCTAGTACAGCTCATCCTCTAGACACCTTCTCTTAAAAGACTAACCACTACACTGCAGATATTTATTCTGTGTATACGGATGAAGGGGGAGGAAGGATTCATTAATAATGTTGGGCTTCTTTTTAGGATACTGCTTTAGGAAAACCACGAGAGGTGTTTCGACTTCCCACAGATTTGACAACATACGACAATCGCCTTTGTGCATCTATCCATTTCACATCTTCTACCTGGGTTACCTTGTCAGATGGAACTGGACGATTGTATCTCATTGGTACAGGTGAACGTGGAAATAGTGCTTCTGAGAAATGGGAGGTGCGGTTTTTGTTATATATTTTTAAGACTTATGCAAAGTCTGGAAAGTATATATAATATAGACCTTAGTGATTTTGAAATAACACTTTCTGGGCATAGCTTATATGTGACCTCTTTGTTTTTATAATATATCATGTTTTGGAAATTTTTAATTATATAGTATGTACCTTTTACACAACTGATACGTTAACCATTTCTGGTTTGATCAGGGGTCGTTGCAAGTTGTCAAGAATTGTGTTCATATTTTCATTGCATGTTGAGTGCTTTATATGTGTGTAAAGCAGTACCCTAAGCATTGGTATTGCCTCCTTCTTGAAGAAGAGATAGCCAAAAATTACATTGGAATATCTTTTCTCCTTTACTCATGTTATATTTGCTGATATCTTTATAAGCCCAGCACACTTCTGCATAACCACTCTGCTTGCTGTCTGGTAAGTTGCCATTGGTCAGTGAGTTGACCAGAGTATTCCCCATTTAGAAAAATACACTGTAATACGCATATAGTAATGTGCCAGTCTCTAAGATACTATTTTTATTTCAGTTTTCCTTTTTTTCTCTTTTGTTTGTTTATTTTTGAGAGAGAGTCTGCACTTGCATGCCCGCACCAGTGGGGTAGGGGCGGGGGGGGGGGGGACAGAGGATCTGAAGCAGGCAGGGCTCAGACTCACGAACTATGAGATCATGACCTGAGCTGAAGTCAAGACGCTCACCCTGCTGAGCCACCTAGGTGCCCCTATTTCAGTTTTCTTAAAGCAATGTAATATTTTAAAAAATTATTTTTTGAGAGGTAGTGAGACAGAGCATGAGTCTGAAGCAGGCTTCAGGCTCTGAGCTGTCAGCACAGAGCCCAACATAGGGCTCGAACTCACGAACCGTGAAATCATGACCTGAGTCAAAGCTGGACATAACCGACCGAGCCACCCAGGCGCCCCAACAATGTAACATTTTTAAATCTAAGGGGCAGATTAGGATTTTAGTAAGTAAGGAATTAATTTCTCCAGAGCCACAGTTTTTGAAGGTGGGAAAGAATGACACAGAGTTATACTAATAAGTATATTGTGATACTTCTGTCTAAATCTCAGCAGGTGGCCTTTAGTTCCAGGTAAACAAACATGAACTTAATAAATATATTTATATCTTATAAAATATTTTTATCAGATCAGATACCTACAAAGATCAGGCTTTAATTATTTGAGAAAAACCAAGAAGGCCTTAGAACCAAATGACTTACCTTCCTAAGTTATATTAAATGGTATACTACCAAATTGTAGTAATTCAAAAAACTAAACAAAAAACATGATAAATAACCAGAACAATGATACCCTGTTTAGAGGGGACCTTTGCAGGCCTTTGTAGTGGCAGATTCAGATATTAATTGGACATTGTGACATTTTCTGCTTTGGCCTCTAGTGATATTTTTTTTTTTCTTTTTTTCCCCTTCCTTCCTTCCTTCCTTCCTTCCTTCCTTCCTTCCTTCCTTCCTTCCTTCCTTTTTCCTTCTTTTCTTTTCTTTCTTTTTCTTTTCTTTTCTTTTTCTTTCTTTTCTTTCTTTCTTTCTTTCTTTCTTTTCTTTCTTTTTTTTTTTCTTTCTTTCTTTTTTTTCTTTCTTTCTACTGAGGCAGTGTGGTATATAGCATAGCTACCTGAAACACTTGGAAGGAAAGTGATGGGCAGGAGAGATATGAATGAGAACTTATTATTATCAAGCTGTGGATTCAGTTGGTTTTGATCAGGAAGAGACACACTGACCGAACTCACCTTCAGCTTAAAAATAGCACCACATACTCTGCCAGAAGGAAATTCATATGGGTTTATAATTTATTTGGTTTCTGCTGTGTACATCCCCATGGTGCATATTAGTTTTTAGTAATATTTTTTAAATCATAAATTTAAATCTACTTCATGCCCTCTTTAGTATACACTGGTGTAATGAAATAAGCACACTCTGAGATGTTTGCAGTGAGTAATAGTTTTAACTGGGGTCTGGGAAGAGGGGGAACGGGATAGGGTTTGGACTTGGGCTTTCACTGAGGTGGGAGGGATACTGTGGAGTACTGGTCACTTTAAGAGAAGCAACTTAGGAGAGTTTTGAGACTTTGGGGAAATTGGTGTAACAGAGAGGAGGCTAAAGGTGCGAGTGGTTAGGGGGCACAGTAGAGCATACGGGGGCCAAGGAAGGGCAGTGATGACTGAAGTGTAGGAAGAGAAACAAAGGGAGATAGAAAGACTGCCTGCTTTACAGATGTGTTGCCTCTAGTATGATGGGTTGCTGTGTATCAGCAGTACCACGTTTGAGTTGCTAGGCTCGTTCAGGAGACAGGAGCCTTCAGCCTAACCATTTATAAAAGTTTAGACATTGACTCCGCAGTCTCATTCCACCCCTTTCACTCACATGAGAGATAGAGAAGAGGAGGAAGCAATAAACTAGCTATTTGTACCTGACAAAACTCAACCTTTTTCCTTCCTCCTTTTTGTCGCCCAATGTCAACCAACTGAAACCTATCTTTATCATCTCAGTTTTGAGTATGTGAGGTATTTTTGGTTGTTACTGCTGTTTTCTGTTTATGGAAGACTGTAGAATGGATTCCAAAGGTCTACTATTTGAATAATTTGAGAAGAGGTGCTCAAACATTTAGGGAAATTGACATTAAAGCACACTTTTCTTTATAAGGCTTTCAACTAGGAGCAGATAGTAAGAGATTCTAGATAAAAGGATTTCCCCCCCCCCCAGAAAAAGTTTTTTTTTTTTTTAAACTAATTTTTGTCATTTGGATGTTTTCCTTCAACTCATTTATTTGAAAATCTTGCTTAGCCAACAGTCTTAAAATATCTTTGATTTGTTATTTACTCTTAAATAAAATACAGTAGTCTTTTAGATTATGTGTTTGTGATATAAAAAAGAATTTGTTAAGATTTTATGTCTCTATGATGCCTAAACTTGCTCTTTAAAAAGAAACTTAAATATATTTAAATAGAGTTTGTTGAATTATAAGTTTTTTATTATAACTTTTAAATGTAAATGGGCTCTTTTGTTATAGAGAAATAAGAGTTTTAGTGATATGTTCTCCAATTCCTTTGCCTCTGACCTTTGCAGACTTCCAGGAACAAACAGGAACAAACCAAAACAAAAACAATAGGAAAAAAACACACACGCACATGCGCACACCTGTGCACCAGTATGCACAATATTCAGAAAGTAAGAGGAACAAAGGAAAAATAAATCATATATGAGATAGGAGAAGAGACGAGGGAGACCTGCTTCTCTTCTGTAGAGCACTGTAACTTGGTAATTCTTTTCTAGGAGGTCACTTCTAGTTCTCTTTCTCCTTTTGATGCTGTTTGGATGCCTTATTGTTTACCTTGTTTTTAAGCCAAGAGTACTGGCCAGTTTTCTGTGTGAAATAAATAGGTGTCTTTCAGAAGTTCTTTTTCAAAGAATATTAGTTGAACTTGCAACCTTTATTTAAAGGCTTTTCGCATTTTTTCTACTCCTTGTAATAAATAGCATCCAGTTAGTTGTTATATTGTCAGAATTTTGTGCATTCCCGCTGTGCTGTGTTTGTAATATGTACATTTATGTGTGTGTGTGTGTGTAATCTTTTTTTATTTTAGATTATGTTTAATGAAGAGCTTGGGAATCCTTTTATCATAATTCACAGTATCTCATTGATGAACGCTGAAGAACATTCAATAACTACCTTACTTCTTCGAATAGAGAAAGAAGAATTGGATATGAAAGGAAGTGGATTCTACGTTTCTTTGGAATGGATCACTATCAGTAAGAAAAATAAAGGTAAAATATAACTACAATGTGAATCCACAGGGGTTGGTGCCATTTAGTAGATTTTGAAATGCAAAGCTGTTCCTGTAAATGCTGTTGTTGCTGTGATTCTAATACCCCACATCTAGTGGGATGAATTCCTATAGATAATTTCTCCTCAGGTATATATTGTTATAGAAAGAATAACTTCCGGGGCGCCTGGGTGGCTCAGTCGGTTAAGCGGCCGACTTCGGCTCAGGTCGTGATCTTGCGGTCAGTGAGTTCGAGCCCCGCGTTGGGCTCTGTGCTGACAGCTCGGAGCCTGGAGCCTGCTTCCAATTCTGTGTCTCCCTCTCTCTCTGCCCCTTCCCCCATTCGCGCTCTGTCTCTCTGCCTTTCAGAAATGAATAAATGTTTTAAAAAAAAAAAAAAAGAAAGAAAAGAAACAATAACTTCCACAGTCAGTTATGCCTTTTTGTATAAAAGGAGACATTCTTACATAATTTTGAAAGAATTTAAGGTGTATAATTTCAGTATATACAAGACTGTACACATACATTCTAATGTGTATATGTATCACATACAAGGATTATGTATATAATTAAATGTAAATTATAAATTATAGAAAAGTCTTGACTCTTGGGCTGTTTGAAACTATCAGACTTCTAACTTGGACATTAGAAATTATTTTTCACTGTATTAATTAGGATTCCTTTAATGGTGTGGCCTTGTTCTTCACCAGGGCTTAGTCCTTACTATTGTTGAAAACTAAGGGAGCTTGTGTCCATGACTCTCTGCCCTTTTTCTAAGTTTTTATTAACTTACATAACTTACGGGCCTTAAATTACAGTTGACCCTTGAACAATAGGTTTAAATTGTGTAGTTTAAACTGTAGAGTTCAGGTCCACGTATACATGGATATTTTTTGATACAGGACATTACTGTAAATGTATTTTCCCTTCCTTATGAGTTCTTGAATAACCCTTTCTTTATTCTAGCTTACTTTATTTTTAAAAATACAGTGTATAATATATATACAAAGTATATGTTAACTGACTGTTTTTGTTATCAGTAAATCTTCCAATCAACAGTAGGCTATTAGTAGTTAAGTTTTTGGGGAGTCAAAAGTTATATGCAGATTTTTGGCTGCATGGGGGAATCTGTGTGGTTTGTTTTTTTTTTTTTTTTTTTTTTTTTTTTAATGTTTGTTTTTGAGAGAGTGAGAGAAACTTTGAGGGGAAGAGAGAGAGGGAGACAAAGGATCGAAGCAGGTTGCATGCTGACAGCAGAGAGCCTGATGTGGGCTCAAACTGAACCATGAGATGATGACCTGAACCAAAGGCAGACACTTAACCAGTTGAGCCACCCAGCATCTCTCATGTCATTTCTTAAGGTTTCATTCTTTTCACCCCCTTAAGTATTATCTATATAATTGTTATTCTTTTCCTTTTTCTTTTTCAATGAATATAACAGCAGTGCTTTTCTAAACTGTGTTGAGTGGAACATTTGATAATGTTTTGTAGTTAAATTGAAAATATGGGCATATAATAGCCCTATTTCACATTAAACATGTTGAAGATTCTAAAAATGTTGAGTAAAAAAAAAAAAAAAGACAATTAGAGCAAGCATTTCCCAGCTCATTTAACCATGGAGTTCACTTGAAATCCACATGTTATTTTCTGTTGCACACATGCTGGGAAAAGCCACCCTGTAAACCATGTAGTATCTAAGTCTGGGTGTTTGGAGTCCGGTAGGACTCTTTCCCTTACACATACCTGTGCAGGAAGCATAGGAGTTTTTAGTTCATTCGTAAATTTACAAGTCTTTTCTTAAATATGTGTGAAATGAAGGTGAATGTAGTATGTAGTATGTAGAGGAAAACAAGGACATATATTTAAAACAGATTGTATCATTATGTATAACACGTGACATTGGGTTACAATTTTTGACTACTTATTGTGAAGCTTGTTAAAGTAGTACAGCTCACTCTAATAGAGTAACAGTGTAAGTAAAGGTAAGGGCACACACAAAACCAAACCTGTTTTCAAGAATAAATTCAGTTATTTTACCAGTAATTTTCATGATACAGTTAATTTTATATCTTTTCTTTATATCTCATATCTTAAATTTTATATCTTAAAATCAAGTATTGGGGCACCTGGGTGGCTCAGTTGGTTAACTGTCCTACTCTTGATTTCAGCTCAGGTCACAATATCACAGTTCATGAGTTTGAGCCCTGCATTGGTCTCTGTGCTGTCAGCGGGGAGCCTGCTTGAGATTCTTTCTCCCTCTCTCTCTGCCCCTCCCCCATGAGTACACATGCGTGCTTTCTCTCTAAGTAAATAAACATTTTTAAAAAAATTAAGTATTGGGGCACCTGGGTGGCTCAGTTGGTTAAGCGTCTGACTTTGGCTCAGGTCATGATCTTGTGGTTTGTGAGTTTGAGCCCCGTGTCATGCTCTGTGCTGACAGCTCAGAGCCTGGAGCCTGTTTCAGATTCTGTGTCTCCCCCTCTCTCTGCCCCTCCCATGCTCATGCTCTGTCTCTCAATAATAAATAAATATATTAAAAAATTTAAAAAAATTATGTATCATTATTTATGCTTGATTCATTAGGCATATAGGTCTGAATCATTTCTACCATGAACATTTCATTTTAAGGAAACCCCCTTAAGTAGCTAGAATGAGCAGAAAAATAGTCCACACCATACCTTTACTTTATCCTTCGTTTGTGGCTCTTTTGAGCAGATGCCTATCATGTACCTGCTGGGGAAGTAGAAAGGCTGTAGTAAAGGAAAAGGTAGATCATTCAGAAGCTGATATTTAGGTAAGTCAGTCACTTTAAAGTCTAGAGCACTGGTATCCAATGGAAATTTCTGCAAAATGGACATGTTTTATGTGTGTGCCATTTAATACAGTAGCAGCTACCCATGTGTGGCTGTAGAACATTTAAAATGTGACTAATGTGACTGAGGAATTGAATTTTAAATTTTTCTTAATTTTTGTTAAATAGCCACTATGGCCAGTAGCTACCACGTTGGAAAGCACAATCTAGAGCAAATTTCATCAGAGCTGGTATTTTAAAGTAGGGGTGAATTTATAGAAAATTAGGTTATAAACTTTTTTAGCCCTATGAAAAGACTCTTGATAGCATGCCTTTTAATAGTACACTTAAAATACTTAATTTTAGGGGCGCCTGGGTCGCTCGGTTAAACGTCCAGCTTTGGCTCAGGTCATGATCTTCCTGTCCCTGAATTCAAGCCCACCTGCATTGGGCTCTGTGCTGACATCTTAGAGCCTGGAGCCTGCTTGGGATTCTGTCTCCTTTGCCCTCTGCCCCTCCCGTGCTTGTGCTCTCTTTCTCTCTCAAAAATAAATGTTAAAAAAAAATACTTAATTTTAATTAAAATTAATATACAAATATTTTCAGGATATTTTATAATATAGTGTTTTATTTATACTTTTTGTTCTAAAATACTTTCTTTTTTTACAGACAAAAAATATGAAATCATTAAGCGTGATACTCTCCGTGGAAAGTCAGTGCCGCATTATGCCGCTATTGAGCCTGATGGGAAAGGTCTGATGATTGTCTCCTACAAGTCCTTCACATTTGTACATGTTGGTCAAGATCTTGAAGAAAATAAGAATGAGAACTTGTCTGAGAAAATCAAAGGTAATTTTAGTGTTCATCTTCATAGAGCTCATGTGTGTTTACGTACATTTATGTCTGGTTTGTCTTACTGGTTAGGTTATGGGTTCTACCAGGACTAGATAGAGGCTTAATTTTCCTTTGTATTTCTCAGAATTGTCTTTTGTAAAATGTGCTACCTAAATAGTGTGAATTGTTTTAATCAGTAATTTCATAATTACCAAAAATGTTTTTAAAAAATTATGCCTTTATGAGATGTTTAGTAAATACTTATTAAATGAATAAATAATGTCTGTTTGTTATTGGTGTTTGTGAAGCTAGCATATTAGTATTGAATATATTAATCTTTTAAAATAAGCTAAACTGTGTTGATTATAGATATATACTAGTGTACGTGTTCTGAATTTTTAGTACTAAGCTTTAAAAAAAGTTCTTGAGGGCCTAATTGTTAAGTTTTTCCAACGTTAAATGAATAAACGGATGAAGTTTAATGTTTTAGAATGAAGACAGTAACAAAGTCTTAAAATTTATATTTACATAGGAAGAATACTCTTACATTCAAGAGAATATCCCCCTGTAATCATTTCTATTCATAATTCTGATGTTTACAACCAGAGAATAGTATATTTTACTTGAGATTTTTGCAATATTTTCAATTATACATATTAATCTTTGAATGTCCCTTTTTTGTTAATTATATAAATAAAAATTAGTTTCACTATATTTATTTAGAACTTTCTAAAGAAAAAAATTCTTTGAAAAGTATTTGAAAACAGGGATGCCTGGGTGGCTCAGTTGGTTGGGCATCTGACTTTGGCTCAGGTCATGATCTCAGGGCGCATGAGTTCGAGCCCCATGTCAGGCTCTGTGCTGACAGCTCAGAGCCTGGAGCCTGCTTCAGATACTGTGTCTCCCTCTCTTTCTGCCCTCCCCCACTCTTGCCTGTCTCTCTCTCAAAAATAAATAAACAAACAAAAAAAGAAGAAAAGTATTTGAAAACATTAATGTAATAAATATTTTAAAAATATTTTCCACAGGTTCATAAATGATATGCACCTTTGAATAAGAGAGTTGTGCTTTGATGGCCTTTTATTTAGCCTTTTAACAACTTGGTTTCACATGTGATGTGTTTTAATGTTAGATTATCTCTAAGATCCCTCTCTGAATAAGTTCTACTACTCTGTCTCAATTATACTGTTAAACTTTTCTAGAGCTTAGCCAAAACAGCTATTCATATCTCTAGACCACATGCCCCTTAGAACTCTTGGTGAGCAATTGCAAAGGAAATGAAAGAATGCCCTAATCTCTGGAAACATTCTGCCTAGTACCTGAAACTATGTGGTTCCAAGACAGATTGTAGTGCAGGAGGGATACAACATCTGTTTAAATCATAACTATCAGTTCAGGTGTTGTCTTTCTTGTTGACATCTCACATTATATTTTGATTTCCTTCTGAATCCATTAACGTCTTTCCTTCCCTTTTAGTGTGAACCTCAAATCCCCTGTATTTTCCTGTGTACTTGTAATAAGCACACTTTACCTATAAAGGAGAAATGTAATTTAAAAAAATTATGGATAGCTTGTCAATTATAGCATGCTTTCTTTTAAGTAATCATCTGAGAATATATATGGGTTTCATTTTCTATAAACCTCAAGAAGACTGATACTGTCTGTTGCCAGTTTGGTGTTGTCATAATGATATAAGTAAGAACATTTTCTTAGAAAGACCTTAAAACAGTTTCCAAAACATAGGCCACTTAGCAACCAACAATTGAAAAAATTATTTAGTTGTTTGTATAACTTTTAGTGGAGAGAAGCTTAAAAATTCTGGCTTTCCATTTAGTCTACTTCCATGACTTTAAGTTTTACTAGAAGCTCATGTGATTTTGCAGACTCCTCCCCTTTCCATATCTGGCAGAAGTTACCCATTGAATCATTGTTACATATAAACTGCCTTGTTAACTTTTGTGGTAGACAGAAAATTGAGTAAAACAGGTAACTTGCCTTAAGGAGCTTATAGTTACCAATCTTTTAAGCTGTAGTTCAAACTTTCTCAGTGAATTTACACTAAAAGTACTTCTAAAGAGATAACAGAGAAGATCTAAGAGCCTGCTCAAAGGAATATGATGCAAGTTAGAAATTAATCCAAAGTAACAATTTTATCCTGAAAATTTATGCATTTTTATGCTTATTCCTATAGTATCATGCTTGTTAAATTTTATTTAACATCAAATAGAAGTGACCCTTTAAGAAGATACATCATACTTACTATTATATCTTTGAGCATAGCTAGTACTTACAAAGTTTTTACACAAAACAGCACAAAAATAAAAAGAAACGATACCCCCCCTCAGAAAAGAATAATAACCCGCATTTACTGAGTTTATAATACATGTAATAACAGGATTGATATTGAATATTTTATATGCATTAACTCATTTATTAAATATTTTATATGCATTAACTCATTTAAATTTTAACAGTTCTGTGAGATAATGTCATATTTTGTTATTTTATTTTACAGATTAGGAAAAAGAGGGTAGTAGATAAAGTTGCGTACCAAGATTAATAAGTGGTTGAGCCAAGCAAGATTCAAGACCTAGGACTAGTCAACTCTGGAGTACTAGTTACTAACCAATATGTTATATTCCTTTCTGATGAGTGTGTGGACAGATTAATGTTTATGGATATCATTAAGCAAATAATTATTTACTTCTTAGCAAATATTTATTCTTTTTGCATTTAAGCCATATTTTCTTATTTCATCCTATGGGTATTTCAACCTGTAGCATGATGAGTTTAAGCTTTTTCTAAGAGAAGCCAAGGAGATCAAGAAGGAGGTGAAGGGAGGATACTTTTATTGGGAACTTGGACAAATACAATGGCAGCCGTTGAATTTCCTGTGAAATTGCTTTCATGCACAAAGTTGCAGAGTAGAATTTATAAATATATATATCTTTTATTTTTATGTGGGTATGTATCTCACCAAATAATAGTTGTCTTCTGTATCACAGAGTTACATTGTTAGGGCAAATCAAAGCAATGGTGAAAGTTTCAGACAGTGGTTTATGACATTTTTGTTACTCCTTTGAAGTAGGAATCTGCTGTTGTTTGTTAAAGGGAAGAGAAAGGAGGAAGAAAAGGGGAAACTGGGAGGCAGGGAGAGAATGAATGGGGATAAAGGATTGCTGTCATTAGTATTTTATGAGTGCTTATGTCTTGGAGCATTAGGTAAGCCTGGAAGAGGAAATGTCAAGTGCAGTTGTTATAACTCTGAAAATTCCCCCAAAAGATCTGTGTGTGTTTGTTTATAATTACTTTGTTTTGTAAGAAGATCACTAGAAATTATGCTAAGATTCCTTTAGATAGGTGTTCTTTTGTGTGTTCCAGTGTCTCATTTTGTGTGTTCTGGTCTCCACTTTTTTATTACATAATGTATTTTTCTTTTCCCAATAGAACCTCTGTATTACTGGCAACAGACTGAAGATGATTTGACAGTAACAATACAACTTCCAGAAGGCAGTTCTAAGGAGGACATTCAAGTACAGTTTTTGCCTGATCACATCAACATTGTGCTGAAGGGTCAGAGGTTTTTGGAAGGAAATCTCTATTCATCTATTGATCAAGACAGCAGTACATGGATGATTAAAGATAATAGGTATACAGATAGAGTTGTATTTATATTTAAAAATTTTTTTTCTTTTTTTTTTTATCCCTTCTACAGTGGTTACACCAAAGTTGACTACTACTACAATAGGTCTGTCTGTATTGCTGATTCTTTCTTAAGACAGATTAAAAATGGAATTACTGTATCAAAATACATGATTATCATTAAGATTAAAAATGCTGGTAAAGTTATAGTTTGTATTCTATGGTAGAGTCTTTATTATCAGCTCTGGAAAAATAATGACAGTAGTAACAGTAATAATAGATAAAAATGGTTATTTGTTTTAATTAATACTCTAAAATTTTTTAAGAGAAAAATCTCTTTTTATTGACTTCAATTTGCCAACTAGATAATACATTCCCATTCTTTAAATTTTAATATACATAAAAGGGTACACAGTGTGAATGCTCCCTCCAGCCCAGGCCCTTCAGCCATCCTTCCCCTCATGCCCATAACCACCATTCATAGTTTTCCTTCTACAGGTATTTTATGCATATTCCAAGCAGATATATGTCTGTTTTTTTGAACAAAAAAGGTTTTTAAACATAACTATACATAGTTTTACAGCTTGCTTTTGTTGACTTTCAATAGCAAATCTTGAAGAACTTTCTATAATGTATATATAATGATTTATTTTATTCTCCTTTATGGCTATTTATGATATTTTACTTTGTCACCCACAATCTTTTTTAAAAAATGGTCCTTTATTGTTCGATATTTTGACTGCAGTCTTTTGCTACAGTGAATAACTTTCATATGTATATAAAAGAATTTCATGTATGCAGGAATATATATGGAGGACTCCTACAAGTGGAGTCAATATTTCTTTGAAAATTATAGAGAATTTTTTTTAATGTAAGTTAGCTGTGTACATTTTTTGTAATTGTGTGTTCAGGACACAAGAATAGATGATATGGTCAATTTATCCAAACAGAACTTTTCCAGTACAGCAAAACTGAGAATTTCTTCTCTTCTAAAAAACCATTAAGAAAACAGAACCAGGCCATGGACTGGGAAAAAAATATTTTCATTATGCATATAAAACAAAGGAATTGCATTCTCCATATATAAGAAACCTTGTTAGAAATTTATAATTAAAAGATAACCCAATTTTAAATATGGTCGAATGATTTGAATTGACGTATCATGATAGATGATATTTGAATAGCTAGTTAAGCATATGAAAAAATTGAGGGAAAGGCACATTAAAGCTAGATGAGACACCAGTGCATGGCTAAAACTAGACAGCTTATGGTATCAAATGTTGACAAGAATGTGGATCACCAGCCTCTTGTACATTGCTGGTGGGAGGGAAAAATGATAGTCACTTTGGCAAACTGTTTAGCAGTTTCTTAGGCTAAGCATATATATACCCACTTAGTAACCCAGAAATTCTACTAGATATTAGTACTCAGTAGTACACAATAGAATGCTACTCTGCGATACAAGAGAATGGTGTGATAAACACAGCAGTGTGAATGGATCTTAGAAACATGCAGAGTGAAAGAAGCCAGAGACAAAAAATGTGCATACAGTGTGAGTCCAAACATATGGAGTTGGCAAACTGGCAAAACCATCTCTGGTGATACAAATCAAGACAGTTGTTACCTCTAGGGTGTAGGGGGACTGACTAGAAAAGGGACACAAGGGAACTTTCTGGATGATTGAATAGCTTCCTTGGGTTATAAGGGTATATGCATTTGTGAAATTCCATGAATTTTATACTTCAAATCTGAATTTAGTCTGTAAAAACCTCAGTGAAAGGAATATGCAGAAAAATAGGTAAAGATTAAGTTTCTTATAAAACTATAACCCTTTGCTCCTACTTTTTTGCTCTTTTGTAAATCTTTCATTATAGATTGTTAGTAATTATTACATTCTGTGATGGGTTAATGGATGGTTTTGGGCACTTAATTTAAGAAATGGTCAGATTTGGGGGCGCCTGGGTGGCTCAGTCGGTTAAGCGTCTGACTTTGGCTCAGGTCATGATCTCACGGTTCGTGAGTTCAAGCCCCGCGTCAGGCTCTGTGCTGATGGCTCAGAGCCTGGAGCCTGTTTCAGTTTCTGTGTCTCCCTCTCTCTCTGACCCTCCCCTGTTCATGCTCTGTCTCTCTCTGTCTCAAAAATAAATAAACGTTTAAAAAAAAAAAAAAAGAAAAAAGAAATGGTCAGATTTGGTCAGAAGTGGGTTAAAATTAGTTATTTTTACTCTAAATATAATTTTTAATTTGTAATATAGGACCCATATGAGTCTTTGATTTGAGTCTAAATATTGGAAGTCTGAGAAATAGGTATCTAGTTCAAAAAATTTGAAGCTCTATGCTTTTATATCCTGAATTTGTTTTATTGATGGGGAAATTTGGCAACTTTTCTTTTTTAATGTGGTAAGATAAATAGATTCATGAGTAAATGATGTTGTTTATAATTTTTTGAGAATTATTGAACTAAGAATCCAATATTCAGTGAATTCAACAAAAAAAGAATAATGATTTCCATGAATCTGATGCTTTGTCTTTCTCTCTTTTTGGATGGATTTTTTTTTTAACTGTTCTAATAGTTCTTGCTAACCAGTTTTAATCATGGTATATTTAATCACTGCAGTCCTTCCACATTTTTAATAATCACTCCTGCAAATGTTTACAAAAATATTTTTATTGTAATTCTCAGGAAAGTATTACTATTTCAGAGGGAGAGTGAAAGATCTGAGCTAGATTAAAGTCTAATCTCATGGACTTGATAGTTTTCGACAATCTCACCTTCAAGGTGATAAACGTGGTTTCTAGAGTCCTGACCAATACTCAGTTATACCAATTGAATAAATACCTGATTTTGTTAACAGTTTATCCATTTATCTGGATAATGAAGATGTGGAAAAGGACACCCAGATGAGAAGTACCCTGGAATCTAATGTGTCCACTAATCACCGTCTGACTATAGCTAGGTTACCACAGTAAAACACATGGTTTTTGGTTCATTCTTCATGAACTTTGGCATACTAACACACTGAGTTCGTAACAGAATCTGATAAAATTACTCTTTATTTAAAAACATTTTTTTTTTTTTTTTTTTTTTGAGAGAAGGGGAGAATCCCGCACAGGCTCCACGCTCAGTGCAGAGCCTGATATGGGGCTTAATCCCATGACCTGAGCTGAATTTGAGTCAGACGCTCAACTGAACTACCCAGACATCCCTATTTTTATTTTTTATTGAAGTATAATTAACATATGCTATTATATCGGTTCCAGGTGTTCAGTATAATAATTCAACAACTTTTTACTTTACTCAGTGCTCATCATGATAAGTGTACCCTTGATTCCCTTTACACTTTTTAATATACTTTAAAAGCTTAGTTATGTGAACGGTTCTTTAAGAAACATTTTATATTCTACTTAAACATATTTTATGTCCATGAGAGAGATTGAGGGTAGCATTTATAAATTGGCAAAGCAGCTATAACATACTGTTAAAGTAGGTCATCAAACAGTAACTTAGCAAAGGTTTAGAATAGCTGGACCTCACACAAATAGTTTCAGCATTTAATACATGAGCATAAACCTGTGTTGTTTTCCCATTAAATTTGAGGTACTTGATTACTATTTTACATTACAAAGGATAATTACAGTGATGTGTAGGTGGGGTCATTGGTTTAAAAACATGATTTTCTGTGCTTGATTAAATTATTCATATTTCTCATTTTCAAATGGTTAATGTTCCTTCTCACTTTGGAAGGATTTGTTAACTAGTCTGTAGGTTATTAATGTATGGGGTTATATGTTCTTTTTGGCTGGATGGTAGGACATGATCCTAATTTTAAAATGTAGAAATGCAGTTGTGCTTAAAGGATTGCATTGATTAGGCATGCAAACTTAACGATGGTTCAGAAATTCTCTATAACTGACATTGTGTGAACTGTTTTTAACTTCTTTAGGTAGCAGCTGACTAAAACAGTATTTGTACATTCTGGTCATGGTAAAATTTCTTTAATGTTTACATGTATTTATTCAGAGAGGCAGAATAGTGCAGTAGTGAAGAGCATTGACTTGGAGCCACACTTGCTTTACTAACTCATGACCTTGGCAAGTTAACCTCTAAGTGCTTTTCTTTTCTTACTTTGTAAAATGAAGATGAAAATAGTACTTACTTTATTTGGTTGTGGTGAGCAATCAGGAGTTAAAACATGTAAAGTGCTTAAGACAGCACCTGGCATATGGGAAGCATTAGATAAGTATGAGTTGCTGTCGCGATTATTATCTTCATCATCATCATCCTTTTCAAGATTAGCTCTCTTTTAGAGAATAGATTATGATGGTAATTTTTAATGCTAATGATAGGAACTCATTACATAGAAAAGATGTTTTGCGTCGTCTCAAAATAAGTAGTTTCAGAAAAAGTTAAAAGTGCTGTAATTAATTCATGAGGTGAAGATAATAACAGCCTTGAAAAATAACTGATAAGTTTGCATGTTCTATTTGATAATTATGATTATAGTTATTATTGTGTCCTTGCAATTATTTCCTTGCAGTTGTGTTCCAGGGCATGGGTTAGTATGGCACACGTGTACCAAAGGTGGCACATGGGAAGGGTTGCTTTCCTATGGGACAGCTACCACCACCCCACTTTTCTCTGTGTTCTAGCAACGGCTGTACCCTAAAGCAGCTTATTACTTGAATTTCTCTTCCTATTCAAGAGGCACATGGGGCAACTCCCTGTGCTCCTATGTCCACGGTCTGCCCCGGCTCAGCTCTCATTCTCTTTCCTGCCACATGAAAGCTTAATCTCAGTATTCCGTGATAGGCCCCTTTTAGTGTATTTGGAATTTGTTCAGTGGCCTAAATGTACAGAATTAGGTTTTCATTTGATACAGACCACATTAACAACTTTTTTCTTATGTTACCAAATTTAATTATTTTATAATTTCTACTTTCTTTTCAATTCATTAAAATCTGTATTTTAAGAACTGATCTAACCTGCCTGATGTTTACATTAATATATATTATGGCTACTAGTTTAGGAAAATGAAGCTAATTATTGGCTCATGCATAAAGAAGTACCTTTAGTTATAGTCAGTTAATTTCACGTGCCCGCCCCAACCACCATCCTCGTTACCACCACCATTCCCTAGTAAAATATCTCAGAATCTTGGTGCCTGCATTTCTGTCTCTTAAGTTCAGTAATACACTGCATACCTGGACTACAACCGTATTTTCTAGGTGGTCTTACTCTTGCCAGTCACTCTTCTCATCAAGTCATGTGGCATACCATTTCCAGTGGTACTTTCTTGACTGTTTAGTAAGTATAAATTATTACCCTTGGATTATAGATTTTCCATCATATGCAATACCAAAATGAACACAAGTTTTGGTATCTTCTGGACACCAGGGTGGGTAGATTCAATGGAAGATTCTTCTGGTTGGTGTTGGTTATATAATTTGTATAGTTGGTTAATGTAACATTAAGCATGTTACAAGTAACTTCTTTTAATTTCTAGCTTGGAGATTTTCTTGATTAAAAAGAATGAAGGACTAACATGGCCAGAGCTAGTGGTTGGTGATAAACAAGGAGAGTTTATAAGAGACTCAGCCCAGTGTGCTGCTATAGCTGAACGTTTGATGCATTTGACCTCTGAAGAACTGGTAAGCAATTGTAATAGTAGGGTGACTTTCCAAAGGCCCGGAAGTATGTTATGTGAGGGTTGTTCCATGTTTTTCAAACATTATTTTACATTTACTAATGTTAGAGACACAGATGAGGCACAGACTGGTGTTTGAATGTAGGTTAAAATTCTAATATTCATTCCTTACACTATGTGAATACATATCTGTGTGTGTAGGATTGCTGTATAAGGTGGATGTGCATGTGTATATTTATATATATGTATACACACACACAGATACATATATATTCTCCTTTAGAAGAATCAGACCAATATTGGCAGGGACAAAATTAGGATTTTACTGTATACCTATGCCAATAATCTTCTTGTCATCATAAAATTTTCTAGGTTATCTTAGGATATCACGGGGGTATATATATACTACAATTAATTATGATTGACAAAATAATTCATTGTAATGATTACAGTGATAATACACTACTCATTCAACTGTGACATTTTGTTGAAAATGTTCCAATCTGATAACTTTTAAGATAATGTTAAAAATTTGAATAAAGCAGGGGTGCCTGGGTGGCTCAATTGGTTAAGTGTCCAACTTCAGCTCAGGTCATGATCTCATGGTTCGTGGGTTCAAGCCCCGTGTGGGCTTTGTGCTGACAGCTCAGAGCCTGGAGCCTGCTTCAGATTCTGTGTCTTCCTGTCTCCTCCTCTCCTCTGCTCGTGCTCTTTCTCTGTCTCAAAAATAAACATTAAAAAATTTTTTTTAATTGAATAAAACATTATACCAGAATTTCAGTTATATGTTTATTCACCAAAAATTATATCAGCACATGTACAATGTCTGACTTATTGCCATTTGGAGTTAGAGTGATGAGGAAAAAACTGTTAGGAGGTAGTTTATACTATAGGGTTAATTATATCCTAAAGTGGAAAGGAAATTAGAATATTGAAAGTAAATGTCTCTGGGGCGCCTGGGTGGCGCAGTCGGTTAAGCGTCCAACTTCAGCCAGGTCACGATCTCGCGCTCCGTGAGTTCGAGCCCCGCGTCAGGCTCTGGGCTGATGGCTCAGAGCCTGGAGCCTGCTTCCGATTCTGTGTCTCCCTCTCTCTCTGCCCCTCCCCCGTTCATGCTCTGTCTCTCTCTGTCCCAAAAATAAATAAACGTTGAAAAAAAAAAATTAAAAAAAAAAAAAAGAAAGTAAATGTCTCTGTCAAAAGAAAACATGGCCAAAATGGAGAAACCAAGTTTCATGTCTGCCAGCAATAGTTAAAAATTTCAGGGGGCACCTGGGTGGCTCAGTCAGTTGAGTGCTCTACTTCGGCTCAGGTCATGATCTTACGGTTCTTGAGTTCAAGCCCCACATCAGGCTCACTGCTGTCACCACAGAGCCTGCTTCAGATCCTCGCCCCCCCCCCCCCCCCCCAGCCATTTACACTCTCTCAAAAGTAAAAAATGTTGAAAAAAAAATTTCAGGATCACTGGAAAGCATTTGTAAGACTGTGAAACTTTGATCTCCTAGCCCTGGTGTTAAAACAAGCCCATGCAGACTGCATTGCCCTATGTTCATTCATTCAGCAAGTATTTTTGTGATAGGGCTCTGGGATATAATCATATAGTTACAGTAGTGGGGCTTGTTATGATATTGTAGATTATTGCTGCTAACTGCCTTTTAAACTTGATTATTTCAAGTGAATATTGGTATATATGAGTAAGTTATTTATGTCTGAACACCAGTGTATTTGGGAAAAACATAGAATCTTGTTATCTGCAGCTGAAGGCTGTCTTGCGTGTTTCAAATCTTTATACTTTTTGTTATCTTTCTGCATTGGTTAGAACCTTTAATCCATTGTAAAATAGAAATGGTGAATAGTGAAAGCAGACATTCTTGCCTTATTTGTAAGCTTGGAAAAATGAATATTTCACTGTTAAGTATGGATTATTTTTGTCATGTTGAGGAAATTTTCTTCTATTATACTGAGTTTTTAATCATGAAAGGCCATATAGAATTTTGTCAAATACACTTCATTTGTGGTGTAAACCTTACTTGGTCATGATGTATAATCCCTTTTAGGTATTACCAGTTTGGGTTTGCTAATATGTTATTGAGGAGTTTTGCATCTATATTTGTGAGGAATATTGGTCTGTAGTCTTTGTTTTTTCTTTTTACTGTCGTTATTCAGTTTTGGTATCTGGGTAATGCTGATGTCAAATGAAAAGGGAAGTGTTTCCTGCCTGTTCTATTTCTGGAAGAGATTGTGTAGAGTTGGCATTATTTCTTTAAATATAGAATTTTCCAGTGAAACTGTCTGGACTGGAGTTTTCTTTTTTGGAAGTTTTTAACCATGAATTTAATTTCTTTATTAAATACAGGATTATACTGGGCATCTGTTTCCTTTGGCTTTTTTTCAGTTTCCAGTTTCATTTGTTATTACATTGATTATTTTCTCCTTTTTGCTTACTTTGGATTTATTTTGCTCTATTTTTAAAAGTGAAAGTTTAGATGATTGATTTTTTTTAACCTACTTTTCTGTTGAAAGCATTTAATGCTATATACTTTATTCCAAACACTACTTGACCTACCTCCTCCAAAATTTCAGCCTGTCTTCTTAATCCCATTAAGGATGATTTGATTTGGTGCTGTATTTCAGTATTTTATGTGGCTGATATTTATTCCTTGTTTGTTCTTTCTACTAGGGCAGAACTTTTCATGAATCTCAACTGAAAGTCTAGGATGTTTACCAGGGCTTCTCTGGTGTGGGCTCTGATCTCTAATTTTGTCTCCCAAGCACTTTATTAATATCAGCACTCAGCTTTTGAGCCCCTTGCCTGCTTCTTTCCACTTGTCTTTTCCAGCACAGCTTGAAAATCAGTAAATGCCTAAAGACAAGTAGCAGAATCTTGGGTTCTCTTCTCTGCTGTTCCCCTTTCTCTGTAAACTTGTCCTGTTAAATTCTGGCTGCCTTGATAGTACTGAACTTTTTTTTTTTTTTTAACATGTTATTTATTTTTGAGAGACAGCAGGGGAGGGGGAGAGAGAGACAGAGACAGAATCTGAAGCAGGCTCCAGGCTCTGAGCTGTCAGCACAGAGCCTAATACAGGGCTTGAACCCAAAAACCGTGCAATCATGACCTGAGGTGAAGTCGGATACTTAACTGAACCACCCAGGCGCCCTGATAGTCCTGAACTTTTCATTTTTGTCCTCTTGTCTTTAACATATAGTTAATGGAAAAGGGAAAGGAGGGAGGAGTGCAGAGGGTGCCTTCTCTATGCTACTGGACATATATATATTTTTGAATCGCTGAAAAAATGGCCCCAGCTAATTGCTGATATTGCCTTCCCAGCCAATCATAGCAACCAGACTTGTTTCCATTGATATTTAGGCTGACTAAACTAGGTGGCTCCAAATCCCAGGTGGACATGGACAAGGTTCATCTTCTATCACTTCTATAACTCCAGAGATTTAGTTTCAGAGATTTTCTCAGGTCATTTCATCAAGTTTTCAATAACATGACTGCATTTTGGCAAACGAGGTGTGTGGACATTTGGTCAGTTGTAGAATTATGGTTCTGTTACATACTTGTGTATACATAATTCATAATGCATGTATATGTGCAATTTATCACTTCAGCATTGTGATCCTTGTACTCTGTGAGGGATATAAGGCCAGAGAGTACTTCTTGCATTTAAGCAATGGAACATATTAAAAGTACCTTACGTTTATCTCTACTTTTGGCTTATTATTAGCTACACCTTAGTTTTTGTATTAGTGTGTATGTGTGTATTTAGTGGTTGTTCTAGAGTTTACACTGTACATCTTTAACTCATCACCATCTTTCTTCAAAAATTATTACATCATTTCACTGTAACTAAAGAGCTTCACAATATATTTCCATTTCTTCATCCTTTCTGTTATTCTCATCAGACATTTTATTTTTACATGTTATAAACTCAATAACGTTATTATTTCAACTTTAATCAGTCAGTTCTTTTTTAAAGAGATTAAAATATGGGGGGGGGGTCTTACATTGGCCCACATATTACACATTTCCTCTGTTCTACATTTCTTTGTGTTGATTCATATTTCCATCTGTTGTCATTTTTTTCCTGGCTGAATAGTGTCCTTTAGCATTTCTTGTAGTGTAGGTTTACTGAGTGAATTTTCTCAGCTTTTGTTTGCTGTAAAAATACTTAGGTTGTCTTCCTTTTTTAATATTTTTGGTAAGTATATAAGTCAACGTCGATAGGATTTTTCCCCCTTTCAGAACTTCTGTTATACTCCATTGTTTTCTGGCTTGCATAGTTTCTGATGAGAAGTTGGCTGTCATTTGTATCTTTGTTCCTCTGTTCATAATGTGTTTTTTCCTCTTCTCACTACTTTTAAGATATTCTCTTTATTACTAGTTTGCAGCAATTTCATTATAATGTGATTTGCAGTGGGTTTTTTAGATGTTTCTTTGACCTTCTTCAGTTTATAGAGTTACAGTTTTCATCATTTAATGACCATTTCTTCAATTTTGTTTTTCCATTCTTCGTGCCCTCTTCTAGTTACCCATGTGTTATACCATTTGATATTTGTTCCACAGGTCATTGCAGTTGTGTTTTTATTTTTTGTCCTCTCTGTGTTTCATTTTAGATAGACTCTCTTGCCGTGTTTCAAGCTCACAGGTCTTCTGCCGTGTCTCATTAGCTGTCAATCCCATCTTTTTTTGCTTTCCACTTCAGATATTATATTCTCATATTTGCAGTTCAGTTTGGTTCTTTTTTTTATATCTTCCATACCTCTCTCAACATATATGTATTTTTCTGTACATCCTTGATTTTGTAATAACTGTTTTAATGTCTTTGTGGTGATTTCATCATTCTGTCATTTCTGGGTTTTGTTGATTAGGATTTATCAGTCATGGGTCTGAAATTTAGTTTTTAATTACTGTTGTAATCTTGATATTTTAAGTATGAAGAAACCCATTCTCTTATTGTTGATGGTTTGTTTATTTTGTTTTCTGGCCTAAGAATCCAAATCCAGATAAAGAGAAACCTCCTTGTAATGCTCAAGAGTTAGAAGAATGTGATATTTTCTTTGAAGAGAGCTCCAGTTTATGCAGATTTGATGGCATTACATTAAAAACTACTCATGTGGTAAGTTTTTGATCATCATATTTCTAAAAATTTATGAATAAGTACAAGTTATAGGAGATAATAATTAACTGGCCACATATATAATTTGCAAACCTGGCTTGATTGCAAAGCTGAACAGCAAAGTAAATGACAAGAAAACCCTTGAACTTTTTGTTTGATCTTTACAAATTGGTGTGCAAGATACAGGATTTTTAGTCTGTTTTTGTTTTTGGTTTGTTTTTTACTGTTGACTGTTTTATAATATTTGGTGTTTGGGGTTGGGTGGCTATCATCTAAAACTCATTACTTCATGAAGTGGCAGTTTATATCACCATCCCTAATGAAACACTGTTGCCTTATTTTGGTACTGTTGCATATTTGATATCTTGTGGTAAGCTTTTTTCTGTTTAGGTTTTTATATGTGGTTACAACTAATTTATAATAACCTCATTTTTTCATTTGAAATTATGACATATTTCTTTATGTTCTCACCTGGTTTAACAGCTAGGTAATACTATACAATGTTATTGTTGGTGTTCATGTGTGTATGTATATGTAGTGGTTGTCCTAGAGATTATAGTATGTATCTTCAGTAAATTTTTTCCAATTGCATTATTTATATGCTATTTTTTAAGAATCCCTTCTTATGTAAAGCCATTTCTGTATTCAGGGGTTTTATCTAATAGAGTTACAGAAGTCAAATTAATGAGTCCTGGACTAAGACTCTGACAAGTCGATTTCCACTGTATATTCTCATTAATAATGTTTGCAGTTATTACCTATTTCACTGCATCTTTACCTGTCCTTTCGTTTTTATGTTTGATCTTTACTAATTGGTGTGCAAGATACAGGATTTTTAGTCTGGTTTTTTTTGCTGTTGACTGTTGACTATTTCATGATATTACCTTTGACTATTTCTTTTGTGAAGAATTTTTTCATTTATTTATTTTGGTGTTTCTGACTGACTTGTGTGACCTTACTTCTTCATAAAATGTGTTCCTAAAGAGCATGCATGATAGATTTCTCTTATAAGTAGGTTCTATCATCAGAAAGTTAAGAAATGTACATATAATCCCTCATTGTACCATAATTTTTAGAGACAATGTTTGATAAAACATTTCCAGCATTTTGCACATACTCAAACTGTTTAGTCACAGTTCAGTGTTAATTGCTGGTTTAACTCCAATGATTTGCTGTTTGTATATATTGCAAGATGACACCAATGATTTGCTGTTTGTATATATTGCAAGATGACCACATAATAAGTCTAATTAAATTTTCTCACCATACATACCTATAAATTATTTCTCATATAATGAGAACGTTTAAGGTCTACTCTGTTAACAATTTCATATATTAAGTACAGTATTAACTAATAGTCATCATGCTATAAATTATAATCCCCTATACTTATTTATAATAAATGGAAGATTATGCCTTTGACACCCTTAATCCATCCCCCAGCCACCATCAGATATGAGATGTAGAGGAAGGGAGAGAGAATCTTAAGCAGGTTTCATGCCCATCATGGAGCCCAACATGGGGCTCGGTCTCATGACCATGAAATCATGACCTGACCCGAAATCAAGAGTTGTATGCTTAACCAGCTGAGCCACCCAGGAACCCCTGATTTACGTTTCTTGATGCTTACTGTTGTTGAGCACCTTTTCATATATGTACAAGTTGACCATATTTAGGTCTTCTTTGGAAAAAGGTCTGTTTAGTTTCTCTAATCATTTTTTTTAATTGCATTATTTTTTGCTATTTAGTTACAGGAGTTCTTTATAAATTTTGGATGTTAACCCCTTATCCAGATATATAATTTACAAATATCTTTTTTTCCCATTCAGTAGGTTGCGTTTTCATTTTGTTGACCATTTCCTTTGCTGTTAAGATTTTTAGTTTGAAATAGTCCCACTTGTTACTTTTGCTTCTGTTGCTTTTGTTCCAGAATACCATTGCCAAGACTGAAGTCAAGAAGTTCATGGGCTCTGTTTTATTCTAGGAATTTCAGGCCTTATGTTCAACTTTTTAATCCATTTGAGTGCGTTTTTGTGTATGATATAAAGATAGTGGTCCAGTTTTGTTTTTTTGCATGTGGCTATCCAGTTTTCCCAAAACCATTTGTTGAAAAGACTGTCCTTTCCCCCATTGTATATTCTTGGCTCCTTTATCATAAATTGACCATGTATGGATAGGTTTACTTCTGGGCTCTCTGTTCCTTTGGACTCTGTGTCTATTTCTTATTTTTTACTTTTTTAAATATTTACTTATTTTTGGGGGGGGGGGGGGAGAGGGAGAGAGAGAATCCAAAGCAGGCTCTGTACTATGCAGGGCTCGATCCCACAAACAATGAGATTATGACCTGAGCCAAAATCAAAAGTCATATGCTTAACTGTCTGAGCCACCCAGATGCCCCAGGACTCTGTGTCTATTTTTATACCAGTACTATACTGTTTTGATTACTATAGCTTTGTAGTATAGTTTGAACTTAGGAAACGTTTTTTAAGATTGCTTTGGCCATTTGGGATATTTTCTGGTTCCACACAAATTTTTGGATTTTGTTCTGTTTCTTGGAAAAGTGCCATGTAGAATTTTGATAGTTTTATTGACTCTGTAGATTGCTTTGGTAATATGGACATTTTAACAATTTTTTCCAATAAATAAATGTGGAATATCTTCCCATTTATTTTTGTCTTCAGTTTCTTTCATTGGAGTTTTAACAGTTTTCAGTTTAGAAGTTATTCACCTCCTTGGTTAAATGTATCCCTATTTTATTCTTTTTGATGAAATTGTTAATGAGATTGTTTTGTTGATTTCTCTTTCTAGCAGTATGTATGCATACTGTACGTATGTAACTGATATATAGAAACACAACAGCATTTTGTGTATTACCTTTATATCCTGCAACTTTACTGAATTTATTAATTGTAATCATTTTTTTAGTAGAGTCTTTAGGGTTTTCTGTATAATGTCACATCATCTGCAAATAGTGATAGTTTTACTTCTTCCTTTCTGATTTGGATGCCTTTTTATTTCTTTTTCCTACCTAATTGCCCTGCTTAGGACTTCCAATACTATGTTGAATAAAAGTGGTAAGAGTGGGCATCCTTTTCTTGTTGATGATCTTAGAGGAAAAGCTTTTAGCTTTTCACTGTTGAGTTTTATATTAGCTGTGGGCTTGTCATATTATGGCATTTATTATGTTATATTCCCTCTGTACCCACTTTTTGAGAGTTTTTGTAAATGTTGAATTTTGTCAAATGCTTTTTTCTGCATGTATTGACATGATCATAGAATTTTTATTCTTAATTTTGTTAATGTGGAATATCTCATTAATTTTCAGATATTAAACCCTCCTTGCATCCCTGCAGTAAACCTCATCCCTGCAGTTTACCTGCAGTAAAGCAAATTTATATATTTAGGTGCTCCTGTGTTGGTGTCGTAAATATTTACAAATGTTATATTCTCTTGTTAGAGTGACCTTTTTATCATTATTTAATGATTTGCCTCTTATTACATTCTTTGCTTTCAAGTCTGTTGTCTGATGTAAGTATAGCTTGCCCCAGCTTTCTTTTGTTTTCCACTGAATGGAATATCTTTTGCGGTCTCTTCACTTTCAACTTTGTGTGTTTTTACTTCTGAAGGGAGTCTCTTCTAGGCAGCATATAGATGGGTCTTATTTTTTTCTTTCAGTCACTCTATGTATTGAGAATTTAATCTATTTACATTCAGATTAATTATCGATAGGTGTGTACTTATTGCCATTTTGCTACTTAATTTTCTGGCTGTTTTGTAGTTTTTCTATTCCTTCTCTGTCTTCCTTTGTGATTTGATGATTTTCTATAGTGGTATGCTTAAACTCCTTTATCTCTTATGTATCTTTTATGTATCTACTGTAGGTTTTTGCTTAATGGTTATCATGAAGTTTACATTTTTTTTTTCAGTTTATTTATTTATTTTGAGAGGGAGAGAGCATGTGCACGAGCAGGGGAGGGGCAGAGAGAGAATCCCAAGGAGAGGCTGTGTGCTGAGATCATGACCTGAGCCAAAATCAAGAGTCAGACACCTAACCAACTGAGCCACCCAGGTGCCCCAATGAGGTTTATATTTAAAAGCTTAGATTTATAACCATTTGTTTTATGTTGATAACAGCTTAAGTCTGAATGCATTTTAAAGCTATACATTTTTACTCCCTGAAACATTTTATGTTTTTGATGTCACAATTTATATTTTTTTATCTTGTGTATCCCATAATAAATTACTGTAGTTGCGTTTTTGCAACGTTTGTCATTTAACTTTTATGCTACCTTTCTAGGTGATTAACTTGCTATCTTCACATTAGATTTTGAAAGTTATTGTGCATTTACCTTTACCAGTGAGGTTTATATTTCCATATGGTTTTCTGTTACTATTTGGCATCCTTTTTGTTCAGCTTAAAGAAGTCCCTTGACATTTCTTATAGGGCCAGTCTAGGACTGATGAATTCCTTCACCTTTTGCTTCTCTGGAAAACTGTTTCTCCTGCCATTCTGAATGATATCTTTGCCAGGTAGAGTATTCTTGGTTGGAGGTGTTTTTTCCTTCAGCACTTTGAGTGTATCATGCTACAGCTTTCTGGCCTGCAAAGTTTCTGCTGAAAAAAACTGCTGATAGTTGTGGTGGGGTGGTGGCGGTCCCTTATACATAACAAGTTGTTTTTCTTTTCCTGCTTTCAAGATTCTATCCTTGTCTTTAACTTTTGACATTTTAAACATGACATGTCTTGGTGTAGGTCTTTTTGAGCTGATATTACTTCAAACTTTCTGGAGCCCAACCTTCTGGGCTTCCTGAACCTTCCCTTCCTTCCCCAGGTTTTCCCTTTGTTTATCCATACTTCTGTGCTTAGTGAATATCTTTATGACTGCTGTTTTGATCTCTTCATTGGGTAAACAAACCACTTACCTCCATTTCATTAAGATCTCTTTCTGAGGTCTTATCTTGTTCTTTCCTCTTTGCAACATATTCCTGTTTCTTCATTTTCCTCACTCTGTATTGGTTTCTCTGCCTTAGGTAAAACAGCCAACTTTCCAGGTCTTGAAGGAATGATCTATTGTAGGAAGTGAACCTTATTGTTCAGCTCTTCCCTACCTCTTGGTTTTCTCTCAAACTTTTTTGATATTCCAAGCAGCCTATTTTACTTTTAGTGGCTCCTAGCATTTAGGGGTATACCAAGAACTGTCAGTGTCCCTAAGGGGAGGATCTCAGTCAGCACCTACATTCAGACTGATTGGAAGCCTCAGGCAACAGCTTTTAAGGTATGCAAAATATATAGTCATAACCAGAAGTCCCACTGTCTGCCAGAACCAGGTAAACTAGAGGTGTCCCCTGGGTGGCAGCCATGAAAATCAGGGTGCCAAGAAAATGTACAAGTATCTTTCCGGGGGATCCTGGCACTCTGGAAGAATGCAGAGGGATAGTGCAATAATGCCCGCTGGTCTCCGTCTCCAAGAGTATCTCAGTAAGCCCCTGTATATTAAATTAAAAGTCTGGGGCTGAGGTTCCAGGCCAAGCAAATAAGCCTTTTTCACAGAAAGACTTGGGTTAGGTTTCATTCTGTTAGTGCAATGCCCTTATGGTGGTAGCTGGTCAAATGTGTAGTTTCTTGGTGTACCCAGGGGGGTACCAGTTGGCTTGTCATTGGAAGAAGGAAACAAAGGAGGCTATAATATTTCAGATGTTCACTGCTACATCCATTCTAGGAATCAAATAGTACTTTATCAACAATTTGTACTTCTTTCTGCAGTGTTTACTCCAAGTTCTCTCTTGATTTCATTTTTCATGACTTTGGCTGTACATGGAAAGGTCAGTATATGTCCTTATAGTTTTAGGAAACAATACTGTAAGAAAAAAAGGTCAGAACTCTATATTGTAAATGACCGATTTTTCAAAATAGAAGTTCCCTGAAAGAAATGGGAATCAGGGTTAGAATTTAGCATTTTGAAAATAAAATAGTGAAGGAATATATGCAGCAGCACAATAAAAGAGAAATACTAAATTTTAAATTTGAGAAAGGAAAGTAATAAGATGTGGTCACTTGATTAAAACTCAAGTCAGAATTCAAATACAGTTGATGAGTTATTTTTGCTTCTCTCTAGATCTGTACTATACAAAATATTAGCCCCTGGCCACCTAGTAGTTATTGAGCATTTGAAATTGTAGCTTGTCTGAATTGAGATGTACTATGAGTGTGAAATACACAACCAGATTTTGCAGTCTTAGAATAAAAAATATAAAATACGTTAACACTTTTATATGAATTTTTATGAGATAATAGTTTTTATATGTTTGGTTAAATAAATATATTACTAAGACTCCTTTTTCCTGTTTTTATTTTTAATGTGACTACTAGAAAATTCAAAATTACATATGTGGTTTGTAGTAATCTGTAGTGATCAAATTAAACAGGCTTGAGCAATCAAAAGGTGATAGGATATTTTTAAAAATTAAATTACAGTGAGTTTCTAAGATCAGTTGAGATGGTACTCATCATATACTGCTTAAAACAGAAAATTAAAATAGCTGAAAAAAGTATTTGCAACTTATAGATAAATAAAGCCATCAAGACTGGAAGCAGAGGAGTTGCAAAGAGGAAATAATTCTTTTAAGTTAATGTCATTATGAAAGCTAGTACAAAAGGCAAGTATCTGATACACTAATTCTTTCCAAAAGATATTAAGGATGAGATCAGAAGGTCAGAGGAAGGAAATACATTTAGAAAGAATGTATTTAGAAATACATTTAGAAAGGAAATACTATTTAGATAAAAAGTATCTAAGCCTATGGTTCTCAAGCTTTTTGGTCTCAGGATCCCTTTATGTTCTTACATTCCCTGGGGTATCAATTTCTAATACTTGGTCAAATTTGATATAGTGCAAAAAAATTTAAGCTATACAATTTTGCTACTATGGCCGCCATAACAAAGTACCACAGACTGAGTGACTTAAACAATGGAAATTTATAGTCTCTCAATTCTGGAGGCTAGAAGTCAGAGATCTTGGTGTTAGCATGTTTAGATTGTTCTGAAGCCTCTCTCCTTGGCTTGTAGATAGCTGTCTTCCTTAGTCTTCACATGGTCCTCCCCCTGCATGTGTTTGTTTCCTAATGTCTTATAACACCAGTCATATTGGATTAAGACGCACCCTAATGACTCAGTTTAACTACCCTTTTAAAGGTTCTGTCTCCAAATACATCACATTCTGAGGTACTGTGGGGTTAGGACTTAAACATATGACTTTGGGAGGGATACAGCTTAGCCCATAAAAATATCCTTCACTTAGATTTTAGCACTTATTAACATTTTGTCACATTTATTTTTTCTTTGTTTTTCTACCTCCGTTTTGCTAAAATATATAGGAACAGTTGCACATGCCATGTCCCTTCATCCCTAATATCTCACATGTGCACTAAGGATGAAGGCATTTTCTTATATAAGCACAATACAAGTCAGGAAATTTAACTTTGATATAATACTTTTATCTAACATAGTTCATAGCAATTTTTTTTCCCTGATTTGGAAACCTATTGCACTTAGTTGTGATGTCTCTTTAGTTTCCTTTAATTTGGAACATCCAGTTACCCAGTCTTTATGTTGTTGACTTTATTTTGTACCTTTTATGGACTGTCTCCAATATTTCCTCAAGATCAGATTCACTGGCTACATTTTTGCCAGGAATACCACATAAATGACATTTCCTTTTTAGTGTCTAACGTGAAGGAGAACTTCATGGCAATTTTCCGTACTATTATGGCATGAAATTTAATTGGGTGGTATTCACCTGGTTTCCCTGCTCCCAAGTTATCATCTTCCCCTTTGAATTAATAAGTACTTTGTGTGAAATGAAAATAGAAACACAATGGTTCAAAATCTTTGGGATGCAGGAAAAGCCGTTCTAAGGGAGAGGTTTATAGTGATACAGGCCTATCTCAGGAAACAAGAAAAATATCAAACAATCTCACCTTACAACTAAAAGAACAAGAAAAAGAAAAAGCCCAAAGTTAGTAGAAGGAAAGTAATAAAGAATAGAGCAGAAACAATTAAAATAGAGAATAAAAAAAAGACCAATGAAACAAAAAGCTCGTTCTTTGAAAAGATAAAATTGATAAACCTTTAGCCAAAGTCATCAAGAAAAAAAAGAGGACTCAAATAATCTGAAATTAAAGAGAAGTTAAAACTGACACCACAGAGATAGAAAGGACTGAGACGATGGCAAAAAATTATTTGCCAACAAATTGAATAACCTAGCAAATGGTAAATTCTTAGAAATATACAATCTTCCAAGATTGAATCAGAAAGAAAAAAATCTGAACAGACTAATAACTAGTAGTGAAATTGAATCATTAACCAAAAAACCAAAGTCCAGGAATGGATGGCTTCAAAAGGTAAAATCTACCAAAAATTTAAAGAAAAAGTAATACCTACTCTTCGCAAACTTCCAAATTATAGAAGAGGAAGGAATGTTTACAAATTTCATTCCATAAGGCTAACATTACCCTGATACCAAAACCAGGCAAAGACCCTTAAAGAAAATTAGACCAATATCTCTGATGAATATAGCTGCAAAAATCCTCAACAAAATATTAGCAAATCAAATTGAACAATGCCTTAAAAGGATCATTCACCATGATCAAGTGGGATTTATTCCAGAAATGCAAGAATGGCTTATTATCTACAAATCTGTCAACATGAGATAAACCATATCAACAAAATGAAGAATAAGAATGCTAAGATCATCTTTTTTTTTTTAATTTTTTATTTTTTTATTTTTTTATTTTTTATATATATGAAATTTATTGACAAATTGGTTTCCATACAACACCCAGTGCTCATCCCAAAAGGTGCCCTCCTCAATACCCATCACCCACCCTCCCCTCCCTCCCACCCCCCATCAACCCTCAGTTTGTTCTCAGTTTTTAACAGTCTCTTATGCTTTGGCTCTCTCCCACTCTAACCTCTTTTTTTTTTTTTTTTTTTCCTTCCCCTCCCCCATGGGTTCCTGTTTAGTTTCTCAGGATCCACATAAGAGTGAAACCATGTGGTATCTGTCTTTCTCTGTATGGCTTATTTCACTTAGCATTACACTCTCCAGTTCCATCCACGTTGCTACAAAAGGCCATATTTCATTTTTTCTCATTGCCACATAGTACTCCATTGTGTATATATACCACAATTTCTTTATCCATTCATCAGTTGATGGACATTTAGGCTCTTTCCATAATTTGGCTATTGTTGAGAGTGCTGCTATGAACATTGGGGTACAAGTGCCCCTATGCATCAGTACTCCTGTATCCCTTGGATAAATTCCTAGCAGTGCTATTGCTGGGTCATAGGGTAGGTCTATTTTTAATTTTCTGAGGAACCTCCACACTGCTTTCCAGAGCGGCTGCACCAATTTGCATTCCCACCAACAGTGCAAGAGGGTTCCCGTTTCTCCACATCCTCTCCAGCATCTATAGTCTCCTGATTTGTTCATTTTGGCCACTCTGACTGGCGTGAGGTGATACCTGAGTGTGGTTTTGATTTGTATTTCCCTGATAAGGAGCGACGCTGAACATCTTTTCATGTGCCTGTTGGCCATCCGGATGTCTTCTTTAGAGAAGTGTCTATTCATGTTTTCTGCCCATTTCTTCACTGGGTTATTTGTTTTTCGGGTGTGGAGTTTGGTGAGCTCTTTATAGATTTTAGATACTAGCCCTTTGTCTGATATGTCATTTGCAAATATCTTTTCCCATTCCGTTGGTTGCCTTTTCGTTTTGTTGGTTGTTTCCTTTGCTGTGCAGAAGCTTTTTATCTTCATAAGGTCCCAGTAATTCACTTTTGCTTTTAATTCCCTTGCCTTTGGGGATGTGTCGAGTAAGAGATTGCTACGGCTGAGGTCAGAGAGGTCTTTTCCTGCTTTCTCCTCTAAGGTTTTGATGGTTTCCTGTCTCACATTTAGGTCCTTTATCCATTTTGAGTTTATTTTTGTAAATGGTGTGAGAAAGTGGTCTAGTTTCAACCTTCTGCATGTTGCTGTCCAGTTCTCCCAGCACCATTTGTTAAAGAGGCTGTCTTTTTTCCATTGGATGTTCTTTCCTGCTTTGTCAAAGATGAGTTGGCCGTACGTTTGTGGGTCTAGTTCTGGGGTTTCTATTCTATTCCATTGGTCTGTGTGTCTGTTTTTGTGCCAATACCATGCTGTCTTGATGATGACAGCTTTGTAGTAGAGGCTAAAGTCTGGGATTGTGATGCCTCCTGCTTTGGTCTTCTTCTTCAAAATTCCTTTGGCTATTCGGGGCCTTTTGTGGTTCCATATGAATTTTAGGATTGCTTGTTCTAATTTCGAGAAGAATGCTGGTGCAATTTTGATTGGGATTGCATTGAATGTGTGTAGATAGCTTTGGGTAGTATTGACATTTTGACAATATTTATTTTTCCAATCCATGAGCAGGGAATGTCTTTCCATTTCTTTAAATCTTCTTCAATTACCTTCATAAGCTTTCTATAGTTTTCAGCATACAGATCCTTTACATCTTTGGTTAGATTTATTCCTAGGTATTTTATGCTTCTTGGTGCAATTGTGAATGGGATCAGTTTCTTTATTTGTCTTTCTGTTGCTTCATTAGTAGTGTATAAGAATGCAACTGATTTCTGTACATTGATTTTGTATCCTGCGACTTTGCTGAATTCATGTATCAGTTCTAGCAGACTTTTGGTGGAGTCTATCGGATTTTCCATGTATAATATCATGTCATCTGCAAAAAGCGAAAGCTTGACTTCATCTTTGCCAATTTTGATGCCTTTGATTTCCTTTTGTTGTCTGATTGCTGATGCTAGAACTTCCAGCACTATGTTAAACAACAGCGGTGAGAGTGGGCATCCCTGTCGTGTTCCTGATCTCAGGGAAAAAGCTCTCAGTTTTTCCCCGTTGAGGATGATGTTAGCTGTGGGCTTTTCATAAATGGCTTTTATGATCTTTAAATATGTTCCTTCTATCCCGACTTTCTCAAGGGTTTTTATTAAGAAAGGGTGCTGGATTTTGTCAAAGGCCTTTTCTGCATCGATTGACAGGATCATATGGTTCTTCTCTTTTTTTTTGTTAATGTGATGTATCACGTTGATTGATTTGCGAATGTTGAACCAGCCCTGCATCCCAGGAATGAATCCCACTTGATCATGGTGAATAATTCTTTTTATATGCTGTTGAATTCGATTTGCTAGTATCTTATTGAGAATTTTTGCATCCATATTCATCAGGGATATTGGCCTGTAGTTCTCTTTTTTTACTGGGTCTCTGTCTGGTTTAGGAATCAAAGTAATACTGGCTTCATAGAAGGAGTCTGGAAGTTTTCCTTCCCTTTCTATTTCTTGGAATAGCTTGAGAAGTATAGGTATTATCTCTGCTTTAAATGTCTGGTAGAACTCCCCTGGGAAGCCATCTGGTCCTGGACCCTTATTTGTTGGGAGATTTTTGATAACCGATTCAATTTCTTCGCTGGTTATGGGTCTGTTCAAGCTTTCTATTTCCTCCTGATTGAGTTTTGGAAGAGTGTGGGTGTTCAGGAATTTGTCCATTTCTTCCAGGTTGTCCAATTTGTTGGCATATAATTTTTCATAGTATTCCCTGATAATTGTTTGTATCTCTGAGGGATTGGTTGTAATAATTCCATTTTCATTCATGATTTTATCTATTTGGGTCATCTCCCTTTTCTTTTTGAGAAGCCTGGCTAGAGGTTTGTCAATTTTGTTTATTTTTTCAAAAAACCAACTCTTGGTTTCGTTGATCTGCTCTACAGTTTTTTTAGATTCTATATTGTTTATTTCTGCTCTGATCTTTATTATTTCTCTTCTTCTGCTGGGTTTAGGCTGCCTTTGCTGTTCTGCTTCTATTTCCTTTAGGTGTGCTGTTAGATTTTGTATTTGGGATTTTTCTTGTTTCTTGAGATAGGCCTGGATTGCAATGTATTTTCCTCTCAGGACTGCCTTCGCTGCGTCCCAAAGCGTTTGGATTGTTGTATTTTCATTTTCGTTTGTTTCCATATATTTTTTGATTTCTTCTCTAATTGCCTGGTTGACCCACTCATTCGTTAGTAGGGTGTTCTTTAACCTCCACGCTTTTGGAGGTTTTCCAGACTTTTTCCTGTGGTTGATTTCAAGCTTCATAGCATTGTGGTCTGAAAGTATGCATGGTATAATTTCAATTCTTGTAAACTTATGAAGGGCTGTTTTGTGACCCAGTATATGATCTATCTTGGAGAATGTTCCATGTGCACTCGAGAAGAAAGTATATTCTGTTGCTTTGGGATGCAGAGTTCTAAATATATCTGTCAAGTCCATCTGATGCAATGTCTCATTCAGGGCCCTTGTTTCTTTATTGACCGTGTGTCTAGATGATCTATCCATTTCTGTAAGTGGGGTGTTAAAGTCCCCTGCAATTACCACATTCTTATCAATAAGGTTGCTTCTGTTTATGAGTAATTGTTTTATATACTTGGGGGCTCCGGTATTCGGCGCATAGACATTTATAATTGTTAGCTCTTCCTGATGGATAGACCCTGTAACTATTATATAATGTCCTTCTTCATCTCTTGTTACAGCCTTTAATTGAAAGTCTAGTTTGTCTGATATAAGTATGGCTACTCCAGCTTTCTTTTGGCTTCCAGTAGCATGATAAATAGTTCTCCATCCCCTCACTCTGAATCTAAAGGTGTCCTCAGGTCTAAAATGAGTCTCTTGTAGACAGCAAATAGATGGGTCTTGTTTTTTTATCCATTCTGATACCCTGTGTCTTTTGGTTGGCGCATTTAATCCATTTACATTCAGTGTTATTATAGAAAGATACGGGTTTAGAGTCATTGTGATGTCTGTATGTTTTATGCTTGTAGTGATGTCTCTGGTACTTTGTCTCACAGGGTCCCCCTTAGGATCTCTTGTAGGGCTGGTTTAGTGGTGACAAATTCCTTCAGTTTTTGTTTGTTTGGGAAGACCTTTATCTCTCCTTCTATTCTAAATGACAGACTTGCTGGATAAAGGATTCTCGGCTGCATATTTTTGCTGTCTAGCACCCTGAAAATCTCGTGCCAATTCTTTCTGGCCTGCCAAGTTTCAAAAGAGAGATCAGTCACGAGTCTTATAGGTCTCCCTTTATATGTGAGGGCACGTTTACCCCTTGCTGCTTTCAGAATTTTCTCTTTATCCTTGTATTTTGCCAGTTTGACTATGATATGTCGTGCAGAAGATCGATTCAAGTTACGTCTGAAGGGAGTTCTCTGTGCCTCTTGGATTTCAATGCCTTTTTCCTTCCCCAGTTCAGGGAAGTTCTCAGCTATGATTTCTTCAAGTACCCCTTCAGCACCTTTCCCTCTCTCTTCCTCCTCTGGAATACCAATTATGCGTATATTATTTCTTTTTAGTGTATCACTTAGTTCTCTAATTTTCCCCTCATACTCCTGGATTTTTTTATCTCTCTTTTTCTCAGCTTCCTCTTTTTCCATAACTTTATCTTCTAGTTCACCTATTCTCTCCTCTGCCTCTTCCATCCGAGCCGTGGTGGTTTGCATTTTGTTTTGCATTTCCTTTAAAGCGTTTTTCAGCTCCTCGTGACTGTTCCTTAGTCCCTTGATCTCTGTAGCAAGAGATTCTCTGCTGTCCTGTATACTGTTTTCCAGCCCAGCGATTAATTTTATGACTATTATTCTAAATTCACTTTCTGTTATATTATTTAAATCCTTTTTGATCAGCTCATTAGCTGTTGTTATTTCCTGGAGATTCTTCTGAGGGGAATTCTTCCGTTTGGTCATTTTGGATAGTCCCTGGATTGGTGAGGACCTGCAGGGCACTTCCCCTGTGCTGTGGTGTATAACTGGAGTTGGTGGGCGGGGCCGCAGTCAGTCCTGATGTCTGCCCCCAGCCCACCGCTGGGGCCACAGTCAGACTGGTGTGTGCCTTCTCTTCCCCTCTCCTAGGGGCGGGATTCACTGTGGGGTGGCGTGGCCCATCTGGGCTACTTGCACACTGCCAGGCTTGTGATGCTGGGGATCTGGCGTATTAGCTGGGGTGGGAAGGCAAGGTGCACGGCGGCGGGGGGGGGGTGGGCAGGCTTAGCTCGCTTCTCCTTAGGTGATCCACTTCAGGAGGGGCCCTGTGGCAGCCGGAGGGAGTCAGATCCGCTGCCGGAGGTTTGGCTCCGCAGAAGCACAGAGTTGGGTGTTTGCGCGGAGCGAGCAATTTCCCTGGCCGGAACCGGTTCCCTTTGGGATTTTGGCTGGGGGATGGGCGGGGGAGATGGCGCTGGCGAGCGCCTTTGTTCCCCGCCAAACTGAGCTCTGTCGTCCGGGGGCTCCGCAGCTCACCCTCCCTTTGTCCTCCAGCCTTCCCGCTTTCCGAGCAGAGCTGTTAACTTATGACCTCCCAGACGCTAAGTCGCGCTTGCTGTCGGAACACAGTCCGTCAGGCCCCTCCGCTTTTGCAAGCCGGACTCGGGGGCTCTGCTTGGCTGGCGAGCCGCCCCTCCGCCCCGGCTCCCTCCCGCCAGTCCGTGGAGTGCGCACCGCCTCGCCGCCCTTCCTACCCTCTTCCGTGGGCCTCTCCTCTGCACTTGGGTCCGGTGACTCCGTTCTGCTAATCTTCTGGCGGTTTTCTGGGTTATTTAGGCAGGTGTAGGTGGAATCTAAGTGATCAGCAGGACGCGCGGTGAGCCCAGCGCCCTCCTACGCCGCCATCTTCCTCCTAAGATCATCTTAATAGATGCAGAAAAAGCTGTTGACAAAATTTAGCATCCATTCATGATAAAAAATTTCAATGAAGTTAGGTATAGAGGGAACATAACAGAGTAAATGTCATATATGACAGGGCCACAGCTAACATACTCAAACTGAAAATTTTCCTTTAAGATCAGGAATAAGACAAGGATGCCCACTCTTGCCACTTTTATTAGTACTGAGAATTCTAGCTGCAGCAGTCAGACAAACAAAAGAAAGAAAAAGTCATCCAAATTGATAAGGAAGAAGTAAAAGTTAGTAATTCCACTACTGATATTTACCCAGAGAAAGCAAAAACACTAATTCAAAAAGTTAAATGCACCGCTATGTTCATTGCATTATTTTTTACAATAGCCAAGATACGAAAGCAACCCAAGTGTCCATCGATAGAAGAATGGACAAAGAAGATGTGGTATGTGAATACACACACACACACACACACACACACACACTGGAATATTTCTCAGCTATAAAAAAGGGTGAAATCTTGAAATCTTGGGGGTACCTGAGTTGCTCAGTTGGTTGAGCGTCCACCTCTTGATTTCAGCTCAGGTCATGATTCCAAGATTGTGAAATTGAACTTCGTGCTGAACATGTAGTCTGCTTAAGATTCTCTTCCTCTCCCTTTTCCCCTCTTTCCCCACTTGTGGTCTCTCTCTAAAATAAAAAAAAAATTTTTAAAAGGTGCCTAGGTGGCTCAGTTGAGCATCCAACCTTGTCTCAGGTCATGATTTCATGGTTCATGAATTCAAGTCCTGCATCAGGCTCTGCACTGACAGTGTGGAGCCTGCTTGGGATTCTCACTCTCCCCTTCTCTCTGCCACCACTCCCTTGCTTGCTCTTTCACTAAATAAACTTAAAAAAATCTTAGAAAAAGGATGAAATTTTGCCATTTTTTGACAATGTGGATGGACATTGGTAGAGGGTATATGAAGTAAGTCAGACAGAGAAAAACAAATACCATACGATTTCGTTTATATGTAGAATATATAATATATAATAAGTAAAAAGCAAAACCAGATCTGTAAATACAGAGAACAAACTGGTGAAAAGGGGAGGGGTGGCCAAAATAGGTGAAAGGGGGTGGAAGAAACAGGTCTAGTTATGAAAAGAATAAATCATGGGGATGGAAGGTACAGGTATAAGGAATATAGTCCATGCTATTGTAATAACACTGTATGGTGACAGATGGTAGCCACACTTGTGGTAGACATAGCATAACATAAAGACTTGTTAAGTCACTATGTTGTTCACCTCAAGCTAATAGAACATTAGATGTTAAACTGTACTTCAATTAAAAAAAAAAGGTAAAACTCTCACCAAAATAATAAAATACCTAGGAATAAATGTAACTAAAGAGGTGAAAGACCTGTACTCTAAAAACTATAGAACACTGATGAAAGAAATTGAAGAAAACACAAAGAAATGGAAATATACACCATGCTTACAGATTGGAAGAATTTAGATTGTTAAAATGTCCATAATACTCAAAGTAATCTAGATATTCAGTGAAATGCCTATCAAAGTACCAATAGCATTTTTCTTACAGAACTAGAACAAAAAAATCCTGAAATTTGTATGATTCACAGAATACTACTAATAGCCCAGGTATTCTTGAGAAAGAACAAAGCTAGAGGTGTCACAATCCCAGATTTCAAACTATACTACACAAAGCCATAGTAATCAAAACAGTATGGTACTGGCACAAAAATAGATACATAAATTAGTAGAACAGAATAGAGAATCCAGAAATAAACCCAAGCTGATCTTGTCAATTAATACATGACAAATTATATGACAAATGGGGAATATGTATATTCTCTATACAATGGGGAAAATTAATAAATGGTGCTGGGAAAACTACATTGTAAAAGAATGAAACTAGACCATTTTTTTTACACCATACACAAAAAACTCAAAATGAATTAAACGTAAATATAAGATCTGAAGCCATTTAACTCCCAAAAGAAAACATAGGCAGTAAAGGCTTATGTATCAGCCTTAGCAATATTTTTCTCAATCTGTCTCCTCAGGCAAGAGAAACAATAGCAAAAGTAAACAATTGGGAGTACATCAAACTAAAAATCTTTTGCATGGCAAAGGAAATCATCAGCAAAATGAAAGGTCACTTACTGAGTTGGAGAAGATATTTGTAAATGATATATCCAATAAGGGATTGATATCCAAAATATATAAAGAGCTCCTAGAACCCAACACCAAAAAACTAATGTTTTAAAAACTGGGCAGAGGACCTGAACAGACATTTTTCTAAAGAAAACACACAGATGACTAAGGTACCTATGAAACAACCTCATGAACCAAGCTCTGCTACCTTCAGACTTTTCTTCTACAGCTTCTTTACCTCTCTCAGCCTTCAAAGAATTGCAGAGAGTTAAGAGTCTCCCTAGGCTTTGGCTTCAGGGAATGCTGAGGCCGGTTTCATCTTCTATCCATACCATTAAAACTTTCTATCAGTTAAGGTTGCTTTGCTTTCTTATCACTGGTATGTTCACTTGAGTACCACTTTTAATTTCCTTCAAGAACTTTTCCTTTGCATTCACAACTTGGCTAACCATTTGGGGCAAGAGGCCTAGCTTTTGGCCTTTCTCAGCCTTTAAGATGCCTTCCTATTAATTAAGTTCATCTTGTATGGGTGGGGTTTGTGGCACCCCAGAACAATTACAATAGTTAACATCAAAGATCACCAATCACAGATGATGATAACAAATACAGTAATAATAAAAAAGTTTGACATGTTAAGAATTACCAAAAGGTGACTAAGAGACACTGAGCAAATGCTGTTGGAAAAATGGTGCCAATAGACTTGCTCAGCACAGGGTTGCCACAAACTTTGCGCTGTAAAAACAAAAAAAGCTGCATCTGTGAAGCACAAAACGAGCTATGCTGTACTGTATGCCATATTCAAAGAGAACTTTCTCCAGTGTTAATAAAAAGAAATGATGCATCAATAATTGATACCTTTCCTGTAGAACTTACCTCATTTCCTTTTATGTTCTTTGAGATGACTCTGGGTAAGATACTTAGCCCCTATCTTATTCTATAAATATGATGATAATAATAGTACTTATTTCACAATTATTATAATGAGTAAAATATATTTCAAGCCACCTACACAGGGGTTGGCGCTTAGAAAGACCTTAGTAATTGCAAATATCCCTTATTACCATTCTAGGCATCTTCTATACATTCTGCCTTAAATATTATAGTCATCCCAAATTAAACGAAATGAGCAACATTAATGGGGAAAACACGGCAACTTTAGAGTGATCTTCATGGAAATCATAAAGCATTTAAACAATTTTATGCCTGAGAAATTTGTGAATAGCTATTAAAAAAAACCTGACTCTGTGTTAATCTAGCATATTTAATTTAGAGACAAATTTCTAAAATCTTGCACCATTTCAAAAATAAGAAATGCAAAATTCATTATTCTGTTGTCATTGTATTGTCAAATAAATTATATTTTATCTATAATTCTAACTGTAGGCCCATCACTTTCAATTTTATACTTTCCTATAATGCATATATTTCAGTAGTTTGTAGATCTGCCCATAAAAAGTGAACAAGTTATTCTTGAAATAAGCTTTGGATGCTTTAAATATACTCAAAACCAAGTTTCTGGAAGTTTTAAAATCAAGATTAACTAGTCTGATGATACTAACTGCAAATAATAGTATACTGTAAGACAAAACATACCCTTTAGATGAAGTAAATAATTTAGAATTCTTCTCTGTGTAGTAAGAGATTGTATAATATTCACTTTACTTAATAAATTCCAGGGGCGCCTGGGTGGCGCAGTCGGTTAAGCGTCCGACTTCAGCCAGGTCACGATCTTGCGGTCCGGGAGTTTGAGCCCCGCGTCGGGCTCTGGGCTGATGGCTCAGAGCCTGGAGCCTGTTTCTGATTCTGTGTCTCCCTCTCTCTCTGCCCCTCCCCCGTTCATGCTCTGTCTCTCTCTGTCCCAAAAATAAATAAACGTTGAAAAAAATTAAAAAAAAAAAATAAATTCCAGCCTGCCTAGTATTCCCCATAGGTAAGTAGATCATGCCACTAAAAAAAAAAAAAAAAAATGCCACTAAAAGATGTTTGATCCCTCCTCAGTTGGTCAGTGGCCATGATAGGAAAATAGGCTTATAATTCTATTCAAAGGTTGCAAACTAAGAGTAGCTAAAGGAATTGTGTATAAACAGTGATTTAGGATAACATCTAAAAAAGTCTGGTTTCACTTTCTCATGATAGTATTAGAATCTCTTGATAATTATTTATGCTTTTCAATATTTTATTTAAATCTAATTTAGTTAACATATAGTGTAATAATTGTATCAGGAGAAAAATTTAGTGATCCATCACTTACATACAACACCCAGTGCTCATCCCAAGTGCCTTCCCTAATGCCCATCACCCATTTAGCCCATCCTCCCTACTCAGTATTCCTCTAGCAACCTCAGTTTGTTTTCTGTATTTAGGAGTCTCTTATGGTTTGCCTTCCTCTCTTTTATTTTTTCTTCCCTTCCCCTGTGTTCATTTGTTTTGTTTCTTAAATTCCACATATGAGTGAAATCATATATTTGTCTTTCTCTGATTGACTTATTTCACTTAGCATAATACACTCAGTTCCATCCACATTGTTGCAGATGGCAAGATTTCAATTCTTTTTGATCGCTGAGTAATATTCCATTGTATGCTTTTTCCTACTTTTTCTTGCCTTACTTCAATAGCTTGGATTTCCAGCATGATACTGACTAGGAGTAATAAGGGCAAATACCCTTTCCTCTTAGCAGTCTTAGTGGGGAGGAGCATTTGGTCTTTTACCATAAAGTACAGTGTTAATTCTAGGTTCCTCAGGGAGGCTGTTGCCTTTAATTTCTAGTTTGCTAAGCATTTTTATCATAAATGGAGGCTAAAATATTTTTCTTCGGTCTGTTGATAATGCTGAATTTCACTGATTGATAATTTGAATGCTGAATCAGCCCTGAATTCCCAAGATACACTATATTTGGTCATGATGTTATCCTTTTTACTTATTACTGGATTTGATTTACTAATATTTTACTGAGATTTTTTGCATTACATTCATCAGGAATAATAGTTTCTCTTTTCTTTTCTTGTCATATCTTTGGCTCTCAGAGTAATGCTGGCCTCATAAAATAAGTTGAGAGTTGTTCCTTTCTTTTGTTTCCTGGAACAGTTTGATATTGTTTCTTTGTTTGATAAAACACACCAGTGAAGCATTCTAGGTCTGGAGATTTCTTTGTTGGAAGGTTTTTAACAATAAATTCAATCCTGTTAACAGATACAGGACTACTGAGGTTATCTATTTCTCCTTGAGTGAAATGTAATGCTTGTCTTTCAAGGAATTTAACTTAAATTATCAAATATATGAAAGAGTTGCTCATACTACTTCATTTTTTCTTTTCTAATATAACCTGTAATGCTATAAAGTTCCCTCTAAACATTGTTTTAGTTGCATCTCACATGTACTATGCTTCATTTTCATTCAGTACAAAATTTCCTAATCTCCTTTGTGAGGTCCACTATGACTCATGGGTTATTCAGAAACATGTTGTTTAATTTCCAGATTATTTGTGGATTTTCCAAATTTTTCTTTTTTACTAATATCTAATTTTTTAAAATGTTTATTTATTTTGAGAGAGCATGTGTGAGTGGGGAAGGGCTGAGAGAGAAGGAAAGAGAATCTCAAGCATGCCCTGCACTGTCAGTACAGAGTCTGATGTGGGGCTTGAACTCATGAACTGAGAGATTGTGACCTGGGTGAAAAGCAAGAGTCAGATGCTTAAACAACTGAGCCACCCAAGTGCCCCTACTAATATCTAATTTAATTCTGTTATGCTCAGAGAACATTGTGTTTATGATTCTAATTTTTTAAATGTGTTTTTTATAGGACAGAATATGGTCTATTTTGGTGAATGTTCCATATCTCTTCTAGGATTCCAATCAGATGTGTGTTAGACTGTTTAATATTGCCTGACAGCATTTAGATGCTCAGTTTTTTGTTTTTAATCCCTGCCCCATCCCCCACTTTGGTTTAGGTTCTACTAATTTTTAATAACCTATTTTCAAGGTCACTAATTCTTTTTCCATAGAGTATACTGATGAGTTTGTTGAAGCCTTTTTCTCTTGCTGTGTTTTTTTCCCCTAGGATTTTTTTTTCACCCTTTGCAGTTTCTTTCTGCTCTAATTCTGCATTTATTTATGTACATAACCCATCTCTTCCATTAAACTCTTTAAAATCCCATAGTTATTTTAACTTCCTTGTCTTGTAGTTCCAAAATATAGATCATCTGAATCTGGTTACCTTGTCTGCTTTGTTTCTTGACAGTGGGATGTTTTTACTTTCTTCATTTTTTTGTGCCTTACAATTTTTGATTGAATACTGGATGTGAGAGCAGTAGAGACTGAGGTAAATAGTATTTATGCCTGGGAGTGGACATACTTCTGCTGGGTCATTAGTGTGGGTGGTTATGACAGGAGGGTTGTAAAAAGGCTGATCTAACCTTGAGTTTTGTTGTTATGGTTACCCTCAGTGCATCCCACGCTTCAAATTCCCCTAGTGTTAAGTTACACTCTGGTGGAGGCTGAGTTGATGGAAGATTTTCCCCAACTCTGCTAATTTACCCTAAGCTTTGGGCTTTCACTGTACATCTGCCTCTCAGAGAGAATCTCTCTATGCTCTTACTGCTTCTCTAGTGGTAGACTGCTGTTGTCACTTACTTGGTGCTTCCCAGCCTGATTGGGGGTTGGGGGGGGTTGCACGGATGAGCGGTTCAGACTCTTGGCTCAGCCTCAGTCCTGGGCCATGTGTTCTTGGGTTTCAGGGTTTGGGACTTTTTAGTGATACTGCCCTTCCTCTAGAAAATTTGTAATAGTCTAGGCCCAGGATGATTTAATTTCTCCTCCAGGCACAGAGATGGTGTTTTTAAAAATTTTAATTTTTTTTCGCCTCATCTGCAACAGGTCGTCTTCTGAGCCGTTGGGATGCTAAGATTTAATGCTCTCTCCCAACGGTTTAAGACTTTTGACACTTACAGAAAAAAATCCAAGAAGGACATTCTGATTTTTCCACAGAGGAAGACACTTCCTTCCTAAAACTCGGTACCTTCAGAGCAGCTCCCTTTCTCCTGGTCTTTTTTGCTAGGAACTGGTCAAGGATCATAAGAAAATGTGTAAATCCAAAGAATTCTGTACTTGCTGTCCCACACTAGGCTTTTGGCAGTTTGTTAGTTGAATTCTCAATTATGCAGTTCTTTCTTCTTTCTATGCTCAGATGGAACAGTTCTCCTAGCCCATCTCCTTGGTGACACCTGGTTTTCCTCAGATTTCAAGCTAGTTGGTTTCCTTGTAACCTCAGCTCTCTGATGAATTTTTTAAAAGTAATGATTCTACAAATTACCCAGCCTTTTCTTGTTACATTTGGAGTGACATTATTTCCAGCTTTCTTCATCCTAGGCAGAATCTGGAATTCCTTTGCTTACTATCAATAAACATGCCTAAAAAGCCTAGAACTTCAACTTATAATCAGTAAATTAGTGATGGTTCAGTATTCACAAGAGGTTCCATATACACAAGTAGGCAAACTGTGTACTGTAAAACTCCATTCCTCTGACCTATGCTAAAAAAAAAAATCAAGGGTGGGCATCTCAGAGGCAACCATCTTTTATCCAAGATTAAAGTGTTTTCTTGAACAGGTGCTTCCCATACTGGATGCTGGCTGGCCAAAACAATAAAATAATCTTGTTTGGGAAGTCTAAATGCCAAAATGAACAATAAACACAATTATTCAGCCAACAGAAGGGCAAAAGACATACCCAGAGAGAATAAATTAAGTAGAAACCATTGTGGGAGGTAGAAAGTGACTTAGGTGGATACAGGTATGAGTAGCAGAAGGAAAGAAGATGGTGATATGATCACAATGACACCACAGTGAAGTACAGAACAAGGGACATTTGGTTCTCAAGAGATAAGTAGATTACATGTTCATCAAAACTAGGTACTATTTTCTAAACAACATTCCACTTCTCCTTTAGACCTGACTTGCCAGTGCATTTGTTTGTAGAATGACCCAGTTCTTCATGAGATCTGATTGTTTCCACTGTTCCCTATGATCTTCACATATGTTCACGTTAAACATCCACCTCAAGATAATTCCAGAGGTTTTCTCTGTTCCCTGCAAACTCTAAAAATCCACACTACATAATTTTACCCAAAAGCAAAACAAATCAGTATTAAGATTACAAACTAAAGTAACTAGTTTTGCTAAGTGAATTAAGTAAATGAAATGAAGTGTGATAACTAAAAAAGTACACTTAAAATCAAGTGCACTTTTGTATGATCCTATAGAAAAAAAAGCATCAACATAAGAAAATGCAGAAAAACAAAAATATTTGAAGCAGACAAAACGGGGAAAGTGAAACATTATCCATTTACCTGGCATGGGCAAATAACCTGTAAGAGTCAAGAGTAAGATGCTCTAAGTTTCCCTGGATAGTCAGGAACAGGTACCACAAAGCCCAAAGTCACAATTTGGTATCCAAGAGCAAAATGGGACAGCAAATAAGGAAGAAGGAAAGGATGGCTGCTTTGGGCAAATGCTGACAAAAGAAGTAGCCCCCAATAGCTTATTAGCAGTGGAAGGAAGGAACAAAAACAAACCACGCATAACCAGAAAATACGTTTTTAAAATGGAGAAGGCTGAGGTTACTTAGTGTAGTGTTAAAGAGCTCTACTCATTTCAGATGTCTCTAAGGGTATTATCATAGACATATACATTAATGTTTACCCTGATGACATTCAACCATCAATAAAATGTTACTTTCTCTTCAGAATGTTCTATATAAGATGTGCAAATAATAAATTTTAGCAAGATTTCATTTTAAAAAGGCTTGAAACATAGTCTTAGCACTTAAATGAGAAGAACTCATTTACACTAGACAATTTACTAATTTGGAAAACTCATTCTTTGCTAATGCCAAATTTATTGCCTTAAAAAAAAAATCCTAAACCCATAAACTGGCCAATACAATACAATTCCACATTCCTTCTATTTTCATGTTTATTAAAGAAAAGATTGTGTTTATCTTTAAAGTACTAGTGAAAACTACAATTAGTAAAATATTCTCTAGAGAAAATTTTGAAATGCATTTCAAGTAGTCAATTGATACTTTTTTTTTCTTTGTAGAACACTTAGCAATTAAAGACTTTTGAAGATTAAATGTCAAAGTAAAGACATTTAAAGAACCTCTAATAACTGCTATTACCAAATTAAATTAAAAATGAGTATCACGAAAAAGATTCTGTCTGTTCAGAAACAGAGTATTTTTACGAGGCCAGACTGAAAAGTTAATGACCTGAAACTTTAATTCCAAAGCCTATTGTTGAATTCAAAATTCAAGCATTCTGTACATAGAATAAATTGCTAAAATTTACACTGTTCTTACTATGCATTAAGTATTGGGTTGATATGCATCTACAACTGTATAAAGAAAAACAATTCCCTGGGTTTCTCCTTTACTCTCACAATGCTACCACACAGAACATTACTGATACCAGATGTGTGGGTTTTCCACACATCAAGTAGTTTTCTCAGACTAGTAGGATATCCTACACAATCTACTTGCAGGTAGTGTCACATCCCACAGGCTAAGGCCTCACTCCCGCAAGACTCTCCCAAACTCCCACTTCAGCTGCCAGTCACAAATCCCAGGTTCATCTATACCTGTGACTGGCCATACATCAGGGTTTAAACAACCCTCTCCTTGGGTTCTATAGTTTGCCGAGACAGTTAACAAAATGCACATTGACCAGTTTATTATAAAAAATACAATAAAGGATAATAACATCCAGGTGAAAGAGATGCATAATGCAAACTATAGAGGAAGGTCACAAAACCTCCATTCCCTCACCAGACTTGCCATCTTCCTAGTACTTCCATGTGTTCAGCAACTCAGAAGCTCTATGAAGCCTGTACTTTTGGGACTTTTGTGAAGGTTTCATCACACAGGCATGATCAGTCATGATCCTATCCTAAAGGTTAGGAGGTGGAGCTAAAAGTTCCAAGCTCCTAATCATGCTGTGGTCTTTCTGGCAAACACCCCCTATCCTGAAGCCATCCAGGAGCCCACCAAGAGTCATCTCGTTAGAACAAAAGACACTCCTATAACTTAGAGTCAAATACCAAGGGGTTAGGAGCTATGTGTCAGGAACCTGGATCAAAGATCAAATATTACAACAAAAGATGTTCCTAGTGTTCTTATCACTTAGGAAATTATAAGAGTTTCAGGAACTGTGTGCCAGGACCCAGAGGCAGAACACAATATATACATATTTTCTATTATTTTACCAACTACCTTATTTAATCTTCACTACTTAAGAATTAGGAATATGATCCCATTTTATAGAAGAGGAAGCTCAAACTTAAGAGGTGAAGAGATTTAAGTTAGGAAGCTAGTAAATGGCAACTGGGATTTCAGTTCAGATGTGCTTCCAAACCCATGTTCTTAATCACCACCACAGCATGTTCTCCCAAAGCCCATTTTATTTTTTAAGTGTATTGATTTATTTTGAGATACAGCATAAGTGGGGGAGGGACAGAGAGAGGAGGAGAACCCCAAGCAGGCTCCTTGTGCCAGCGCAGAGCCCTGTGCAAATCAAAACCACAGGGAATCATCACCTCACACCAGTGAGAATGGCCAGTATGAAAAAGAAGTAAGAAGTGTTGGTGAGGATGTGGAGAAAAGGGAACGCTTGTGCACTCCTTGTTGGAATGTACATTGGTGAAACCATTATGCAAAATACAAGAATGGAGGTTCCTCAAAAAATTAGAAATAGAAATAACCACATAATCCAGTTATTCCACTTCTGGGTATTTATTCAAAGGAAATAAAAACACAAAATCAAAAAAAGTACTAACCCCCATGCTTATGGTAGCATTATTTATGATAGTCAAGAGCCAACATAGGAGAACAATATGTGTACATTGATGGATCAGTGGATTTTAAAAATATGTATATACATACAATGGGATACTTTTTATCCATGAAAAAGAAGGAAATCTTGCCATTTGTGACAACATAGATGCATTTTGATGGCATTATGCTAAGTGAAATAAGTCAGACAAATATATGATCTCACTTATATATGGAATCTCTAAAAACAAAACAAATGAACAAACAACAATAGATTCCTAAATACAGAGAACTGATGATTGACAGAGGGAATGGGGGTTAGAAGATAGACAAAATAGGTGAAGGGGATTAAGAAGTACACACAGCGATCAAAAGTACAGCATAGGGAATAATATAGTCAATCAAATTATAACAACTTTGGTGACTTTTGTAACTAATCATGGTGAGCATTTTGTAATGTATATGATTGTTGGGTCACTATGTCATATACCTAAAATTAATATTGTATTATATGTCAACTATGCTTCAATTAAAAATAAATAATAATAATTACTATAAAATGGGCTTTTGCAGGGGTGGGGGTGCCTAGCTGGCTCAGTTGGTTAAGCATCCGATTCTTGATTGGTTTCGCCTCAGGTCTTGATCTCATGGTTCATGGGTCCGAGCCCCATGTTGGGCTCCATGCTGACAGTGTTGAGCCTTCTTGGGGTTCTCTCGCTCTCTCCTCCCACCGACCCTCACCCCTCTCCCCCATTCACTCACTCTCAAACAAAAGAAAAATATTTTAATGGGATTTTGGGATGCCTGGGTGGCTCCTTTGGTTGAGGGTCCAGCTCTTGATTGCAGCTCAGGTCACAATCTCATAGTTTGGTGGGTTCAAGCCCCACATCAGACTCTGCACTGACAGTGCAGAGCCTGCTCGGGATTCTCTGTCTCCCTCTCTCTCTGCCCCTCCCTCCCACTCATGCTTACTCTTTCTCTCAATGACTCTAATGGAGATATGTATAAAGTAAGTGAGAGTGGAAGAGAAGAAATATTTAAGTCAGAATAAGGGGCCCATTTTTTTTCCCTAAGAAAAATGTACCAGTTTTAAGTGTTTCAATGTTATATAAACAAAGCTGCAGTAAACATCGTTGTAGGTGTATTTACATAAAAAACATGTATAGTCTGTGAACACTGTCCGCCATCCTCTTCCCCTTCCGAGGAAGACAAAAGTTCTATCCCCAGGCACTGCTGGGGCAACAGAAATTGCTCTGTCACAGAATTCTCCTGTGACCAGGAGCCTATGCCTGCTCAGCTGTACCAATAAATCCTCTTCCTGGAGAGCCACTTCACAGTTTTCCCTACTGAATACAGGTCAGGTCTCTCTCATTGGAACCCAACATTTTATTCTCCAGTCTTCTCTGAAACTCATGAAAGCAATTCAATATTTATCAAGTACTATACATGTTTTCTACATTTGATGTGATTTTGTTGGTGTGGTATTTAGGCATTTTTAACTGATGATAACATTTCTAGACAGAATATCATTTCAACCTATTTTCATTAAAAGAAGTATTCCTATAGGTAGAATTCAAATATGAATCTCAATCCGATGGTTTTGTATTAAAAATGAATTCCTTTAGTCATGAGTATTGCAATAAAAATTATTAGCATAATAAACATTCTTGACATTGATACTGAAATTAAACAGTACATCAACTTAAAATAATTTGTAAACAGATTTAAGTTTGAATCTCAGCTTTGTGGTTTTTCTTTGTATCCTAGAACAAGTTCTCAAACTCTCCATGTTCTTTTATCTCTTAAGTGCAGATAATTACAAGCGTGTTGATTGTTGAAATTAATATTTATAACATGCCTTGTATATATAGCACATGCTCATAAATCTTAGCTATCACATTGTACTTAGTAATTGTTACAAGTTCCCATTTGTAAACTTCATATTTGTAATTCTGTGGTTTAAAAAGTATTCTGCCTATAAACGAGTGTTTTATATTGTGTTTTAAACTAGGATACTAAGAGTTAAGAGGCAGTATAGTGTAGTGGTTAGGAACATAGATGCTGGGTTCAGTCTCAGCTCCACAACTTATTACCAGGCTGACCTTGGGCAAGTGACTTTGCTGAACTTTAAAATGGATATAACAGTAGCACATTTCTCCCAGGGGCATTTCTGAAGAGGTAATCAAACTACCTGTATAAACAGTTTAGAAAACTTGCTGACATATAGAGCTGTGTGTCAGTTATTGGCATCATCATCATTATTAATTTGTTGAGTAAATAATTCTTTGTCACTATTTTAGGTGAATCTTGGAAGCAACCAGTACCTTTTCTCTGTCATAGTGGATCCTAAAGAAATGCCCTGCTTCTGTTTACGCCATGATGTTGATGCCCTACTCTGGCAACCACACTCCAGCAAACAAGATGATATGTGGGAGCACATTGCAACTTTCAATGCTTTAGGTATAAAGCAAGCTCTTTGACAGCATTTTCCATTATGTCAGAAAGTAGGGTCATTTTTTTTTAAGTTCATTTCTTTTTTCTTTCTCTTTTTCTTTTTTTTTTTTAATTTGATCTGTCTTAATTACCTTTGGATTGATTTGTGCTATATTTGGTTGCTTTTACTATAGTTGATGAATGTTAGTACTTTTGGAACAGAACCAATCAATTTTTATGCTTGTACAGAAGATCAGCACAGAATAGAAATCAAAGTGGTTGTCTCACCACTTGATTCTTCTACTCAGTCATTTGTTTATTCCAAATAAGCTATGCGGTATTAGAATATGAACAGTGGGTTTGACAATACCCTACATGGAACTTGTATTCATGTTTCTTCAGAGTAATCATCAAAAACATCATAGAGGGGCGCCTGGGTGGCGCAGTCGGTTAAGCGTCCGACTTCAGCCAGGTCACGATCTCGCGGTCCGTGAGTTCGAGCCCCGCGTCAGGCTCTGGGCTGATGGTTCAGAGCCTGGAGCCTGTTTCCCATTCTGTGTCTCCCTCTCTCTCTGCCCCTCCCCCGTTCATGCTCTGCTTCTCTCTGTCCCAAAAATAAATAAACATTGAAAAAAAAAATAAAAAAAAAAAAAAACCAAAAAACATCATAGAATTGCTCTAAGGAAATGCATTTTAAAACCAGGGCTTGAAAAATGTTAAGATACATAATTGTAGACTTACGCAATAATTGATTTTATGTCAAACTATATTAGTATTGTATGGAAGAAGTTTTTTTATATAAATTAGGCACAGTTACTGCTTTATTGAGTGATTATTTTAAACTGGGAACAGGAAGTAAAATTATATATTCTGAATACAACCTTAATTATAGAGGAGATTGGTCAATTATCCTTTATAGTTAATAATGTAGGCTGCTAAGCTGGTTAATTCAGACTCCAAATGGATTTTTATGACCTGAAATAAAGAGTTTTATTGAAAAATTTGAATATAAAATTTCTGGCCTCTATATAATTCCTTTTTTAATTCTGAATCTTCTTTTTTCAGTAAGGAAATCTCTGTCACATAATTTTTATATGCTTAGATTCTCCATTTGTATCCCTAAGTCTGTTTAGAATTCTGCTTAAGTTAAATCAACATTACATTTGATATGTAGTCTCAAGACATTATATACATTGTTAATTTTCTCAAGGTTAGCCCAGAGAGCTAATTCTAAAATACTCAGATATCTACATCCTCTTCACTGTTTCCTCTTCAAACCCTGTTTAATTATAAAACCAATATTGATTTTCCTGTGCTCTACCTAGAGTTCCTTTGCTCGTTATTTGATGAGATCACTTTATGTTAGTATTCTGTTTTTATCCCACATGTTATAACATTCAGTAACCATGTCCCAGTCTGAAAATCCTAATTTATACTTCAGAACATAAATACCCTTTTAACCTGTAAAGATAATTTTTTAAAAGACAAGAATAAGATTTTACAGAGTTTAATTAGTTTTCAAGGGATGTTCTAATTAAGTTTTTAAAATTAGATGCTTAAATTTTCATTCCAGCTTGTAGTGATCTCAAGGTTCTACTTCTGGGAGCTGAAGTACAACAAAATCCTGTTACACTGTGGGCACTGGTGTATAAAAATACCACTAACATAATAGAAATAATAAGAGAATGCATTGTCACATTAGCATTTTTAGGCTCGGGGGCTATATTATGAACACACTCCTGAAATAACTCTATAGTGGTATCCTATAAATATTTTCCCATTTATTTGATAAAAAAGATTCTGTAATGCCACATCTGTGATTGATGAGCTTAATTATTTGGCATTTAAAGATAGTTTGACATGTTTTTAGTCCTTTTGATTTTTAGATTTTTAGTGTCCTAATTATTCACGGAAATAAGGAACTATATTGTGTTTTTCTTAAAGAGATAAAACCCTACCTATTTTCTTCCTTAAGAATTAAAGCTCTATTTTGGCACCAATTGGGAGAAATTGTAAGTAGTCATTAATGGTTCAGAATTCAAACACTGTTGAATATTTATGGTGTATATTTTATCGAGGCATTTTAATTTATAATAAAAACTGGGACATACTAAATGTGTAATCACATTTTCCTTCTTTTTAATATATGGGTTTTTATTTGTTTCATAACAGGCTACGTCCAAGCATCAAAGAGAGACAAAAAATTTTTTGCTTGTGCTCCAAACTACTCGTATGCAGCCCTGTGTGAGTGCCTCCGTCGAGTGTTCATCTACCGCCAGCCCACTCCCATGTCCACTGTACTTTACAACAGAAAGGAAGGTCGGCAAGTAGGGCAGGTTGCTAAGCAGCAAGTAGCAAGCCTAGAAACCAATGATCCTATTTTAGGCTTTCAAGCAACAAATGAGAGATTATTTGTTCTCACTACCAAAAACCTGTTTTTAATAAAAGTAAATACAGAGAATTGATCACCCCAACATGTTGGCTTTTCTGTACTGAGAAAAGTATTCAGTGGTAGCCAGAAAGCTTAGTAGTTATACTATAACCTGTTAAGTTTTACTATGTTAAATAAATTATCTTATATGAATTTTTTATTTTTTAAAGGAAATTGGAAGTATATTCAAGAGATTATGATTCTATAAAAGCTATGGAATGAAGCTGCAAATTTAGAGAAAATTTACTTCTGTAAAAAATGTAAAGTATTAGAGTGATTTTTTTAAAAACAGTCTGGAATTTCATCTTTTATATGAAAGATGTACAATTCAGTGTTTAAAAATAAAAATATTTATCACATACTCTTTGTTCATTGATAGTTTCTTCCTTCTGTACCTATAGAACTTTTGGATTACAGTTAAACTGTTGGTTCTTGTAAATACTCATTTAAGTGGACTGAATAGCTGAGGTAGAGGGGGGAAATGGAACAGAAGTACAGCAGGTCCAGTATTGTTAAAGTTTGCCGAAATACTAAGATTTGGAGTTTTTTTCCAAAATTTTTTTTCCATTTATTTAATTTTTATTCATTTGCTCTTCCAAAAGGCATAGACAAAGAGAGATGATAAAGTTCCATAAAGTGTAGCTGTTATCCATTGTTATACAACAAACCACCTCAAAACTCATTAAAACAAGACTATTTGAAAATCTATGGTTCACTGATGTGGCTGTCTCTGTTCTGCATGGCTCCAGTAGGCTAGACTTGTCTTATTCCTGTGATAGAGCAGACATTGCAAGAGGGCAAGACTGATACACAAGAGCTTATCAAGCCTGTGTTTCCATCACATTTGCTCTTCTTCCATTGAACAAAGCAAGTCACATGGTCAAGTCTAGAGTCAGTGTGAGAGGGACTGCACAGGAACACAGCAGGAGGTATAATTCATTGGCACCATTAATGTGACAGTCTGTCACACAAATTATGATTTATCCTGGTAGTTCTCCTTAAACTTCTACAGTTAAAAAAAATAACCCTGGGGCACCCGGATGGCTCAGTCAAGTGTCCGACTTGAGCTCAGGTCATGATCTCACAGTTCTTGAGTCAAGTCCCACGTCGGGCTCTGTGCTGACAGCTTGAAACCTGGAGTCTGCGTCAGATTCTGTGTCTCCCTCTCTCTCTGCCTCTCCCCTGCTCATGCTCTCTCTCTCAAAATAAACATTAAAAAAAAAAAACCCTGTTTATATATTAAATATATTGTGTCATGAATTGTAGTTTTTCATTTCCTTGGATTTTTTGGGGTTTGCATTTACCTGGAAAATTGTTTACTTTGGAGGAAAAAGATGGAGATTACATGCATGTTCTAAACACTTAAAATGCAGTTTCCTAGAGAGAAGTATTGGGATGCTACATAAAAAATTGGGGAAGTCCAGAGAACTGGTAATGAAAGCCAGAGTCCTAACAGTGCTCTTAGCATTTAGGAATGAGGTGGACTGGGTTTCGAGCATCATAAGGTCAGAACACAGAAAAACAAGACACAAAACTGTATTTCCAGAACTTTTCTGTGCTGTAAAACTTAATGACACAAAAGAGTATTGAGACAGTGAATTATTAAAAACTATTATGTGACAGGAGATTTAAATCTTTAAAATTTTCCCCAAGGATCATAAGTACCCTCTTAGGAAATATAAGAAAAATGCAGATTAATGTGCTCCTTAGTTAACCATATGGCTGTGTGTGTATGTATGCATATACACACAAAGTTCCAGGTAGTAATTTTCTTTTCTTCCTGTGATTTTTAACATAATGTTGAATTGGAAACTATCAGGATAAGTAGTCCTGATTTTTGCATCTTGACCTATCTTAAGAGAGTAATACATCCAGAGCAGTGATTCTAAGCTCTGATTTCTCGAAATGTTTTAAGAATCCCATAAGCCTATAAATCAACTGAAACAATTTTCTACACTTTAAAAAATAAACACACAAGTAAGACTCACCACAAGAGTCTCTTAATGATAGAGAACTATGGGTTGAAAGGGGGAGGTAGGTGAGAGATGGGCTAGATGAGTGATGGGTACTAAGGAGGGCACTTACGGTGAGCACTATTGTATGCAAGTGATGAATCACTGATTTCTACTCCTGAAACCAATATTGTATGTAAACTAAAATTTAAAAAACTAATAAGGCATATGCTATAAGTCTATGGCATAATACAACTACCTTGTATTTTGTCGATTTTTATCATAAATTATGAGCAGGAATTTATGATAGTAATAAGGTAGTACTTTATGTGCTTTTCATATTAAGAGTCACTTAACAATATTCATGATTTCATACAAATCAAAACCACACTCAGATATCACCTCACGCCAGAGTGGCCAAAATGAACAAATCAGGAGACTATAGATGCTGGAGAGGATGTGGAGAAACGGGAACCCTCTTGCACTCTTGGTGGGAATGCAAATTGGTGCAGCCACTCTGGAAAACAGTGTGGAGGTTCCTCAAAAAACTTAAAAATAGACCGACCCTATGACTGTTAGGAATTTACCCAAGGGATACAGGAGTACTGATGCATAGGGGCACTTGTACCCCAATGTTTATAGCAGCACTCTCAACAATAGCCAAATTATGGAAAGAGCCTAAATGTCCATCAACTGATGAATGGATAAAGAAATTGTGGTTTATATACACAATGGAGTACTACGTGGCAATGAGAAAGAATGAAATATGGCCCTTTGTAGCAACATGGATGGAACTGGAGAGTGTTATGCTAAGTGAAATAAGCCATACAGAGAAAAACAGATACCATATGTTTTCACTCTTATGTGGATCCTGAGAAACTTAACAGAAACCCATGGGGGAGGGGAAGGAAAAAAAAAAGAGGTTAGAGTGGGAGAGAGAGCCAAAGCATAAGAAACTCTTAAAAACAGAACAAACTGAGGGTTGATGGGGGGTGGGAGGGAGGGGGGGTAGGTGATGGGTATTGAGGAGGGCACCTGTTGGGATGAGCACTGGGTGTTGTATGGAAACCAATTTGACAATAAATTTCATATATTGAAAAAAATAAAAATAAAAATTTAAAAAAATTTTAAAAACCCTATATTCTTTAAAAAAAAATTCGTTATTTCAACATTTAGTAAGCATCAACTATATACCATAACCTCGTGTTTCCAATGTTGAGGATAATGCATTGCTAAGTATAAAGAGACAAAGAGTCTACCTTACAGAGTTTTCCAGGTAAAGTTTCTCTTTGGAGGAAAAAAAAGTGGGAGGGGGTAGGTGGAGTAGTGGTTCTGTTAGAAAGAAGTCTGACCAAGTCCGGAACCCATACAAGAAGCAGGCAGAAGTGTTGCCAATAGGAAGGGGAGAAAGAGGATAAGGGAATTCAAAAATGAAGAATGGTAAAAACTGATGCTTTCAAGTAATATACAACTGTCAGGTTTCTGCATACAAAGGAAATTACTATACAGATTAAATCACCATTGCACAGGCATTTCTAACATTTTATATGTGATTAAAGAGATAAAACAAATGTTAAGTTTATGTATGGCAAATAATATAATAAAACTAGTATTGTACTAGTCATTGCTGATTACTGGAAGAATATTTTAATTACATCTTAGTACTAAGGGTGTCTTACCAAACAAGTAAATGTAATTTAGCTGGTAAAAAATTATGCCTAATATTAGAATGTTGGAATAATAAATGAAAACTAGCCCCTCTCAACTTAGTATGAAGGAATTATGAGCAAAAACAATGAAGATAAAAGGTAACCAATCAGGTACCAAGATACATTATGAAGTGGTAAACAAGTTGGTATGTCATTGGATCCGTAAATAGACATATTTTTTTATTTACTTAAATGTGTATAATCTCAGACCCAGAAAACAAAAATATGAGAGAAACTAAAGGATTATAAGATGTAAAATTTCTTTATGACCTAATCTATAACAGCGGTAAAAGAAAACAGACTGAGAGAAGATATTTGTCAATGCATAATAGAGAAGGGTTAAAATCTAGAAAAATCTAGAATGTCAAAAAACTATTTTTTCATAATAAAAAAACTGCAAAATAGGGAAGCAGATAAAAGATATTAATAGCCAATTTACTTTTAAAAAGATGCTCAGTCTCCCAAGTAATCAGGGAAATTGGTAAAAAAATGTAAATTTTTAGAATATGACATATTGACCAAGGTGGGGGAAAATGGGAACTCTCCTACACTGTTGGTGGGAGTGTCAGTGGGTACCAAAGGACAGTTATAAATATGTATTCAAATAAATAGTGCATTTTCCATAATCCCAGAAATACTGGAAGACACTCAACATGTGCCCAGCACAGTATATATAAGAATATGCATTGTGGTGATGTTTCTAATAAAAATTTGGAGAAATCTAAATTTCCATCTTAGGGAAGTAACTAAATTATAATATTTTTACATTAGAATAGTATATATCAATGTTTATTAAAAGCTTGAAGTTACATCCCTCTTTATGGGTCTGAAAACTCCCCGACACCCAGTATGTAAGTAATACTTTTCAACTTTCTCATAGGAGAAAGATGCAGTTAAATTTTAACACCTGGGCAATTTACAACAGGATCTGTGTGTTTTCCAAAAGGATAGATATGCCTGTGAGAACTCTTTCTTTTTTCATAAAAACGTATTTTTTGAATCGTTAATGTATATATTAAAGAGGGAAATATCCCTTAGTGCCTCAAAGGAAATAGGAAAGTTAAGATTGTATGTTGCCTTGTTTCCTAAGTTTCTGCCATGGGAAGGAAATAAAAAGAGCCAACCCCATGACTTTGCTTTGAACAAGTGTTTTGGGTTTAAAAGGAGGCAACCATGTTCCAAGAGAGGTCACTTGTGTTGGATCCATTACCAGCCACATCCATCTTGAGATTCTGTTCCACCTGTCCTTTCCTTCAGCAGACTAACCCAGGCATACAATATGACTGTGTCAGAATGTGACCAGCAAGATCAGTTGCACAAGTATTTATCAAGCCTCTGCTTGTGTCACATTTTCTCATATCATACTGGCCAAAGCAGATCACACAGCTTATCCCAGAGTTAGAGTGGAGTACCCTGCAAAGTTCCATGGCAGAGGACCTAGATATGAGGAAGGCGAAGAAATGGAACCATTTTTGAAATCTATTACATGTACCCCGTACTATGTCCAAACAATGTAGATTTCTAGCCTTTTCCCCCCACTTTATGGCACACAGAAAATTATAGCACACTAGGGGTGCTCTTGGCCGGAAGTGACTTGGCTATCTAAGAACCAAGGGATTAAATATCTAGGTGACCTGTAACCTATTTGCAACACACTGATGTAAAGTCTAAGAGGTATGTGCATACTCTGAATGTCATTTCTAATTAAGGGCTATACTCAATTTTCTTTAAAAAATTATTGAAAATTTTTATTTTAGAAAACTATACTGTCATTGATATCCAAAATGTATAATTATTACCATTTCAGATGTTCATACATGTCATTGCATGAGCTTTTGTTTTATTTATTGTTTAATGTTTATTCATTTTTTGAGAGAGAGCGCAAGTGGGGATGGGCAGAGAGAGAGGGAGACACAGAATCTGAAGAAGGCTCGAGGCTCTGAGATGTCAGCAAAGAGCCTGACGTGGTGCTCAGACTCACGAACTGTGAGATCATGACCTGAGCTGAAGTTGGACGCTTAACTGACTGAGTCACCCAGGTGCCCCTGCATCAGCTTTTAAAGTGAACTTTTTTGACTTCTGGGGAAGATGGTAGCATAGGAGGATCCTAGGCTTACCTTGTTCCATGGACATACCTAGATAAAACCCACATCAGTGTAAATAACCCAGAAAATGACCCAAAGACTGGCAGAACAGACTGTCCACAGCTAAATGTAAAGAAAAGGCCATATTGAAGAGGGTAGGAAGGGCAGAGACATGGTTCAGAGCCAAAGTGTTCAGGCAACTGTCCACAGGAGGGACACCATGGGCACAAAAGGCAAAAGGAGCAGGCCCTGCACCAGGAACCTCAGGCACAGGGGACCTGCACAGGAAAGATGAACACCCTAACATTTGACTTTGAAAACCAGAGGGGCTTAACTTTTGAAGTCTTACAGTGAGGCTTAAAACCTGGAACTTTACAAATCATGGGCTCAGCTCTGAGAGCCAGAGAGTGACAGGAAACTGTCCCTGCCCTTGAAGAGGCAGTACCACAAACAGCCCCACTTAGATACAGCACAGAAACAGCAAATTGAAAGACTCCTGGGGGTACAGGAGGGAGATTTGTTTGCTAATCTTGAGGCCCATGCTGATGGATAGTTCTCCAAGAACAAAGGAGCTGGTGGGGGGGGGGGGGCTTTCCACTCACTCCCCACCCCCTCCCACAGCCTAGATACATGGACACCTGTGGGAATGAGCATAGCTTGAACACTTTCCACTTAGCTTGCTAACAGTAGGCCCTGGACCTGCATACTTGTGCAGATCTGCCCCCATCTCAGATTCCTCCCACAGCAAACCAGCACCAACCTAACACTGCATGCCCCAAGCCCTGCATTCTCCTATGGACTTGCCCCCTCCAAAACACCCTTGGTATGAGTCCATCCAAAGATGTGTCACAAGCTTGGCAGTGTGCAAGCAGCCTCGATGGGTCAGCACCACCACAAAGTGACTCCTGCTCAGGGAGAGGAGAAGATAACCACCACCACACACCCTTCCTGTGGTCCCAGCAGTGGACTGCAGGCCTCTCCCAACAATGACAACATCTCAGGGACAACACCAGGGAAGCACCCTGCAGTTCTGTGCTGCTGCAGCTCTGGCAAATGCCTGGTCTGACCCTACTCAAGCCCAAAGCAGTCCCATACTGGCCCACTAACACAGGAACCAAACCCTGTCACAATAGACTAAGAGAGCCATTGCAGCTGACTGGACTAAAGGCAAATGCAACTCAGCCACAAGAGTAGGGTGCATGCAAAACACAGGATGACAACCCTGAACTGCCAGGTTCTGGTAAACAGGGAACACTGTAGTGCAGGACACTCCAAGACCTCTGCTTTGTAAGTCCAATACTTTCAAGAGCAGGAGACATAGCTGACTTTCCTAACACACAGAAATAGACCCAGAGTTAGGCAAAATGAGAAGACAGAGGAGTATGTCCCCAGTGAGGGAACAGGGGAAAAAAAGCACAGCAAGAGACTTAAATGAAATGGATATAAGTAATATACCTGATAAAGAATTTAAAGTAATAGTCACAATGCTATTCTCTGGACTGGAGTAAAGAATGGAGGGCTTCAGTGAGACTCTCAACAAAGAGATAGAAAGCTTGAAAAAGAACCAATCAGAGATGAAGTACTCAATAAATAGTACTAGAGAAAAAAGAATGGATCAGCAACCTGGAGTACAGAGTAATAGAGAGCTATCCAGCTGAACAAGAGAGAGAAAAAAGAATAAAAAATGAAAAGAGATTAAGGGATCTCAACAACACCATTAAGCGTAGTAACTTTCCCATTATAGGGATTCCAGAAGAAGAAAGAGAAAAGAGGTCAGAAAATTTATTGTAAGAAATAATAGCTGTAAATTTCCCGATCTGGGGAAGGAAACAGAAATCTCAATCTTAGAGGCACAGAAAGCCCCCAATAAAATCAACCCAGGGAGGTCCATGCCAAGACACATAGTAATTAAAATGGCAAAAAATGGTGAAAAAGAGAGAATTTTAAAAGCAGGAAGAAAAAAGTTACATACAAGGGAAATCCCATAAGGCTATATCAGCTGATATTTCAGCAGAAAATTTGCAGACCAGAAGGGATTGTCCTGATATATTCCAAGTTATTAAAGAAAAAAACCTGCAACCAAGAATACTCTATCCAGCAAGGCTATTATTCAGAATAGGAGAGGTTTCTCAGACAAACAAAAGTGGAAGTAATTCATCACCACTAAACCAGTCTTACAAGAAATTTTAAAGGGGACTCTGGAAATGAAAGACCATAAGCAGGAGTAAGAAAATTAGAAAGCACAAAAGCAGGAAAATTAAGTATATCTATAAAAATCCATCAAGGGATTCACAAAATAAAATGATGTAGAGTATGACACTATATACTGGGGGAAGAGGAGTAAAAATTTAGTGCTTTTAGAATGGTTCAAACTTAAGTGACCATCAAATTCATATAGACTGCTATGTGTATGAGATGTTATATATAAACATAATGGTAACCACAAATCAAAAACCAGTAATAGATACACAAAAAATAAAGATAAAGGAATCCAAGTAGATCACTGAAGGAAACCAGCAAACCATGAGAGAGAAGAGCAATAACTAGAACATGGAATAACTACAAAAACAACCATAAAACAAGTAACAAAATGGTGGTAAGTACATACTTATTAATAATTACTTTGCATGTTAGTGAACTAAATGTTCCAATCAAAAGACAGAGGGTGATAGAATGGATAAAAAAGCAAGACCCATCTATCTATATGCTTCCTATGAAAAGACTCATTTCAGGCCTAAAGACACAAGCAGATCTAAAATGAAGAGGGTGGGAAAAGCATTTATCATGCAAATGGAAGTGAAAAGAAAGCTGGAGTAGCAATACTTATGTCAGACAAAATAGATTTTAAAACAAAGATTATAACAAGAGACAGGGAAGGACATTACATAATCATAAAGGAAACAATCCAACAAAAAATATAACTATATATAAAATATATATATATTATATATAATATACAAATATATGTATAAATATTTATGCCCCCAATATGAGAGAACCCAAGTACATAAAGTAGCTAATAACAAAAATAAAGGAAGTAATCAATAGTAAGAAAATAATAGTAGGGGAATTTAACACCTCACCTACATGAATAGATCATCCAAACAAAATCAACAAGAAAATAGGGGCTTTGAATGACACATTGGGCCAGATGAATTTAATGGATACATTCAAAACACTCCATCCTAAAACAGCAGAATACACAGTCTTTTCAAGTGTGCATGGAACAAACTGGATTATACATTGGTCCAAAAAACAAGTCTCAACAGATTAAGAAAGATTAAAGTCATACTATGCATCTTTTCTGACCCAATCCTATAAACCTAGAAATCAACCACAAGAAAAAATCTGGGAATAACACAACTACATTGAAGTTAAATAACATGAAGCAATGGATGAGGAAACCAAAAACTCAAAGAAGAAATAAAAAATAAATGGAGACAAATGAAAATGAAAACACATGGTCCAAAATCTTTGGGATGCAGAAAAAGCTGTTCTAAGAGGGAAATTTATAGTAATACAGGTCTACCTCAAGAAGCAAGAAAAATTTCACATAAACAACCTAACCTTACACCTACAGGAGCTAGAAAAAGAACAAACAAAACCCAAAACCAATAGAAGGAAGGAAATATTAAAGATTAGAGCCAAAATAAGTGGCAGAAACAATAACAAAATAGAACAGATTAATAAAACAAAGAGCTGGTTCTTAGGAAAGATCACCCAAATTGACAAAACTTTAGTCAGACTCAAAGAGAGAGTGAGAGACACTGAGAGAGACCAATCTCAAATAAACAAAATCAGAAATGCAAGAGGAGAAATAACAACTGACACCATAGAAATAAAGAATTATAAGAAAATACTATGAAATATTATATGCCAACAAATTGGACAACCAAAAGAAATGGATAAATTTTTAGAAACCTATAACCTACCAAATCAGGAAGAAACAGAAAATTTGAATAGATTGATTATTAGGGATAAAACTGATGTAGTAATAAAAAAAAATTGCCAACAAACAGTAGTCTAGGACCAGAGTGATTCACAGGTGAATTCTACCAACCATTTAAATAAGAGTTAATACTTATTCTTCTCAAATTATCCCCAAAAAATAGAAGAGGAAGAAAAGCTTCCAAATTCATTCTGTGAGGTCAGCATTATCCTGATACCCAAACCAGATAAAAATATTACAAAAAAAAAAAAAAAAAAAAGCAGAGAACTCTGATAAACACAGATGCAAAAGTCCTCAATAAAATACTAGCAAACCAAATCCAACAAACATTAAAAAAAAATAATAATCCACCATACTCAAGTGGGATTTATTCCTAGGATGCAAGGGTGGTTCAATATTTGCAAATCAATGTTATACATCACATCAAAAGAGAAGGGATAAAAACCATAATCATTTCAATGATAAAGAAAACACATTCAACAAAGTACAACATCTATTCATGATAAAAACCCACAATAAACTAGGTTTAAAGGGAACCTACTTCAACATAATAAAGGCCATATAAGAAAAACCCACAGCTAGCACTTTGCTCTATGGTGAAAAAATGAGAGATTTCCTCTTAAGATCAGGAATAAGACAAGGATGTCCACTCTCACCACTTCTATTTACCATAGTACTAGAAGTCCTAGCCACAGCAATCAAACAAAAAAAAAAAAAAATAAAAGACATAAAAATGGGTAAGGAAGAAATAAAACTTTCATAATTTGCAGATGACATGACACTACATATATAGAAAATCCTAAAGACTCCATCAAAAACCTACTAGAACTGATAAACGAATTTAGTAACATTGCAGGATACAAAATCCATATATAGAATTCGTGGCATTTATATACACTAATAATGAAATAACCAAAAGAGAAATTAAGAATCCCTTTTACAATTGCACCACATATTAAAATACTTGGGAATAAACTTAAGCAAAGATGTGAAAAACTTGTACTCTGAAAACTGTAAAATACCAATGAAAGAAATTAAAGATGACACAAACAAATGGAAAGATATTCCATGCCTGTGGATTGGAAGAACAAATATTGTTAAAATGTCCACACTAACCAAAGGAATCCAAACATTTAATGCAATTCCTGTCAAAATATCAACAGCATTTTTCACAGAACTAGAATAAATAATACTAAAACTTGTATAGAACCACAAAAGACCCTGAATAACCAAAGCAATTTTGAAAAAGAACAAAACATGGTATCATAATCCCTGATTTCAAGATATACTACAAAGCTGCAGTAATCAAAGCAATACAGTACTGGCATAAAAGTAGACACATAGATCAGTAGAACAGAATAAAGACCCCAGAATGAAACCCGCAATTATATGGTCAATTAATCTTTGACAAAGGAGGCAAGAATATACAAAAGGAAGAAATCTCTTTAATAAATGGTGTTGGGAAAACTGGACAACTATATGCAAAAGAATGAAACTGGACCACTTTCTTACACTGTACACAAAAATAAACTCAAAATGCATTAAAGACCTAAATGTGATACCTGAAACCATAAAAATCCTAGAAGAGAGACAGGTAGTAATTTCAATGACATCAGCCATAGCAACATTTTTCTAGTTATGCCTCCAGAGGCAAGAGAAACAAAAACAAAAATAAACTGTTGGGACTACATCAAAAGAAAAAGTTTCTATGCATCAAAAGAAACAATCAACAAAACAATAATAGAAGATATTTGCAAACGACATGTTCAAAAAGAGGTTAGTATCCAAAATGTATAACTCCACTAACATTCAACTCAACTAAAAAAAACCCAAAAACTTCTCAATAACCCAATTAAAAAATGGGAATATGGGGCAACTAGGTGGCTCAGTTGGTTAAGCATCTGAATTTGGCTCAGGTCATGGTTTGTGAGTTCAAGCCCCACATTGGGCTTTGCACTAACAGTGTGGAGCTTGCTTGGAATTCTCTTTCTCTCCCTCTCTCTCTGCCTCTCCCCCACTCACACTTTCTCTCTCAAAATAAATAAACTTAAAAAATAAAAAATGGTAAGAAGACATGAACAGATATTTCTCCAAAGATGACACAGATGGCCAACATGAAAAGATGCTCAACATCACTAATCACCAGGAAAATGCAAATCAAAACCACAACAAAGTATCACCTCACACCTATCAGAATGACTAGAATCAAAAACACAAGAAACAAATGTTGGCAGGGTATAGAATAAAAGGAATCTTTGTGCACTGGCAGTGAGAATGCAAACTGGTGCAGCCACTGTAGAAAATAGTATGGAGGTTCCTCAAAAAATTAAGAGCAGGTTACCATATGATCTAGTAATCCCATTATTGGGTATTTACCCAAAGAATACCAAAACACTAATTCAAAGATATATGCACCCCTATGTTTACTGTAGCATTATTTACAATACCAAACTATGGAAGCAACCCAAGTGTCCATCAATAGATAAATGGAGAAAGAAGTGGTGTGTGTGCCACACACACACACACACACACCATTATGTATAATGGAATATTACTCAGCATAAAAAAGAATGAAATCTGGATGGAAAATGGATGGATCTGGACAGTATAACGCTAAGTGAAATCAGTCAGTCATAAAAAGACAAATATATGATTTTACTTATGTGGAATTTAAGAAACAAAACAAATGAACAAAGAAAAAAAGTTACAGACCAAAAAAACAGACTGTTAAAAACAGAAAACTGGTGGTTGGCAGGGGGAGGTGGGTGAGGGGATAGGTGAAATAGGTGAGGGGAACTAACAGTACACTTACCATGATGAGCATGGAGTAATATACAGAACTGTTGAATCACTCTATTGTACATCTAAAACTAACACAACACCATGTTAATTATACTGGAAATTTTAAACCTTATTGAAGTATGGTTTGTACACAATAAATTATGCTTATTTAACATGTACAATTGGATCCATTTTAATATATTTTGGTATAAATTATACATATGTAATAGTATGTAATGTATATTACATGTGTATTCGTATATACTTAGTGAAATAATCACTATAAAATAAATCTGGAGTGGCTATATTAATATCACACAAAATCAATTTCAGACCAAAGAATTATACCAAGGATAAAGAAGACCATTTCATGACAAGGGTCAATTATGCAAGAGGACATAAAAAATGTTTAAAGTTTATGTATCTAATAACAAAGCTTAAAGATACACAAAGCAAAGACTAATAAACTATAAGAATAAACAAAAAATCAATAATTACAGTGAAGATTGGAATACACTTCTTTTGGTCATTGATAAAAATAAGCAGGCAGAAAACCAACAAGGATATAGAAAATTCAAGTTATGCGATCAACCAAGTTGACTTGATTGAAATTTATAAAAACATACTATCCAACAACAGAATATTCTTTTTTTTATTTAAAAAAAATTTTTTTAGCATTTATTTATTATTCAGAGACAGAGAGAGGCAGAGCATGAGCAGGGGAGGGGCCAAGAGATGGGGAGAATCTGAAACAGGCTCCAGGCTGTGAGCTGTCAGCACAGAGCCTGACGCGAGGCTTGAACCCACAAACCATGAGATCATGACCTGAGCCGAAGTCAGATGCTTAACCAATGGAGCCACCCAGGCGTCCCGAGTAATATTCTTAATCTTAATAAACATTCTTAAGTGCAAACATCATATTTATCAAGATAGACTGTGTTCTGGACCATAAAACAAATCCCAATAAATCAACAAGTATCAAGACATGTCCTCTGAGCAAAATAGAATTAAATTAGAAATCAGTAACAGAAAGCCCTTTAGAAAATCGCCAAATACTGTGAAATTACATACAGACTTGTAAATAATTCAAATAAAAAATATCAAACAGTAATCAGAAAGTGTTCAAAATGAATATAAATGAGGACTATTAAAATTTGTGATGTTGTTATAGCAGTGTTTAAAGGCAATTTGTAGCACTGAATGCTTTTGTTAGAAAAGAAGAAAGATCTCAAGTCAATGACCTTAGCTTCCAATTTCAAAAACTAGAAAAAGTGGAAGCTCAACCCAAAGTAAGTGGCAAAAAAGAAATAGTAATTATTAGATTATAAATCAATGAAATAGGAATCAAGAAAATCAATGAAACCAAAACTTGGTTCTTAGTAAGAATTGATAAAATTAACCTGCAGCCAAGCTCATCAGGAAAAGAAAAAAGGAGGATAAAAATTACCAATATATTCTATTCCATTGGTCTAGGTGTCTGTTTTTGTGCCACTACCATGCTATCTTGATGATTACAGCTTTGTAGTTGAGGCTAAAGTCTGGGATTGTGATGCCTCCCACTTTGCTCTTCTTCAATATTACTTTGGCTGTTCGGGGTCTTTTGTGGTTCCATACAAATTTTAGGATTGCTTGTTCTAGCTTCGAGAAGAATGCTGGTGCAATTTTGACTGATATTGCACTGAATGTGTAGATTGCTTTGGGTAGTATCGACATTTTAACAATATTTATTCTTCCAATCCATGAGCATGGAATGTTTTTCCATTTCTTTGTATCTTCTTCAGTTTCCTTCATAAACCTTCTATAGTTTTCAGCATACAGATCTTTTACATCTTTGGTTAGGTTTATTCCTAGGTATTTTATGCTTCTCGGTGCAATTGTGAATGGGATCAGTTTCTTTGTCTTTCTGTTGCTTCATTATTAGTATATAAGAATGGAACTGATTTCTGTACATTAATTTTGTATCCTGCGACTTTGCTGAATTCATGTATCTGTTCTAGCAGATTTTGGTGGAGTCTATTGGGTTTTGCATGTATAATATGTCATCTGCAACAAGTGAAAGCTTGACTCCATTTTTGCCAACTCCAGAATTGGACCAACAAAAGTATAGCCAATTAATCTTTGACAAAGTAGGAAAGAATATCCAATGGAAAAAAGACAGTCTCTTTAGCAAATGGTGCTGGGAGAATTGGACAGCAACATGCAGAAGAATGATACTAGACCACTTTTTTATACCATTCACAAAAATAAACTCAAAACGAATGAAGGACCTGAATGTGAGACAGGAAACCATCAAAACCTTAGAGAAGAAAGCAGGAGAAAACCTCTCTGACCTCATCCACAGCAATTTCTTACTTGACACATCTTAAAAGGCAAGGGAATTAAAAGCAAAATGAACTATTGGGACCTCAAGATAAAAAGCTTCTGCACTGCAAAGGAAACAATCAACAAAACTAAAAGGCAGTCAATAGAATGGGAAAAGATATTTGCAAATGACATATCAGACAAGGGCTAGTATCCAAAATCTATAAAGAACTCACCAAACTCCACACCTGAAAAACAAATAATCCAGTGAAGAAATGGGCAGAAGATGTGAATAGACACTTCTCTACAGAAGACATCCAGATGGCCAACAGGCACATGAAAAGATGCTCAGCGTCACTCCTCATCAGGGAAATACAAATCAAAACCACACTCAGATATCACCTCATGCCAGTCAGAGTGGCTAAAATGAACAAATCAGGAGATGATACATGCTGGAGAGGATGTGGAGAAATGGGAATCCTCTTGCACTCTTAGTGGGAATGAAAACTGGTGCAGCCACTCTGGAAAACAGTGTGGAGGTTCCTCAAAAAATTAAAAATAGACCTACCCTATGACCCAGCAGTAGCACTGCTAGGAATTTACCCCAGGGATACAGGAGTACTGATGCATAGGGGCACTTGTACCCCAATGTTTATAGCAGCACTTTCAACAATAGCCACATTATGGAAGAGCCTAACTGTCCATCAACTGATGAATGGATAAAGAAGTTGTGGTGTATATATACAATGGAACACTACTTGGCAATAAGAAAGAATGAAATCTGGCCTTTTGAGCAACTTGGGTGGAACTTGAGAGTGTTATGCTAAGTGAAATAAGTCATACAGAGAAAGATAGATACCCTATGTTTTCACTCTTATGTGGATCCTGAGAAACTTAACAGAAGACCATGGGGGAGGGTAAGGGGGAAAAAGTTACAGAGAGGGAAGGAGGCAAAAAATAAGAGACTCTTAAAAACTGAGAATAAACTGAGGGTTGATGGGGGGTGGGAGGGAGGGGAAAGTGGGTGATGGGCATTGAGGAGGGCACTTGTTGGGATGAGCACTGGGTGTTGTATGGAAACCAATTTGACAATAAATTTCATTAAAAAATTACCAATATAAAGGAATGAGAGAAGTGAAATTACTACAAATTCTACAGATATTTTAAAATATGAGAATATTATAATCAACTTTATTCCAATAATTGGAACAATTCAGAAAACATGGACAAATTCTTTAAAAGACACAAGTGACCAAAGCTGAGTCAAGAAGCTTTATATCTATGTCTAAAATGAAACTTATAGTTAAGAATCTTCCCACAAAGACTCACAGACCAGATGGCACCACAAGTGAATTCTACCAAATATTTGAAGAAATAATATCAATTCTACACAAACTTTTAGAAAATTGAAAAAGAGGGAATATTCCCCATCTATTTAAAAAATCCAGCATTATCCTGATACCAAAACCCAGCAGAGACAATACAATAAAAGAAAACTGTATACTAATATCCTTCATGAACATGAATGCAACAATTCTCATCACAATTTTAGCAACTTAAAGGATTATATAAAGGATATAAAAAGGATAATACATTATGGCCAGGTAGAGATTATCTGAGCAATGAAAGTTTGGTTTTAGATTTTAAATACACCTCAATGAAATTTACCATATCAACGGACTAAAAAAACTAACAAACATAAGATCTTATCTGTAGGTATTTAAAAAGTTTTGGATAAAATCTAACATTCTCATGAAAAACTTACAGCAAACTGGAAATGAAAGGGAAATTCTTCAACCTGATACAGTTAACATAATACTTAATGGTGAAAGACTTAGCGCTTTCCCCACTGCTGCACTCCCCTATCCTTCCCACCAAGATCAGAAACAGGGTAAGAATGTCTGCTCTCACCATTTCTATTCAAAATTGTACTACCAGGTTCTAATTTGTACACTCAGGCAAGAAAAATAAAAGACATCCAGATTTGAAAAGAAGTAAAGCTGTCTTTCTCCACATGTAACATGATCATTTGTGTTGAAAATCCTTTGGAATTTATAAATAAATACAAAATAAAAACAAACTACTACAACTGTTAGTTTATTAAAGTTGCAGGAAACAATATCAATATACAAAACTCAACTATTTCCATATCCTAGCAACCAACAATCAGAAACTGATGTAAAAACAGTAGCACAGTTAGTTGTGGTGAGATGTTTCCACAGGTTTATCTATAGACTTGATTCAGTCAATCAAACAGTCCTAATATGATTTTTTCTTTTTAGGGAAAATATGGTACAAAGGACCTAGAATACCAAAAAGAATAAAAAAGTCTTAAACCACCAGATTTTAAGGTTTATTATAAAGCTATAGTAATCAAGACAATGGACAACATGGTATTGGCATCAAAACAGATGAAGTGATTGATAAAATGGAGAGTCCAAGTACAGATGTAGAACCAAAGATATCAGGTAATAATCCCTGAAACCTATAAATATTACCATATAAAGAAAAAATGATGATGTTAAAGATTTTACATGGAGAGATTATCCTGGATATCTAGGTGGACCCTAAATCCAATGACAGTGCCTTTATAAGAAAGAGATAGAGGGAGATTATAAACACAGAGAAGAGGTTATGTGAAGATGCACACCAAAATTGGAGTGATGTCCACAAGGTAAGTATCCTGACAGCCACCAGAAGCTAGAAGAGGCAAATAATGGATTCTCCTCCAGATCATGCAAAGAGAGTATGGCCTTCCTGACATGTTGATTTTTAATTTCTGACCTCAGATCTCTGAGAGTATATGTTTCTATAATTTTAAGTCACCAATTTTGTGGTAATTTATTATAGTGGTCATAAGAAACAGCCTTGTACCAAAATTAAAATGGATCATAGATTTAAAATTTACATTTTAACTTTGTAACTTCTAGAAAATAAAAGAAAATCTTTGTAACATGAGGCTAGGCAAAGATTTCTTGCTTAGGACACCAAAAAGGAAGATCCATTGAAGAGAAAATTGATTAATTGAACTTTAAGAAATTATGTTCTTTGTAAGTTTTAGAATGAAAGAAAAGCCACAGACTGGGAGAAACTTTTGTAAATCACTTATCTAATAAAGGACTAGTATCCAAAGTTATAAATAACTCACTCAAACTCATCAAAAATCGGTAAGAAAATAATCAAACGAGGAGCACCTGGGTGGCTCAGTTGGTTAAGTGTCCAACTCTTGGTTTTATCTCAGGCCATGGTCTCACAATTTCGTGGGTTGGAGCCCCAAGTCAGCTGACACAGAGCCTGCTTGGGATTCTCTCCCTCTCTATCTGCCTCTCCCCCACTTGCTCTGTCTCTCTCAAAAATAAATAAATAAACTTAAAAAAAATAATCAAATGAATAAATGTTTTTAAATGGGCCAAAGTATTAAACAGACATCACATCAAAGGAGATATAGGAGTAGTAAGTATGCAAATGAAAAGATGCTCAACATTATTACTTGTTAGAAAATTGCAAAATGAAAACGTAATAAGATATGACTACATAGCTATTGAAATGCCTCAAATTTAAGACTGACCATATCTAGCATTGGCAAGGAGTAACTGGAATTCTCATACACTGCTGACTGGAATTGTGAAATGGAAAATCACTTTGGAAAATAGGCAATTTTCTAGAATGTTAAACCTATCTACCTCATGGTTGAACCATTTCACTTACCCATTCTCTTACCCAAGAGAAATGAAAGTATATTCCCATGCAAAGACTTATACATGGCCAAATCATTTGTAATAGTCAAACCTGAGAATAAACCAAATGTCCATCACAGATGAATAAATTCACTGTGAGATATCTATGCAATAGACTGTGACATGGTAATAAAAAACTATTGATATAATTAACATGGATGAATCAGAAAATAATTATGCTGAGTGAAACAAGCCAGAGTATGTACTAAATTACTTAATTTGTATAAAATTCTATAAAGTGCCAACAAATTTATATTGATAAGAAACAGATCAGAGGTTGCTAAGTGGGAGGAGTTAAAGGAAGATTATAAAGGGTCATAAGGAAACATTTTGAGGTAGTAGATGTGTTGTCTTAATTGTGATAGTTTTATGAGGGAATATGTAAGTCAAACTTTATTCAAGAGTATGCTTTAAATGTGCAGTTTATATCAATGAATTATGTCCATAATGCTATTAAAATTTTAAGAATTAGGTTTTGAATTTTATCAAAATGTCATTCTATTGGTATAATCATGTTTTTTACTCTATTCTTTTATTAATAACTTGTATTGCAATAGCATTTTAGTACACGCTTCCTATATTTTGGGCATCAGTATCCATGCCCCTTTATTTTGGTAGCTATCCCGTAATTTCTTTCTGAAACCATGTGCTTGTATGTCACTGGCTCCATTCTTGGCACCATCACTTAAAGCTAAACTAATCAGTACTTTGCCATGCACTGGTTATGGTGATTGGCTCATAAAAGGACACCTGATTCATTCAGAACCAATGATTCATGATGAGCATTTACTGTAACTTCTGGCACAAAGACATGCTGCTGGATAGGAGAATGAAGCGATATAAACAGAACCAAATTTGTCACTATAGTAAGCTGAGAATGTCTCAAAATATGGGACCAACAGAGGGATGGAGCTAAGAGGCTGTGTGAGAGAAAATAGACCCTGATTATATCATCTAGTGTACCTAGTAGTGCATAAAGCTAGATCTATTCTTGTATGTTTGGGTAATGTGAGTCATAAGTTATCTTTTTGCCTAAGACTTTTGGTCGAAAGAAGCCTGATTCCAAGACGAGAAATTCTTTTAATATGTAACTATGCTCTTCACATTGAGATTTTATTCTAGATTTTTACATCTGAGTTTATGGATGATAGTTAAATTATGTTTTTATCAACAGCAGCAGTAAATATGGGTATGTAAATAAATTACAAGTGCTTTTAAGAAGGGGAAATTTTTTTCCATGTCAAAATAGTTCTGCTACTCTCCTCAAAAATGTATATTTATGAAAATAAATTTAGAAAACAACTTATTTGGTACTAGGGAGGGAAGATAAAAGATTTATGAGACCCTTCAATTCTGAAACTATATTTTCTGACTTTGCCATTTTTTCCATGTGCCCACACTACAAATTTACTCTAAATGGGAGAAAAATCTGTAGAATATTGTATTTTTAAGCCATTTAAATGTTTTCTATAATTATTTTTTTAATTTGAAATTCATTTTAATGTTTGCTAAAATATCCAATAAAGGTATTTATTTCTGGAAAAATGGTACCAGGGGAATATTGAAGAAGATTGAATATATTCTTGACATTAAAACAAATATTGCTCTTTTAACTGCCATGTGTATTTCCCCCAGGAAAAATATGGTTTGGCATGCAATGTTAATTCAGTCACTGAAATTATGAAACGAACAACTCTGAAATAAATGTTATTCTTCTCTGGTCCTTTACTCAATAGCACATATGTTTTCAGTGTTTTTCTCTGTCTGCAAATACATACCTTGCTAAAGGAAAAAAGAATGAGGATATCTTAATGGAAGTACAAGGTAATAAAAGTATGAAGTGTATCCTCTAATGTTGGTATAATAGATTTTACTGGTACTTCGGGAACCCAGTTGGAACCAGATAGGAGGAAAAACAATTGAGAAATAAAGAATGGCAAACAAAACGGAAAGCTAAAAGGAAAACAGCCTGGCAGTTCCTTAAAAGGTTAAGCATAGAATTACCATAGGACCCACCAATCCCAAGCCTGGGTATAAACCCAAAAGAAATAAAAACTAGTACATAAATATTCATAGTAGCATTACTCATAATAGCCAAAAGTATAACAAATGGATGGATGGATGGATAAATATGTGATAGATCCATACAATGGGATATTATTTGGCAACAAAAATGCATACATACTACAACATGTATGAACTTTGAAAATATGCTATGTTTTTGAGTAACTTTGCTAAGTGTCAAAGATGATCAAAATGTGAACACAGATCTTCAAGTTTTGTTTAGTAAAATAAACATGATTTAGGGAGTTGGCTTTTCTCCAATACCTACTCTGTAAAATGGGGACAATAATACATTCCCCACAGAGTTGTGAGGATTATAGATTATATAGAGTGCCTAATTATCCATATATGCTGGTTTCCTCAAAAGGCTTTTTAGTGTCTTAAAGAATACACAACTGATAAATAAGAAATAATTACAACAGCATGATATTGGATGTTAGATAAGTTTTTTCCCCTATAATTGGCTTCTAAGCTCACAGAAAGAGAATAAAGATTATTAAGCAGGTTACTTGTAGCCTTGAGGAACCAGCTGTTGAGGGCACCAGGGCTTGCTGAGAGGCCAGTGTTCCCAGAACCTATACTATCAGCATTCATACTCCTACTACCTCCAGGTAATTTTAGAGAACTTAGATGGAGAGAGAAATTTCCCAGTTGGAGAAGGGAGAGAGAGAGAATGCCTGACAAGTTTTCCTCCCTAAGGAGATGCTGAGAATTCCTTGTAAAGCTTGGAGGTATCAAAGAAGAATAATTGCATTTGTTTTCTAGTCAGATTTCTGCTTAGCTATCAGGGTTTTCCACCTGTCCTTTGCTACTGGAACAGGGTAAAGAGCAGTGTAGACAGATGATTTAGTGGTGGGATACCAGTGAGGAAAAGGGACAAGAACCCTGAACTGAGCTCCTGATGCCTAAGAGGCATGGAGAAAGGTTCTCTTCATGGCTGTAGGCACTAGTGTTAGGAGTAAAGAGAATCAATGAGATTGGAAGCCAGAGATTCTCCAAGGACAGACACAGTACGTGACATTGAAGCACTATATCTGAGAGCAGCTGCAAAGTGGGTGCAGTTATATGGGAGTAAGGTAGACTATCTCACAGGGGCAACTGGTAAAACCAGAAAGCTTGATTCTGAAAGTCTCAGGGATGAGGGGAGATGGAATGAAGTTGGCTAGATATTTGCACGTTAGTAATAGCAGCAATAGATCATGATATAGTGGTTCAGCACCTGGCTACTGCAACCAGACTTCTAAGATTCATACACTCAGGATTAGGGGCAAGTTGTAGAAGGAATGCATCGTCTTTAAGTTGGGACATCCTGTGCTAGAGGTCCAACCTTTTAAATTTCTTTGAAAACTTTCTGTAAGTTAAGGACAGAAAATTCTTTCAAAAACAACAAATAAACCCCTTGGGATATTGAAATAGAAGATAGACTAACAACACTATGTTAAATTTACACATTCATCTAAATTACAGGTTGGAATCTTTGCCTTAAAGTACATAGGAGCCACAGGCATTTCAAAAATCTATTTCTTTTTTTTTTTTAATTTTTTTTCAACGTTTTTATTTATTTTTGGGACAGAGAGAGACAGAGCATGAACGGGGGAGGGGCAGAGAGAGAGGGAGACACAGAATCGGAAACAGGCTCCAGGCTCCGAGCCATCAGCCCAGAGCCTGACGCGGGGCTCCAACTCACGGACCGCGAGATCGTGACCTGGCTGAAGTCAGACGCTTAACCGACTGCGCCACCCAGGCGCCCCTCAAAAATCTATTTCTTAAAGGTAATAACAATATTACAGCTAATATGTAAATAGCACCTACTATGTACCAGCCATTGTTCTAGTACTTTACATATTAACTCTTTTCTCATAACAATCCTATTATTCTACTAAAGAGGAAACTAGGACATGGAATTTAAGTAACCTGCCTTAGTTATATAGCAGTAAGTGGCAGAGCCTGGATTTGAATCAAGGCAGTATGGACTCTAGGGAGCTCTTAACCACTTTTTAAATCTGCTTTACGTGCACAGGTAGTGAATTGTCCACATACTTCTTGATGATGGTGGTGGTGGTGGTAACTTCTTGTCATATATGTCCCAAGTCTCTAGGATTTTAAACAGATGGAATTTTGGACATAATTATATTTCTCAATTATTGCTTTTATTTTATTGCTTGGTTAACTTTTCTTGGGGTTATCTGTATTCAATATCTTCAGATACAGAGGCTTTGGGAAAGTGAGTAATTAAACATATTTAAGTCAAAAAATAAATTTAAAATGTTTAATCAATGAGAAAATTTGGTTTACGATTTTAGAAATTCATGATTTCACCCCATGCTTGTTGCAGTGGGTCTAGATAATTTCAATTGTGGTTTCCATACCATTGCTTTTGAATTTCTTCCAGGTTCATGCTTTTTAATGGTTTCCCCAGTGATCTGACAAATGGCGAGCCCCAGCTGTATGATAATTCCTAATGAGGCCTAACAGGGTTATTAAAGTTTGGGATGATGAGAAGAAAAACTACTATCCAACTGTTTCTGAAAAACCTTCATTAAGCAATCCTTCTTGCATAGTTTTTTAATTCTCTTTTCTCCAGGTTTTGGCTCCCCATCTCCCCCCTATTTTAACCTTGAGTATTTTAGTTCTCAAGGAATAATTTCAATCTATGTTGAATACTGGGCTAAAGGTACTTATTTAATTACCCAAAGACCATGTTTTACAAAGATAGCAGCCACCTAAGCCCACAGATTTACCCAGCATCCATGAGTCATTAAGAAAGCAGGAAAGCCTGTTGACCTATTTGTCAAATCTGCCCACTGCAGAGTCGGAGGCAGTGACAGATTTTTGAAAGGAGTGAAATTCTTTGTAGCAATTTAACTAGTGGTTTCTACAGCATTCCTGGTAGGACTCTGGAATGATGACTCCTAAGAATTGACTCATTGTAGGTAGCTAAAGAAAGCAGTACAACTCATCTGTCCCTTAGCAAGTGTTCTCACTTTGGTGTTAACCTGTATTGATCCTAGGTCTGAAGGCAAGCATACTAACTTTTTAAACTGATGTGAAATTAGAAACTGCAGTCAGTTCATTGTCATCAAAAACCAAATATAATGGGTTGAGTTGGAAATGTAACTTTTAATAAATAAGAAAATTCAACATTGCCATAAGCACTGTAAGTGGTTTAAAGAGAGGCTTTGGCAACTGTACTCCTTAATTTTCTCTAAGAATTATATTTAAAATCATATTTTAAAAACAATCATATATTGATATCATTATTCTGCTTTTACCTTCACTCAGATGGAAATAATAATTTTGTAAGTACACTAGCATATATTCATGCAATAAAATACTATGAAGATATTAAATATTATTACAAAGAACTTTTATTCACATGGGAAAATGCTTATGGTCTAAAGTGAGGTGAATAAGGTAGAATATGAAATTAGGTATGATTTATTACCTCAAATATCCAAAACTTTACTTTTTAAAAATAAATTAGCAGAAAATGTTATACAATATGTTAAAATCCTAGCTGGCATCAGACTTTGAAAGAGAATTTTATTAGGAAGTTATCCTAATAAGACATTTGGAAACACCAGCAGTTTTCATGGAGCTGGAACAAATAATTCTAAAATTTGTATGAAACCAGAAAGGACCCCAAATTGCCAAAGAAATGTTGAAAAGGAAAAGCAAAGTAGGAGTCCTTATAATTCTGGATTTCAAGCTGTATTACAAACTATGGTACTGGCATAAAAACAGGCATATAGATCAATGGAATAGAATAGAGAACCCAGCATTGGACCCACAAATGTATGGCCAACTAATCTTCAACAAAGCAGAAAAGAATATCCAATGGAAAAAAGACAGTCTCCTCAACAAATGTTGGGAAAACTATACACCAACATGCAGAAGAATGAAACTGGACAACTTTCTTACACCATGCACAAAAATAAATTGAAAATGGATGAAAATCCTAAAGGTGAGACAGGAAACCACAAAAATCCTAGAGGAGAAAGCAGGCAAAAATTCTCTGACCTCAGTTGGAGAAACTTCTTACTAGACACATCTCCTGAAGCAAGGGAAACACAAGCAAAAATGAATGACTGGGACTTCATCAAGATAAAAAAACTTCTCCACAGTGAAGGAGACAATCAACAGCTCTAAAAGGCAACTGACAGAATGACAGAAGATATTTGCAAATTGCATATTGCATAAGGGTTAGTGTCCAAAATCTATAAATAACTTATCAAACTCAACACCACAAAAAAAAATAATCTGGTTAAGAAATGGGCAGAAGAAATAAACAGACATTTCTCCAAAGAAGACATACAAATGGCTAACAGACACCATGAAAAAATACTCAACATCACTCACCATCATGGAAATACAAATCAAAACCACAATGAGATACCACCTCACCCCCGTCAGAATGGCTAAAATTAACAACTCAGGAAACAAATGTTGGTGAGAATGCAGAAACAGGAATCCTCTTGCACTGTTGGTGGGAGTGCAAACTGGTGCAGCCCCTCTGGAAAACAGTATGGAGTTTTTCTCAAAAAGTTAAAAGTAGGACTACTCCACCATCCAGCAATTGCACTACTAGGTATTTATCCAAAGGTTACAAAAATACTGTTTTGATGGGACACATGTACCCTGATCTTTATCTGCACTATCAACAATAACCAAACTGTGGAAAGAACCCAAATGTTCACTGACTGATGAATGGATAAAGAAGATGTGATATGTATATAAGATGGAATATTGCTCAGTCATCAAAAAGAATGAAATCTTGTCATTTGCAATGACATGGACAGAAATAGAGTATATTATGCTAAGCAAAATAAGTCAGAGAAAGACAATTACATATGATATTACTCATATGTTCACTAAGATGAACATAGGGAAAGGGAAGAAAAATAAGATAAAAACAGAAAGGGAGGCAAACCATAAGAGGCTCAACTATAGAGAACAAACTGAGGATTGCTGGGAGGAGGTGGGTGGGGATGGGCTGAATGGTTGATGGGTATTAAGGAGGGCACTTGTGAGGAGCACTGGGTGTTACGTGTAAGTGAAGAGTCACTAAATTCTATCCATAAAAACCAATACTACATTATGTTAACTAACTTTAATTTAAATAAAATCTTGGAAGACAAATACAGGTTTCTAGGTGAATCAATTACAGTTGAAAACCACAGATCTAACAGACAACAGGAACCACTGAAATTTTTTACCATTGTCTGGTATACATTAAATTAGTAATAAAAATGTACAAATGAATGAATGTTGACACTATACCACCAGATCCCCTTGTTATGGGTTATAAAGTTTTGTTCATGTTTTATTTAAAAAAAAAAGACATTCGAAGTGAAGTTGAATAAGTGAGATGTAAAGGCAACAGATTGTGATTAATAAATCTCCATGTACAGGGAAATGGATTTAATTTTCTTAGTATTACTAATGAGAAAGGGAAAAAGGAGAAAGAAAAGGGTAGGAGATGGGAGAGAATGAAATGATGTTAAAAGGCAATGAGATATGCAACATGGCTGTGCCTCAGGACACAGCCTTCATCAAACCTGTAGTGCAGTCTTCTAAACTCACAAATGTGATTTTTAGAGAGGTTGTTGATAGAAGAGGCTGTCATGTGCTGGGGTTTGTTCATGGAGTGATACATGAAATATGCAGGATGTTGGGCCCCCATCAATGCTGGGTCCCCATTGCAGGAGTGGTGGAGATAAAGTAAATTTTGCAGGAATTGACTAATGTCTTTGGAGGGGTTGTGCATGGTTTTGGTTTTCATAAGTGATGGGTTCAGAACAGAGTTGGAGGGTGGTTAGGAAATTTCACTCACATTAGAGTCACCAGCTTTATACCCACATTAAAAACTATTTTAAGCAAGGAATTTGATTGCAAGTGACAGAAGCACTTGTTGAAAGGGTTTGAGCTGCATGAATCTCGGGCCTGGGAGCTTGAAGGAGAACTTAAACACCACTGACGCACATGCTTTATTGATTCTCTATTGCTAGTGTATCAGCTTCATTCTCTCCTGATGCTCACTGGATTTCTCCATCTGCTATAATGTGACTGTCAACACTTTACAGTATTATATCCTAACAGCTTTGTGATTAGCTTAAGTTGGAAAAAATCAGCTGATGGAGCAGATGGGCTTGACTTGATTTGTGTGCTCATCTTTGTGTGTGTGTGTGTGCGCGCGCGTGTGTGTGTGTGTGCGCAATCATCTCTTATTAATCACTGTGGCCAAATGAGCAAGTTTCTCTAATGGTTCAGTTGTGGAGTAGGGATTCGGCCTGATACTAGATTAGAGGAGGCCAAACAGAGCCCATAGGAGGATTCAGAGCCTAGCTGGTCTCCACAATACAAACAAGCAAGCAATAAAACACCCAAGTACAAAGAGTACAAAGAGCCGTAAATCAGGAATTTTAAACACTGTCATATGGCTCCAGGGGAAATAGCTATAACCGTGGATTGTCTGAGGCCTACTAACCCTTCGGGCTATAAAGATCAGAATGTGTGGATGCCTGTTGTACAATCATCCAAGAACAGTTTTCCACATTACTCAATCTTTAGATCCATACGAGATCACATTCTAATATGGACTGACAACCAGAAGATCATGTAATACACATTTAATAAGTACATAGGAAATCTCCTAAATAAATAAACAAGAAAACAAATAACAAAACCAATAAGTTTCCCTAGCAATTCCATAATTCTTGAGGGAGTCCTTATCTCTCTGCAAGACAGCTAATCTTCCTTCCTTCCCCCTTACCTCTTCTCAGACTCCATAAAAACCACTTCTGTGCCCTTCTACATGTCTTTGGGTTTTGCTCTTTGCTGGCAGCAGCTTATCAGATAAACTCATCTGTGCTAATGTGTGACTTCACCCAGGTAACAGGGCTTATTGTTGACTACAAAGGATAAATCTACCTTGTATCCAAACCATCCCCCTGGGCCAAATTACTTTCCTCTAAAATGCCAGTGTATTTTTCATTAAATTGCTTTCAAATCCTTCAGGTTATTAGGTTTATGGCAGCCCCATTAAGCAGAACAGTAATGATTTATGTAAGCAGTTAAGCCAGAATCTTTGTTCTATTCAATAAAAAGGTTCACGGGTCTGCTGCTGCGTTCTTAGGTCCTGTAGCCTTGCATTGTAAGATTGTTACTCTATGACTTAGATGATCTCCCTATTTTGTTTCCCAAAAGCCTATCAGCCCTCCGTGGAACTGTTAATCAGAATTCACAGCATAGAAAACATGGCTGTGATGTTCAAGTCTCTGCCTACCAAGCTGCAGGGCCTTTGAATCAGGAGAGAGACACCTTATAAAACTTCCAGATCTACCCCTTTATGGGCCTTGTGACTTAGCGTCTGTCTCTCTTTTTTTTTCTTTTCTTTTTAAATTATTATTATTATTTTTATTTCAAAACAATTTTTTTAAATGTCTATGCACCCCTGAGAGACAGAGAGAGATAGAAAGTGAGTGGGGGAACAACAGAGAGAGAAGGAGACACAGGATCCAAAGCAGGTTCCAGGCTTCTAACTGTTACCACAGAGCCCAATGCGGGTCTCAAACCCACGAACTGCCAGATCATGGCCCAAGCCGAAGTTGGCCACTTAATCAACTGAGCCACCCAGATGCCCCTATTATTTTTTTTTAAGTATAAATTATTGTCAAGTTAGCTAACATACAATGTATACAGTGTGTGCTTGGCTTCAGGAGTAGATTCCCATGATTCATCGCTTACATAGAACACCCAATGCTCATTTCAACAAGAGCTCTCCTCAGTGCCCATCACCCATTTCCCACTCTCTCCCGCCCCTCCCCCAACACCCTCAGTTTGTTCTCTGTATTTAAGTCTCTATGGTTTGCTTCCATCTCTGTTTGACAATATTTTTTTCCCCTTCCCTTCCCCCATGGTCTTCTGTTAAGTTCTCAAATTCCACATAGAAGTGAACATGTATGATATCTGTCTTTGACTGACTTATTTCACGCAGGATACCCTCCAGTTCCATCCATGTTGTTGCAAATGACAAGATTTCATTCTTTTTCATTGCTAAGTAGTATTCCATTGTATATATAAACTACATCTTCTTTATCCATTCATCAGTTGATGGACATTGGGTTCTTTCCATACTTTGGCTATTCTTGAAAGCACTGCTATAAACATTGGGGTACATGTGCCCCCTATGAATCAGCATTCCTGTATCCCTTGGGTAAATTCCTAGTAGTGCTATTGCTGGGTCGTAGGGTAATTCTATTTTTAATTTTTTGAGAAAACTCCACACTGTTTTCCAGGGTGGCTGCCCAGTTTGCATTACCACCAACAGTGCAAAAGCGTTCCCATTTCTCCACATTCTTGCCAACATCTGTTGTTTCCTGAGTTGTTATTTTGGCCACTCTGACTGGTGTGAGGTGGTATCACAGTGTGGTTTTCACTTTTATTTCCCTGCTGATGAGTGATGTTGAACATCTTTTCACGTGTCTGTTGGCCAGCTGGGTGTCTTCTTTGGAAAAGTGTCTATTCATGTCTTTTGCCTATTTCTTCACTTGATTGTTTTTTGGGTGTTGAGTTTAATAAGTTCTTTATAGATTTTGGATACTAACCCTTTATCCTATATGTCATTTACAAATATCTTCTCCCATTCTGTCAGTTGCCTTTTATATTTGTTGATTGTTTCCTTTGCAGTGCAGAAGTTTATTTCCCTTGTCTTTGGAGAGGTGTTGAATAAGAAGTTGCTGTGGCTGAGGTCAAGGAGGTTGTTGCCGGTTTTCTCCACTAGGATTTTGATGGTTTCCTGCCTCACATTTAGATCTTTCATCCATTTTTTTTATTTTTGTGTATGGTGTAAGGTATGGTCCAGTTTCATTCTTCTGCATGTTGCTGTCCAGTTCTCCCAGCACCGTTTGCTAAAGAGACTGTCTTTTTTCATTGGATGATGTTTGATTTCATTCCATTGGTCTATGTATCTGTTTTTGTGCCAATACCATACTGTCTTGATGATTACAGCTTTGTAGTAGAGGCTAAAGTCCAGGATTGTGATGCCTCCCATTTGGTTTTCTTTTTTAGCATTACTTTGCCTTTCGGGGTCTTCTGTGGTTCCATATAAATTTTAGGATTGTTTTTTCTAGCTCTGAAAAGAATGCTGGTGCAATTTTGATTTGGATTGCATTGAATGTGTAGTTTGCTTTGGGTAGTATTGACATTTTAACAATATTTGTTTTCCTATCTATGAGCACGGAATGTTTTTCCATTTCTTTGAGGCTTCTTCAGTTCTTGCATAAGTTTTCTATAGTTTTCAGCATACATATCTTTTACACATTTGGTTAGGTTTATTCCTGGGTAAATTATGGTTCTTGGTGCAATTGTAAATGGGATTGCTTTCTTGATTTCTCTTTCTGTTGCTTCATTATTGTTGTATGGAAATGCAACCTATTTCTGTACACTGGTTTTATATCTTGCAACTTTGCTGAACTCATATGAGTTCTAGCAGCTTTTTGGTGGAGTCTTTCAGGTTTTCCATGTAGAGTTTCATATCATCTGCAAAAAGTGAAAGTTGACTTCTTTCCCAGTTTCGATGCTTTGTATTTCATTTTGTTGTCTGATTGCTGAGGCTAGAACTTCCAACACTATGTTAAACAACAGTGGTGAGAGTGGACATCCCTGTCATCTTCCTGATCTCAAAGGGAAAGCGCTCAGTTTTTCTCCATTGAGGATGATAGTAGCTGTGGGCTTTTCATATATGGCTTTTGTGATAAGGTATGTTCCTTCTATCCCAATTTTCTTGAGGGTTTTTATTAATAAAAGATGCTGTATTTTGTCAAATGCTTTTTCTGCATCTATTGACAGGATCATGTTCTTATCCTTTCTTCTATTAATATGATGTATCACATTGGTTGATTTGCGAATATTGAACCACCCCTACATCCCAGGAATGAATCCCACTTGATCATGGTGAATAATTCTTTTAATATACTGTTGGATTTGATTTGCTAGTATCTTGTTGAGAATTTTTGCATCCAGGTTCATCAGAGATATTGGCCTATAATTCTCCTTTTTAGTGGGGTCTCTGGTTTGGGAATCAAGGTAATGCTGGCTTCATAGAATGAGTCTGGAAGCTTTCCTTCCCTTTTTATTTTTTGGAACAGCTTGAGAAAAGTATGTATTAACTCTGTTTTAAATGTCTGATAGAATTCCCCTGGGAAGCCATCTGGCCCAGGACTACTATTTACTGGGAGATTTTGGTAACTGATTCAATTTCTTCAATAGTTATGGGTCTGTTAAAATTTTCTATTTTTTCTCATTTGAGTTTTGGTAGTGTGTGGGTGTCTAGGAATTTGTCCATTTCTTCCAGGTTGTCCAGTTTGTTGGCATATAATTTTTCAAACATTCTCTAATTGTTTGTATTTCTGTGGTGTTGGTTGTGACCTCTTGCCTTTCATTCGTGATTTTATCTATTTGTATTCTCTCTCTTTTCTTTTTGAGAAGTCTGGCTACGAGTTTATCAATTTTGTTTATTCTTTCAAAAGACCAGCTCTTAGATTCATTGATCTGTTCTACTGTTTGTTTTTTTTTTAAATTCTATATTGTTTATTTCTGCTGGCTTTGGGGTTTCCTTTGCTGCTGTTTCCAGTTCCTTTAGGTGTGAAGTTATGTTTTGTATTTGGGATTTTTCTTATTTCTTGAGATAGGTCTGGATTGCAATGTATTTTCCTCTTAGGACTGCTTTTGCTGCATCCCAAAGGATTTGAACTCTTGTGTTTTTATTTTCATTTGCTTCCATATATTTTTAAATTTCTTCTTCAATTGCCTGGTTGACCCATTCATTCTTTAGTAGGATGTTATTTAACCCCCATGCATTTGGAGGCTTTCCAAATTTTTTCTTGTTGTTGATTTTAAGTTTCATAGTGTGTTATTTGCAAATATGCATGGTATGATCTCAAATTTTTTATATTTATTAGGGGTGTTTTGTGACTCAGTATGTGATCTATCTAAGGGAATATTCCATGTGCACTCAAGAAAAATGTATATTGTGCTGCTTTGGGATGAAAAATTCTGAATATATCTATCAAGTCCATCTGGTCCAGTGTATCATTCAAGGCCATTATTTCTTTATTGATTTTCTGCCTAGATGCTGTTGTAAGTGGAGTATTAAAATCCCCTGAAATTACTATATTCTTATCAATAAGATTGCTTAGGTTTGTGATTGATTTATATATACTTGTGCTTTCAAGTTGGGGGCAGAAACATTTACATTTGTTAGCTCTTCTTGATAAATAGACTCCATAATTATGATATAATGTAATTCTTCATCTCTTGTTACAGACTTTAGTTTAAAATCTAGTTTGTCTGATATAAGTATGGCTACTCCAGCTTTCTTTTGACTTACAGTAGCATGACAGATTTTCCAGAGATGATAGATCCCCTCACTTTCAATCTGAAGGTGTCCTTAGGTCTAAAAGGAGTCTCTTGCAGATAGCATATAGATGGATCTTGGTTTTTTACCTATTCTGATACCCTATGTCTTTTGATTGTGGCATTTAGCACATTACATTCAGATTTATTATTAAAAGATATGGATTTAGTGTCATTGTGTTTATCTGTACTTCTCATCCTTGTGGTGATGCCTCTGGTCCTTTGTAGTCTTTTCAGCATTCCACTCAGAGTCCCCCTTAGAGATTCTTGCAGGGCTGGTTTAGTGGTCACGAACACCTTCAGTTTTTGTTTGTCTGGGAAAGCCTTTATCTCTCCTCTATTCTGAATGACAGCCTTGCTGGATAAAAGATTCTTGGCTGCATATTTTTTCTAATCAGCACATTGAATATTTCCTGCCACTCCTTTCTGGCCTGCCAAGTTTCAGTGGACAGGTCTGCTACTACCCTTATGTGTCTACCCTTGTAGGTTAAGGCCTGTTTGTCCCTAGCTGCTTTCAGAATTCTGTCTTTATCTTTGTATTTTGCTAGTTTCACTATGATCTGCCATGGAGATCTACTCCTGTTAAATCTGAAAGGAGTTCTCTGTGCCTCCTGGATTTGGAGGTCCTTTTCCTTCCCCAGATTAGGGAAGATCTCAACTATAATTTGCTTAAGTAAACCTTTTACCCCTTCTCTCTCTCTTCTTCTTCTGGAACTCTTCTGGAACCTATGTTATGGATATTATTATGTTTCATTGAATCGCTTAGTTCTCTAATTCTCCCTTCATGGTCTAGTATTTTCTTATCTTTTTCTCGGCTTCATAATTTTCCATAATTTTATCTTCTATTTTCCTTATTCTCTCCTCTGCTTCCTCCATCCTTGCTATCACTGCCTCTAGTTTACTTTGTACTTCATTTACAACTTTTCTTAATTTGTCGTGATCACTGCAACAATAGATTCTCTGCTGTCTTCTATGTTTTTCAAGCCTTTTTATGACTATTAATCTAAATTCTTGATCAGATATATTGTTTACATCTGTTTTGAGCAATTCTCTAGCTGTCATTTCTTCCTGGAATTTCTTCTGAGGCGAATTCTTCTGTTTCATTATTTTCGCTGGCTGTCTTTTACATCTTTTAATAGCTTGCTATGTGTCCTATACCTGTGAGCACTACTATTTTAAAAAGGGGTCAAATACTCTACAGGGCCTGGTCCTTCAGAAGGTGCTTTTGGAGTATGTTGTGTGCTCTCTGTTGTGGCTTTGGTTGCTCTTTCTCCCTACTTGTAGTGGTGATTGGGACCTTCCACCAGGTGTGCTTTAATTTGTTTGTTGAAGTAACCCTGAAAAAACTTTAAAAAGGTATGGTGGGTGGAAGAAGACTTATCCCATACAAAGAGAGAAATGACAGGGGCAGGGAAAAAGAAAAGGTAAAAACAATGACCAGGCAGAGAGTCAGAGAAACTATACCGCTCAATCCAGAGAGAGAGAGAGAGAGAGAGAGAGAGAGAGGAAAATAACGAAGGAGATACAGAAGAAGTATAAAAGAATAGATTTAAAATGTCTGCTGAAACAAACCAAAAACCAGAATAACCAGAATAGAGAAGGATCAAATCAGAAAATGCAAAACTGCTGGACCAAAAATCTGATGGTGCTTTGGAACCAGTGGCTGTGCTGGTCTGGAGGAGGGGCTGTCTGGTTCAGTCAGTGTCAATCTTGCTCTGTTAGATATGCAGTTACCAGGCACGGAGGGGTGTGGTTTGGTGTAGGTGGGTCCTGCCTCCACTGTGGTTCCCTTGTGCATTCCCAGAAGCCCCACCCTGTTGGTGATGGGGAGAAAAATGGTGACACCCCAGTCTCTCCTCCCTGGTCTAGTGTCCCAAACCACTCTGTTCAGGCAGTCCTCACAGTGCTGTGTGGGCACAAGCTGGCTGGTTTGTTCCACTCCCCAGTCTCCCTCACCCCCTAGGCAATTGTCTGGGTTTCAAACCCTTATGCCTTAAAGGATCCCATTCCATGTGCCCTGGTTCAGGGGTGTTGCTACTCTGCCCAGCCAACAAAGGGCCTCTGGCTGACAGGCACCTACAGGGTCTTTTGTCATTGGAGCCACTATATACCTTCTTCCCAGAGCACTCAAAGAAGAGGACTGCTCTCTGAGCTTGCTCCCGAGACTGGGGCTGGCTCCCTCCCTCCCCAGGTGCATGTACAGGATGGCAGGCCCTAGTCCAGAGAAAGTCCTGCAACTCTGGATCGTGTTAGAAATTGGTTCTTTCTCTTTTTTCCCATACCCTGGCCCATGGTCTGGGGAGGTCTTTTTCTTGTCCAAATACAGTCCTACACTTCCACAGCCTCTCTTCCTCTTCCTTTTGTCTCTCCACAGAGGGGTATCCTTTCCCTCTGTGCCTACACAACCTGTTTTATCTCTCCCAATTCGCAATAATGCACCTATGTCTCACCAAATTGTCCCCATGGGCCCCTGGATATGTTTTGGTCACTCTGTAACCTGGATTCCTGGAATTCCAAGACTTCTGGCCTCAATACTGCTGTGTTTGAGGGAGGAGGGAACTTCAGGTCCCCCTACTTCTCTGCCATGTTGACTTCTCCCCCTGACTCTCTCTCTTAATGAACTTAAGTTTCACAGCTGTAAGGTGGGGAACAATACCTCACTGAGTGTTGCACAAATTGAATACTGAATGAACCACTCTACCAGGCTGGAGTGTTTCCAGCCTCAGTTCCATTTCTTGCCTTCCCCACACTTTGCTCTTCTGTTGCAAGTGTGTGGAGTTCTGCAGTCTGCATTTCCCTAGGTTCCCAGATTCCAGCGGGGAATCAGCCAATGGGGAACACTGATTTGGGATCAGAGGTATACTAAGAGAGGAGCCAAGGTATTTTCCCTGTCTTCTCTGCCTTGGGTGATATTATCTGGTACATTCTGTCTCCTTCATTGCCCCATTTCCTGGTGGTTAGATATACCATGGTGTTAGCTTCTTCCATGTGATCCCTGGCCCCTGGGATTTGGTAATTCCACCTCCTCTCTCTCCCCTTAGCCTACGAGTATTAATCCTAGTTTTTTTTTTTTTTTTTTTTTTTTTTTTGCTTTAGGAATCTCTGCCTTGCTTTAGTATGCCCTGTTTACCTTCTCAGCTCTTCAGTGCCCATGTAGCCAATTCCCTGCATTAAATTAAATCTTTTACAAATTCCGGTGGCTCTGTTTCCTGCTTAGTCCCTAACTGATATGACCCCATAACATTGTAATGGTACATATTCAGTATTTGCTTTGCTTTGTTGAGATTGCTTAAACTTGTACTTTAGGATGAGATTGCTAAAGAAACCCAGAGCTGGACAGCAGGTAAAAAGTAAAAACAGATTCCATTCAGGAATTACTGGAGTAGGGAAAAAGAGACCTCAGCATAAAATTGGGATCAGTTCCAAATACAGCCTTGTCAGTGGAGATTTATACCCAAGGAGCAATGCAGGGATCAGTGAATGTAAATTAATTAAGAGGGAAACATCAGGAGGAGGGAGGGAACCCTAACAGGATTCTTGCTAAAGGCAAGACAAAGTAATCAGACGTCAAGGATTGGGGGTGAGGAATTTCATCAGATATCAAGATGATCAGATATCAAGAAAGGGAGGGGAGTAGCTCTGTAAACTGCCTTAGAGAGACCTGGGAAGATGGCGGCATAGGAGGATGCTAGGCTCACTTCGTCCTGCTGATCACTTAGATTCCATCCATATCTGCCTAAATAACCCAGAAAACCACCAGAAGACTAGCAGCACAGACTCTCCGGAGCCAAACATAGACAAGAGACCCACAGAAGAGGGTAGGAAGGGTGGAGAGGCAGTTCATGCTACATGGACTGGTGAGAGGGAGCTGGGGCAGTGGAGGGGCAGCCCGCCCAGCAAGGCAGAGCCCCCAAAATCTGGGTGGCAAAAGCAGAGGGGCCGGACTCTGTGAGTTCTGACAGCCAGTGGGACTTAACATCTGGAATGTTAAAAGTCAACAGCTCTGCTCTCAGAGTGGGGAGGGTGAGAGGACGCTGGGAGCGAGCGTTGTTGAGCCCCGGAAGACAGAGCTCAGTTCAGCAGGGGAACAAAGGTGCTGGCCAGCACCATTTCCCTCTCCCATCCCCCAGCCGAAATTCCAAAGGGAACCAGTTTCCCTCACTAAATTTGCTTGCACCACGCAAATGCCCAATGCTGTGCTTCTGTGGATCTGTCCTTCTGAAGGGCCTGCCTCCCTCCCGATGCTGCAGGGTCCCTCTCACAGGGGGCCACCGACAGCAAAGCTAGCTAAGTCTGCCCCTCCTGCCCCTGTGCACCTTGTGGATCCATCCCGGCTAATATGCTCTTGGCCAGATCCCATCAAAGCAGCACCACAAACATAGAAGTGTGCAAGTAGCCCAGACAGGGGCCACACCACTCCGCAGTGAGTCCTGCCCCTGGGAGAGGTACACAGCAGTCTGACTGTGGTCCCAGCAGTGGGCTGGGGCAGACATCTGGTCTGACTGCAGCCCCACCCGCCAATACAAGTTACTCCAAACAGCACAGGGGAAGTGCCCTATAGTTTGGAGCTACCGCAGGGACTGAATGAATAATGAAATGGAAGAATTCTCCTCAAAAGAAACTCCAAGAAGTAGTGACAGCTAACGAATTGATCAAAAATGATTTAAGCAATATAACAGAACAAGAATTTAGAATAATGGTCATAAAATTAATCGCTGGGCTTGAAAAAAGCATAGAGGACAGCAGAGAATCTATTGCTACAGAGATCAAGGGACTAAGAAATAGTCATGAGGAGCTAAAAAATGCTATAAATGAGGCGCAAAATAAAATGGAGGTGACCACAGCTCGGACTGAAGAGGCAGAGGAGAGAATAGGTGAATTAGAACACAAAATTATGGAAAAAGAGGAAGCTGAGAAAAAGAGATAAAAAAATCCAGGAGTATGAGGGGAGAATTAGAGAACTAAGTAATGCAATCAAATGGAACAATATCCGTACCCTAGGAATTCCAGAAGAAGAGAGAGAGAAAGGGGCTGAAGGTATACTTGAACAAATTATAGTTGAGAAATTCCCTGATCTGGAGAAGGAAAAGCCATTGAAATCCAAGAGGCATAGAGAACTCCCTTCAGACATAACTTGAATCGATCTTCTGCATGACATATCATAGTGAAACTGGCAAAATACAAGGATAAAGAGAAAATTCGGAAAGCAGCTAGGGATAAACAGGCTCTAACTTATAAAAGGAGACCAATAGGACTAGTGGCAGACCTATCTACTGAAACTTGGCAGGACAGAAAGGAATGGCAGGAAATCTTCAATGTGATGAACAGAAAAAACATGCAGCCAAGAATCCTTTATCCAGCAAGTCTGTCATTTAGAATAGAAGGAGAGATAAAGGTCTTCCCAAACAAACAAAAACTGAAGGAATTCATCACCACTAAGCCAGCCCTACAAGAGATCCTAAGGAGGATTCTGTGAGTGAAATGTTGCAAGGACCACAAAGTACCAGAGACATCACTGCAAGCATGAAACCTACAGACATCACAACGACTCTAAACCCATATCTTTCTATAATAACCCTGAATGTAAATGGACTAAATGCTCCAACCAAAAGACATAGGGTATCAAAATGGATATAAAAAAAACCAAGATCCATCTATTTGCTGTCTACAAGAGACTCATTTTACACAGAGGACACCTTCAGATTGAAAGTGAGGGGATGCAGAATTATTTATCATGATACTGGAAGTCAAAAGAAAGCTGGAGTAGCCATACTTATATCAGACAAACTAGACTTTAAATTAAAGGCTGTAACAAGAGATGAAGAAGGGCATTATATAATAATTACAGAGTCTATCCATCAGAAAGAGCTAACAATTATAAATGTGTACGTGCCAAATACAGGAGCCCCTAAATATATAAAACAATTCATCACAAACATAAGCAACCTTATTGATAAGAATGTGGTAATTGCAGGGGACTTTAACACTCCACTTACAGAAATGGATAGATCATCTAGACACACGGTAAATAAAGAAACAAGGGCCCTGAATGACACATTGGATCAGATGGACATGACAGATATATTTAGAACTCTGCATCCCAAATCAACAGAATATACTTTCTTCTCAAGTGCACATGGAACATTCTCCAAGATAGATCACATACTGGGTCACAAAACAGCCCTTCATAAGTATAAAAATACTGAGATCATACCATGCACACTTTCAGACCACAATGCTATGAAGCTTGAAATCAACCACAGGAAAAAGTCTGGAAAACCCCCAAAAGCATGGAGGTTAAAGAACACCCTACTAAAGAATGAATGGGTCAACCAGGCAATTAGAGAAGAAATTAAAAATATATGGAAACAAATGAAAATGAAAATACAACAATCCAAAGGCTTTGGGATGCAGCAAAAGCAGTCCTGAGAGGAAAATACATTGCAATCCAGGCCTATCTCCAGAAACCAGAAAAATCCCAAATACAAAATCTAACAGCACACCTAAAGGAAATAGAAGCAGAACAGCAAATACAGCCTAAACCCAGCAGAAGAAGAGAAATAATAAAGATCAGAGCAGAAATAAACATACAGAATCTAAAAAAACTCTAGAGCAGATCAATGAAACCAAGAGTTGGTTTTTTGAAAAAATAACATTGATAAGCCCCTAGCCAGGCTTCTCAAAAAGAAAAGGGAAAGGACCTAATAAATAAAATCATGAATGAAAATGGAAGTATTACAGCCAATCCCTCAGAAATACAATCAATTATCAGGTAATATTCTGAAAAATTATATGCCAACAAACTGGACAATCTGGAAGAAATGGACAAATTCCTAAGCACCCACACACTTCCAAAACTCAAACAGGAAGAAATAGAAAACTTGAACAGACCCATAATCAGCAAAGAAATTGAATCAGTTATCAAAAACCTCCCAACAAATAAGAGTCCAGGACCAGATTGCTTTCCAGGGGAATTCTACCAGACATTTAAAGCTGAGATGATACCTATCCTTCTAAGCTGTTACAAAAAATAGAAAGGGAAGGAACACTTCCAGACTCATTCTATGAAGCCAGTATTACTTTGATTCCTAAACCAGACAGAGACCCAGTAAAAAAAAAAGAGAACTACAGGCCAATATCCCTGATGAATATGGATGCAAAAATTCTCAATAAGATACTAGCAAATCTTATTCAACAGCATATAAAAAGAATTATTCACCATGATCAAATGGGATTCATTCCTGGGATGCAGGCCTGGTTCAACATTTGCAAATCAATCAATGTGATACATCAAATTAATAAAAGAAAAGATAAGAACCATATGATCCTGTCAATCGATGCAGAAAAAGCATTTGACAAAATTCAGCATCCTTTCTTAATAAAAACCCTTGAGAAAGTCAGGATAGGAGTAACATACTTACACATCATAAAAGCCTTTATGAAAAACCCACAGCTAATGTCATCCTCAACGGGGAAAAACTGAGAGCTTTCCCCCTGAGATCAGGAAGATGACAGGGATGTCCACTCACCGCTGTTGCTTAACATAGTGTTGGAAGTTCTAGCATCAGCAATCAGACAACAAAAGGAAATCAAAGGCATCAAAATTGGCAAAGATGAAGTCAAGCTTTCACTTTTTGCAGATGACATGATATTATACATGGAAAACCCGATAGACTCCACCAAAAGTCTGCTAAAACTGATACATAAATTCAGCAAAGTCACAGGATACAAAATCAATGTACAGAAATCAGTTGCATTCTTATACACTACTAATGAAGCAACAGAAAGACAAATAAAGAAACTGATCCCATTCACAATTGCACCAAGAAGCATCAAATACCTAGGAATAAATCTAACCAAAGATGTAAAAGATCTATATGGTGAAAAGTATAGAAAGCTTATGAAGGAGGGGTGCCTGGGTGGCTCAGTTGCTTAAGTGTCTGACTTCACCTCAGGTCATGATCTCGCCATCTGTGAGTTCGAACCCCGTGTTGGGTTCTGTGCTGACAGTTCAGAGCCCAGAGCCTACTTCAGATTTTGTGTCACCCTCTCTCTCCACCCCTCCCCTGCTCATGCTCTGTCTCTGTCTCAAAAATAAATAAAAACATTAAAAAACAATTTAAAAAAAAGAGAAAACTTATGAAGGAAATTGAAGAAGATACAAAGAAATGGAAAAGCATTCCATGCTCATGGGTTAGATGAATAAATATTGTTAAAATGTCAATACTTCCAAAAGCAATGTACCCATTCAGTGTAATCCCCAAAATTGCACCAGCATTCTTCTCAAAGTTAGAACAAGCAATCCTAAAATTTGTATGGAACCACAAAAGACCCCGAATAGCCAAAGTAGTATTGAAGAAGACCAAAGCGGGAGGCATCACAATCCCAGAATTTAGCCTCTACTACAAAGCTGTAGTCATCAAGACAGCATGGTATTGGCACAAAAACAGACACATAGACCAATGGAATAGAATAGAAACCCCAGAATTAGACTCACAAAAGTATGGCCAACTCATCTTTGACAAAGCAGGAAAGAATATCCAATGAAAAAAGACAGTCTCTTTAACAAATGGTGCTAGGAGAACTGGACAGCAACATGCAGAAGAATGATACTATACCACTTTCTTACACCATTCAAAAAACAAGCTCAAAATGGATGAAGGAACTGAATGTGAGACAGGAAACCATCAAAACCCTAGAGAAGAAAGCAGGAAAAAACCTCTCTGACCTCAGCTGCAGAAATTTCTTACTTGACACATCTTCAAAGGCAAGGGAATTAAAAGCAAAAATTAACTATTGGGACCTCATCAAGATAAAAAGCTTCTGCACAGCAAAGGAAACAATCAACAAAACTAAAAGGCAACTGAGAGAATGGGAAAGATATTTGCAAATGACATATCAGACAAGGGCTAGTATCCAAAATCTATAAAGAACTCACCAAACTCCACACCTGAAAAACAAATAATCCAGTGAAAAAATCAGCAGAAGCCATGAATAGACACTTCTCTAAAGAAGACATCCAGATGCCCACAGGCACATGAAAAGATGCTCAACGTCACTCCTCATCAGGGAAATACAAATCAAAACCACACTGAGATACCACCTCATGTCAGTCAGAGTGACTAAAATGAACAAATCGGGAGACTATAGATGCTGGAGAGGATGTGGAGAAACGGGAACCTTCTTGCACTGTTGGTGGGAATGCAAACTGGTACAGCCTCTCTGGAAAACAGTGTGGAGGTTCCTCAAAAAATTAAAAAAATAGACCTACCCTATGACCAGCAATAGCACTGCTAGGAATTTACCCCAGGGATACAGGAGTACTGATGCATAGGGGCACTTGTACCCCAATGTTTATAGCAGCACTTTCAACAATAGCCAAACTATGGAAAGAGCCTAACTGTCCATCAACTGATGAATGGATAAAGAAGTTGTGGTTTATATACACAATGGAATGCTACCTGGCAATGAGAAAGAATGAAATATGGTCTTCTGTAGCAACGTGGATGAAACTGGAGAGTGTTATGCTAAGTGAAATAAGCCATACAGAGAAAGACAGATACCATATGTTTTCACTCTTATGTGGATCCTGAGAAACTTAACAGAAGACCATGGGGGAGGGGAAAGGGGTAAAAAAAAGTTACAGAGAGGGAGGAAGCCAAAGCATAAGACACTCTTAAAAACCAAGAATAAACTGAGGGTTGATGGGGGGTGGGAGGGAGAGGAGGGTCGGTGATGGGCATTGAGGAGGACACCAGTTGGGATGAGCACTGGGTATTGTACGGAAACAAATTTGACAACAAATTTCATATTAAAAAAGATAATAAGCTGCCTTAGCAAGATTCTTTCTACAACTAAGTGATGCAGGACTGACAAAGATGAACATCAAGATCAAGGCTTAGGGAGCTTGGAGGAGCCTGACTAAAGTTAGTCAAGAAGAGAGTCCCTGTCAATTTCTAAATATATTTCACTAATCAGTATAAAGAAGTAATATTTATGATACCATAAAGGATATAGTAACATGTTAATAAAACAATTTCAAATCCTTGCTTGTTATACCTTTATTCCAAAGGTCTGGAAACCAAGAGATAATAACCAGAGGAGCAAAAACAGTATACATACTATTTCTTTTAATATATATTAGTGGTATTAAATATCATCTCCTGAATGTAACATTAAGAGTATTTCCTTTAGCCATAAAATGACCAATATTCTGTGGGCTTAAAACATTTTTTTAAGTAGGCTCCACATCCAGTGTGGAGCCCAGGGCGGGGCTTGAACTCACAACCCTGAGATCAAGAATCAGATGCTTAAACAACAAAGCCACCTAGTCACCCCTATTCTGTGGGCTTCATTCATTACTTGTATGAGAATTTAGAGACTGAAGAACTAATCCCTATATTACTGTAGCAGAGATGCTAAATAATCAAATAACACACAATTTCTCCTTTGGCTGATGATCCATCCCCATCTTGCTGGTAGCATCATCATAGCAATGGGACAGGAACCTGTCAGAATGCTTCATTATCATCCCCCAAAAGCTGCTTCACTTGGTCTCAGTTAATGGCATCAATGACCACCCAAGCTCCTCAGACAGCTACCTCAGAGTCACTATGGACCTTTCTCATGATCTTACTCCCACATTCAATTCACTTTTGGATCTCTACAAAAAGCATTTAGTCCCCATAGCCATGATCTCAGACCAGTCATGATCTCAACCTGGACACTATTGATATTCTGGACTGGATGATTCTTTGTCATGGGGGCTGTCTAGTGCATTGCAGGAGGTTTAACAGCATCCCTGGCCTCTACTCACTGGATGTCAGTATCACTCCTTGCATAGTGTAAATAAAAAATGTTTCTGGATATTGCCATTTTGTCACCAATAAGACCCCCACTCCCGACTCCTCTTCTTCACAGGAACGTTAATCTAATCTTTTAGAGGCAAACAACAGGAAAAGCTCCATCTGGCCAGTTTGAGTTCAACCATCGGCTCACACCTGCACAGATGGACCATGAAGTGTCCAACAGTTACCTCTACTCATTATAATGTTAAAATCTGGCCCAAGAAGGAGCACAAACCTCACTAACATAATATGTGATGCATGTATAGGCATGTTTCCTAAATATATATACATGATCATATAACCACCTCTACATACGATGACAAAACCTCCCTTTCTGAATATTCATCATAACCCTAAATAAAAGGAACCCACTCATCCTGCCTGGGAGATTCACAGCTTTGGCTGTTATTCCCTAAGATCATCTTACTTGCTGCAAATAAAGTTTCCTTTGTGTGACGACTCCACCTGATATAGTTTCTACCTGTAACTCATCAAGGAGCAAACTCATGTTAGTTTGGTTACAAAATGTCCTGGGGTGTTGGAGGGCAATATTACCCCCATTTAAGAGTCCCTGTCTTAGAATAGAGTCTGGAGACTATTGTGGTAGCCTTTTATCTGCGATCTCTCTTATCTCCTGTTTTTGTGTAATCTAGTTTAATGTCATATGAGAAATTTTACAGGAGATAAAGCCTTTTGCAAAGTAGCTTCTAGCTCTTTGCAGCTTAATCTCCTGCTTCCACGTACCAGGCATCTTAAGCTCCAGTCACCCTGAAAACCACTCTATCAATACTCCAGATCCTTTTAGGCCTCAGTACTTTTACAGAGGTGGTTTCTTTGGTCAGGTATGTATGGTATGCCTTTCTTTGGAGAGAACTCCTATGCATCCCTAAATACTTAGGTGAGATGCTCTGTTACCATTTCCTGATGTCCTCAGGTACAATTACTAACTGTCTCTATTAAGTGGGCTCTATATTTGTTTTTTTTTTAAATAATTATTCTTATATTAATTTAAGTGGACTGAATTGGTCACAAGCTGTTGAAACCTGAGCTTCTTCCCTCATAGTTTTGGACTTGAGAATGAACACATCATATCAAGTTTCTCTCTGGTGGCTGAAGGTGGACCCTATACAACTTGGAAGCTTTTCTTAGATAGCTGATCTAGAAGGAGAGAAAATAATGGTAAAGAAGTACAAGGAGAGAAAACATCAATTCCTAATGAAGTTCAGGAGTCCAGTTCCAATATTCCTGAAACCCAACATGGTGGTGTGATTCCCCCAACATCCTCATAATACATTCTCCTTTAGGCTTTTGATGGCTTGAGTTCAGCTTCTACTACTTGCTAGCAAGTGTCCTACTTAAGACACTGGCAGGGCTACTACATCACAAAAGGTAAGAAAAAAAATACCCCCCCAAAAAAACAAAAAAACCCATTTGTTACTAGTCTCAAAACAATGATCAAGACAGCATTTAAGACAGTGACTAAGTAAGGTCCTTTTCTGGTCTTCCCAGGCATATTCAGGCAAAGGAGAGAATTTGAATTTTTACTTCAGATACTCATTCTTATAAAATTAGAAGATACAAAAAAATTTGTGTCTTCAAATTCTTCACTACTCAGCTTATGAAGTCTCAAATTTTGATTTTGTAAAATTTTAAACATTTAACATCACTGGTTTCTCTGTTGTATCTTTTATTTTTCTCAATTTCTTTCAATAAATCTGGCCTATTTCCTCAAGTTGCAACAAACAAAGATTTTTGAACAAAGAATACATAATTTTTTAAGCTCCTTCCACTTTTGTGGATGACTTGGTAACTACAAAATATTTGAATTACTTTCAGCTTTAGTAAAGATAAACATGCATATTTCAGAAGTATATTTTCAATTGAAAAGTCACACTGAAGAAATAGGACATGTACCCAAAATAATCAAAACTAGTAAAGAAAAAAAATACAGTGCTCCTCTTCACCCCAATCTGTGGGTTGCCAAATGAAGTACTAGATTAAAAACAATTTTGAGGTACTTAATTCACCTACAGTTGGCTCTTGATAGGTCTTTTCTTTATTGCCCAGATAGCAGAGACTGCATATTGCTTACCTTTTATTCTCAAAGTTGAGTACACTGCCTGTCAAATCATAGATGTTTAATAAATGGTGGTCGAATAAAGAAAAACATCCTAGGCTCCTGCCACCTATAATGTTGGTCTTTGTCAAAGTTATAGTCATTATCACTCTATTAGTCAGAGGCCATTTCAGAAAACAGAAACTATATTAGGTATTTCATACAGAGGAGATTTAATACAAAGAAATAGTTACATGAGTGATAGAAGGTGGAAGCACAGCAAGGGGATGCTGAAGTAAGCTGGAGGTGATGGCTCCAGGAAGAAACCATTCCACTATTGCCCCCTGGAGCTGATGAAATAGTCGGGTTAGGGGTTAACAGTTGGAGTAACAGTTGGGGTTATCTTGCAGGTCACAGCAGAGTCCCTGAGGACCAAAAGAGGGGCTGAAGAGTGTCTCTGACTCAGGTAGTGTTAAAGGAAACTGGAAACGAGAGCAACTACTACTACTAAAGCAATGCTGACAGGTGTTCTTCTCCATTTGTCCCTCCTTTCAATCTCCTTGGAGTACAGTGTTTTTCAATTAGGCATGATTTTATTTCCTAGAAGATATTTGCAACTTCTGGAGACATTTTTGGTTGTCACACTGGGGTGGAAAATGTTATTGACATCTAATGGTAGAGACAAGTGAACCTCAAGTAAACAATGTGGAGTTCCTCTGCTCTGGCCAGGCAGTGGAAGTCCCCCATCACAATGTTACCCAACACAGGAGAAGGATGTCACCAAGATGGTGACATAGGTCATTCCTGACGTTGCTCTCACCTCACAAGAAACATAACTCACAACTATCCATGGAAAAGACACCATAGAAAATCCTAGAACATAGGGGTGAGGCTGAAGTACCTCCACTCCCCCACCATCCTGGCACCACAGAGGCAAAGATAGGCTGGTGCAGAACCACATAATTCTCCCGTGAGCCTATGTTCCTCCAGTGGGAAAAGAGAATCCAGGGTGGACATCCAGCCTCCTCAGCATTGTGGGTCACTTATTGGGACCCCAACTCTGGTCCTGTTAGACAGGGCTTGTGGGGGAATCTGTAGGGCTTGACCACTGGGAATCTCATTGTGATGGAGACAGGGAGAGGAGTTTGCAATAACCAGCACTCAGATCATGGAAGACAGAATTCCTACCTGCAGTGTTCAAGTAGTAGTCCCAATCAGCAGTTCTGTCCATCTGCAGAGACAAGATGGTGGTGCAGTATGACCAGAAAACTTGGTAGGTGCAGGTCTGCCTGATTTGGGTTCTCAGATGAAGAGTCTTGATAGCCGTCGAGCCTGGTCTGTTCCTGCTAAGGCAGGGGAGCTGAGTCATAGTCCTAGACCCACAGCTGAGGGTAGCTACATAGGCCAACTGCATAGTCATAGTCTGGCCCACTGCTGAGTATATCTCCCAGCCCTAACTGACCAAAAAGCCTGGTTGGAACACCCAGAAGCTGTGTAGTTCGGCAACGCTTGGCTAAAGAGTTCAGCAAGCAGAGCTAAAGGTCCCCAGAGCAGAGCCCAGTCACATAGATTGGCCAGGAAACTGGAGGAGCAGGTTGGCTTGAGTTAAGATGACAAACAACCTTTTAGAACTTTGAACTAGTATGCTTGTCCTACCGAGGCAGAAGGACTAATTTATAGCCCTACCCACTACTGAGTGCAGCTCCTAGCCCTTCCCAACCAGAAAGCCTGATTGGAAACATTTGGGAAGCTGTTTGGAGTTGGTCCTCATGTTTTACTCAGGCAGAAAAGCTAATTGATAGCCCTACCCACTGCTGAGTGCAGCTCTCAGCCCCTCTGAACCAGAAAGCCTGACTGGGAACACCTGGGAGGCTGCTTGAAGCTGACCCTCATGTTTCACTCAGGCAAGAGAGCTAATTCATAGTCCTTCCTACTGCAGAATGCAGCCCCTGGGCTTCTTCAAACCAGGAAACCTGACTGAGAACCCTTGAGAGGCTACTGGGGCTGGCCTTTCCATTTTGCCCAGGCAGAAGAGCTAATTAATAGCCATGCCCACTCCTGAGTGTAGTTCCTGGCCCTGTATGACTTGAAAGTTTGGCCTGGACACCTAAAGGGGAAATAAAAAAGTATCTTGAAACAAACAAAAATGGAAATACAACATACTAAAACGTAAGGAATGCAGCAAGAACAGTTCTAAGAGGGAAGTTCATAGCAATTAACACCTATCTTAAGGATCAAAAAAATCTCAAATAACCAACCTAACTCTATGACTCAAGGAACTAGAAAAAAGATCAAACTGAGCCCCAAATTAGCAGAAGGAAGGAAGTAATAAAGATTAAAGCAGAAATAAGTGAAAGAAAGAATAGGAAAATAATAGAAAAGATTAACAAAACTAAAGAGTTGGTTCTTTGAAAAGATTTTTAAAAACTGACAAACGGTAGCTAGACTAACCAAAGGAAAAAGAGAAGACCCAAATCAATAAAATTATAAATAAAAAAGGAGACATTACAACTGATACTGCATAAAAGCAAAAAATCATTAAGAGGCTACTACGAGCGACTATATGCTATCAAACTGGAAAACTAGAAGACATGGAAAAATTCTTAAAAAAAAAAAATACAACCTACCAAGACTGAATTGGGAAGAAATAGAAAATCTGACCAGACCAATTATTAGAAGGGAGATTGAATCAGTAATCAAAAGTCTTTCAAATAAGAAAAACTCAGGACCAGATGGCTCAAGTGATGAATTTTACCAAACATTTAAAGAATTAACACCAATTCTTTTCACACTTCTCCAAAATATCAGAGGAAGGAACACTCCCAAGCTCACATTACCAGGCCAGCATTACTCTGATACCAAAGCCAGAAAAGGCAACTATAAGAAAAGAAAACTACAGGCCAATATCCCTGATGAATATAGATGCAAAAATTCTCAATAAAATACTATCAAGTTGAATTCAGCAGTGAATTTAAAGAATCATTTACCATAATCAGGTGTATTTATCCCTGGGATGCAAGAACAGTTCAACATACTTAAATCAATAAATATGATATATCACATTAATAGAATGAAATAAAACTTATATGATTAGCTCAATAAAGATAGAAAAATCATTTGACAAAATCCAACATCTGTTCATGATAACAATTCATAACAAATTAGGTATAGAAGGAATGTACATCAACATAACAAAGGCCATATATGACAAGCCCACAGCTAAAACCATACTCAGTAGGGAAAGGTTGAAAGCTTTACCTCTAAGATCAGGAATAATGCAAGGGTGTCCTCTCTCACCACTTTTATTTAACCTAGTACCTAAAGTTCTAGATAGAGCAAGCAGGTAAGAAAAAGAAATAAAAAGGCATCGGAATTGGAAAGGAAGAAGTAAAACTGTCACTATTTGCAGATGGCATGATACTATTTATAGAAAATCCTGGACTCCACCAAAAAGCTGTTAGATTTAATCAATAAATTCAGTTAACTTGCAGAATATAAAATTAATACACAAAAATCAGTAGTGTTTCTATACACTAACAATGAATTTTCTGGAAAAGAAATAAAGTGATCTCATTTACAATAGCCTCAAAAATAGTAAAATCCTTGGCACAAAAACAGACACTCAGATCAATGGAACAGAATAGAGAACCCAGAAATGGACCCACAAATGTATGGCTAACTAATCTTTGACAAAGCAGGAAAGAATATCCAATTGAATAAAGACAGTCTCTTCAGCAAGTGGTGCTGGGAAAACTGGACAGCAACATGCAGAAGAATGAACCTGGACCACTTGCTTACACCATACACAAAAACAAACTCAAAATGGATCAAAGACCTCAATGTAAGACAGGAAGCCATCAGAATCCTTGAGGAGAAAGCAGGCAAACACCTCTTTGATTTTGGCTGCAGCAACTTCTTACTCAACACGTCATGGAGGCAAGGGAAACAAAAGCAAAAATGAACTATTGGGACCTCATCAAGATAAAAACTCCTGCAGTGCAAAGGCAAGAATCAACAAAAGTAAAAGGCAACCGACAGAATGGGAGAAGATATTTGCAAACAACATATCGGATAAAGGGTTAGTATCCAAAATCTATAAAGAACTGATCAAACTCAACACCCAAAAAACAAATAATCCAGTGAAGAAATGGGCAAAAGACATGAAGAGACACTTTTCCAAAGAAGACATCCAGATGGCCAACCAGCACATGAAAAAATGCTCAACCTCACTCATCATCAGGGAAATACAAATCAAAACCACAAAGAGATACCACCTTACACCTGTCAGAATGGCAAACATTAAAAACCCAGGCAACAACAGATGTTGGCGAGGATGCGGAGAAAGGATCTTTTTTGCACTGCTGGTGAGAATACAAGCTGGTGCAGCCACTCTGGAAAACAATATGGAGGGTCCTCAAAAAATAAAAAATAGAACTACCCTATGACCCAGCAATTGCACTACTAGGTATTTACCCAAGGGATACAGGTATGCTGTTTTGAAGGGACACATGCACCCCAATGTTTACAGCAGCACTATCAACAATAGCCAAAGTATGGAAAGAGCCCAAATTTCCATCGATGGATGAATGGATAAAGAAGAAACACACACAATGGCATATTACTCGGCAATCAAAAAGAATGAAATCTTGCCATTTGCAACTATGTGGATGGAAGTGACTAACAAAATTAGTCAGTCAGAGAAAGACAAATATCATATGGCTTCACTCATATGTGGACTTTAAGATACAAAACAGATGAACATAAGGGAAGGGAAGCAAAAATAATACAAAAACAGGGAGGGGGACAAAACATAACAGACTCTTAAATAAAGAGAACAAACAGAGGGTTACTGGAGGAGTTGTGGGAGGTGGGGGTGGGCTAAATGGGTAAGGGGCATTAAGGAATCTACTCCTGAAATCATTGTTGCACTATATGCTATTTAATTCAGATGTAAATTGGAGGGGGGGGGAAATTCAGATGTAAATTAAAAAAATAAAATTTAAAAAATTAAAAAAAAGAGAAATGTTTGCTCATCTTGCAGAACACTTGTAGAACAAGTTACTCACAATCCAAGGTTTTATTATATTTAATAAATGTTTTTACAAGTTTACAGAAAGTAATAAAATCCTTAGGCATAAACCTAACTAAAGAGGTAAAAGATATCTACATTGAAATCTATAAGACATTGATAAAACATATCAAAGAAGACACAAATAAATGGAAAGGCATCCTGTGTTCATGGATTGGAAGAATTGATATTGTTCAAATATCCATACTACCAAAGGTATCTATAGATTAAATGTAGTTCCTCTCAAGAGTCCAATGGTATTTCTGAAAGAAGAAGAAAAAAAAACCTTAAAATTTATATGGAACTACAAAAGACCCAAATAGCTAAAGCAATCCTGAGAAAGATGAACAAAGTGGGAGGCATCACTTCCTGATTTCAAATGATATTATAAAGCTATGGTAATCAAATACTATTGTACTGACATAAAAATTGATACACAGACCAATGGAACAGAATTGAGAGCCCATATATGGTCAGATGATATTTGATAATGGAGCCACGAATACTCAAAGGAGAAAGGCAGTCTCTTCAATAAATGGTACTGAGAAAATTGGATACTGACATGTAAAGTAATGAAACTAAACCCCTATACTATGTACCCACAAAAATTAACTCAAAATGGATTAGACTTAACTGTAAAACTGGAAATCATAAGACATAGGAAAAAGCTCCTTGACATGGGTGGTGGCAATGATTTTCTGGGTATGACACCTAAAGCACAAGCAACAAAATTGGAAATAAATAAGTGCGACTACATCAAACAAAAAAGGCTTCTGCAAAGCAAAACAATCAACAAAATGAAATGACAATTCATGGAATGGGAAAAAATATTTACAAATTGTATATCCGATAAGAGCCTAATATCCAAAATATATAAGGAACTCATACTACTCAATAGAAAATAACAATAACCCAATTAAAATGGGCTGATGACCTGAATAGACATTTGTCAAAAGATTTATAAATTACCAACAGGTACATGAAAAAGTGTTCAACATCAGTAATTTCTAGAGAAGTGTCAATTAAACCACAATGAGATATCACCTCATACTACTTAGAATGGCCATCATCAAAAAGATAAGAGATAACAAATGCTGGCATGGATGTGGAGAAAACGGAATCCTTGTGCACTGTTAGAGGAAATGTAAACCGTTACAGCTACTATGGAAAACTCTATGAACAAACATTCCTCAAAAAATTAAAAATAGAGGGGCGCCTGGGTGGCGCAGTCGGTTAAGCGCCCGACTTCAGCCAGGTCACGATCTCACGGTCCATGAGTTCGAGCCCCGCGTCGGGCTCTGTGCTGACAGCTCAGAGCCTGGAGCCTGCTTCCGATTCTGTGTCTCCCTCTCTCACTGACCCTCCCCCGTTCATGCTCTGTCTCTCTCTGTCCCAAAAATAAAATAAAACGTTGAAAAAAAAATTAAAAAAAAATTAAAAATAGAGATACCATATGATCTAGCAATTCTACTTCTAAGAACATATCTGAAGGAAATGCATCCCCATGTTTATAGCAGCATTATTAAAAAAAAACATTTTTTTAAATGTTTATTTATTTTTGAAAGAGAGAAGACAGGGCACAAGCAGGGGAGGGACAGGGAGAGAGGAAGACGCAGAATCCAAAGCAGGCTCTAGGCTCTGAGCTGTCAGCACAGAGCCCAAGGTGGCGCTCAAACCCACGGGCCATGAGATCATGACCTGAGCTGAAGGCCGATAGTTAACCGACTGAGCCATCCGGGAACCCCTATAGCAGCATTATTTTTAATAGCTAAGACATGAAAACAACTTAAATTTCCACTGATGGATCAGTGGGTAAAGAAGTTGTGGTATATATATATATATATATATATATATATATATATATATATAATGAAATATTATTCACCATAAAAAAAAAGGAAATCCTGTCTTTTGTGACAACATGGATGGTCTTTGAGGGCATTAGGCTAAGTAGTCAGCCAAGACAAATGCTGTACTATCTCACATGTGGAATAAAAACAAATAAGCAACAACAACAACAACAACAACAAACCAAACTCCTAGAAAAAGAGAACAGAGGTGGGGATGGAGGAAGGGGGAATGGTACAAACTTACAAGTAAGTAAGAAAAATAAGTACTAGGGATATAAATAAGATAAATAAATACTAGGAATATAATTTACAACATGATGACTACAGTTGACACCATTGTATGGTATATTTAAAAATTGTTAAGATAGTAGGTCCCAAGAGCTCTAATCACAGGAGACAAACATTTTATTTTCTTTTTTGTATCTATATGAGATGATGGATGTTAACTAAACTCAGTTGTGGTAATCATTTCACAATATATGTAAGTCAACTCATTATGCTGTATACCTTAAACATTTGGGACTGTATATCAATTATATCTCAATAAAACTCTATTAAAAAAAAAAGAATCATCTAGCCTAAAATGTCAACAGTGCTGAGGTTGAGAAAGCTTGCTTTAGCATGACCCAAATGAAGGCAGATGAGAAGGCAGTTTGGAAGTGAAGTTTTCAGTCTTTGCCCCGCAATATTAGAGTAGAGCATAAAAGAGTAGATTTGGATCTCAAAGATAATAAGTAAATAGCTAAAGCATAATAATCTGGCATAATAATCTGTCTAGGAAAATCTCATTCCTGAATATAGAGGGGGTGTAAGTGTCCATGGGCCAAATAAAAGAGAAGAAATGAGACTAATTTTCAAAAACAAATATAAATGGTTTAAAATTTTTCTAGTGTTTGGTTACATGGCATAGTGGTTAAAATATGAAGGATATGTTTGACATGATATGACTTGAAATACAGCTTAAATGGTGTGCATGCAATTCACTTTGAACCCACGTCGGGGATCCTCAAAGCAAAAAGCAGGCATCCTCCATAAAGTTACATCTGAGGTATAAGGAGAGGACATTATTATTGCTGATCTGGAGAATGATCAGGTTAACATCTTTGTTATCACTCTAAAGATATTAAATCCCACAGTGAAAGAGTTCTGTGAATCTGTTTATTCTTGGTTTTTCTGGTTCTAATGCTGTGTAATAAATTTCTTACAAACGTGGTGGCTTAAAACAATGACATTTTATAATTCTTATGGATTCTGAGGGTCAGAACTTTAGTAGTTTGGACATAGTGGGATGACATGATGCCTGTCCACAATGTCTGGGACCTTAGCTGGGAAGACTTGATGGTTAGAGGCTGGCAGCATGAGCCTCCCTTATTCACATCTATGGTTTGGGTTGATCGACGACTAGGGAAGGTGACCAGAACACCACCCATGGCCTCTCCACGTGGCCTGGCTTCCTCTGAGTATGGCGTTCTCAGCGTGGCCAAACTTCTTAAATGGTAGCATAAGGCTTGAAGCCCAAGTGTTCCTGTGAACTCAGAAGAAGCATATCACTGTTACGATTGAGCCCTGTAGCTACAGAGCATCACTTCACTGTATTCTATTTATTGAAGCATTCACAAGCTTGCTCTGCCTCAAGCAGAGAGTGACTCCACTTCTAGATAGGCTGGGAGAGGTGTCAAGGTCACATTACAAAGAACACAGAGGTAGGATACTGTTGTTGCCATCAACAACAAAACGCATACTCAAAATAAGTATTTTGAGAGAGCACAAATGGGGTTTTCTTCACAGAAAGAAGGAAAATCTGGTATAAGTGGAGAGTGTCCTGAATCCCAAGTGCTATGTTCAAATTTAGTTCTGTCCCTCCAATTCTAGTTGTACAATCTTGGAAAGATTACTTCACTGTTTAGCTGCAGGTTTTTGTTTTGTTTTGTTTTGTTTTTTAATCTGGCAAATGGATGATACTTAAAGCTTTTTAAAAATGTAAGATCCTTGATCTCAATGAACTCTACTGGGGAAAAGATCACATGATAAGTGAGTATTCACTGTGCGTGTGAGTTAAATAAGAAAAAAACAGAGGTTTCTCAGGAAGCCAAAATAGAAAATGTACGAAAAACAAACAACAAAAACAATGGGGATCAAGTGGGATGAAGAAATATTTCAGTTTATAATCATTACATTTTTATTGCTAAACAGATGATCAGAAACTTGTTAATCTAATCTCTGCCATTTAATAAGAAAACCAAGGCCCAGAGAAGTGAAGTGAATGAGGGAAGAAACTTCTTTTTTTTTTTTAATTTTTAACGTTTATTTATTTTTGAGAGAGAGAGAGAGAAAGAGAGAGAGAGAGCGAGAGAGCACGCGCGCTCAAGTGGGGGAGGGGCAGAGAGAGAGGGAGACACAGAATCCCAAACAGACTCCAGGCTCTGAACTGTCAGCACAGAGCCCCACGCGGGGGGCTTGAACTCACAAACCATGAGATCATGACCTGAGCCAAAGTCGGCCACTCAACGAACTGAGCCACCCAGCGGCCCCAAGAAAACTTCTTTTTTAGAGAATTTATAAGAAAAATATTTGAAGAATCTTTTCTATTCATTTCAGATGCTTACTTTTGTACTTACTACCAGGAAAACAAATGAATATCTGAAGAGACTTAACATAATCCTTTGAACAATTTAAATTTGTAGAAATATGTATCAAATTTTTTGTCTTGGTCTTTTTAGGACTATTTGAGGTATGTGCAAGGGATCTGTTAAAAATATAGGGTTAAGTCCAATCCAAGGAGAGACCCTAGGTCATTCTGAAACATGGGCAGATGGGCACTATTTGGGGTCTCCATGTATGCTCAGATTGGTGGGCTCTCTCTGAATGTATTTTAGTCTCTGCGGGGGGAAAAAGGATTTCCTCAATAACAAAACATCTGCACCGGTGAGCTTGGGCCTGGCGATGTGGAGGTCTTGAGATGATCTCTAGTAGAAGATCATCAACAGACATGAAAGAACCTGGACTGAAGATCAGGTGGTAGGAACTCAGTCCTGGCCCTTCCTCACTGCCGGTAAATTATAGAAGCCCTCTCTTGGCCTTTCATTTCTTCCATTTCAACTTAATTATGTGCTGTCTTTTTCCTTTCTTTCTTTTTTTTTCAATATATGAAATTTATTGTCAAATTGGTTTCCATACAACCCCCAGTGCTCATCCCAACAGGTGCCCTCCTCAATACCCATTACCCACTTTCCCCTCCCTCCCACCGCCCATCAACCCTCAGTTTGTTCTCAGTTTTTAACAGTCTCTATGCTTTGGCTCTCTCCCACTCTAACCTCTTTTTTTTTTTTTCCTTCCCCTCCCCCATGGGTTTCTGTTAAGTTTCTCAGGATCCACATAAGAGTGAAAACATATGGTATCTGTCTTTCTCTGTATGGCTTATTTCACTTAGCATAACACTCTCCAGTTCCATCCACGTTGCTACAAAGGGCCATATTTGTTCTTTCTCATTGCCATGTAGTACTCCATTGTGTATATAAACCACAATTTCTTTATCCATTCATCAGTTGATGGACATTTAGGCTCTTTCCATAATTTGGCTATTGTTGAGAGTGCTGCTATAAACATTGGGGTACAAGTGCCCCTATGCATCAGCACTCCTGTATCCCTTGGGTAAATTCCTAGCAGTGCTATTGCTGGTCATAGGGTAGGTCTATTTTTAATTTTCTGAGGAACCTCCACACTGTTTTCCAGAGTGGATGCACCAGTTTGCATTCCCACCAACAGTGCAAGAGGGTTCCCGTTTCTCCATATCCTTGCCAGCATCTATAATCTCCTGATTTGTTCATTTTGGCCACTCTGACTGGCGTGAGGTGATAGCTCAGTGTGGTTTTGATTTGTATTTCCCTGATAAGGAGCGACGTTGAGCATCTTTTCATGTGCCTGTTCGCCATCCGGATGTCTTCTTTAGAGAAGTGTCTATTCATGTTTTCTGCCCATTTCTTCACTGGGTTATTTGTTTTTCAGGTGTGGAGTTTGGTGAGCTCTTTATAGATTTTGAATAATAGCCCTTTGTCTGATATGTCATTTGCAAATATCTTTTCCCATTCTGTTGGTTGCCTTTTAGTTTTGTTGGTTGTTTCCTTTGCTGTGCAGAAGCTTTTAATCTTCATAAGGTCCCAGTAATTCATTTTTGCTTTTAATTCCCTTGCCTTTGGGGATGTGTCGAGTAAGAGATTGCTACGGCTGAGGTCAGAGAGGTCTTTTCCTGCTTTCTCCTCAAGGGTTTTGATGGTTTCCTGTCTCACATTCAGGTCCTTTATCCATTTTGAGTTTATTTTTGTGAATGGTGTGAGAAAGTGGTCTAGTTTCAACCTTCTGCATGTTGCTGTCCAGTTCTCCCAGCACCATTTGTTAAAGAGAATGTCTTTTTTCCATTGGATGTTCTTTCCTGCTTTGTCAAAGATGAGTTGGCCATACGTTTGTGGGTCTAGTTCTGGGGTTTCTATTCTATTCCATTGGTCTATGTGTCTGTTTTTGTGCCAATACCATGCTGTCTTGATGATTACAGCTTTGTAATAGAGGCTAAAGTCTGGGATTGTGATGCCTCCTGCTTTGGTCTTCTTCTTCAAAATTCCTTTGGCTATTCGGGGCCTTTTGTCGTTCCATATGAATTTTAATTTTTTTTTTCAACGTTTATTTATTTTTGGGACACAGAGAGACAGAGCATGAATGGGGGAGGGGCAGAGAGAGAGGGAGACACAGAATCGGAAACAGGCTCCAGGCTCTGAGCCATCAGCCCAGAGCCTGACGCGGGGCTCGAACTCACGGACCGCGAGATCGTGACCTGGCTGAAGTCGGACGCTCAACCGACTGCGCCACCCAGGCGCCCCTCCATATGAATTTTAGAGTTGCGTGTTCTAGTTTCGAGAAGAATGCTGGTGCAATTTTGATTGGGATTGCATTGAATGTGTAGATAGCTTTGGGTAGTATTGACATTTTGACAATATTTATTCATCCAATCCATGAGCACGGAATGTCTTTCCATTTCTTTATATCTTCTTCAATTACCTTCATAAGCTTTCTATAGTTTTCAGCATACAGATCTTTTACATCTTTGGTTAGATTTATTCCTAGGTATTTGATGCTTCTTGGTGCAATTGTGAATGGGATCAGTTTCTTTATTTGTCTTTCTGTTGCTTCATTAGTAGTGTATAAGAATGCAACTGATTTCTGTACATTGATTTTGTATCCTGCGACTTTGCTGAATTCATGTATCAGTTCTAGCAGACTTTTGGTGGAGTCTATCGGATTTTCCATGTATAATATGTCATCTGCAAAAAGCGAAAGCTTGACTTCATCTTTGCCAATTTTGATGCCTTTGATTTCCTTTTGTTGTCTGATTGCTGATGCTAGCACTTCCAACACTATGTTAAACAACAGCGGTGAGAGTGGACATCCCTGTCGTGTTCCTGATCTCAGGGAAAAAGCTCTCAGTTTTTCCCCGTTGAGGATGATGTTAGCTGTGGGCTTTTCATAAAGGCTTTTATGATGTTTAAGTATGTTCCTTCTATCCCGACTTTCTCGAGTGTTTTTATTAAGAAAGGGTGTTGGATTTTGTCAAAGGCCTTTTCTACATCGATTGACAGGATCATATGGTTCTTATCTTTTCTTTTGTTAATGTGATGTATCACGTTGATTGATTTGCGAATGTTGAACCAGCCCTGCATCCCAGGAATGAATCCCACTTGATCATGGTGAATAATTCTTTTTATATGCTGTTGAATTCGATTTGCTAGTATCTTACTGAGAATTTTTGCATCCATATTCATCAGGGATATTGGCCTGTAGTTCTCTTTTTTTACTGGGTCTCTGTCTGGTTTAGGAATCAAAGTAATACTGGCTTCATAGAAGGAGTCTGGAAGTTTCCCTTCCCTTTCTATTTCTTGGAATAGCTTGAGAAAGATAGGTATTATCCCTGCTTTAAACGTCTGGTAGAACTCCCCTGGGAAGCCATCTGGTCCTGGACTCTTATTTGTTGGGAGATTTTTGATAACCGATTCAATTTCTTTGCTGGTCTGTTCAAGCTTTCTTTTTTTAAAAAAAATTTTTTTTCTTTTTTTACATTTATTTATTTTTGAGACAGAGAGAGAGAGAGAGAGCGCATGAACAGGGGAGAGTCAGAGAAAGAGGGAGACACAGAATCTGAAACAGGCTCCAGGTTCTTTGCTGTCAGCACAGAGCCTGACGCGGGGCTCAAACCCACAGACCGCGAGATCATGACCTGAGCCGAAGTCGGACACTTCACCAACTGAGCCACCCAGGCGCCCCTGTTCAAGCTTTCTATTTCCTCCTGATTGAGTTTTGGAAGAGTGTGGGTGTTTAGGAATTTGTCCATTTCTTCCAGGTTGTCCAATTTGTTGGCATATAATTTTTCATAGTATTCCCTGATAATTGTTTGTATCTCTGAGGGATTGGTTGTAATAATTCCATTTTCATTCATGATTTTATCTATTTGGGTCATCTCCCTTTTCTTTTGGAGAAGCCTGGCTAGAGGTTTGTCAATTTTGTTTATTTTTTTCAAAAAACCAACTCTTGGTTTCGTTGATCTGCTCTACAGTTTTTTTAGATTCTATATTGTTTATTTCTGCTCTGATCTTTATTATTTCTCTTTTCTGCTGGGTTTAGGCTGCCTTTGCTGTTCTGCTTCTAGTTCCTTTAGGTGTGCTGTTAGATTTTGTATTTGGGATTTTTCTGGTTTCTGGAGATAGGCCTGGATTGCAATGTATTTTCCTCTCAGGACTGCCTTCGCTCCATCCCAAAGCGTTTGGATTGTTGTATTTTCATTTTCATTTGTTTCCATATATTTTTTAATTTCTTCTCTAATTGCCTGGTTGACCCACTCATTCTTTAGTAGGGTGTTCTTTAACCTCCATGCTTTTGGAGGCTTTCCAGACTTTTTCCTGTGGTTGATTTCAAGCTTCATAGCATTGTGGTCTGAAAGTATGCATGGTATAATTTCAATTCTTGTATACTTATGAAGGGCTGTTTTGTGACCCAGTATATGATCTACCTTGGAGAATGTTCCATGTGCACTCAAGAAGAAAGTATATTCTGTTGCTTTGGGATGCAGAGTTCTAAATATATCTGTCATGTCCATCTGATCCAATGTGTCATTCAGGGCCCTTGTTTCTTTATTGACCGTGTGTCTAGATGATCTATCCATTTCTGTAAGTGGAGTGTTAAAGTCCCCTGCAATTACCACATTCTAATCAATAAGGTTGCTTATGTTTGTGATGAATTGTTTTATATATTTGGGGGCTCCGGTATTCGGCGCATAGACATTTATAATTGTTAGCTCTTCCTGATGGATAGACCCTGTAATTATTATATAATGCCCTTCTTCATCTCTTGTTACAGCCTTTAATTTAAAGTCTAGTTTGTCTGATATAAGTGTGGCTACTCCAGCTTTCTTTTGGCTTCCAGTAGCATGATAAACAGTTCTCCATCCCCTCACTCTCAATCTAAAGGTGTCCTCAGATCTAAAATGAGTCTCTTGTAGACAGCAAATAGATGGGTCTTGTTTTTTTATCCATTCTGATACCCTATGTCTTTTGGTTGGCGCATTTAATCCATTAACATTCAGTGTTATTATAGAAAGATACGGGTTTAGAGTCATTGTGATATCTGTATGTTTTATGCTTGTAGCGATGTCTCTGGTACTTTGTCTCACAGGATCCCCCTTAGGATCTCTTGTAGGGCTGGTTTAGTGGTGACAAATTCCTTCAGTTTTTGTTTGTTTGGGAATGCCTTTATCTCTCCTTCTATTCTAAATGACAGACTTGCTGGATAAAGGATTCTCGGCTGCATATTTTTTCTGTTCAATACATTGAAGATCTCGTGCCAATCCTTTCTGGCCTGCCAAGTTTCAAAAGAGAGATCAGTCACGAGTCTTATAGGTCTCCCTTTATAAGTTAGGGCACGTTTATCCCTTGCTGCTTTCAGAATTTTCTCTTTATCCTTGTATTTTGCCAGTTTGACTATGATATGTCGTGCAGAAGATCGATTCAAGTTACGTCTGAAGGGAGTTCTCTGTGCCTCTTGGATTTCAATGCCTTTTTCCTTCCCCAGTTCAGGGAAGTTCTCAGCTATTATTTCTTCAAGTACCCCTTCAGCACCTTTCCCTCTCTCTTCCTCCTCTGGGATACCAATTATGCGTAGATTATTTCTTTTCAGTGTATCACTTAGTTCTCTAATTTTCCCCTCATACTCCTGGATTTTTTTTATCTCTCTTTTTCTCAGCTTCCTCTTTTTCCATAACTTTATCTTCTAGTTCACCTATTCTCTCCTCTGCCTCTTCAATCCGAGCCGTTGTCATTTCCATTTTGTTTTGCATTTCGTTTAAAGCGTTTTTCAGCTCCTCCTGACTGTTCCTGAGTCCCTTGATCTCTGTAGCAAGAGATTCTCTGCTGTCCTCTATACTGTTTTCAAGCCCAGCGATTAATTTTATGACTATTATTCTAAATACACTTTCTGTTATATTATTTAAATCCTTTTTGATCAGTTCATTAGCTGTTGTTATTTCCTGGAGATTCTTTTGAAGGGAATTCTTCCGTTTGGTCATTTTGGATAGTCCCTGGAGTGGTGGGGACCTGCAGGGCACTTCCCCTCTGCTGTGGTGTATAACTGGAGTTGGTGGGCGGGGCCGCAGTCAGACCTGATGTCTGCCCCCAGCCCACCGCTGGGGCCACAGTCAGACTGGTGTGTGCCTTCTCTTCCCCTCTCCTAGGGGTGGGATTCACTGTGGGTTGGCATGGCCCATCTGGGCTACTTGCACACTGCCAGGCTTGTGGTGTTGGGGATCTGGCATATTAGCTGGGGTGGGTAGGCAAGGTGCACGGGGGCAGGAGCGGCAGGCTTAGTTTGCTTCTCCTTAGGTGATCCACTTTAGGAGGGACCCTGTGGCAGCGGAAGGGAGTCAGACCTGCTGCCGGAGGGCGGCTCTGCAGAAGCACAGTGTTGGGTGTTTGTGTGGAGCGAGCAAGTTCCCTGGCAGGAACTGGTTCCCTTTGGGATTTTGGCTGGGGGATGGGTGAGGGATATGGCACTGGCGAGCGCCTTTGTTCCCCGCCAAACTGAGCTCTGTCCTCCCGGGGCTCAGCAATTCTCCCTCCCTTTGTCCTCCAGCCTTCCTGCTTTCTGAGCAGAGCTGTTAACTTATGACCTCCCAGATGCTAAGTCCCGCTTGCTGTCGGAACACACTCTGTCCAGCCCCTCTGCTTTTGCCAGCCAGATTGGGGGATTCTGCTTGGCCGGTGGGCGGCCCCTCTGCCCCGGCTCCCTCCCGCCAGTCCGTGGAGCGCGCACCGCCTCACCGCCCTTCCTACCCTCTTCCGTGGGCCTCTCGTCTGCTCTTGGCTCCGGAGACTCGGTTCTGCTAGTCTTCTGGTGGTTTTCTGGGTTAGTTAGGCAGGTGTAGGTGGAATCTAAGTGATTAGCAGGATGCACGGTGAGCCCCGCGTCCTCCTAAGCTGCCATCTTCCCCCCTTTGTGCTATCTTTTTATGATCTCTCAAGGAATCTAGCTCATCATTTGGCACTTATTAAATGCATGTTAATCAATTAAAGCTTTCACTTGAAGGGGACAGGTGGAGAAGCATCTTTCAGTTGGAAAGACATGATCAACATCTAATCATCAAGCTTTGCAATAACTGTGAATATGTGTTCTCCCAGAGCAGAGTGACAGAATAACATCTTCCTGTCTTTGTCACATTGTTCTGCTAGCTTAAGAAGTCCTCTGTGCAGGTTCACATGTTCTCTTCAGTGAGGTTCTCTGGATCACCAGTGACATCTTTCTCATCCCGGATTCTAGGCAATAGATGGGCCCCCCCCCCGGGACAGTAGTCGGTAACACCTCTATGATTGGTTGTCAATACTTTTCTCCTGTTTCATTCCTAGCAGTGACTTTATGAGCCTTTGGTTCATAGGCTACCACTACTGAGATGGCTGCTTTTTTTTCTCATCCCCTTTTAGTATCATTTCTGTTCAGTATCATTTTTCTGTTCCAACTGTCATCTTGATGAAGTGAAAAAAGGCAAGTTCTCCTCCCTAGCCTCCAGATAAAATTCCCAGAGAGAAAACCCTAGGGTAAAGGGCAATTGGATAAGTTTGTGCCTGTTGACACTAAAAACTAACTTCTCAGTAGGCTTAAGGTGAAGGAGGTAACACCCCTGCAATACTCCCACCACCCTGCAACCCACCTGTCCCTCAGGGGTAGAGGAGGGACTCACAGCATTAAAACATATCTTCTGGAGACACACTCCCATAAAGCCTTCTTTTCTTCACTCTGACAACTGTTTATATAATTAATCTGGCTGAGAATTCACACTGAAGGAATATGTATGCATATGTGATCTGGCTTTGGAAATGATCATTTATTTTATTTCTGTGTCTTTGTTATAACTAAAAAAAATTTGGTTAGAGTTGCTATTCCTAAGAGTTTTTTTTTTTAATTTTCATTAAAAAATATAAATATGTAAAAAATATAAAAAACATAGAACAAATTTAATGAAACTTTCTTACTAAGAATGTAAAACAGTCAAACTTAGAGAATGTAAGTAGGAAGTGACTTAAGTCACATTGGCCATTTCTTTTGCAATTGCTTGTTTACTTTTTGTTATAAACGAGTAGCAAGGGATAGACATTTTAAAAGGACAGAAAAAGGGAAAGAGAACATACATTACCTTTATGTGATGTATTGCTTAATTCTTTATATTTGAGAAAGGATTTCCACAGCCTTGTTGTTTGCTGGCTGTTGACCAGGGGTCCTTCTCAATTTCCAGAGGACACTTGCATTCCTGAGCTTGTAACCCTTTTCTTCATCTTCAAGACCAGCCATGCCTGTTAAATGCTTCTCACACTTCAGATCTCTCTCACCTCACTTTCTACCTTATCTCTTTTACAATTACTTATAGAATTTTATATTTTAAATAGGTGCAGCTCCAAAAAGAATAAGATATCTGAGAATAAACTTAACCAAAAGATGAAAGACCTATACTCTGAAAATTATAAAACACTAATGAAAGAAATGAAAGGTAACACCAAAAACTGGAAAGATATTATATGTTTGTGGAATGGAAGAATGAATATTCATAAAATGTCCATATTACCCAAAGCAATCTACAGATTCTATGCGATCCCTATCAAAATACCAATAACATTTTTCACAAAACTGGAACAAATAATGATAAAATTTCTGTGGAACCATAAAATACCCTCAATAGCCAAAGTCATTTTGAGAAAGGAAAACAAAGCTAAAACAAAGTATTATAATGCCAGATTTCAAGATTTACTACAATGCTATAGCAATCAAAACAGTGTGGTACTGGCACAAAAATAGACATGTAGATCAATAGAACAGAATAGAGACTCCAGAAATAAACCCATGATTATATGAACAATTAATCTATGACAAAGGAGGCAAGAATATACAATGAGGAAAAGATAGTCTCTTCAATAAATGATGCTTCAGCTACATGCAAGAGAATATAACTGGACTACTTACTTACACCATACTCAAAAATAAACTCAAAATGGATTAAAGACCTAAATGTGAGACCTGAAACCATAAAAATCCTAGGAGATAACCCAGGCAGTAATTTCTTTGACATTGGTTATAGAAAAAAATTTCTAGATATGTCTCCTGAGGCAAGGGAAACAAAAGCAAGTATAAACTATTGGGATCACATCAGGCTAAAAATCTTTGCATAATGAAGTAAACCACTGGCAAAACAAAAAGGCATCCTACTGAATGGGAAAAGATATTTGCAACTGATATATCTGATAAGGGGTTAGTATCCAAATTATATAAAAAACTTATGCAACTCAACACCAAAAAACAAACAAACAACTTGATTAATATATAGGCAGAGAACTTGAGTAGACAATTTTCCAAAGACATACAGATGGTCAACAAAAACATAAAAAGATGTTCAATATCACGAATCATCAGGGAAATGTATTTCAAAACCACAATGAGATACCACCTTAAACCTATCAGAATGGCTAAAATAAAAAAGACAACTCATAACAAGTGTTGGTGAGGATGTGGAAAGAAAGGAATTCTTGTACAATTTGGTGGGAATATAAATTGGTACAGCTACAGTGGAAAATGGTATGGAGGTTCTTCAAACAATTAAAAATAGAAATATCATATTATCCAATAATTCCACTATTTACACAAAGAAAATTAAAACATGAATTCAAAAGAATATATGCACTCCTATGTTTACTGCAGCATTATTTACAGTAGCCAAGATATGGAAATAACTTAAGAGTCCATCAATAGATGAATAGATAAAGAAGATGTGATAAAGGTGTGCTTGTGCGCATGCGCATGCATGTGCATGTGTGATGGAATATTATGCAGTCAAAAAAGGATAAGATTGTGCCACTTGTGGCAACATTGATGGACCTAGAGAGTATTATCTAACTGAATTAAGTCAGACAGAGAAAGACAAATAATGTGTGATTTCACTTATATGTGGAATCTAAAGAAGCCCAGATGAATAAACAAACAAGAAGCAGAATCAGACCTACAGAGAACAAACTGATGGTTGCCCGAGGGCATGGGATGAAGAGATGGGCAAAATGAGTGAAGGAGTATGGGAGATACAGCCTTCTGGTTATGGGAATACATAAGTCATGGCAATAAAAGGCACAGTATAAGTAAGATAGTTAGTGATATTATAATAGTGTTGTATGTATACATGTGGTGAGCATGGCATAATGTATACACTTGTTGAATCACTATATTGTACACCTGAAATTAATACAACATTGTGTGTCAAGTATACTCAAATAAAAAATAAAAAATAAAAAATAAATAGGTTCAACTTATTTTTTTTATAAATGATCCTCAAAAAGGTTAATTTAGGGGCACCTGGGTGGCTCAGTCGGTTAAGCGTCTGACTTCAGCTCAGGTCACGATCTCGCGATCTCGCGGTCCGTGAGTTCAAGCCCCGCGTCAGGCTCTGCGCTGATGGCTCAGAGCCTGGAGCCTGCTTCCGATTCTGTGTCTCCCTCTCTCTCTGCTCCTCCCCCGTTCATGCTCTGTCTCTCTCTCTCTCTCTTTCTGTCTCAAAAATAAATAAACGTTAAAAAAAAAACATTAAAAAAAAGGTTAATTTAAAATACAACTCATGAGACTATAAGACTAAATATGATATTTGAGGAACACAATATAAACACAAAATAAATCAGTAAAAATTCAAGTACTTGAAGAAAATATTTATGAAGTCAAATTTTCAATAGTCTTATTTATGGTTAGTCTTCTTACTTTTTAAAATTTGCTGTTTTTAAAAATGCTTTCCTATGAGGAAATTTTTAAGGTGATAAACTGTTTTGTATCATAACTGTGGTAGTGAAGAAATTGTGTTGTCAAAACCCAGAAACTGTATAAGGAGTAAATTTTACTGTATGTCAGCTAAAACAAAACAAAACCCCCCAAAACAAATACAAACATGTAAACACCCACCACCAGAATGTGAGACGAACTCAAAAGGAAATACAAACTGTAACAAATAAACCTAATTGAAATACAAATGAACATTACCATACTGAGAGGGGTGGAAGAGTAAAGAATAAACCTATGTTACTTTGCAGGACAGTATTTTGCCTGGGTAAAGACAAGAAGAATTGCACAAATTCCAGTATTTTAGTTAGTAAATGCTTCTCGCAGCATATGGATTAGCAACTCTATGTAGTAAGGTTCATTAAATAAGTAAATATATTTTAGCTAATGCAAATCAGATTTCTCACTGCTGGAGAATAAAGTTACAAATAAAGAAAGGCAGACTGGATTAAATACTTTGAAATCTGAGGCATTGATATAAACTCACTGTTTCTTAATATATGTATTCAAATAGATAGATACAGAAATAAAATTGCTGTGTATATTCATCGGGGTGTGTGTGTGTGTGTGTGTGTGTGTGTGTGTGTGTGTGTGTGTAAATAAGCCCTGTCTGCTAAAAGGGCCAATGGCCAATGACACCCCATTAGTAATAATTCCACCTAGCCCCCAGATCTTGGTATTTATGTGTCACACTCCAATATAAGGAACGAGGAATCCTGGAATATGTGCTTGATTCCAGAACTGAGACATGGAAAAAACAGGATTATCCTGGAACATCTTATGGTGTCAGAAAGTAAAGAAACACTCAAAAAAGGATGGAGTGGAGGCTCATGTTGAAAAACAATGGAGCCAATCTGAAAGAGCTCCCATTGGCCAAAGCTGGAATACTTTGAACTTTGAACAACAACAAAATAATAATAGTGTTCAGTTAATGACTCTGGAATAAAATTAAAATGGATGAGTTCATATTGTTATAAATACATTATTCAGTAAATAAAAAAATAAGGGAGAAGGGATAGCTCTTCCTTACAGAAGAATTCCAGCTCATAAATATTGAAGAGATGAGAAGAATAAAAAAATAATCATCAGGATATTACAGTAATAATTATTGCAGTCAAGAACCATCAGCTAGCTTCAATAAATGCTAAAATTTGTGGACTAATGTTTGAGGAGAAACAGGATATTTGCACAGGTTTTATTCCCTCAACCCCAAGATATTAATTACAAAGGGAATACCACTCTGGTGAGTACAACATTAGAAGAATGTAAGGAATAAAGTATAGAATAACTGACCATTGCTCTTCAAAAGTGTCAAGGTTATTATAAACAAGAAAAGACTGAGGAACTCTCATAGATTTTACAGGTTTACAGTTCTTTATACTGGAATTTATTCAAAGTGTTGACAAATCTGCAATCATAGCAGATTTGACACATATCTTTCAGGAATTGATGGATCACAAAAAAATATAAGGATTGCTCATTGAAGTATTTTTATAATAGCTGCTTTGAAATATTTTTCAAATAATTCCAACATCTGTGTTACCTGACATTGGCATCTATTATTTGTCTTTTTCCCAAGGGAGGTAGTAGAGAGTAAAATTATTTTGCAGGGAAAATCAGCAAGTCTTGATGGTTTTGTTTGCACTTCATCAGAGGTATATATGAAACAAGGGTGGAGAGAGAGGGTGAATAAAGAGGAAACATGTAGCCTCAACAAATTTTCAAGGCCTCTGGCTTGGATAACTGGGTAAATTTTGCTATCATTTGTTGAAATTGGTTGTAAAAGAGGACAGAAAGTGATGAACTTGTTTTTTTTAGTTAAAAAAATTTTTAATGTTTATTTATTTTTGAGAGACAGAGAGAAAGAGAGAGAGAGACAGCAGGAGCGGAGGAGGGGCAGAGAGAGAAAGGGAGATACAAGAATCCCAAGCAAGCTCCAGGCTCCAAGCTATTAGCAGAGAGCCTGATGTGGGGCTTGGACTCATGAACTGTGAGATCATCACCTGAGCTGAAGTCAGACACCCAACCAAGTGAGCCACCCAGGTGCCCTGATGAATTTTTTTTTATATATATGCAGAGGTTGAGATGCCTATGGGAAAACCACACCTAATAGGGGTATCCATCCAACAAGAAGTTGGGTGTTCAGGTCTGAGCTCAGAGAAAGAGATAGATATAGAAATATAATTTATGAATTCTTTTTGCACAAGTAGTGCTTAAAGCAATAAAAATGGTTTACAATCATTAACTAAAGAAGTTAGGAAGAGCAGAAGTCTTTCAGAGAGTAGATGGAAATGAGGAACCAACAGAAATTAATAAGGAATGGTTAAAGATGTAGGATGTCCAGAATGTGTGACAAAAGTCTAGGGAGTAAAGAGTTTCAAGAAAGGGAGAAATGCACATAAGCAAAAGCAGCAAAATAGCAGCTTACAAGAACATGACCAAAAGGGGTACTGGTCATGGTGACATTTGCCAGTTTCAGTGTCTTGGCAAAGACAGAAAAAGAGATCAATGGATTATGAAATAAAGAAAGCAATAAAGCAAAGAAGTGAAGTTAGTAAGTGAGGTCCACAGTTTCTTGAATCTTGGCTTAGAAGGGGAGAAATGAATGAGGCATATGGTAAAGAAGCATATGGAAGAAAGGCATGTGATTTCTAGACTTTGTAAAAAATACACTTCCAAATAACCATTTGTATTTGTTTCATCTCATATGACTAGAGTGCCATCTTAAAAAATGAGAATGGTCTGAGAAAATTTAGGCAACTAAAGTCCTAGTAATATGAAGCCACAAATAGATCTTTGGGAAGCCTAAATCCCTAGAGCTGCTGCTTGAAAACAAAAATTCTCCATTAATTTTTATTTGCTTTTGCCATGCAAACGCAGCCAGAAGTAGCTATGGCTTCAGAAATTAAAGGTAACCCCTGGAATCTCCTCTTGTACACACTGCAGGACATGGGTACAGACCACTTCCCTGTCTGAGCTCATTAATCAAAAGTGGGTGGCTGCTTTCACCTCCTGCCATGTCCCTGGTGGTCATCACACTGTTTAGAACACCAAATAGACCTACTACCAAGCAGAGATTTCCTTTCTCGCACCACATGTTAATAATAGCAACTGCATATTATGCTTGTTCCTCTCATTTCTTTCTTTTGCTGTTCTCAATATTGTTTATAATGTGGGTTCAATTAGTTTCCTCTACCCTTCTAGGAAGAAGCTGATTTGCTAAGGATACTCTGATTATCAAAAATAGAAATGCAACAACACAACTCCAAATCTGCAAGAAACCGTTTGCCAATTCAGAGAATGCTTTCATGCCATAAGTTTTCTAGTTTTAGGGAAACTACAGCATCATTGGACATTTATCTTTTTTCCAGAGCAAAGCATCCAACCTATAAAAGCCAAAAACATTTTTTTTCTATTTCCTCTCTGTCTCAGTCTTTTGTTTTAACAACAACAAAAAATTATTTCCTTCTTGACTTAGCATGGTAGTGGGTGATGGAGTATTTCTAATATTGATTATTGTCCCAAAGCCAACAGCTGTCTATAAAGGAACCAAAAAGGGAAAGAGCTGAATCTGGATCTCAGTTTTTCCTGATAACACCATCAGAGACGTCATCCTTGAATAGGAAGTACGGGCAGGATAATTCTGGTATTGTGTAGCTCTGCATTACTCAACCGCCCACAAAGGAACTAGGGTAATAATTTAATAATTAAAAACTGAGTGGATGAGAAAAGGATTTAATTTATATAATCGGTTTGACAGAAATATAAAAAAGGGACTTTGTGGGAGATCACAAACTGCTCCCAAAGTAGAGTTCCTATTAGCTACAAGCTGAATGGTGGTGACCCCAAAGAAAGCCTGTGTAATCACTTAACTCTCAGGAATTTAACATGTGGGACAAATTCCTACATACGTAAAAATTATCTTGCATGGAAAAAACAAATATACTAGATGAACTAGACCACTAAAGTGTCTTATTTACTTCATAATGTAGATTTTATGTAAACGTTGAGTTCACAGGTATAGCACTTGAAAAATTTATGGTGTGGTCCTCAAACCATAAACCATTTGGGCAAATAAGATTGGGGGAATAAATAAAGATTCAGGGTGTACAATCTTGGGAAATTTAGAGGAACTCCATTGTTTACTTTCACCCTAAACTGAGGAGCTTATCATTTGATTTCTAAAAATGTACTAATTGACAAAAGGACTTCAAGTAAAACATTACTCATTCTCTACAGATACTCTCTTGGTGTCTGAGTAACCATTTAGAGATAACCAGAATTATTCAGAATGGAAATTACTGTTTCTGTTTTATTTCTTAAAAATAAAAGCATATTGAAATAAAGGGCATTGCCATGTGAACTGCTCCTGAATTGAAGCAAATGCTTTGGAAATGATAAATTAAGACATCTATTTCTTATCATCATTTATAGATATTTGTAGAGATGGTCATAGCAAAACCTAATCTCCTGAGAATGTATTTCAGTAAATTATAAATAGCAAGAACAACAATAAAAGCAATGTGTGGCTGGAGAAGACAAGGCTCATGATTCAGGGAACTGGGCAACTTTCTTTCATAAACCACCAAAGCACAAGAAGACTTGAAGACTTAGGCTTAATGAGAGCTATTTATAGATAAAAAGTATATTGAGAAATTAGTTTGGCTTCTTTTAGGACATCAATAATTGGTCAATTGCTGGTCAGTGTCATATATATAAGAACTGTGGAATTGTGCTACAAGTAATACATAAAATATCTCATTTCATTTATTATTCAACATATATTTACTGAGTACCAACCACACTCTAGACACCGTTGTGGATGCCTAGGACACAGAGACAGAAAAACAGATGATACTAAATATTATGGAGACAATAAAGAGTCACATGACAAGCTGTAACTTGAGGGAGGAGGTTACTATGTGTAGGATGCTTGGGGAATGTCTCGGCATTTTGGTCTGAGTTCCAAAAAAGCCAGTCAAGAAGAAGAGCATTCCAGGCAAAGGCCCTGAATCAGGAAAGAATGTGACATGTTCCAGAGACTGAAGGCAGACTCCTTCTCCTCAGTGTGGCAGTTGGGATATTTGGATAAGATGTAGTTGGAAAGTTGGGCAGGGGCCAGAATATGTAGCATTTGATGGACTGTGGTAAGAAGTTTGGGATTTATTGTAAATGCAGTGGAAATCCTTTGATGATATGGTTCATGTTTTAAACAGGTGATTGTGGCTTCTCTGAGGTGAGGAAATCATCATGGAGAATAGTTGGGTGGCTACTGCAAATTGCCCAGGTGAAAAAATAGTGGCGGCTTGGGCTAGGCTCGTGGCAATGGAGAGGAAGAAGAGGATAGGTTTGGAATGACTTTAGAGGTAGAAGCATCAAGGTCCCCCTCCTCCCCTCATCCCCTAGTTTCCATTCTTTTTCTCAGTGATTTTCTTTAAGTCACTATGGGAGCTTGTACTAATTTTTCACCTTTTATTTTTTAAAAGGAGACAGTAGAGCATGGTGGATAAGAGTGATGTTCACATCTTTTAGGCAACAAGAATGTGGGTAGGCTACTTGGCCTCTTTCCACTTCAGTTAAATGATGAAAAAAAAGTGTCTATCTCATGTTATTGTGAAGGTTAAATGGGTTGGTATATAAAGAACTGTTGGAACAGCACTTAGCAAATTTGGGTGCTCCATAATTATTAGCAATGATTATAATTAGCCTAATAAAATGTTCTATATGAGACTTGTCTATAACAGCTCTTTGACAGATATAATGTTGAAATATCCAGTGATAACATGGACGAATTTTCAAATTAAATCAAACTTATTAAGCATTTCAAAATAATGAGGAAGGACTAAATTGAAGAACACACAAATGACCATAGGGCTACTTCTTCCATTGAACGGTAGGGAATGTGGAGAAGAATGGGTACATATACAGAAAGGTTGATAGATATGATGATGATGGAAAAATATTTACCTTGAAATAACCTTTCAGCAAATATTTATTAAATTCTTACTGTGTGCCAGGCATTAAATTACCACGCCTAGCCTAAGCAATAGAACTGAGCCATACAAAATCCCTGCTGCCTTGGAGTCTCATGCTAAGGAGTTTAAAGTGAAGTCATTAATGAGGTAGATGGGTGAGAGAGGAGATGAGAAAGGCTTGAAGAGAAAAAAAACCCAGAATACTCTAGGGAAATATAATAAATTTCTGATATTATGTTGAGTATATGAGTGTTAAATGAATTTAAAGTGTAGCTAATTTAGTCCAGTTGTATGATTTCTCTAGCAGCATGTGGCTGCCTAGTGTGTGCACAGAGAAGATGATAGCTGAGTTCAAGGAGCGTTTGGTTGGGTTTGGAGCAGATGACTTGCAAATGAGTGATATGATGAGTCATGGAATCCAAGCTCAGGCAATCATCACAAGAAGAGAGGGTGTTGGACAGGGAAAATGATGAGACTTAAAAATTCAGAGTCTAGAAGAGGTAAATGAAGAATTCTGGTAGGAGTTATAGAGTGGGGCAGTTGGGGGAATGAAGATTGTAGTCACAAAGGGTTATTTGAGGATTCTAAAGGTGATTTACTGGTGATAAGGTGCTGAGGGCAATATAGAAGTGTGAAACTTGAGATGAAGGGGGGGGCAAAGTTGTAGGTAAATCAGGAAATTTGATCCCAAGGTGTTAGATGGGTCACCCAGAAGCTGTTGAAACCATTGGCAAAGATAACATATTGGGGCAGAGATGGAAGGAGAGGAAGGGAACCAGAAATTCAGACTCAAGTATCTATCACACCCACATAAATGAGGAAGCAGGCCACATGAAAGCTCCAGTTGAGTGTTGCCAGGCAGGAATATATACTCAATATGGCCAGAGTTCATGATTTTTTTCCAGATAAGCCAGAAATTTGGATTTAATTTATATAAACTTTCCCAATTTTGAATGTTGGCTATTAATTTAATTACAAATCCTGGGCAGCCCAGATAAAACATATTTTCAGGCCTGATTTGGCCCATAGACTTCTACTTTGCCACTAGTGAGCTGAAGCCTTCACTGGAAAAGGAGGGGTAACTGGCACTCTGATATAAGCATCATTGAGAAGGAGTAACACGTGTTACAAGGCCATTTTGTGGCAGTCTTGATGAAGAAAAACCACAACCACTCTGTAATCACGTCTGAAAATAGACAAACCATGAACATTGTCTAAGCTAAATAGTGAAACATTCCCCTGGCATAATATGAATGAGTATTAGTTTACTAATTACATATTTAGCCTTGCTTCATTTCTTCTAATTTATAGATAAGATTTATTAAGATATCCAGCCCTAGAATTTTGTAGTCAGACAACATGCAATCCAGAGCAAAACCCTGCTTGTTTGGACGTGCCCAACACGTGCTCCCACTACTTGCTTGAACAAACCTAGTAATAATCAAATTCTAATAATAATCAAATTCTATAGGACATTTGTAAGACCTCCCTACTGAGATGTCCTATAGTTCCCCATGGTATGTAATCTTCCATTGGGAACAAATCAATAAACTAAACTTTGATCAACTGTAGGTGTGTTCCTGGTATTCTTTGGCCAGAGGGCAAAAGGCCACATGACCAAGGCTTTCATCTTATAAAACCTTTTCTCCTATTATAACATTCAACTCCCATCATTTCAATTACCATAAGAGCTGTGGACAAATGTGGATTCATTGTCAAAAGAGATAGAAAGAATAAGTTTCATCTTAACTGACCTCAGAAATATCACCTTAACTTCTACGTTTATGTCTGTGATGGTTTGAAACCTTATGACACATTACAGAACCAGAAAATGAAAAGTTTTCAGATAGATTTTCATTTTACTTGAGTTTTGGCACTAACGATCTCATTGGAACTTTCCTATATCCACCATTAATTAATTCAGAGATTTTTTTAACAATAAAAAATTTCATGTATTAATTAGGATAAAAGTAAAGGTCAAACGTTCTAAGACAAAGTCAACAATAATTTGTCATCAATTGGCTCTATTGGATAAGGAAATGCATTCATTTCCTCATTCAACAGTATTTATTGTGAATTTATTATGTGAAAGGTATGTTATTGTTACTGGAGATATAATGATGAACAGAGCATATAGTTCATAATATCCCAAGGATCAGCATAGGGAATGAGAAGACAGATACACAAATAAAATATTTTCAGGTGATAGTAAGTACTATGAAAAATATAATGTAAATTAAGGAGCTAAAGAGAGAGGGAGGGGAGCAAATAGAGAGCTATTTTTAATAGGATAATCAGGGAATTAATCAGTGGTGACATCTGAATAGAGACCTAACTGGTATGAATGAGTATAAGGGTCCTGGTGTGCAAATGGTCCAGTATTTTTGTGGCAAGAGAATGGTGGCCAAAAGGTAGATGATGAGGAGTGGTAGGTGATGAGTTAAGAGAAGTGGGTAGGGGACAGGACATGTTAAGGATTTGGACTTTATCATGGGTGAGATGGGAAGATATCAGAGGGATTTAATGAGGGAGATTATGTGGTCTGATTTACAATTTTAAAAGATCAGTTTGGCCGTGTGTGGAGATAGGAGAAGCAAGAGGGGACACAGGGTGATCATTTAGGAGATGATTGAAATATTTGATGTTAGAAGGGATGGTAGGTTGTACTAAGTCGGGGAGCAAGGGAGGTGGTAAGAAATGGTCAGACAGGAAATATTTGAAAGGGAGAACTAATGTGACTTGCTGATGCATTAGGAGTGAGGTGTTGAATCAAAGGAATCAAGGTGGGATGCCTGGGTGTCACTTAAGCGTCCAACTCTTGGTTTCAGCTCAGGTCATGATCCCATGGTTCATGAGTTTGAACCTTGCAGGCTGGCAGTGTGGAGCCTGCTGGGGATTCTCTTTCTCTCTCTCTCTCCCTCCCTCCCTCCCTCCCTCCCTCCCTCCCTCCCTCCCTCCCAGGGACTTCCTGCTCTCTTTCTCTCTCTCAAAATAAATAAATTAAAAAAAAGAGAATCAAGGCTGATTCCTAGGCTTTGACCTCAGTAATAGTGAATGATGTGGCGTTATCCATTGAAACGGGGGACAATTCAGGGAGGAGTGAGTTTGGTGGGTAGATGGACTTCTCCTCGGTTATGGTGTATTTATGGGGTTTAGAGGGTATATGGTATGTTTATAGAATGTTACAGGGCTATGCCTAATGTTGGAACACAAAGGGGAAGAAATATTTGTTTACTTTAGTATATGGAGTATGAGGCCATTGTCTCTTAGTACTCTAAGGAAAGTTAGTCACCCCATCACAAAGATGTAAGCTTATTCATCAGAAAGCAGTCCAAATCTACCTACTTAGTTCCATGTAAGAGGTCTCTTCCAGGTTTTTTAAAAAAAATTTTTTAACGTTTATTTATTTTTGAGAGAGAGAGAGAGAGAGAGAGACTGAGCACAAACGGGGGAGGAGCAGAGAGATGGAGACACAGAATCTGAAGTAGGTTCCAGGTTCTGAGCTGTCAGCATAGAGCCCGACATGGGGCTCAAACCCACCAACTGTGAGATCATGACCTGAGCCGAAGTTGGAGTCTTAACTGAACTGAGACACCCAGGTGCCCCTCTTACAGGGTTTTAAGGACAAAGGCCTATTATAACAGATCCTATTTAATAATGTCTAAGTCTTTTCTCCATTCACCATGACCTCCCTATTGTGCCTGGTTAGTAGGAATTCCAGGCATATTTAAAAGATCTCTAGGCATGACTATCCCATAGATTTAATAAGCATTTGTCTTTTCCTTGCCTTCGGATTCCTGTTTCCTACAGACATCGTCCTCTGGTGTCCTGCCTCCACCTGGAGGTTATTTATGTTCTGCTTAGGGAATGAGAGTTGCCACGGCAGTAATACTGCAGAGCAGTGTTCCAAAAAAAATGAGGAACTTTTGAAAGATCTGTGGATTTAGAAGTGAGAACTTTACATCAGAGAAATTGAAGCAGAACAAAGGAGACTAAGGCACAGGGAATTTAGACCTGAAGAAAGGCTAGTCACGGAATTGCAGGTGCTGGAGTCCAGGAAACACAGGGCTAGGTAGTAGGTCAATTGACTGTGAGGGAACAATTGATCTAAATTAAAGTACTAGGTCTGGAGCTTAGAAAAGGAATAGCCCTACTTCCCTAAAGACTTAGGGAAGTCTCTTGCTGAGAAAGAGCTTAATTTGGACTTGTAGAGACAACCAATAAGAAAGTATAATTATACTAGGAGTGGGGCCCAAAGGTAGGACCTTTTTAATGAAAGGGAGTGAAACAGAAACTCAAAGAATTTGTTTGTGTTCAAACTAATTGTGTTATGGAAGGCCTATAGCAAACCTAACCTCCATGCCATCCATGTTTCAGACAAAACCATTCTTCCCACATAGGTCTAGGAAGATTAGCTCAAATGCCCATCACAGGACATGTGGAAAGTTTTGCCATTCACGATACACTTCTGCAGTTTCTCAGCACGCTTACCTTCTCACGGTCCTCTTTGATTCTAAGTTCTTGCTGCTGCTAAACGAGTAATTTAATAAAGCCGTTAGAAAAGAGCACACACTCTGGAGTCAGACTACCTCGGTTCAAATCTTCTTTTATCACTAATTGGCTGGGTATCCTTGGGCAAACTACTTAACCTCTCTGTGCCTTAGTCTACAGTTTGAAAAATGGAGTCCTTCCTTGTACCTACAGGATTGTAATTAAGATTTAAAAAATCGATATATGTAGAGCTTTTAAAGCTGTGCCTTGTGTGTGTTATTACTCAGTTTGTGATGCCATCTTGCTGCGCTTTGATTTCATGCCTTCTTGTATCTCACCAAAGATCCATTCACATGAAATCATTGAGTATGTAGCAAAGATTACTGGAGCAGTACTCTCCAATAGAAATATAGTGTGAACCAACTACATAATTAAAAATTCCATAGTAGCACATTTTAAAAAGATAAATTAACTTTAATAGTATGTTTTATTTAATATGTCCAAAATACCAATATAATCAGTTTTGACCAATAAGATATTATTATTAATGAGATTTTAAAACTTTCTTCTTATTCATATAGCCTTCAAAATCTAGTGTATAGTTTACACTTGGAGTGCAGTTCAATTCTTTCCAGTCACATTTCAAGTACCGAACAGCTACCTATAGTAGCCATTATATCGGACAATGCAAGTCTAGGGAGCCAGGCAACTTACATTTAATTATTAGATATCTTTGTTTCCAAAAGTCTCTCCCCTGAGGAACTTTTAAAGGCCCTGGCATTCTGTGGAATGTCCTGGCCTCTTGATATCAGTCTGGTTTCTCTATCTTTTCTCCCCTGCCTGTGTTTTCAGGACCAAAGAGAAAGAAATCAGAAGGAAACAAATGCACCCAATGATTATGTAGAGCAAGTCAGCTTTCCTCAGCCCTGAGCTCAGATCCTAGCCTCTCCTTGAAAGACAGACAGTCCTTGATTTGCGCAGCATTGTATTAACTCAAACTTGCACATACCGGAACTGTGTATTTGCTTTGCACATTGTTTTGATAACTGAGCTGGGACTGCCTGTAGTACTTCTAAGGTTTTGATTTCTTTTATTTAAAAAAAATTTTTTTATGTTGATTTATTTTTGGTTGTTGATTGATTTTATTTTTGAGAGACAGAGACAGGGGTGGGGGAGGTGCAGAGAGAGAGGGAGACACAGAATCCAAAGCAGGTTCCAGGCTCTGAGCTGTCAGCACAGAGCCCAACGTGGGGCTCAAACTTACCAACCATGAGGTGGTGACCCAAGCAGAAGTCGGATGGAGGATTAATTGACTGAGCCACCCAGGCGCCCCAAGATTTTGATTTCTTAGACAAAGACTAATCTTCTTCTGGTCTCTATGTGGGGAGTAGGTGGGGACAATGATTTTGTTCTTTTGGTTATAATTAATTATTTACGATCTGAGGTTTTTGTGCACAGATTTAAATTCTCTTGTTCCCATATATTGATTTAGTGTGATTTATACTGCTGGGGAAACACTAGACAAAGGATTCCATTGCAGAAATAAAACAGTGTAGTATTCCCAGTTTCAAAGAAATGCCATTTTCTTCCCCCCTAGGGTCAGAGTGGCAGAAAGTTGCCCAAATAGTAGGAGGGAGTCCCCCTGGGGCTTCCTTAGGTTTATCCATTTTATCATTTGTTATTTTCAGAGGAAATTTAAGATTGTAAAAGTAATTGAAAAATCTCTATTTTAATACCTGAAATAAATTTTTGAGTGTCATAGTTTGTAATCAATCAAACTTAAGACATGCTTTAAAGGATAATGCATGATCAATGAGTCAATCAATCAAATTAACAACAAACTTTTACTTAGAGCTTTTGTGTTGAATGAGGTACCAGAAGATGAAATCTTGAAGTGATAGCATTCTACTGTTCATTGAAAAGATCCTTGATATAGCAAAAGCTAACTTCATTATAAATGTATTTCATTTCTAATGGATTTATTATTATGCCTCCTCAGGAAATTCTTGTGGCCAGACTCATTTGTCTTTGCTCAGGTAGAGTATAACTGATGGCCCAGAATTTTTATATCAGAAAAACCAATGAATCCCATGCTTTGACACATTACCAGTCCAATGAAAATCCATGTATATAGTTCATATTATATCTTTCTAGAATGAATGATTGAGCAACTATATCACTTCACTCTGGTACCATAATATATAAACAAATTTATTGTAAACATAAGAGATATTTTAAAATACTATCATTATTATTATAAGAGGTTATGGAAATATGCTTTGATAAAATCTGTAACTGAGATTTTTTTGAAGAAAATATTTTGGGGAGAAGCATTATTCTATTTGTGGTACTCATGATCTCTGTCAACATTTTTTTTTCCCCTCTCACACATTCATCTGAGACTCAAAAGTGAAAGAAACCAGTTGAGATAAAGAGGAAAACTAGCCATACAGTGCTCTGACATTTTATCTACTGGACATGCAGAAAGAATCTACACAGTGGAATGTTTTTTCCCTTGAAAAGCTTTTTCATTTTCCTTGCTTCTCTGCCCTGCACTGTGTAAACAATTCCTAATCACTAGCTAGGTCTGATCTCTCTCCTGAGCTCAGGTCCTTCATTCCCCACTGCCAATGGACATTTGCACTTGGACCACATTAATGCTCAGCATGTTTACAGCATGTCTACAGTTGAATTCCCATTCTTCCCACCTACTATTTCAATGGTAACCATTCTCCAGCTTACCTTGACTGGAAACTGCAAATTCACTGCTGAAGTCTGTTTTTCCCTCTAACCTCTATCTGTCAGTCAGTTGATCCAGTTGTTTCTTTGAAAAGTCTTTAGCAGCTTCCTGTTTATTCTGCCCTTCTTCTAGTTGAGGCTCTTATCCCATATATGTGAACCACAATAACTTTCCCATCTGGCTTCCTTGTGGTGTGTGTTTTCCTCCTTCGGCTTGTTCTACTGCTTCCACCATAATTAGTATATTAAAATAACCAGAGGGAATACAGACAGTTTGAGACCAATCATGAGAAAATAGGACCAGAAAGGGTGTGGCTGATGAATGCTGTAGGACAGCCAGATAAAAGGTCAAATTCAAAGAAGCATAGACAGGGTGGAAAGATCAGTGGTTTTTATAGGTTGAGCAGGGAAGAAGTGGAAGCTCAAAAGGTTCTGGTGAGTCAGGAAGGATCAGGTGGTGAGACAGTTAAAGTTCTAGAAAAGGAAGATCTTGAGTCTCAATGTCAGAAACAGAAATAGTACAAGGGACCAGGCAGGATAGCTATTGCATCCCAAATAGTTGGTTAGTTCCCTCAAGGCTGGAACTATTTGCTAAAGATCTTAGCACCGTCCTTTCTTTACTAAAGCATGTCTCACACACACACACAGAAAGTTTTAGTCTCAGCTCTGTTTACTTTCCCTACTGCTGCTGGATTACCCTGGACCTGTTGTTGATAACCATAACCAGAAGCAGTGATAGGATTGGGCATGAACTTTAACCCTTAAACAGATTCACTCTACTACTTTTACCTAGAGGCCCCCTCTATAGGTGGTAATTCCTAACTGTATTAATTGTATTAATTAGCTACCTTTTAGTAGCTTCCTATTCTCAACCAGATGAAGTTCAAACTCCTTATCTTGGTATTCAAGGCTCTTCAGACACTGAATCCAAACTAATTAATTCTCTATCCTGCTAACATCTAGTATTTCTGTCTAAATGCTCTTCTCCTCTGCTTTGTCTGTCAAGCTTTATCATGTTGATCTGGAGTCAGACTGAATGGAATGAAATCTTTGTTTTACCATTAACTAGCTTTGTGATGTGAGAAAATTACTTAACCTGTCTAAGTTGTAATTTCCTCCTGTGTAAGAAAGTAATGATAATGTACCTATGTCATACAGTTTTGATACAGATTAGATGAGATAATAAATGGAACACATTTGGTATACTTGCTGGGACTTAGTGATAATGTCAGTAATAAAAATGTTAAGTGGATAGTATTGCCCCAAACTTACTCATCTTTCAAAGTCCAAATCAAATACTACTAGATAATATGCTGTGCTGATAAAGAGTATGGGTTCTGGATTTGCATCCTAGCTCTGCCACTTAAACTAGTGATAAAACTGTGCAAATTTCTTCACCTCTGCAAATGGTAGTAATAGTATTTCCTACTTCATAATTTTGTTACTCAGTTCTGGTAGAGGCTAAAGCCTGACCATGGAACATAATGTGACTGAGTTTTTCAAACTGCATTATTGACTAGTGTTATCTGAGCTGCTGAAGCATAAATTAGACAGGAGCAGCAACATTCTCTTACAATATGGTAATGGCTATTGGATATTGGGTCTGAGGAGGTCCAGAGGCATAAGGAAATTGCATAAGCAGGTGGTTCAGATTCATATTATTGGCTCTATTGCTTTGATGCCTCTCTCTCATCTCATATCTTTAGCATCACAGAGAATTTCTCTAATTCCTGGAGGAGGGAAAAAAAAATGTGGGCCTGGCTTACTCGTGTATCTGCATGGTATACTGGCACCAGGCAGGAGTAGATGCTCTTGCACTGAAGCCTTACTTAATGGAGGCTCCAAAAGACAGGGGTAAAATTTGATATATATAATTTCAATAGGCAGAACTTTAGGTCAGACTGGTAACTCACTTTGGAAAGTGGGTATGGAAAAAGAGAGCCTTAGTCACAGATCAAAACTTATTTGTGGCCAGGGGCTACTGGGCAGGCCAGAGGATCAGGCTCTTGGAGATATATATATAACTGGAAAATTGAAGATAAGAAAAGATATATACTTGGATCTCCTAGAAGGGCTTTTTCCTCTTTGAGGAATGTTTTTCCCCATGATCTTCACATGACTTCTCATCTTTCAGAAGGAATGTGTTTGGAACTCAGGGGTTCTCTTGGGTGCCTGTTTATACTTCCTTGTCTAATAGTTCTGTTCAAAGGAAAATACCAACAGACCCAAAATGACAAGGCCACCAAATACTTAGATCCTACAGGTCACACTTCCACATAAAAATCCCTCTGCAAGCACCTTGGCTGTAAAAGAAATATGGACTGTGTAGTGGAAGAAGGCAATTTAGTTTCTTGACCAGCTATAGGAGTGGGGACTGAAACAGCCATGTTTTACATTAATTGATAATTTTGTGATCCCTCTTTTTTTTGCCTTATTACTTAATATAGAAAATACTGGTGATTTCTAATGTTTGAAATGTGGTAGTATAGCCAAATTGTCAACTTATGATGAGTGTTTAGTCTCCTAGGTTGAAGGTATAAACTTTTTAACCAGATGAAGGACAAACATAGATGCTGAAGAACAAACGCAGTAGACTTTGATGGGTGGCATCTATTTATTCTTCTGAAATCACACTGCCTTCCCCCCACTCTACATCTTAAGAAGCTGACCTCTCTAGATTATATCCTTAGCCAGAGCTGTAACAGAGTCCAAGACCAGTGTTTTATCCACTAAATCATACATAGTTGCCTCCTCCTGAAGATGCCTTTGTTCTCTCACTCAAGGATAGGAGACCCAAGTTAGCTGTGATGGAGCAGCTGAGGTACCCTGTGGCAGTGTCCAGCAACAGTGGATGCATCTAATGCCAGTGATGGTCAGGTACCATGATGATATCAAGCGATACGACTGGTGCATAGCTGTGTCTGGTGGTGATGTCCTGGATTATTCTTCCTGATGTGCAGCCCTCAGAGCCTCCTTGGTTCCAACCTGCTCCTTCATCTTTCTGCCAATTCTCTGAGCTACTAGGTATCTTTAAAGTGATCCAATAAATTCATTTTATTTTTTTGTTTTAGACTGCCAGATACAGCTTATATTCTAGATGGTGGAAGGGTGGTGTCAACAAGCAAAGAAATAAGCAAAAGGAATATCAAAAAGTGATGGTTATATATAGAAGGCTCAAACAGGTTTACTGAGATATTATTTCATATCAGGTGTTCTGGGAAGACCTCCATGTGGAGATGATATTTAAGATGAGATCTGAAAGATAAGAAGGAACCAGTCATGTGAAGATTATGAGCAAACACGTTCTTTAATAAGGAAGCAGTTACTTCATAGGTAGCTTCAAGGTGGGGAAACAAACTCAGTATGTTTGAGGTACCAAAGACAGAATAATTGACAGAGAAATATGAAATGCTAAGAAGGGAAGGATTACAAGGCTTTAATGCCCATGGTGAGGAGTTATTCTAAGTGTGATAGGAACCCATTACAGGGTTTTAAGTGGGAGAGTGATGTGATGGCGTTTACATTTTAAGACCATGCTTGGATTACTGTTTGGAGAATTGACTGAAAGGGGAGAAGAATGAAAATAAGGAGATTATATGAATTAGGGTCATAGCCTAATGATCTCATCTCAGAAGGTTCAAGAAACTTTAGTGAAGGAATTACTTATAGAAGAGTGGGGAGGTTCAAGGCAATCTGCAAATCTATTAAAGCACCAAAAGACTGGCAACAGCAGAAAGCTTCAGGCCTCCCTTGGCCTGAAAAAGAAATGGTAAGAAATCATGGAACCAGAGCTCTGGGAGAGTCAGAGCTGCAAGAAGTTGTTCCACAGAGACTGTAGTCAAGGGGAGATATATCTTCAGCCACAAATGTAGTGCCAAAGAAGGATGGAAAGGAAAAGAAATACCTTGGCTTTTCTTTTACTTTCTGATTTTCTGCTGGTGTTTCTTTGACCAGAATCTGGCTGGCAAAGGAGTCTGGATGTTGTAGTCTGTAGAGCTGGACTTCTGGGGTACAGAGCAGGACACAGAAAGATTTAGATTAGATCCAGAGAAGGTGGTGGGATGATAAATAGAAATAACTAGCACAGAAACCAATTAGGAGGCTAATTGCAGCAGCCCAAATGAGAACAACCTTAGATACTTTTAGGGACTTTTAGTGCAAATAAATAGAAGTGGATGAATTTAAGGCATTCTCCAAAGATAGAAAAAATGGGACCTGTTCACTTGACCAGATATGGGGATGGGTGAAGGAAGGGAAGGAGGAAAAATCAACAATCAATATTATTTTACTGTGAAACACAAATAGTTGTACCTAGGGAAGATTCTGTGGGTAAAAAGCTAAGACCAGAAAGATGCTCCCTGGATATCTCATAGCAAATAGGCTCTCTGGGGTTTTAGATTGAGTGTACTTGAGTTAGAGACATGAAACATCCAATAACAATTTATTAGGAAGTGTGTTAGCCCATATGGTAAAGTAGGGTGGTTCAGCTCCTTCCAGAGAAGTCTTAAGGATGACATTGAGATTGCTGGCTCAAACTGGATTATTAATTTATCACATTTTTTTATAATTGCATAAATATGCTTCTCCTACTAGCTGATTCAGGGCAGGGACTGGATCTTATTTATCATGTTTTATCCAGTTCTTAATCCATTGTAAGGGTTCGTAGAGTAGGAATGGAATAAATTCTTGCTAAATCATCCTGAGTTGACTTTGAATAATAATAATAATTAATAATAAAATAATAATAATAGTAATAAAGTGTTCTTATTTAGTTATTATGGCAAATAGTAGAGACCATTTAAATACTACTTTCTCTTTTTCTTATGTTTTCATTTACTTTCATTTGGGTCATTTTTTTAGATGTAAAAATAGTTGAATGAAGCAGAAGAGAAGAGACTCAGATATTAAATGTTGAAGTAGGAACTTGCTTTACCTTTTGCAGGACATTTTTGTCCTCCTAATTTGCTTTCTTCTTTTGATTGAGAATAGATAAAAGGACAAAGATGGAGAGGACGGAGACAAAAAGCAGTGGGGATGATGTATAACCCGAAGTGAAGGGAATATAGAGAAGATGAAGAAGGGAAAGGAGAGTGGGGGCCAAGAGAGGAGGGAATAAAAGCAACAAGAGAGGAGCTGAGGAGTCTGTCACTTTTCCTGTGACTCCATTCCCATTGTTGTTGGTTTACATTCAAACCCACCCCGCAAACACAATTTAAACATGAAATCCTTAATGGAACAAGAAACTCTTGGGTGCATGCAGGTGGTACATCTAGATGAAATGACTAAGTTAGAACTAATAGCCTTTCAATTTTGGTTTCATAGCTTCAATTTAAATGCTCCTGCTGTGCTTTTGAGGTCTAAATATAGTCAGCATATCTGTTCCATAGCTTCTAAGTTATTAAGTGTAGATTTGTCTCCATGTGACCATGCTACCAGCTGTCTCCCCTGGGCACCCTGTGGAGAAGTATATTCGGTAAATGTGGGAGTGGAGAGAGGCATGCAGGTGTGAAGGTCATTTACAACTTGAGCTTCTATGGGTCAGAGAGGGATTATTTTTCCCCTTTCCCCTCTTTTATGCACTGTAGAAAATTAAAGCAAAAGGATATTTACAATCCAGGTAACAATGTTAATGGCCGCATTGCTCAGCATTCAGCTGTGAACAAAATTGTCTAGCTATATAGTTGGAATCCACCCTAGTGAATTTATGTAGAAAAGAATTTATTCTAGCATATCAAATGGCTTACAGAATTGTTGGGTGGGATGAAGCAACGAATAATATGTTGTGCTTTCAGGAATGAATCCCAAAGCCACATGCAATATTGGACCTTTAAAGATGTTGCTGCTTTTTCTGTGATCAGGAAGCTGTTGATTTCAGCTCAAACCACCATTGCCACAGTCAGGATAGTCTATGATTAGGAAATTCTTGCTACTGCTGACAGAGCTGGAACCACACCACCTCCTACAATCTGTACCTATACCTGTAAAATGGATGGCTCGTATGCACCATTCATTAAGGTGATGACTGGAACCTTTGTAACCTTTTCAAATATAGCCAATGGAAAACAAATGTCTCCAAAATCTTGGTTGACAGCAAAAACAAAAACAATACCAGAAAAAGAGGAGAAGAGAAGAGTGGCATATTTCTCACTTTTGTTTTTCACTTTTAGGCAAGTTACTCTTACTTCCAAAACTACATCACCTTCAGGTTTTGGCAGTAATTTCTTCAATATGACACCAAAAGCACAGGTAACAAAACTGAAAAGACAAACAAACAAAACAAAACACAACAAACGGACAAAAACGAATAATCAACAGAGTAAAAAGGCAATCTACAGAATGGGAGAGATTATTTAAAACCATATATATGATAAGGGGTTAATATTCAAAACATATAAGAAAGTCCTACAACTCCTTTTAGCAAAAAGCAAAAAACAAAACAAAATAAAAAACCCAAACAAACCCTTCAAATAATTCTCTTAAAAAATGGACTTGAACAGAGATTTCTCCAAAGAAGGCATGCAAATGGCCACCAGGTATATCAAAAAGTACTCAACATCTCTAATCATCAGGAGATGCAAATTAAAGCCACAGTCAGAAATCACCTCACACATCTGTTAAGATGGTCATTATAAAAAAAAAAAAGACCCAGAAGATAATGAGGGTTGGTAAGGATTTGGAGAAATTGGAACCTTTGTATACTGTCAGTAAGAACATAAAATAATGCAGCTGCTAAAGAAAATAGTCTAGAGGTTCCTCAAACAATTAGAAATAATTACAAATTTAGGGGCACCTGGGTGGCTCAGTTGGTTGAGCATCCGACTTCAGCTCAGGTCATGATCTCACAGTTCATGGTTCGAGCTCCGCATCAGGCTCTGTGCTGACAGATTGGAGCCTGGAGCCTGCTTCGGATTCTGTGTCTCCTTCTCTCTCTGCTCCTCTCCCGCTCGCACTGTCTGTCTCTCTCTCTCAAAAATAAGTAAACGGTAAAAAATTTTTTAAAAATTACAAATTTAAAATATGATTGGCAATACCATTCCTGGGTATTTATTTCAGAGAATTGAAATTAGGATTTCAAGGCGATATTTGCATTCCTGTGTTCATTGCAACATTATTCACAATAGTCATGAGGTGGAAACCACCTAAATGTCCTTCAAGGATGAACGGATAAAGAAAATGTGATTAAATGTATCTATCTATATACAATGGAATATTATTCAGCCATAAAATAGAAGGAAATCTCGTCATCTGCTCCCACACTGATGAACCTTGAGGACATCATACTAAGTGAAATAAGCCTGTCACAGAAAGACAAATACTATAGTATTCCATTTACATGCGGGATTTAAAGTAACTGAACTAATTGAAGCAGAAAGTAGACTGGCGATTGCCAGAGATAAGAGGGAGAAGGAAATGGGGAGTTGCTGTTCAATAGTTAGAAAGTTTCAGTCATGCAAGATAAAAAAGTTCTAGAGATCTGCTGTGCGACATGGCTCTTATACTCTGCTTATATGGTCTTAGCAATACTGTACTGTACATTTAAACATTTGTCAAGAGAATTGATTTGATCTTATGCATTTTTTTACCACGATAAAAAATACATTTATGAGCTATATTCTATGTGCTAGGTACAGTGTGCTAGAGGATAGATAACCACAGGGAAAACAAACAGAAACAAAAATGTGCTGTCACCGTTCTGGAAAACAGTGTGGAGGTTCCTCAAGAAAATTGAAAACAGAACTACCTCATGACCCAGCAATAGCACTGTTAGGAATTTACCCAAGGCATACAGGAGTGCTGATGCATAGGGGTACATATACCCCAATGTTTATTGCAGCACTTTCAACAATAGCCAAAATATGGAAAGAGCCTAAATGTCCATCAACTGATGAATGGATAAAGAAGATGTGGTTGATATATACAATGGAATACTACTTGGCAATGAGAAAGAATGAAATCCTGCCATTTGTGGCAACGTGGATGGAACTGGAAGGTATTATGCTGAGTGAATTAAGTCAGTCAGAGAAGGACAGATATCATATTTTCACTATGTGGATCTTGAGAAACTTAACAGAAAACCATTGGAGAAGGGGAGGGGAAAAAATAGTGTCAAACAGAGAGGGAGGGAGGCAAACCACAAGAGACTCTTAAATACATAGAATAAACTGAGGGTGGATGGAGGGGCCATGGGGGAGAGGGGAAATGGGTGATGGGTATTGAAGAGGCCATTTGTTGGAGTGAGCAGTGGGTGTTGTATGTGAGCCAATTTGACCATAAATTATATTAAAAAAGAAAAAAAAGAAAAAAAATGTGCCGCCAGCCCTCACAGGACTCTTGGTATCTGGTAGAAAAGGATTTAAAAAAGAGCAGTTATATAGGATGAATAATTCTAGAGATCTAATGTATAGCATAGTGACTATAATTAATAATATTGTATCAAATACTGGAAATTTGCTGAGAGTACGTTTCAGGTGCTCTCACCACACACACACACACACACACACACACACACACACATACACACACACACACACACATACACACACACACAATAAATATGTGGGATGATATTCTAATTAGCTTGACTGTGGTAATCATTTTACTCTGTATGTATATATATATAGGTATGTAGATATATATATGTATATGTATATATATGTATATGTATATCTATATGTCTGTATATCTATGTATATACAGACATATAGATATATCTGTATATAATACAGATATATATATCTATATATATAGATATCTCAAATATATATATCTATATATATCAAATCATGTATACCTTTAATATATAAAATTTTTATTTAAAAATAAAATTTAAAATGAACCAAAATGAAACCTTATAGTTGCTATTAAAATAACTAAGCCACTTAAACAACAATGAAATCACCTTTCAGAATCCTACACTCAAGGGATTGTGGGAAATACAGACTTTAGCTTTCTAGCTTCTGTAGTAAATAAAGGGAAGGTATGCTAGGAGGTGCTAGATGATGACTAGGTAAACCAACTCACTATATCCACTACAATATGTCAATTTCTGGTCTTTGCATTTGGGGCAGATGTTAGTACACATAGGATGCAAATAAATTTCCAAAGGAGTATTCAGATGGCAATTTAGAGTGTAATAGAGAGGAGAAAAGTGTGAGCCTCAGAATAGGACAGGCCTGATACTCATTATCTTTTTGACCCAGGGCAAGCCATTGAACCTGAGTTTTCCCATCTGTAAAATAGAGATCATAAAACTTATCTTGCAGTATTATACAGAGGATTAAATGTAAAGCTTCTGGCATATTGTGAGTGTTCAATAAAGTTACTGCTGTGTTGTTTTAATGACAAAGAGGAATGTTTAAGGTTAAAATTAAGTTTTAAAACTTGAGATTATTTCTAGTTCTAATGGAATCTCTGGAAATTGAAATTCTTTGTATAAGACACATTTTCTTTGGAATCAGCTACTCTGCTTGGGTTAACAATGCAAACTTCATGTGCATCATATCCACACCCTCTTGCAATGTGATTTTGTAGCTCCTCGTATCAAGAGCCTATCTGTTCCTGCCTTAAATCTGGGCTGGCTTCATGCCTTGTGTATACTAATAGGATATAGCTGCAAGCAGGTCGTGCCCATTCTCCAGAGGCCTTGAATGCTTCCATCTGTTCCCTGGGAAGCCTGCCCCCACCATGGGAACGCAAGCCTGCTGGGGGATGGGAAACTGAGCAGAGGGCAGTAGTTACAGTTGAAGACCCCCTTATGCAGGCCCCCAGTCTGCTCTCAGTTGGACACATGAATGAGCCTCTTTGTGACCAGAAGAGTCACTCAGCTGACTCCATCTAAATTAGCCATCCACAGACTTTTGAACAAATCAGTGGTTATTATTTTAAACCACTAAATTTTTGTGTTGTTACCAGCACAAAAACTAATTCAATAGGTTACTATCATTATTATTTTGGGAGATGACCGGAAGGGAAGTTGTTCAAGGAAAACCCTTTTTGTAGATTTGTATAGTCTTCCACTCCCACCCAAACCAAATTGAACATCGTTATGCTCTGAGAGCTTTGCATTGACACTGTTTCTCCTTTCCGTCTGTCTCCTTGCTACCAACTGCCCCTAGGACCTCCATCACCATTTCCCACTTTATCAGGACACCCTTGCTGCCTACTTCCCAATATTTTGGCTTACATATCTTCTGCCTTTTTTAAAGTGCAACTTTGGCCCAGCGAGAGGATAGAAGAGAAGACAGTAGTGAAGAGTCAGTCTCGGAATTCAAGACAAGTGTCCTACCTTGAGAAAGAATGATCAAGCACCTCAACAAATGGGGAATGGTAGATGGTTGCAGAAAGGCAGTGTGGCAGCTGTACTAACATGAAACTTTTGTATGTTCTCTTGGCCATGACAGGCAGAGCATGAGTTAGAAGCTCTCTTCTATTCTGAATTTTCAAAGTGTCTCATTGTATTAGAAATCACAGATAGATGGGGAAAAGATAGGCTTGAGCATTTAACAGATGTGGGCTTAACATTTCAGCTCCTTTACTTAATGAAACCTGAAGATCATCTAGACACACGGTCAATAAAGAAACAAGGGCCCTGAATGAGACAGTGGATCAGATGGACTTGACAGATATATTTAGAACTCTGCATCCCAAAGCAACAGAATATACTTTCTTCTCGAGTGCACATGGAACATTCTCCAAGATAGATCATATACTGGGTCACAAAACAGCCCTTCATAAGTTTACAAGAATTGAAATTATCCATGCATACTTTCAGGACCACAATGCTATGAAGCTTGAAATCAACCACAGGAAAAAGTCTGGAAAACCTCCAAAAGCATGGAGGTTAAAGAACACCCTACTAACGAATGAGTGGGTCAACCAGGCAATTAGAGAAGAAATCAAAAAATATATGGAAACAAACGAAAATGAAAATACAACAATCCAACGCTTGGGACGCAGCGAAGGCAGTCCTTATGAACCTGAGATAACTACCCTCTCTCAGATCAGTTTCCTCTTTTATAAAGTGGGTACTATCATCTTAAAATGCAGATAATAATAGTCTAAGGATAATATCTTCCTTGTATGTTTATAGCAAACGAGCGCGATGGAGCACATAAAGGACCTAGAACATTTACTGTGCCAGGCCCTGTTTCCAAGGACATTGTTTTTATTCCATAGAAACAGAAAGCACATCTCATCTCATCTATTTGCACAAAAGTTTTTGGTGCTTACCAGTAGACAGAGCTCTATATCTTGTTACTGATGAACTCTAGTGCCTCGCACAAACTTAGACATTTGATACACATTTATAGGATTGATGAATGAATTAAGGATTGCGTGAACCAATGGTTCCAAGTTAGTTGTTCAAAGTACTAAAAAAAGTGATGAAGTAAAAACAGGATGGGATTTCAATTACTTTTTTCACATAGACAACAATTATTTGGTGTCTTGTAAACAGGCAGAATGTTTAAATATGTTGCATTGTTCTGTATAAAATGGAAAATGATTTAATAAATGAAAGTAAATATACATGCCTACAAGGATTTGCAAAATAAAAATGAGATATCAGATGTAAGCTGTGAACTGAAACACTTTAGTGTCTGATGTAAGAGCTGTCAGTTACCACTAGTTTAGTAGTACAAGGAGAACATAAATATTATTCCACTAGCTTCATAACTGTATTGGGATAAATGCTCCTTTGGGGGAAAAGTTGTTCACTAACACAAGATTTACTAAGGGCCAACCAGGCATTGTGCTTGTTGCAGATAAAGAGCGTTAAAAAGCCATGGTTCTACCCTTGAAGAGTTTCATTCATTTACCCTGAAACGGAGGCATGACATGGAGCCACTCAAGTGAAATTCAGTGTTTCAAATGTTTCTGGCAAGGCTCTTTTGGCACCGTGAATGCTTTTGCAGACTTGCCTTGGCCGCATCACTATGCCTTTTTCATCAACATTTGGATTATCAGTTTCTTTGACATTATCGATTTAATATTCAGTTCCCGGTGATGGTTTTGAGAAGGAAAAGTTGATAGAGGTTGACCTTGTAGCCCTTAGTGGCTGTGAGGCTGACTTCCATCTCCCGTCGGGTAACGCCCAAGGCTTGTCACCAAGAGTAGACATAATTCCTTTGTGCTGCGTGCAGGGCTGGTGCTTGGTGTCAGGGGCTGGGCACCAAGAACTGTGCACTGGGGAATACAGAAGGATATGGGAAGGTGGTGCTCAGACCTTGAGAACACCTTTTTGCATGTTTCTTGATTATCAACATCTAATGGGTGTTTCTTGTTCTTACCAACTTGTAACCTTTTCTCAGCTATGATCTCAAATACACTCATAAACTCTACTTGCACTCCTAGGATTTGACATGTTCTATTATAACAAAAATAATACCAATAACAACCACTTGTAGTTGGCTGACTACAAGAAGACCCTCTTAAAAATCCTATTAGAAGTATTTTTTAGATGGGAAAACCAGGCAGAGAGAATTAGGTCATTTGTCCCATTACATCAGTTAGAAAGTAGAGAAACAAGAATTTGTGGCTTAAAAGTTTTCTTTGTGGATAGTCGCTTTAATATTTTTTGAAAAACAATTGCCTTCTTGTACATTGTTAGGTTTACATCTATTTTTAATTTATTAATTTTAAACAAGGAGTATTTTTTATTACTATTATTTTTTTTATTTTACAGAGAGAGAGAGAGAGAGAGAGTGAGCACACAAGCAGGGGAGAGGGATAGAAGAAGAGAAAAAATCTCAAGCAGTCTCTATGTTCAGTGCAGAGCCCACACGCAGGGCTCAATGCGGGCTCCATCCCACGACCCCGGAGTCAAGACCTGAGCAGAAATCAAGAGTCATCTGTTCAACCAACTGAGCCACCCATGTGCCTCAAAGATTATTTTAAAGAACAGTTTAATATATCCAGGAAACTTACAAAGATAATAGAGAATTCCCCTACTCCTACAGCTAGTTTCTCTTATTATTAACAGCTTATCATTATTATGGTACTTTTTTTTTTTTTACAATTAATGAACCAATATTGTTTCATTATTATAAACTAAAGTCCATAGTTTATTCAGATTTCCTTAATTTGTACCTAATGTCCTTTTTCTGTTCTGAGGATCTCATCCTGGATACCACAGCACAGTTAATCATCATACCTCTCCTTGGCTGTGACAGTTTCTTAGACTTCGTTTTTGATGACCTTGACAGTTTTGAGTAGTACTTGTCAGATATATTGCAGGATGGTCCTCTACTGGGATTTGTCTATTGTCAGGATTAGACTGGGAGTAATTAGTTTTAATCATTATTTTAATTTTTAATCATTAAAGAAATGTAAAGAATGTAATTTCTGAAATACTTCAATATGCATATTTTAAACAAAACTGTGAAAATGCTCTTTTAAATGTACCCAATACAATATAAATACCATGGCAATTTCATAGCCACCACCAATCAGTTTAAAAATAAAAGGAGCTCTTTTTTCATTGTAGGAAATTGAACATCATTTTCTCCCTTAGCTCTAAATTTTAGTTCACTTCCCTCACAGAGTTTTGTGTTAAGAAAACATATTTTTATTCTTAAAATTCTTTTATGGACCCCTCATCATACTTATTTTTCACAAAACTATGTTTATACATTTAAATTAAAATGTTTTATTATATTAAAACATATGATCTGGATCATTTTTTCACTGAATTGTGGGTATGCAATTTGATCTAAATAATATGTGCATATTATAATTTTGATAGCTATTTAACAAAGATAATTTAATTAAGCACTTAATCAATAATTTGTACTTTTTTTCACTAATTAATGTACTCCTAGATAAATATTTGTTATTTGAGTAGCATAGGGAGGGTTCAGCATCAATTCACATAGATAAGTAGATGAAATGGCAATGGATTTTGTTATAGTGATGTTCGTTAGTTTTTTGAACACTTTTTGAGTAACACACCAAACATCTCAAAGTAGTCTAGCATCAAAAATCATTTTTAATGATATATTCGATGAATATTCTACTCGGTTTGCCTTCAATTTTGTTGAAAGCAAATAATTGAAAATCAACTCACTTGCAAAGATTTGTCACCCAATTGTTGGGGTCATTCATTTTCTCAGTTTCTGGGAACTGTACCAAAAATGGTTTCCAATACTTTTCAAATGGCTGTTTATTCTATCTGTTACTTTTGCCCTTAGAGGCATATGGCTTAATCCAGGGCACTCAGAAAGAACTGAGCCATGAAATAATAATTTCAATATATGTTGCCAATATAATAGTTTTATAAAATGCTTGCCTCTTTCATATTCCCTATGCTTTAAATATATTTTTGTCAAAACCTGAGGCTTCAAGTTTAGTTCATTCAGTTAACTGAAAATTTCTACTCTGCAACCTAATTAACAAAGACTGTCCTCATTGACAAACCAATCAATCAAATTAAGCTCAGTCATTGTTAGAAAAAGTCTGGCTTTATTTTTTTAATTCAACTAATAAGGTTAACACATGTGCTTCAACAACTATTATAATGAACACTGAAAAACAAATTATGGAATGAATCTTACAGGATAGATCACCAAAAGCAGTCAAGTCTTATTTAAAATTGTATATAATCAGGGTATCAATTTTTATAAATCATGAAGCAAAATATAATAAGGGTATCTTTGTGAATCATAAAGCAAAATATATCTATATGTTATTATTGTTTTTTAATAGATTTTATTTTTAGAATAGTTTGGGTTCACAGCAAAATTGAGAAGAAGGTGCAGAGATTTCCCATATAATCCCTGCCCCTATGAATGCATAGTATCCCCCATTATCATATTCCCCACCAGAGCAGTTCATTATTACCCATTGATGAACCTACATTGACACATCATCACCCAAAGTCTATAGTTTATATTTGGGTTCGTTCTTGGTGTATACATTATACAAATGTATAATGACATGTATCCATTATTGTAGTATCATACATTGCTGCCGTAAAAATCCCCTTCTCCTATTCATCCGACCCTCCCTACTAACCCCTGTCATCCACTGATCAGTTTACTGTCTCCATAGTTTTGCCTTTTCAAAATGTCATATAGTTGGACTCATACACTATATAACCTTTTCATATTGGCTTCTTTCACTTATAATAGACATTTAAGTTTCCTCCATGTCTTTTCATGGCTTGATAGCTCTTTTCTTTTTAGTGCTGAATAATATTCCATTATCTTGATGTATCATAGTTTATCTATTCACCTATTGAAAGACATCTCGGTTGCTTCCAAGTTTTGGCAATTATGAATAAAGCTGATATAAGCATATGGGTGTAGGTGTTTGTGTGGAAATTTCAACCCCTTTGGATAAACACAAAGAGTTACGATAGCTGGATTGTACAGTAAGAGTGTGTTTGTGACTGTTTTCCAAAATGGCTATACCACTTTGCATTCCCACCAGCAATGAATGAGAGTTCCTGTTGCTCCACAACCTCACCAACAATTTGTGTTGTCAGTCAGTGTTCTGGATTTTGGCCATTCTAATAGAGTGCAGTAGTATCTCATTGTTCTTTCAACTTGCATTTCTCTGATGATATATTATGTGGAACATCTTTTCATTAGGGTCTTTTGCCAATTTTTAAATAAACTTGTTTGTTTTGTTAGTGTTGAGTTTGTATGTTTTGGATAGCAGTCTTTATCAGATATTTCTTTTGCAAATGTTTTCTCCCAGTTTGTCATTAGTCCTCTTATTCTCTTGGCACTATCTTTTGCAGAACAAAAATTTTTACTTTTAATGTCATTCATTATTTCTTTCATGGATCATGTCTTAGGTGTTAAAAATTTATTGCCAAACCCAAGATCGTCTAGGTTTTCTCCTATATTAACCTCTAGGAGTTTTATAGTTTAGCACTTTGAATTTAGGTCTTTGATCAATTTTGAGTTAATTTTTGTGAAGGGTATAAGTTCTATTTCTTAATTTATTTTTTTTGCACATGGATATCCAACTGTTCCAGCACCATTTATTCAAAGACTATCTTTTTATCATTGTATTGTCTTTGCTCCTTTGTCCAAGATCAGTTGACTATATTTATGTGGGTCTATTCCTGGGCTCTCAGTTCAACTCCATTGATACATTTGTCTATTCTCTCACTAGTATCACACTGTCTGATTTTTGTCAATTTATAGAAAGTCTTGAATTCAGGTAGTATCAGTACTACAACTTTGTTCGTCAAGGTTGTGTTGACTATTCTGAATCTTTTGCTTGTTTATATAAATTGTAAAATCAGTTTGTCAATATCCACAAAATAACTTGCTGGAGTTTTGATTGGGATTGCATTGAATCTATAGGTTATGTTGGGAAGAACTGACATCTTGACAATATTGTGTCTTCCTACCCATGAACATGGAATATCTTTCTTTTTATTTAGCTCCTCTTTGAATTCTTTTATCAGTTTTATAGTTTTCCTCTTATAGGTCTTATACATGTTTTGTTAAGTTTATACCCAAATATTAATATTTTAGGGTGCTAATGTAAATGGTATTATGTTTGTAATTTCAAATTCTGCTCGTTAATTGCTAATATATATAGGAAAGTGATTGATTTTTGTATATTAACTTTGTATCCTGAAACTTTGCTTTACTGCTTATTACTGCTAAGAGATTTTTTTTTTTTTGTCAATTCTTGGATTTTCTATATAGGTAATCAGGTCATCTGTGAAAAAAGACAGTTTCATTTCTTGCCTCCCAATAAATATACCCTTTATTTTCCTTTCTTGTCTTATTACATTAGGTAGAACTTATCGTGTGATTTTGGAAATGAGTGGTGAGAAGGGACATCCTTGCTTTTTTCCTGATCTTAGTGGGAAAGTTCCTAGGTTTTCACCTTAAGTATGATGGTGGGTTTTTTGTAGATACCCTCTCTCAAGTTGAGGAAATAGCACCCTATTTGTAGTTAACTGAGAGTTTTTGTCATGAATCTGTGCTAGATTTTGTCAAATGCTTTTTCTGCATCTGTTAATGCAATCATGTGATTTTTTTTTTCTTTAGCTTGTTGATTTGATACATTACACGAATTGAGTTTTGAATATTGAACTAGCCTTGCCTACCTGGAATAAATTCCACTTGGTTATGGCGTATAATTCTTTTTATATACATTTTTGGATTTTATTTGCTAATATTTTATTGAGTATTTTTGCATTTATTTTCATGAGTGATACTGGTCTGAATGCTTTTTTCCTGTAAAGTCTTTATCTGATTTTGATATTAGGGTAATACACCTCATAGAATACATTAATAATTATCTCTATGTTTCTATTTTATGAAAGAGATTTTATAGAATTGATTTCTTCCTTATGATTTCTTTCTTAAACATTTGATAACATTCACCAGTGAGGCCATCTGGGCTCATTGCTTTCTGTTTTGGAAGTTTATTAATTATTGATTCAATTTCTTTAATAGTTATAGGCCTACTCAAATGGTCATTTTCATTTTGTGTGAGTTTTGGCAGATTGTGTCATTCAGGGAATTGGTCCATTTCTTCAAGGTTTTCATACTTGTGAGCATGGAGTTGTTCACAGTATTCCTTTCCTGTTTTCAATTGCATTAATTTCTGCTTTCATATTTATTATTTCTTTTATGCTTACTTTTATTTTCCTCTTCTTTTTCTAGTTTCCTAAGATGGATATTCAGATGATTCATTTTAGACCTTTGTTCTGTTCTAATATATGCAATCACTGCTATAAATTTCCTCTAAGCACTAGTTTTGCTATATTCCACAAATTTTCATGAGTCATATTTTCATTTTAATTTAGTTTAAAATATTTTCAATTTGTCTTGAGATTTCTTCTCTGACACATGAATTATTTAAAGGTATGTTATTTACTCTCCATGTATTTTAGGATTGTGCAGTTATTTTTCTATTATTGATGTTTACTTTAGTTCCATTGTGGTTTAAAAGCAAGGATTGTATGATTCCTATTCTTTTAAATTTGTTAAGATGTGCTTTATGGCCTGGAATGTAGTCTATCTTGGTGAATGTTCCATGTGAGATTGAAAAGAAAGTGTATTCTGCTATTGTTGGATAAAGTAGTATATATATGTCCTTTATATCCAGTTGATTAACGTCGTTGAGTTCAACTATGTTCTTACTGATTTTCTGCCTACTAGATCTGTCCATTTCTGATAGAGTGGAGTTGAAGCCTCCAAATATAATAGTGGATTCTTCCATTTCTCTTGGCAGTTCTATCTTTTGCCTCATGAATTTTGACACCATTGTAGGAGCATACATATTAAAGATTCTTATGTCTTCCTGGAGAAATGACTCCTTTATTATTATGTAATGTACACCTTTATCCTTGATAACATTCTTTGCTTTGAAGTGTGCTCTGTCTGAAATTAATATAGCTATTCCTGCTTTTTTTTTAAATTAGTGTGGTATATCTTTCTCCATTCATTTACCTTTAATCTATATGTTCATTATATTTAAAGTCGGTTTCTTATAGACAACATATAGTTTGGTTTTGCTTTTTGATCCACTCTGACAATCTGTGTCTTTTGATTGGTACACTTAGATCAGTGATGTTCAAATTTATTGTTGATGTAGTTAGATTAATGTCTGTCATATTTGTTACCATTTTCTATTTGTAGCCTTTGTTCATTGTTTCTACTTTTGCTGTCCACTCTTTCTGCAATTTTTTTCATTTTATTTGAGCATTTTACATGATTCCCTTTTCTTTCCTTTCGTAGCACATTATTATTATTATTATTATTATTATTATTATTATTATTATTTAGTGGTCTCCCTAGTGTTTGTAATACGCACTTACAACTAATCCAAATCTGTTTCAAATAATACTATACTACTTACAGGCAGTGTAATTTATAATAAAATAATCCTAACTCTTCTCTCCCATCCTTTGTATCATTGCTGTCATTCAATTCACTTATATATAAGCATACAAATATGTATACACACACACACATACACATGCATATATATAGAGTATATAGGTCTGAGTTTCTGACCTATATTATTTTCCTTTTCTCTAAAGACTTCTTTTAACATTTCTTGTAAGTCTTGTCTACTGGCAACAAACTCCCTCAGTTTTTGTTTGCTGGAGAAAGTCTTTATTTCTTTAGTCTTTATTTATTTAGAAGCATAATTTCACAGGGCACAGGATTCTAGGTTGGTGGTTTTCTTTTCTCAACACCTTAAATATTTCATTCCATTCTCTTCTTCCTTGGTTTCTGAGGAGAAGTTGGATGTAATTTTTTTTTCTTCTGTAAATGAGGTGTTTTTTCCTTTGGCTTCTCTCAGGATTTTTTTTTTCTTTATCTTTGATGTTCTGTAGTTTGAATATAATATGCTTAGGTATATTTTTTTTCTTTGTCATTTTCCTGGTTGGTGTTCTGTGAGTTTCTTAAATCTGTGGTTTGGTGTCTGACATTAATTTGGAGGAAATTCTCAGTCATTTTTCTTCCAAATATTTCTTCATTTCCTCTCTTTCTTCTCCTTCTGCTATTCTTATTATGCATATGTTATACTTTTTGTACTTGTCCCACATTTCCTGGATATCCTGTTCTGGTTATTTATTTTTTTTCCTTTTTTCAGTTTTTGTTCTCATTACTTTTTAATTTTGGAGATTTCTATTGTGATATCCTGAAGCTCAGAGATTCTTTAGTTGTGCCCTTTCTACTAATAAGTCCATTGAAGACATTCTTCATCTCTGTTATGGTTTTTGATCTCCAGCATTACTTTTTTTTTTCTTGGAATCTCCTCTCTTCTTACATTGTTCATCTGTTCTTGCATGCTATCTACCTTATCCATTAGAGACCTTAGCATGTTAATCAGTGATTTGAAATTCTGTCTGTTAAGTCCAACATCCCTGCCATGTCTGGTTCTGATTCTTGCTTTGTGTTTGCAAACCGTGGTTTTTGTTTTTTAGTATACCTTGTAAGTTTTTCATGATAGCTACACATGATGAACTGGGGAAAAGAAACTGCTGTAAACAGGACTTTAGTAAAGCGGTGGTGTGAGGGAAGGGAAATCTTCTATGGTCTATGGTTAGGTCTCAGTCTTTTAATGAGCTTATGCCACTGGGCTGTACACTTCACAAGTGCTTCTTATTCTGCTTCCTCCCAGGCCTCCCCACAATCCCCTCACCTCACCCCCACCACTCCCCAGCTTAGGTGGAATAGACAGGGTGGATAGAAACAGCTGGCATTGGATATTTCCTTTCCTCCAGGTCAATTAGATCTGATACCACCCCAGCAGATTAGGATCTGGTTAAAAACTTGTCCTCAGGGCAGACCTTGTGAAGAACAGAGAACTCTGGCATATTTCAAAAACTGTTCATTTTTCTCTCACCCTGCCAGCAGCACAAGGGAGAGTTTTCTCCAGTATTTACTGTGAGAACCTGGTCAAGCTCTTACAGGGAAAGTTTGGGAGACCCCTCTGACTCGAACCCCCTGGAGATTTTAAGTCTCCAATATGTCTACTCTGAACTTCTATCAGTTTGTCGATTAGAGTTTGAAGTTTCCTGCTCTGGCACAGGTTCCACGGAGGTTTTAGCTCATGTGTTTCTGCTCTGGTAAGCTGCAATTCTCCGTGTTCTTCCATCATCCTCTTTGACTTTGCAGGCAGTAGTGTGCTCTGTGACCTTACTTCTCTTATACTTTATACCTAAGTCTTATACCTAAGAGTTCGTAGGTAAGAAGAGTTGTTGATTATTCAGTTTGTCCATCTTTTTACATGTTAGTTAGGAGTGGCGACCAGCAAGCTCCTTGCATGCGGAACTAGAAACCAAAAGCTTATGTCATGTTTTCATTTTTAATTTGTGTTAATGCAATGTGATGGATAGGTAAAATAAGTAGTTGTGAAAAGCATAATAAATCAAACACAGTGTGCCTTTTCCAATGGGTTTTTAAACATGTATTGATCTCTAATATGAGTTTCTGGGAAGTGTTAAATAATCATATATACATATTCATAACTCTTAATTTTTTCATATAACGATAACATTTTTCTATGTATTTTCTGAAAGAAAAATATTCTTATTACTATACTTACCTGGCAACTGGCATATAATTTTATATTATTTAATAGGGGATAGAAAATATTAACCACTTTATAAGATGAACTATTATATCATTAGAATAAATATTTTACAGTCTAATTTGATAAGCTCCACTTTAATGTCCTCACTGAATAATGCACATAAATCTAAAATAAATCATAAAAGTTTTGTTTGTGAAAGTACTTTCCATTTAAACTTAAAAAATTGAATAGACTTAGAGAATATTCTTAAAAGACTGAGCATCACCAAGCTATACTACTTTGGCAAAAAGGTACTTTTCTTTTAAGAATATTATGAATATCCAAAAATATTGCTCATTTTGCTCATTTTATAAGAGCAATTTTTAGCTTTTAGTGCTTTTTAACAATGCTCTTTTTACTTTGTTCTCCTTAGTTTCTCTCACAGGGAAGCAATTTATTTTTTGAAAAGAGTCTGGGAAAGGCAAGAGGTGGTGACTGCCCACTCTGTAATATATGTAATTCTGGAACATTCTTATAAGGGTCAACTACTACCATATTTCTAATACCATATACTTCATTGTTATCAGAAATATATGTAAGATGCAGGAAGATAGGGAGACAGAATCTTTATTAACTAACCAAGGAGACGTTCCTGCAGGCACACCCTAATCTTTTGCTGATGCCCTAGATGTTTTTACACCTTAGAATGATGGCACAGTTAGATTCAGGATGAGCCATTTCTTATACAAAATGGGAGAAGACCTACTTTAACAGGGGAAGTTGGGGAAGGAATCTATCTGATGATAGGAAAGAGTGCTCATGAAAACTGAGGATATGAAAATAGATTCCCTTAAAATTATGCCTGAATATGAAGACCACATCTTATATCTATCCTGTTCCCATTCCAGCTTTGTTTTTGCCACAGAAATTTTGTTATCTTGACATTGCTAAGTGATATTCCATCCCTGCTCTATTTCCTGCTTTGTATATTTTAGCTCTATCTTTGAAAAACAGAGAACAAGAAAAGAGCCTGTTATAGTCATATCTTTCCTCAACAAATAATGCCCCTGACCTCATACCCAGTGTTTCTAGTAACATTGCTATTCTTTCTAGTTGTGTCAACTCTGGCCCTTCAAGGGCACTCTAGTAGCAATTGGAAATTGCAATATGACCAAATTAGTGTGCTAAGGTAATAACTGTAGACTGAGTACATATTCTTAAAAAAGTCCCAAAATACATGCACAAAATAGAAAAATTAGAAAATATATCAAGAAACCAGAGAAATATTGTCACCCAGAAATAATGCATATGTTTTAAATTTTAAAGCATATGTTTAATTCTATATAGATCTACCTACCTGTCTATCCATCTATCATCTATCTATATCAACAAATCTATCTTTGAAATTAAACAATGCAAACTATTTTAAAAATTAAAGTTTTAGCTCTCCAGCTCAAGCACATCTTTTTAAATAAATGCACCTCTACAATATGATTTTTAATAGCTGCAGAATGTTCCATTGTATTATTGAATCACAATTTAATCAATCATTTCAGTACAGTTGGATTTTTAAGTTGTTTTCAATTTTTTTTACAGCTCCAAACACTATGTGATTAACATCTTTGCAGCGAAATCTTCTCATATCCCCTTAGTTATGTCCTTGGAAATTACCCATGGAAGAGATAATTCTGTATCAATATTTAAGTCTTTGATACATAACCTCCAGAAAATCATATCCATATACACTCCCACAAATGACATATGAGAGTCTGATTAAGAGATTATTCCCTTCACTTGAGTAAAGTTAACAAACCCAGATTTGGTAAGGAGTGTGTGTTAGAAGTAAGAGAATGTGTAAGTTGCCTACTGATTTATGTGTGTGCAAAAATCTTTTTCTAGATGAAAAATTACAGAAACCTTTGGATTTCCTGCCTTGCTTGGTAGTCTCTTCATGTTGCCTGTATTTATGGGCTTTTTAAATAGATCTTTAAATACATACAGATTTGTGGCCAACCAGTCAAGATAATTATTCTGCCACATAGGAAAACATGTTTTGCTCTCAGCATCTAGATAGTTTGAAGCTTTGATTAGCCACCTAAACTGCAGGGTCCTGAAGTTTGGCTTACATTCTTGTCTGAAGAAAGTTTGTCAGCTTGAATATCAGGAAGTAGCAGAGTCAGATTTACAGGGGCAAACTATTTACACAATGCAGATGAAAACCTGGTTTTCTATTCTTTATTTAAAATTATGGCATCAAAGCACCAGTGTCCCCAGTGAGTCCAATAAATAGTTATTGCCTTAAAAAATTTCTAGCATTGATGATGATAGAAATGGGATATTGAGAGAGGTTGTGACATTTCTTTCCTTACAAAAGCATGGAATGAAGCCTCGAATTGTCATTAATATGGAGTTATTTTCTTCCACAGCTATAAGTATGACCAAAAGAAGGATTATGAAACACAATATGCATCGGTAAAAAGGCTGTCTAAAGATAGAATAAAACCAGGGAAGCATGTGTCATAGAAAAGAAAAATCACTGGATTTGCATTTGGACTTGAGTTATTCATTTTTCCATTCATTTTTTTCTTCGAATTTTTATTTAAATTCTAGTCAGTTAACATATAGTGTAATATTGTTTTCAGGAGTAGAATTCAGTGATTAATCACTTACATATAACACCCAGTACTCATCACAACAAATGCCCTCCTTAATACCCACACCAGTTAGTCCATCCTCTACCCTTTCTCTCCATCTCCACCCCTCCTTTTGTTCTCTCTTGTAAAGAGTCATTTACGGTTTGTTTCCCTCTCTTTTTTCACCCTTTCGATATGTTCATCTGTTTTGCTTTTTAAATTCCACATGTAAGTGAAATCATATGGTACTTGTCTCTTTGCCTGACTCATTTTGCTTAGCATAATACATTCTAGCTTCATGCATGTGGTTGCAAATTTCACGATTTCATTCCTTTCGATGGCTGAGTAATATTCCATTGTGTATATACACTACATCTTCTTTACCCAGTCATCAGTTGATGGACATTTGGGCTCTTTCCATATTTGGCTATTGCTGATAACGCTACTATAAGCATCAGGGCACATGTACCCCTTTGAATCTATATTTTTGTATCTCTTGGGTAAATACCTAGCCTAGTAATGCAATGACTGGATCACAGGGTAGTTCTATGTTTAACTTTTGAGAAACCTCCATACTGTTCTCCAGAGTGGCTGCACCAGTTTGCATTTCCACCAACAGTGCAAGAGGTTTCCCCTTTCTCTGCATCCTTGCCAACACTTGTTTCTTGTGTTAATTTTAGCTATTTTGACGGTGGTATCTCACTGTAGTCTTTTTTATGTTGTTGTTAATTTATTTTTTTTAATTTACTTCCAAGTTAGCATATAGTGCAACAATGATTTCAGGAGTAGATTCCTTAATGCTCCTTACCCATTTAGCCCATACCCCCCCCTCCCAGAACCCTTCCAGTAACCCTCTGTTTGTTCTCCATATTTAAGAGTCTGTTATGTTTTGTCCCCCTCCCTGTTTTTATATGATTTTTGCTTCCCTTCCCTTATGTTCATCTGTTTTGTATCTTATAGTTCACATGAGTGAAGTCATATGATATTTGTCTTTCTCTGACTAATTTCGCTTAGCATAATATCCTCTAGTTCCATCCACGTAGTTGCAAATGGCAAGCTTTCATTCTTCTTAATTGCCAAGTAATACTCCAATGTATATATATACCACATCTTCTTTGTCCATTCATCCATCGATGGACATTTGGGCTCTTTCCATACTTTGGCTATTGTTAATAGTGCTGCTATAAACATTGGGGTGCATGTGTCCCTTTGAAACAGCATACCTGTATCCCTTGGGTAAATACCTAGTAGTGCAATTGCTGGGTCGTAGGGTAGTTCTATTTTTATTTTTTTGAGGAACCTCCATACTGTTTTCCAGAGTGGCTGCACCAGTTTACATTCCCACCAGCAGTGCAAAAGAGATCCTCTTTCTCTGCATCCTCACCAACATCTGTTGTTGCCTGAGTTGTTAATGTTTGCCATTCTGACAGGTGTGAGGTGATATCTCATTGTGGTTTTGATTTGTATTTCCCCGATGATGAGTGATGTTGAGCATTTTTTCATGTGCCGGTTGGCCATCTGGATGTCTTCTTTGGAGAAGTGTCTCTTCATGTCTTTTGCCCATTTCTTCACTGGATTATTTGGTTTTTTTGGGTGTTGAGTTTGATAAGTTCTTTATAGACTTTGGATACTAACCCTTTATCTGATATATCATTTGCAAATATCTTCTCCTAGTCTGTTGGTTGCCTTTTAGTTTTGCTGATTGTTTCCTTCACTGTGCAGAAGCTTTTTATTTTGATGAGGTCCCAATAGTTCATTTTGTATGAGCTATTATTCATATAGCCATACATTCCATTTCATGAATATTCTATAAGATATTTATCCATTTCATTGTGGATGGACATTTAGGTTGTTTCCAGTTTGGGGCTATTGTAAATAATACTTCTGAAATTACACTTGTCATTTTCATTTGGCACATACAGTATGCATATCTTTCTGGTAAATTCTTTCAAGTGACAATCTCCATCTTTTAGAGTGTTTAGTGTAGATACATTATTAGTATTTTAACAGCTTCCTATCTTGTCTTCTTGCCTTTCTCTAGTGCCTTTTTCTACACAATAGAGCACTCCTTCTAAAATTCAAACCAGATCATTTATATTCTTAAACCATTTCAGTTGTGTTCTGTTCCTCTGGGAATAAGTTGCAAGCTCCTTACAGGAGCCACAGGGCCTTCTATGATCTGCCTTCTGCTCACTGCATCTTTGACTCTGCTCTTGACAAGCCTTGTTTCACCTCTCTTTCATAAAGTGTGCTCTTTCATAAACCATTTATTCTGCTATAAATCCAGTTTTCTGTCACTCCTTGCCCATCTCCCTTTATGCCCCTTACCATGGACATACATACATACATTTATTATTTATTTATATATATTTTTATATATTTATGAGAGAGAGAGAGAGAGAGGGAGAGAGAGAGAGAGAGACAGGACAGAGAGGGAGACAGAGAGAGAGAGGAAAAGACAGAGATGAGCAAGGGAGAGGGGAACAGGGAAGGAGAGAGAGAATCCCAAGCATGCTCCACCCAATGTAGGACTTGATCCTACGGCCCTAGGATCATGACCTGAGCTGAAATAAAGAGTTGGATGCTCAACCGACTGAGCCACCAGGTGCCTCTCTCACCATGATTTTATATGATTAACTCCTACTTATTCCTTAAGTCACATCTTATAATTTCTGAGATGACACTGAAGGTTGAATTGTCAAATTCAGAGCACGTGGGCAATTGCAACACTAAAGTGGAACATGAAAATGCCTGACCCATCAACAAAGTTACCAAAGTCTGGTTGTCCCATATTAGGATGCATATTAGAAAATGTGAGGTTCTAAACAATGTTTGAATAATATGTACAAAGGAGCTATTTCAGTTACAGAATATCTCCTGTATACACCCCATTAATCACATAGCATACACAACATTTTCTAGTGAGCTGTAAATTCCAAGTTTAGTTATAATAAACACACTAGGTACACTATAGTTAGACAATTTCATAGAAAGACTTGCCTCCTGCCCAAAAATATACCATTAGGTCTTATGTTTACAAAGGGATTTAACTGTGGCATCTTTTTCTAGGCATCCCCCAGAGGAAGAAAATAGAGTTCAGACCTGTTGTAAATCCTTCCATGTCCAGCTTCCTAATATAAGCATATCTGACCCTCTAAATCTGGTCACATGTCTCTGTTAATATTTTCATAGTTTCATGTATCTCCCCTCCAAATGATTTCTGGTGTCCTAGAACTTCTTGGTTATTTGTTTCCTGTAGCCCCTTCAATACTGTAAACCCCCTTAAGATGGGGATTGCATATATTTTATTCACCATTGTATGTCCGGTGCCCAGCACCCTTTTGGGGCATGTAAGGACTCAAAAACATTTGTGAATTGTTAAATTGTTCAAATATATCTACTCCTTTAAAATAAGGTCATTTGTTTACTCAGTATGATATTGCTGGTTTTTTAGCTCATTTGAATAAAGTTTATATATAGATAACTTTGATGAATGATTCTAGCACAGCAGGAAGAAAAAGATTCATGGGTTTCTTGTCTAAACCTTGTCATAATAATTAGATTTCATATTCTCATTGAATATAAGACATAATATGTCTCTGACCTTTCTAGATATATTTTATTCCCAGACATATTTCCATTGACTTTCTTTATTTAATTGTCCTTTTTGGGGGTCATTTTCCCAGTCTTCTCCTGTTTTCCACCCATATCTACTTGCAATTTACATTTCCTTTATGTCTTTCTTTAAAATCCATTCCCTTTCCTTAGTTTTTGTCACCTCATTGAGAGGATTTTAAAAATTAGATTTCCCTTGCATTTGAACTTCAGATTGAAATAGTCAGGTTCTTGTTTCTGTCATTGGTGCTTTAGATCTACCTTTGTTTCACAAGGCTGACCTCCAGTTTATCCGTGAAGTTGACAGATAAGATTATGATATGATTGGTAAGACTCAAAAGATTATGGGCTCTGCTCTTTCTAAATGATGCCAAAGCATCTCAATGAAAAGAGATATATTCATTCATTTATCTGGATTCAAACAATACCTCACTCTAATACAATTCATAATAATAATATCAAGTTTATGTGACAGCTGACATTTTTCTGGAACTAAAGCACCATTCATGAACAGAATATGGTTCTGATTGCTATTACATGTGTTCTTTTGAATTTGACACGCTTATGCTTTCTTGTGCCATAGAATTGTCCAATTGTGATAGTCCTTTTCCTTTTCTCTATTCAAATTATTGGTAAGTCTGTCCAAACAGCATTTATAATCTCAGTTGGTCTTTTTACACCATTTATGTGTCTAGTCCATCTCTGTTCTTAAGCCATTCGCCAGTCTTATTACTGGCAATGGAGGTAGTATTCTCAGTGTCAATGTAATTATAATCATAAATGCAAATATGGGAGCTAAAATCATATGGCAATAGTCAACAATGAGGCAGTCATTCACATGTTTAGTTTTCTTCAGATACTTATCAAATAGATACACAAAATTTAAAAATTTTGTAGAGAGCTACTGGACACTTGAGATCCCCAGAGGTCTGCATATAGTGGTTTGAGAAATTGTAGGCTCCCCTTTCATTCTGACACCAGTGACTCTCAAAGTTTGTCCCCAGAACAACAGCCTCTGCATCACCCAAGAACTTGTCAGAAATGTAGCTCATGGGCCCCATCCTGAACCTACTGAATCAGAAATTTTGGAAGTAGGGCCCAGAAATCTGTGTTTTGGCCTCTCAGGTGATTTTCATACATGAAAGTTTGAGAATCACTGTCTGAGGAAACGCCATTTGCCCAGGATAGAAAATGAAAGTAGGGCAATATTGTTGGGTGTGTTCTAAAATATGCATGTGACTTGATGTATATGGTGTGAGTCATTTAAACAATTATGAAATCTCAACTAGACAGTAGGGTAGGGTTCTTACAAGTTTCAAGCCCCATGAGGTCAGTGGCAAAACTAAAATAAGGCTATACTAAGACCAAAAGATGAGGAACTGATACTTACCTATGAAGATGACACTAAGCCAAAGTGGGGGTCAGAGAGCAAAGATGTGAAAGTCAGCAATTAGGAATTCAAGATCACTGAGTATGGATAAGCTAAACCTAGGTTCTTAAACCAGTGGCAGACAATAATTTGTTGACTTTCTGCTGCCATGCAGCATTTTTTGGACCAGGAAGACCCTGTTATTGTGAGAGAGCATGCCTCTGTTATCTTTAAAGCTTTCGTATCCTGACAATTATGGTTTAGAGAGGTATGTTAAAGGCTATTATATGATATTATATTTGAGGATGTATCAGAATCTTAAGATCAATTGCATCCATCTGTCTACCACCTAATCTTTTAGGATTCAGTGGGAGCTTCCATATCTCCCAGAAGATTTTCCTGACCCTATAAGGATAGGTGAAGGGTTCCTTCCATGTGCTCCATGATGCCCTGAATTTCTCCTGTCACAGAAATCACATACTGTAATATAAGGGGCTTTTTAGCTTCCTGTCTTCATACATTCATGACTAAGATTTATTATGACTTGTGTACTTAATAATACACAGCGAGATGTGAAGGGAAAAGACACTGGCAGAGTCTGGAGGACTCCATGTTCAGACTTCCCATGTTTTTTCTATCCCATCAGGTAACACATGTAACTCATTTCTCTTTCCCTAGCAATGACAATGAAGTAAACTGTGTGCAATGTTTCTGCCTAGTGAAGTGCATTAGAGACATAGTGCCCACAACTCTTAATGGGGGATGGTCACATAAGCATTCTGCATAGTGCATAACAAAATTCCGGATGTCCAGAAGGAAAGCACGTGTATGGCATAAGCTTTCTAGCCACAGTCTAGTCCTGGTCGGTTAACTGTTGACTAGGAACACTCTGAGAGCCAAGTACTCACATGCCAGACAAGGGTGTATCTTACAAGCAGGGTGTTCTGGAGATAGCACTGTCAAACCTTCTATGCGAGCTCTTTTCTGTAGAAGGCCTATATCAGCCATAGCCCCTGCTATTTTCCCAGCAACTAGTACATTGCCTGAGACATAGAAAATCTTTAGGAAATACTTGCTAAAGGAACTTACTAAGTCAAAAATGATAGATCCACATAGTCTAGAAGCTTAGGCCTGATCGTTTGTGTTTGTGTGTGTGTGTATGTGTGTGCACGGCATGGCACACACACCCAGTAAACATGCCAAACACTAAAAAATGCTCCACAGATTGACTTTAAACCTTTCCTAAGAGTTACTTAAGTGCCACAGTGCTATAGTGCTATAGAAGGTTGTGTTTCTGGATAATTTGGTATATGTTTTAGGATATAGGTCACTGACTCACTGGAGCTCTCTTATTAATTTTTTAATGTTTATTTGTTTTTTGGGAGAGAGAGAGAGAGAGAGAGAGAGAGAGAGAGAGAGTAGGGTAGGGGAGGGGCAAAGAGAGGGAGACACAGAATTTAAAGCAGGCTCCAGGCTCTGAGCTGTCAGCACAGAGCCTTACACGGGGCTTGAACCCACAAACTGTGAGAGCATGACTTAAGCCGAAGTCAGACGCTTAACCAATTGAACCATCCATCCAGGGGCCCCTGAGCTCTCTTATGACCTGACAGAGGATCTAAGGCTTGGTCCAAACCTTAGAGCACCCTTCAGTGAGGCCTGGGGGTGGGGATGGGGCTGAGGATAGATATGCAAAAGCATAGGATTGAAACTGTCCTCTCTTCCAAATTATTTTTAGGGGTAAGGAATTCCTTCCTTCTTCCCTCCCTCCTTCTTACCTCTTTCCTTCCCCTCTTTCCCACCTGCCTGCCTTCTAATCTCTTGCTTTTTCTTGCTTTCTCTTTAACACATGGGGCTATGTCAATCCCCTTCTTGGGATTCTCTCTCTCTCTCTCTCTCTCTCTCTCCTCTCTCTCCCTGCTCCTCTCCCATTTGTGCTCTCTCTCTCTTTCTCTCTCAAAATGAATAAACGCTAAAGAAAAGCAACAGGACTTAAATTCTTTCTGTAATATTTTTCTTACTTTCTTGTCTGCTAGATACTATACTAGGAATCTGGTGGGGAAAAGACAGGTATGATTTGGCCTCTGCTCTCAAGGAACTTAGTGAGAAAAGCAGGCGTAAACAGACATATAAGAAGATTTCAGTATGATAAGTACAAAAAGGGAATGTTGTGTAATTATAGAAATGGCAGACAGGAAGAAGTTATTAATTCTCTATATAGAAAGGTTTCAATGTGAGGTTATTTGTAAATTGGGTTTTGAAGAGTGAAGAAGAGTTGCCTAAATAAACAAAGGGAAGATGTGGGCAGGAAGAGGGAGTTAAAACCAGGATACTACACAGAATGAGACCATTTACTTCCAGCAGTATTGTGGACTGACAGACTATTAGCTCCCTGCCACAGCAAAACACTTTCAAAATTATGTGTGTGACTCACAAGAAAGTATAGAAAACCTTCAAGGGCCAGAAAATAAGAAGAGAATGTTGAAATCACAGAACTAGATGGACACAGACGTGGAAGCTGATGCTACTTTGGGGATAAAAGCCTTATTATTAACCCAGTGTTGTAGGTATCCATGACGGCTGGGCGGAAAGACTAAGTTTGCAGTATGTGACTCTACGTTAGGCAATACTCACAAATTGAAAAATGTTAATAAAAGCAGAAGACTTGTACTAGAGATTATCCTTATTTGCAAATCTCTTTGCAAAAAGGTAGTATTGCATAAATATGCAGATGATCCATATACAATAAAAATGCTATGGGATTGATTATGAATATATATTCAAATTTCTGTCTGTGATAGTGTTTTTGAAATTATATTGGCAAGTGTAAGAACCAGAAGATATGAGAGAATATAAATAGGAGGAAATGAAAAGTGGAAAGGTGAGCTAAAACTAACTTAATAATTCTAGTCCCCAGTCACTGTCAAGAGCTTGGATAATAACGAATTTGTACTTTCCATGCTTCAGCCTTTTGCTAGGAATCAAAATCCTTCCAAAAGCTAAGATAAATAGTAGTTCCCAAGACAACTCTCTGAAGCTGTACAAGCAAACCCTTTGAAGAATTTCCATAAAATACAAATGATGACTGGAAAAGTATGGAGTGATTTAGCACCCACACAGGAACATAAATGAAAATAAGTGAAATGCTGTCAAAAACGAATAGAAAGTGGCTGCAGAAATAAGTCACTAAAAGCAGGGAGGTGGTGGAGAATAAAGTCTTTGAAAGATTTTCCTATTGCCGTAGAAATTTTGAATTTCATAACTCACTCTTTTTGAAAGCTGTTCATTCATTCCGGCGTGCATTCTTTCACTTAATAAACACTAGAGTCCAAGTATGTGACTATGTCAAAAGCTGAAGCCACAAAACTGAACAGAACTCATTCTGTGTACTTCTGGAGTTCATGGTCTGAGGTAATGCCTTCATGTTACAGGTGATTGTAAAACTGGGAGCTAAAGGCTTAAATAGCTGTGACACACACAGCCTGGGAAAGGGAGTGGGGAGGAAACTATATTATCTGTTTATTTGAGAGAGTTGCATGAACTGGGCTTCTTGTCAACAAATATGTTTAAGTGTACACTATAAACTGATGAAATAGAGCCACACTCGAGCGTGTCCCTGAGGACCAAATGAAATGATCCCTGAGATAAACATCTGCTTATTTCCAGCATCCTCTCTTCATCTTTAGAGTGGGGTGCATGGGCAGAATTGTGTGGAGTCAGTGAACAAGGCTATTTCACATTCTTTAGTCAAGGTTAAGGAGCCATCATTTTCCTTAGAGTGGTTCCACATGCTCTGCACACGCCATCCACCCCAGAGAGGTTGTGAAGTGGAGAAGCTGGAGAAGACATAGGTTTGGGGGCTTCTGAGTCCCTTTCTGAGCTTCATAAGTGAAGTTGTATACAAATTGTACTCCTATCTGTGTATATTCATGTCTATGTATATTCCAGCCAGTGTATATGCAATATAACAGCAAAATAAAAAGATAAGCAAAGCAAAAACAATAAACAAAGGTACAATAACATGTATCAAAAGAGCAAATTAAATCATATGAATTTTTGGACATGGGGCTGTGTCTGAGCATAGCATCTTCCCTTTTCTGCCCAGCACTGGGGTTACACAGAGAATTCTAAAACATATGACTACATACTCATGGAGCTGTGGTTAGGGTGATGATTAAGAGTGTAGGTTCCAGAACCTGGGTGGCCAGGTCTCAGTCTAGGCAGGGCCACTGCCTACTCCTCAAAGACCCCAGGAACAGCACTTAATTTAGCAAAGCCTTAATTTGCTTATCTGAAAAATGGGGATGTAATTGCAATTTTCAAAATGTTATTTATCGCAAGGATTATGCGATGCGTGCAAACAGCTTAATATGTGTGAAGATATTGAGGAGTGATGATGATGATGGTGGTGGGACCACCCAAGCTACAGGACTGAGGCCTAAATGGGGAACCCCTTGGTCCAATGGCTCTTTAAGTTTTTAGCCTATTAGCATCATGTGATGCAGGGCCAGTCTCATGGGTGTGTGACCTGTGTAGTTGAATGGGGCCTCGTTAAAGAAGGGTTTCATACTTGGTTTCATGGTCCACTGTTGCCATCCTTAACCTTCTTAATTTTTAAACAACTGTCCTATTTTTTTATTTTGAAATGAGCCCTGCAAATTATGTAGCTGATCCTGCCTGAGGAGTATTTAAACATCCCAGTGCCTAAGTTCCAACCTATATCACCACATCAGAGTCTCTGAGGCTGGGACCAGAGATTCCTTTTCATTTTCTAAGTTCCATAGATGAGACTCATATGTAACAAAGTTAAGATCCAGGGCCTTGGTTTTCTGGTGGATTGTTAGCAGTCCAGGGAATTTTTTGCCTCTGTGGTCTATATGACCTTGATGAGGGAATCTTGTTTTTTTTTTTTTTTTTTTGGTATGAATTTCTATTGTAGGAGAATTAACATATATTCTCCAACTTTGAATCATATCTAGAACAAGCCTGCACACACTGGGATGTCTGCTAATTCGACTGCACAATGACTGGCCCTAAGTCAGACCGTAGCTAACTTACTGTCTTTAATCTGTAAAATGGGGTTTATAATAACACCCACATCATATAATTGTTGTAAGAATTAAATGAGATAATTCATATTAGATGCTTAACAGAAAGCCTGACACGTAATAAGTATTAATTAATTGTGAGGTATTATCAATGTTATAATTTTGACAGGTTGTTTTTGGCTTGATTAGCGATGGGATCCTTTGATGACCTGAATGGCTCCTATCACAGCAATAGCAAGATACTTGTTTCAAAGTCCATATTTAGCTATTTTTTTTAATGTTTCCTTATTTATTTTGAGAGAGAGAGAACGCATGAGCCGGGGAGAAGCAGAGAGAGAGCAAAAGAGAGAATCCCAAGTAGGCTTCATGCTCAGCACAGAGATCATGACCTGAGCTGAAATGAAGAGTTGGATGCTTAACTGACTGAGTCACCCACGCGCCCCCATATTTAGCTATTCTTTAGAGATATAAGTACAGCAGGCATTTAGTCAGAGGAGGACGAGGTAGAGTGGCTCGAGGCAAGCCACAGCACAACACAGAGGCAAGTGGTGAATAATTTACTTATGCTGCCTAGCCTTCAAATTATTGGAGTTTTCCAAAGCATCATCTGACCAGGTTTCTCAGACACTCCTCTTTTAAGGAAGACATGGCTAATTGGAAGAGAAAACGGTCCTCAGTCCTCATGCTCTGTGCACATCAAAAAGTGCCATCTGGGGACACCTGGGTGTCTCAGTCCAGTTAAGTGACTGACTTCAGCTCACGTCATGAACTCGCAGTTTGTGGGTTCGAGTTCCATGTCGGGCTCTGTGCTGACAGCTCAGGGCCTGGAGCCTGCTTAGGATTCTATGTCTCCCTCTCTCTCTCTGCCCCTCCCCTGCTCATGCTCTGTCTGTCTGTCTCTCTCTCTCAGAAATAAATATTAAAAAATAAAAAAATAAAAACATGAAAGTGCCATCTGTCACTCCTTTCCTCTTAGTCAGTACCCCAGCCAACAAAATCTTTCTATCGTCAATTGATGTACTTATATTTTCTCCTTGATCATTATTTGCTTATTCTGATGGCCTTCATTTTTAATAGTAAAATGACAGAGTGGAAACCACAATTCACTTTATTTAGAGCCTCAAATACTGCTGTGATGCAGAAAGATAAGTTTTAAGCCTTAGAGGGGGATGAACACAAAGAGATATATAGATGTTGTTGAAAGGCATAAACAAACCATAAAGTTACAGCCTTTGTTTAAAATTTTTAATTTCCTATTTCCTCCATTTGAGAGATCATTTGGCATTTTGCTAGTACCACAGTGAGAAAAAGTTATGAATGCCTTTTGGTAGAGAATTACAAACAACTGTGTAAATACTAATTTAATTAGAATTCAGCAGGAAAGCCAAAAGCCAGAAATCATTTATCTGCCTGACACCTGGTTGTCGTGTTTATTTGGCAGGGTGGTTCTTAACCTGGAAGCACTTCAAAAGCACTTGGTGAGCTTAGATAAAATCGCACTGAAGCTTTGGCCCTACCATGGGCTGGTTGAATTTGAATTTTGGGGATGGGGTCTGGGACATCATTTTTTCCCCTTCTAAACAGACACTTTTTTAGAGCAGTTTCAGGTTCGCAGAAAAACTGAACAGAAAGTACATTTGACCGTTGAATAACCATAGATTTGAAATGCACAGTCCCACTGTAAATGGATTTTTAAAATAAATACAGTATTGTTAATATATTTTCTCTTATTTATGATTTTCTTAATAGCATTTTCTTTTCTCTAGCATACTTTATTGCAAAGATACAGTACATAATACATATAACACACAAAATCTGTATTAATCAACTGTTAATGTTATAAAGCTTCCAGTCAACAGTAGGCTATTGGTAGTTAAGTTTGGGGGAGTCAAAAGTTATATGCACGGTTTTGACTGCACAGGGCCTTGGTGCCCTTAACCCATGAGTTGTTTGAGGGTCAACTGTACAGAGAGTTCCCATACCCCCTGCCTCTACTTATAGCCTCTACTACTATCAACATCCTACACCAGAGTAGTATATTTGTTACAACTTATGAACCTATATCAACACATAATTGTCACTAAAAATCCGCAATATACATCACACTTCACTCTTGGTATGCATTCTATGATTTGGACGGATGTATGATGACATGTGCCCGACAATGTAGCATCATACATTTTCACTGCCTTAGAGGTCCTATGTGGTCTCCTATTCATACCTCTCTCCCTATTAATCTCTGGCAATCACTGATCCTTTTACTATCTCAATAGTTTTGCCTTTCCCAAATGTCATATTGTTGAGCTCAGTGTATAGTCTTCGAAGGTTGGCTTCTTTAATTTAGTAATTTGTATTTAAGATTTTTTCATGTCTTTTCATGGCTTGATAGCTCTTTTCCTTTTAGCACTAAATAATAGTCCATTGTCTGGAAGTACCATGGTTTGTTTATCCATTCACCTACTGAAGGACATTTTGATTGCTTCCAAGTTTCGGCAATTATGAGTAAAACTGCTATAAATATCCATGTGTTTTTGTGTGGATATAAGTTTTCTACTCATTTAGGTAAATGCCAAGAAGCACAATTGCTAGATCATATGGTAAGAGTATGTTTAGTTTTGAAAGAACCTGCCAAACTGTCTTCCAAAGTAGCTGTACCATTTTGCATTTCTACCAGCAGTGAATGAGAGTTCCTGTTTCCCCACAACCTCACCAATATTTGGTGTTGTCAGTGTTCTAGATTTTGCCCATTCTATTAGGTGCATAATAATATCTCATTATTGTTTTCATTTGCGTTTCCCTAATGAGGTATGGTGTGGAACATTTTTTCATATGCTTATTTTCATTTTCATTTTTTTTTGGTGAGGTGTCCATTCAAATCTTTTGCCTATTTTTTACCCAGGTTGTTTATTTTTATATTGTTAATTTGTAAGGGTTATTTGTATATTTAAGATAATCTTTTATCAGATATGTCTTTTGCAAATATTTTCTCCCAGTCTGTGGCTTGTCTTTCTTTCTTGTGATGGGTCATCAAATAATAATAAAAATTTCCCTAGGTGATTCTAACATGTAGCAGGGTTGAGAACCTCTAGTAGAAATGAGAGGAATTCTTGTAGAACTCTCAAGGTCTACATGCTTTAAGGGTTTGAGAAAATGCAAAAGCATTTTTTTTCTTTTAAAAAGCTGTATTTGATTCTAGTTGAACTGTATCTGTAAACAAACAATAATATTGACACTTGGTTTAAAAAGAACACACAAACATACCTTCAACCATGTAGGCATAAGTAAACTATTTGTTGGTAGAACCAACATGCTCAAAACAACTTCAAGGCTCCTAGCTCCCTGGGCATGAGCAAATTTGGTGCAAAACACAGTGTGACTTCTTTTTCTCAGTTGTTTCTCACTTTTAGGCTTTTCCCCACACAGCTCAGCTGTTTGGAGTTCCCCTTGCACACCTATGTTGGACCTGAGTTCCCCTGAAAGGCAGCTGCCTTAGCCTTCCTTCATTCCCAGCTGAACACGGGGAGCTGTTCTTTATTATTGTTTCTGCAATGAATCCAGCCCCTATTCACTGCTGCCTTCAGGTGCCTGAGGGACCCAAACTTGCCCCTACAGAATTGAATATTTCTGGAAGAGACTTCTGCTTTGACTCTCTACCTTTACAGAACTGCCTGCACAAGTGTAGAAGGAATTGCAAATGTCTCCTTGACTTTAATTCCTAAAAGCCTCCATCGGTCTAGAACCTGCTTGCTTCCTCTAGGCGTGCCTTCCTGGCCCCTGTTAGATTCTGACACCAAACGGTCCCCAAAACTGCAAAGGCTGTCCTTCCAGGCCAACTGTATGCAGGGGCAACTGTATAAAGGGAGAGCAGGAAAAGGACAGAAGTGGAAAGCATTTAATTATTTCATAACCACTTAGAGTGAGCTATGGTATAAATTATCTGGATTAACCCTGCGTGAAGTCTCTTCACACAGTAGCCAATGATCCTTACTTATATTTAGAGCAGGTCACCCCTCTTAGAAATCTCCAATGGTTTCTTAACTCACTAAGTCTAACGTCCTTATCATGGCCTGGAAAACTCTATGGGATCTGTACCCCATTAGTATTGCTTCTCAGTCTCATGCTGCTCACTGAGCTTCACATGGTTTGGCCTCCTGGCTGTTTCTGGGACACACCACACACCTCAGTTTTATTTGCCATTTCCTGAGTCTTGGCATGGTCCCCCCTTCCCTTCCTTATGGGAGAGACAAGTTGACCCTGTCCATTTAAAACACCATCTCTACTTACCTCTCTACTCTCTCCCCTTACTCTGCGTTATATTTTTTCGTGGCATTTATATTCACCTGACACATCATAAAGTCCTTGGTTTATTGTCTGTTTCTAGAATGCAACCTTTAATACAGCAGAGGCTTTGTGTTGTCTATAGATGCTTTTCCAGTGCCTAGATCAGTGATTATTAAATCTACATTGGTCTCAGGTAAAGTTACAGGACATGTGTGGAGGGATCTTTCAGATGGCACCTCTCAGCAGAGATTTCTCTCTGGAATGCTAAAGACAGCTGTCTGACATTTCCACTTGAATGTCTTAGCATGTTAATAGATTGTAAGTCACAGGAGGATGGGGACTCTATGTTTTGTTTACAAATTTCCCTTCAGCACCCAAGAGAATGCTGGTCTATAGCCTGTATTCAATATATATTTGTTGAGTGAATGTTCAAAATTGAATCCTCTCTCATCCTCCAGTCCAGCCATAAACCTGGGAGTCAATCTTGACTTCTCCTTATTCTTCATCTTGTACATCAAATCACGCATCAGTCTTTATAGACTGTATCCCATTTGTATCTATGAAATATATACATTTCTCTCTAATCCTATGGCCATTGTTCCAGTCTAGGCTTTGCATATCTACAATATTCCTAGCCAACAAAATTTCTGATACAAAAATATCAAAGATTATTCATTCTGGAAAGAGAACTAGAGAATGTCTGTGGAGATGTTTCTAATGGAGATAGTCTAAATTTTCAATATTGGGTACTTCATGGTATGAATTTTAGCGATTTTGATGTAAGTCACGGATTAAGACTTGTTTTGGGGTGGGGGCATCAGGTGGATATTTTTGAACACTGCGACAGAAGATGAGTGTTGAGGAATGACTGGTGAATATACTGCACATGACTGATGGCAGAATGCAACACACTCTTCAGACCTTGCAGCCTATGGAGAAAACTGGAAAAAATCCCACAACTCTCCACAAAAAATATATACATTGAATTTTTTGAAGCTCATCAAGAGAGAGCAAAGGAGCTGACATCCCAGAAGGCTTTCTCTAAGTTTCAAGTAATGAGTCATTTAGAAGGAACATCTGTTGCATCTAGAAATGGACTATTGGGAGCAAAAACATTCATTGGAAAAGAGAATTTGAACCTATGTCACAGGCAGTTTCACAAATAGTTTCTAAGACTAAAATAAAGAGAATTAGATTCAGCTCTCATGGTTACCAATGTTCTGTCGCATCATGCCAATTTTACTGTTTTTGTTCTATTTTTGAGCTCTGATCTTTAAAATTCTCCTGAGAGAAATGATCAGAATGGAATTCTGAATGTCATTGTCATTTGATGACATGTCACCCAAAACTCTGTTCTCTAAACTCAGCATGCACATGCATTGTTTTTCTCTGACAGTGCTTAGAAGACCACCTGTCTAAATTGAAATTTACACCATCTATCTAAAATAGGCTGTCAGTGGCATTATAAGGTGATGAAAAGGTAGTGGGCTTTGCAGCAAGGTCTAATATGAATTTTGTCTCTGCCACTGATGAGCCATGGGAATTAGGGATTACTTCCCTTTGATCAAATGAAATTGCCTCATATGTAACATGGGGAACATAGAACCTGCCTTATAGATCTGTTGTAAAGCATATGTGAGTATTGGTGTGCTTCTTACAGAGTAGTTCTAAATGTTTTCTCTTCTAGCTTCACAAACTCTAGGCCAACTCCAAACACCAGTCTCTCATGAACAATCTGGAAGGGATTTCTGATGAGAAATGCATCTTGCCAGTGTTCCTTGGACTCTGTGGGCGGCCACTGTCACATGTGGTTTTCTGATAAATGGTATTTCAGAAGGGATCTCATGTACTTGATAATCAGAAGAAAAAAGTTTATTAACCGTTTGCTTGACATTTGATTTTGCATACAAACAATTAAGCACTAATATTCCACTTACTTTTTGACTGATTTCTATGATGCAGGAACTTTTTATACAATATTTCACTTAAATCTCAAAACAACCAGACTCCATTTGCATCTTTATCACTGCTATCTACAGAGGGAAGCCAGGAGATGCAGAGTTTTGCTTACTGGAAGTAAGTAGCAGATTCAGTGCTTAAACCCAGGCCTGGCTCATTCTAAAACTAGGCACTTTTCACTTCACCACTCTGCCTTCCCAGATCATGCCTCCTGAATGCGTGTTTTGAGGCTCTGGGATTATGTAATATACCCTAATCAATATGTTCATATTATAATTTTAAGATGTTGCTTTCCATTGCTCCCTTCTGTGATCATTGAACACCTCCATGTTATCTTTTATCACTTCAAAAAATTTTATTTCAACTTAATGTCTAAATAATCCAAACTCATACTTCTAAATTGTATTCCTCCTTCCATTCCCATGTCCATCCTTGCCTCTCTCCCTTCTCCTCTCCTTCCTTTGGCCATTCCAGCCCATTAAATATTATATGTGAATGTATAAATATAAAGAAATGTATCAAAGAACTCCAGATGTCCAGTCAAGAAATAATGCTGAGACAAACATGGCTCCTTCCCAGTTTTGCCTGTTTCTGGGTCTTTCTACGTACCATTCACCTTGTAAACTATGGGCATGTATCTCAAAACTACAGCAGCCTGGACTAACACTTCTTCCATGTCTTCTCCATGGTCAGGACATATCTAGTCCAGGCCAAGAGTCTAAAGCCCTTTCAATTTTAGATGAATACCCTCTAAATGAAAAAAGCTATTTAATAAGCTGACTTTTTACTCCTTTTCTTCTGCAGAAGCAGATTTTATCTAATTTTCTTCTCCTTGGACACATTTCACTAATCATTTAACTAGAGCTTTTGGGGCGCCTGGGTGGCTCAGTCGGTTAAGCGTCCGACTTCAGCTCAGGTCACGATCTCTCGGTCTGTGAGTTCGAGCCCCGTGTCGGGCTCTGGGCTGATGGCTCAGAGCCTGGAGCCTGCTTCCGATTCTGTGTCTCCCTCTCTCTCTGCCCCTCCCCCGTTCATGCTCTGTCTCTCTCTGTCTCAAAAATAAATAAAACGTTAAAAAAAAATTTATAACTAGAGCTTTTGTAGTTTATTCATGACATACTGCATGAAGAGTTGGAAATACCCTGGGCCTAAGTCACTAGATGATGCCCTAAGGTACAGAGGATTGCAGAATGGGAAGGAATGAAGGGTCAACATATATACAAAAAACTAACTGCAATCAAGTGAAATGAAATGAATTCCAATAAAAAGGCATTCCTATGGGTATATGTGATTTTGTTTAAAACTAAGTTTTATAGAAAAAGGGAAAATAACCCCTTAAATGATTAATAATTGCTTCATGAAATTATGGTATTAGTTAAAAGGAGTTTTCTCTTGGGGTGCCTGGTTGGGTGTTGGTTGGGTGTCTGACTTTGGCTCAGGTCATGATCTCATGGTTCATGAGTTCAAGCCCCGCATCGGGCTCTGTGCTGACAGCTCAGAGCCTGGAGCCTGCTTCAAATTCTGTGTCTCCCTCTCTCTCTGTTCCTCCCCCACTGGCTCGCTCTCTCTCTCTCTCTCTCTCTCTCTCTCTCAAAAGTCAATAAAGATTTTTAAAAAAGGAGTTTTCTCTTGAGTTTTTCTGTGAAAATGTTCACCTAAAGTGATTTACCTGGCTTACTGGTTTCAAGGCCTCTGATCTTTTCTTTGCATTTGGTTAGAAATCCTTCATTCACAGGGGTGCCTGGGTGGCTCAGTCGGTTAAGTGTCCGACTTTGGCTCAGGTCATGATCTCACGGTTCGTGAGTTCGAGCCCCGCGTCAGGCTCTGTGCTGATGTCTCGGAGCCTGGAGCCTACTTCGTATTCTGTGTCTCCCTCTCTCTCTCTGCCCCTCCCCTGCTCATGCTCTGTCTCTCTCTGTCTCTAAAAAATAAATAAATGTTAAACAAAAATTAAAAAAAAAAGAAATCCTTCATTCATAAAAATATCACCTGTGTAATAATTTAATGAGGTTACAGAGAACAAAAATCACAGTTGAGCTCCTTTATGTTGCTCATGTCCTAAAAATACATGCTAAAGAATATGTATGCTTCAAAAGTATATACCTAAAAAATATATTAAAGAATATGTCTAATAAAGGATAGGTATATGTTAAGGATGATGATTTAGTTGGTAGAATCAACTTAAACATGATGGAGAGCACATGTGTTATCAGAGTCAAATCCTCAAGCACCATGACATATATACAATAGTTATATGCCTCATATTTCAAAAACAGTCCTTATTTTCATATCTTCTGCTATCGTATCAGATGCCATGTACATGTATGGCACATGTCTCAAGTTTTGGATTGGGAAATACTATCAAAGTATACCTGAGTAAAACAAGAAATAAAACAAACAAACAAACAAACAAAAACAAACACAAGAAAATCCAACTATTTCCTGTTTTCAAGAGACCCGTCCAAGGGAAAGAAAATCAGGACGCAGAAAGGCTGGAAATAATAAGATGACAAAAAAATGTACTAGGAAAATAATACCAAAATAAAAGAGAATGTGGTGATATTAACAGAGAAAAATCACATCTCTATGAATTATTATAATGCATTTTTCTGGAATGAGAGTATTAAATAAGACAAAGATATTGCAAATGTTAGAGGACAGAGATTTTATATCAAAAAGTAGATATGGGCTATATAAATCTAGATGCACAGCTATGAAGTATGCAAGCAAAAATATTAGAAATATAAGAAGAAATGTACACACCTACAGCTGTTGCAAAACAATTTAACACACTTTTCTCAGAAATTAACTAATAAATCCTAAAAAACAATATAGCAGATTTAAATAATATAACTATCAAACTATATCTAATAAACATATAGAAAACTTTGTATCTATGAACTGAGAATATACAACCATTTTATATATATCTATATCTATATCTATATCTATATCTATATATCCATATACATATATCCATGTATATGGATATATCCATATCCATATGTGTGTGTGTGTGTGTGTGTGTGTGTGTGTGTGTATACATAGGCAGTCTCACTAAGAAAAGATTCTACATATTAGTCCACAAAATATAAAAATTACTTTAAAAATGGATGTGATAAGGAGTATGTTATTTGATCAGCAATCAAATTAAAACTAAATAAATGAATGGCAAAAATCTAATCACTTTGACATTTAATTCTTTCTAAATAAATTTCAGGTTGAAAAGGAAATCAAGAGAAATTAAAATTTATACTATAAGCAAAAACAAGTGAGAACATGATTTGAGCATAACACTGATATCAAAATCGAGGTAAGAACAACACATGGGCACATTCACATATACATCCAAAGGCTGTTAGACCACTAACACAGAAGACATAACTGTGTATTTACTTGAAGATGATAAGATTGGAAAAGCAAAACAAAATAAACAAAAAAAAAAAAAACAAAAGATGTTAGCTGTCTAGATTCAAAGTCAACATACAAAATTGGTACAATTTTCCATATATCCAGAATAACCAATTTAAGTAAAGTCAGTGGAAAAGAATACCATTTATAGTAACACCAACAATCTATAAAGATCTCAGGAAAAAAACAAAACAAATAGTAAGTAAGTGCTGAAATCCTATCTGCAGAATACTACTTTAGTGAGAGACAAAAAGGGAGACTTGAAAAAAATGGAAAAACACCATATTTTAGCATGGGGAGGTTCATTACAGCAAAAGTTCACAAATTCATCATTTGATTCATTTAAATTAAAATCATGTAGAAGTTTCATGGAATTTGATAACTGTAAGAGAAACACACAACAAATTTGCTAAAAGAAAAATAAGAGGGTAATTGCACTCTGAAATTTCAAATTAAACCATAAAGTTAAGGTAATTAAGATACAGTGGTACTGGGCAAGAAAGAAATGAATAGATTAATTTACATGAGGAATCTAGAACCAGGAAAAAATATGTGTGTGTGTATGTATGTATTAGGGTGTCAGCCCAAATGAATTCTCCAAACAACTTTAGGAGTTGTCTGATTCTCTGAAAGCTGATGCCAAAGGAGCTGGCCTAGGAGATGTGACCAAGAGTATGGATGGTGCATATGACAAATGCGCGCTTTCAATCCTTGAGAAATAAGAAATGCTTTAATTGATGTGTTGTAACAATTGACTTTATATTGGAAAGATTACTAAATCTTATTTCTTTCACCATATTTTAGATATTTCAAAACATTTCAAAATTTAAAAAACAGCACTAGTGACAAACAGTAGTGAAATTTTTAGCGCTTTGACATGGGCAAGACTTTCCCAAGGAAGGTAGAAAGCACAGAGATTAGAAAGGAAAAGATTAACAAGTTTTACTACTAAAGAATTTAATTTGCACAATAAAAGATACCATAAAGCACATATGACCAAAAGGGAGAGAAAATAACCACTTAGAACATTTTCTAACCACTTAGAACATTTTTTGCTATAATATAACAAAGAATATTCAAAGTATATAAGGAACTTCTATAGAGCAGTGAGAAACTCAGTCAATCCAAGATAATGGACAAAGACCATGAAAAGCAATTACAGAAAAAATAATAAGGTGGGGGAAGAAAGAGAGGGAGGGAGAAAAGAGACAGAATGCCCACCTTTATTAGTAATGAGGAAATTGCAATTTTAAATGATTTTTTGGGGGGAGGTCAGTCAGTTTTAGGAAAAAACCTTAAAGATTGATATATTCAGTGTGGGTGAAAGTGTGTCATGATTACTTTCGTGGATTGTTGGTTGGAGTGTGAATAGGTATAGCCTTTTTGGAGGCCAATTTAGCAGTATATTTATATTTATAATGTGTTTCCCCTTTGACTTAGTAATTCTTTTTGAAGCAGATATAAGTTTTTCTGGGAAGTATATGCAAAAACATCTTCATAATGATGCTCACAGAAACATTGTTTGTGACAGTAAAATGCTAGGAACAAGCCAGAAGTCACTGAGAGACCAATGAAATTAAATCATGGTATAGCCATCCAGTGGAATAGTATGTAGTTAATCAGTGTTTCCAACTTGAATGAAGTATGGATCTTCTCTAAAGAAATTTTTAAAAGTTAATTCCCACAGTAGCATGAGGAATATCTACAAGAATAGACTTTAACTATAAAAAAGTAACTTAAGTAAAAAAAAAATCAGGTTACAGAATTACATATTTAATACAATACTTTTTAAGACCACAAACTCAAGCTACATATTTGCTTTCTCTCTTTGAATGCACAGTAAAGACTAAAAATCGTATCAAAGTGTTGATAGTGATTACCTTTAGGGTTTGAATTAAGATAATGAAATATAGTACTTTCTTTTTCTCTTGTTTTTTTTTTTAAATCTCTATGATTATACTTTCTTTTATTTATGTTTCAATAAAATTGTGTTCCCTCCTTAACTTAAAAATAAAAATAATTTTAGAAAAGAAAAAACCAGGGGGTGCCTGGGTGGCTCAGTTGATTGAGAGTCCAACTTCAACTCAGGTCATGATCTCACAGTTTGTGATTTCAAGCCCCGCATCAGGCTCTGTGCTGACAACTCAGAGCCTGGAGCCTGCTGAGAATTTTGTGTCTCCCTCTCCCCTGCTCCTCCCCTACTCACGCTCTGTCTCTCAAAAATAAATAAATGTTAAAAAAAATTAAAAAGAAGAAAAAACACCATTTTTCTAAGATTTCTTTTAATCTTAAAAAATTTACTCAGGGATGGGAGTTTTGAGATTTCAGAAGCAAAGAGAGCCATACTTAATTCAAATGCATCATTGTAAAATGAATTTTTCATTAGTGATCTCTGAAACCAAGTAATCAAATCATGAGATGCATGAGAAAGTCAAACATTCTTTGTTAGATTTTTGAAACATCATTTGTCACTCTGGCTCACTCTGAAATATTCTGTTATCTGCCTCATTCCATGGAGTGCTGTGGACAAAGTTCAGCATTCATTTTGCTACATATGAAAAGTGCTGCAGGAAAGAGTATAATAGTAGGAGCCAAGGGACCTCAGAGCTCACCACAGTTTAGGGCCCAGGAACTAGTCAGAGAGGACTCAATGGCTGTAACACCAGACAAACCCATCTTTCATTCTGATGTACAAATTAAAATGTGTGAATTCCTAACTTGGAGAGCAGGAATTAATATCTCCATTTTGCAGATGAAACTGAAATTTAGAGGACTTCAACTGAATGCAAAGTCAGAGTAATTTATCCTGTCTGGTAGCACATTAATTTTTGGTTTCTTATTGGTTACAAGACTTACCCAAACACCAGGAATCGGGGGGAACGAGTGAGATGTACTGAAGAAGAATGCTGGCCTGAAAAATATTAAGGTCAAATTGAGTAAGTAACAATTCACATAGTAAGAATTAGGTAATAAAAGAATGTAGTCACTTCTTCAGGGCTGGCAGGGTTAGGGCTGGTAGTGATGGGATGAGCAGCTAGCAGCATGCTATCTATGATGGGGGGGGGAAATGAATTAATAGCTCACTGGATGGTATGGTACCTTAATCTCCTTTATAAAGTGATATTAAATTTTTTTTAATGTTTATTTATTTCTGAGAGAGACAGAGACAGAGTGTGAGCAGGGGAGGGGCAGAGAGAGAAAGGGAAACAGGATCCAGAACAGGCTCCAGGCTCTGAGCTGTCAGCACAGAGCCCGAAGCAGGGCTCGAACTCACAAACCGTGAGATCACGACCTGAGGCAAAGTTGGACGCTTAACCAACTGAGCCACCCAAGTGCCCCTGTAAAGTGATATTTTAAATTGCTATGATTCAAAATTTACATACACATTGCAACGAGGAGCTCCTATATTCATAGTTATAGTTATTTATTTATATTTATACATCTAAAAATATATTTTATATGAAATTTATCTAAAAACCAAAGCAAATAAACAAAAACCAGAAACCAGAATCATAAATACAGAGAACAAATTGGTGGTTGCTGGAGGTTAGGTGGATGGGAAAAATAGGTGAAGGAAAGGAAAAGGTACAACTTTCTAGTTATAAAGTCACAGGAATGAGTACAGAGTCGGGGATTAGTCACTAATATTGTCATAATGTTGTATGATGACAGATGGTGACTACACTTATGGTGGTGAGCATAGCATAATGTATAGAATTGTTGAATCACTATGTTGTACACCTGAAACTACTGTTACATTGTATGTCAACTATACTTTAGTAAAAAATGGCAATAAGGAACTACTGTATACCATTTATATTTATATTTACATTTATACTTTTTTCCAACTCATTTGAGAGTAAATTGGAAACATCATACACCTTTACCTCTAAATAATTCATTGTACAATTTATAACAATGGAGATGTTATCTTAAATCACTATAGTGCATTGGTCAAAATCAGAAAGATTAACCTTGATACAGTACTATTATGGGATATGAATATTTGAATATGGACCAGAGTCTGTATTCAAATTTTTTCAGTTGACCTCAAAATTTCCTTCACAGGTATTTTCTACCATAGTCCAGGATTCAATCAAGTATTACCTTTACATATTTTAATCTTCCTAGTAGTCAAATAACTATCCAAAAACTAGTTCAGCCCTATATCTGCTGGGTATCAGTGCTAGGCACTGTAACCCATTAACATAGGCTAGTGTCCAAATCTCCCTCAGAGGAGATGGAGGGAGGCTGGGGCTGGTAGAAACAAGTGGGTCTAGGGCAGGGGCTATATCTGCTACAGTATGGTCAGGGTTCACCTCGTGAAGCATTTAAGGTAGATTAACATCAGTAATCTACAGGTGAAGAAAGAGACCTAGGTTATAACGTGGCAGAATAAAGTCTATAATCTCTTGTTATTTACTGACTCCTTTACAACTTACCTATTCCTTTCCTGGAATAATCTTAACCCATTTTCTGCATAGTAACAGTCTTTGACATTGCCATGCTTATTCATATCTTGTGCTCTTGCCCATAAAATTCCTTTTTTCTCAAAATGCATTTTTTCAGCTCTTTACTTGAAATTTTACCTCTTTTATTAAAAAAAATTTTTTTTAATGTTTATTTATTTTTGAGAGAGACAGAATGTGAGCGGGAGGTGGGGGGGCTGAGCTGTCAGCACAGAGCCCACCTGATGCGGGGCTTGAACCCACCCGCTGTGAGATCATGACCTGAGCTGAAGTCGGGTGCTCAACTGACTGAGCCACCCAGGCACCCCAAGATTTTACCTATTTTAAAGACCTTTCTTAAACATTGCCTTCTTTGTAAGAGCTGTCCTGAGTTTACCACTTAACTTTGTGTGATTCCAAAGCACTTTGAAGATCTGTAGATTAAAAAGCACACTTTGGGATGCCTGATTGGCTCATTTGGTTAAGTGGTTGACTCTGGCTCTTGATTTAGCTCAGGTCTGGATCTCACAGTTCATGAGTTTGTGCCCCACATTGAACCTGCTTCAGATCTTCTGTCTCCTTCTTTCTGGCCCTCTCTGGCTCTCGATCTCTCAAAAATAAATAAACATTAAAAAAAAAAAAAGAAAAAATTGAAAAAAAAAAGCACGTTTCATTGTAGCTATACATAGGTCAATTCACAATTGAGGATAGGGGTGTCTTTGACCTAGCACAGTGCCTGACACAAAGTAGATACTTAATAAATTATTACTTAATATGAACTTTCATAATTCATACATTCACTGCCTCCAATTGGAATGGGTTCATGAACTGGAGAATGTGGATTCTAAGCAAACTCTCAGAAGTTAACACTTTCAGGCAGCTGATATCTGAAGGGTTTATAAACTCAAATCATTGCCTTAGATCACAAAGTCTGATTAAAAAAACAACAACAGCGACAACAAGTAGTTTTCGGAGTCCAGCAGCCTAGGCTTTAATCAGATCACATCAATTCTTCCAAACAGTGAAATGGATTTTAGCCTGAACAATCATTCATTCAATTTCTACAGAGTACAGCTTGGATTTGGATATATGCAGGCTATTTGATCATACCAGTTTAATTCTATTTTTAATTCCGGAGAATGCTAGGGGTCCTGGCAGAAACCCAGGGTGGGTACCCTGAAGGGGTTCAGGTTCAGGCATATCCAGCTGTGTCTGAATGGCTGACAGGGTGGAGTCACCAGCAATCGATTTCCTGGAGGTGATCTAAAAGCCTTATTGTAAGAAGCTCACCGCCAGTGATAGAAGAGTAAAGGAATGAAGTCTTGTATCATGGCATATTTTGAATTTAGCAAGAATATGACTTCTGGCACAACACTACTGGCATCAATTAAGTAAAATGTGAACTCAGACCATAACCATTTTTCTTTTTCATACTACTTGAATACCGATGACAGAAATACTTTTAGACTTTCAGAAAGTTGCTCTCTGAGGTTGCTCAAAATATAGATGTATGCCTGCAATTTTCTGTATAAGCTACTCCCAGGCAATGTTGGTTCATAGCTCCCCTTTTTCCTACACCCATTTCCTCAGAAAAATAATCTTCCCACACAGCTACTAAGCCAAGGACGGCTGGCTAGCTACTTGACATTCATCGCCCTTCCCTCTTTCCTGCCAAAGTCCTCATTTTGCTCAGGTGTCTACTTCTGCCCCTCACAGTCTATATGATTAAGAGGAAACTGACACAATCCCCAGAACAAAAGTGGATAATAATTAATCTTAAAAAACCAGTACATGGCATTCCCTTGACAACCGTTTCTGATGCAGGAGCGGGCTTTTGACTTTTTTGGCTCAGACTAAAGTGAAAGACATATTCCATCATTGGGCACTCATTCTGCTCTCTCGCTCTCTCTTTCTAGATGTGAACAAGAAACCATGTTGCTATAGTTGCTGCTGACAACCATCTTATGACCAAAACAAGAAGGACTCCGAGGACAGAGCAAGCCTTCTAGATGGCAGAGCAGAAAGTTAGAAAAATCTGAGTGCCTGAGGTCACAGCTTGAGCTACTGAACTCACATCACCCTGCAGTTGACTATTGTATTTCTTGCTATTTGAAATAAGAAAGTTCCTTATTGTTTATGCCTGAATGAGTCATGTCTTCTGTTACTGCAGTCGAAACCATACCAACTGATGTATTATAGAAACAGCTAATTATGAAGGCGGAGAACACAAAGTTTTGTGTTACACTCAAAGTTAACCTGACTCATTTAGTGATTGCATAATTGTTATCACACCCCATAATAATTAGATATAGATTATGAACAATGCACACAAAGAACTAATATTCCAAGGAAGGTGACATGGAGCAATAAAAAGCATACCTTGTTCAGAATCGTGGGTAGAAATCCACTCCTATTTCTAAGAAAAGGAGCTACTCATGAGTTTGTGATCAGCTCCCAACTGAATGGTGGGTAGAAATCCACTCCTATTTCTAAGAAAAGGAGCTACTCGTGAATTTGTGATCAGCTCCCAATTGGAAGGGCCTGTTGTTTATTGAGTACTTGCTGGAAGCTGGGTGCTGTCCTGCGTGGTTTTACACAGCCGGATTCCAGCAGTCATTAAGAGCAGGAGATGTGGAGTCACGCAAAACTCGCTCCATTGGTGCAGGTGCTGGGGCTGCTCAGTTTTGAATTGAAAGAGCAGAGGGGCTGCACATCTTCCCTCTGCTTCATCCAAATTCCACACTTGGATTCCCAAGATTACGGACTGTTCTCTTAGCTAAGTCACTGTTTCCCAGTGCACTATGCTCCAAGGCCCGGTTCCAGAGGAATTTCCGATCAGCCAATGCAGTGTCAGAATCAAATCTTCCATACAAAGTGCTAGGCTCCAGTGTTAAGACTCTGTCAAAAGCTTAGAGAGCTACCCTTTTCATCAAAGTAAATTTATCTCAGCTGCCCTCTTGCTAGTCTTTCCCAATGAAACCTGATCAGTGCACTTCCAGAAAGTTCCATCAGGCCTCCCTGAGTTCTTGTCTAAGGGGGCTGTGCTCGGGCTGTGACCTCTGGATTCCTACATAACTCTTCTGAGATCATGACCCAATCCAGCTATGAAAGGTTTTGTTTTACACTAATCTAAGAATGCTCACTTTCCTATGCTGGAAAAAAAACAAGGGGGCTGTTCAAGTAATCCTTCACTGGATAAAAGATTTTAAATATTTACATAAATTTAACATATTCAAATTATAAACATAAATAAGCATGGAAAATCAGATCATTACACAAATGTTGTATCTTTTTATTTCTATTTTTAAAACATATTTATTTATTTATTTAGAGAGGTAGAGAGAGAGCATGCAAGCAGGGGTGGGGCAGAGAGTGAGAGAGAATCCCAAGCAGACTCTCAGCTGTCAGCTCAGAATCCAAGGTGGGGCTCGAACCCATGAACCATGAGAGCTGAAATCGAGTCAAACCCTTAACCTGACTAAGCCACCCAGGAACCCCTACACAAATGCTATATCTTTTTTAATGGTCCTATGAAATTCCATCTATAAGAATACCATAATTTAATCTTCTAATGTTGAAATTTTAGATTGTTTATAATATTTCTGTTATAAATTTCTTTGCAATGAACACCAGCATAAGTTTAAATGCTCCTATAACATTTAAAAATTATTTTATTTGTTTTACTTTACTTTTTTGTTCCTGTAACATTTTAAAAAGGGTTTTCAAACTGAAAGACTGAACTCAGAGAAATCCAGGCTTATTGTAAAATGAGTTTGGGGATTACTTTAGAACATGTCGCTATGTCTACCAGAGAGATTATGAGCTAGAACCACATAGCTGTTCCTTTTCAGTACAAACACTTCTCAAGCAATGGGTCCTAATTCCTCCTCCTTGACTGTTCCTTTGCCTCTGTCATGTTGGACCCCATTAGACCCCCAAATGTACTTCCTCAGTCTTCTGTGTTTCCTCATTGCTTTCCTCAAGGTGACCCTTCTTGATGCAAAATGAACAAATCTCTTAGAATCTCTATAAGAAATAAAGAATTTTCCTTGAGCCCAAGTTAGGACAGCTGCCCAGGAAACACAATCTTCACAAAGAACAGAGTACTCTGGAGAATGAACAGTTTTTACTGTTCTATGCTTTTTACATCTAGTGAAAGCTCAAAAGATTAGGAATCACCAGTGTTTACATCAAAGAATGCAGGGGGTAGGAGCATTGATTGAAGTCCTAAGGACAAATGGTTTTCCTTTAGGCTACTCATTCATACAACAGATGTACAATGCATGCTTGGGGGGCCGCAAGTGAGGCTTTTGGTTTAAACAAAGTTTTTGTATAGTCATGCTGACTTAGAAATCTAAAATGGCTTCCCTCGCATATCAGGTAGAGAGTTTTCTTCCATCACCCTTGATCAAGGCCTTGCTGCATTTTCCCAAGCCAGGCACTGGGATGCTCCCATGAGCCGAGGCCGATGCTTCTCTGCTTTCTTCCTCAGCTCTTTTTAGAACTGACTGCTTGTATCAGTCCTGCTCTCAGCTGAAGCACAAAGAGGTGAACACATCACAGGAGAGTTTAAAAGCATTCAGGGCTGGGGACACCCAGGTGGCTCTGCTGGTTAAGCTTCCGACTCTTGATTTGCCTCAGGTCATGATCTCACGGTTCCTGAGATCGAGCCTCTAATGGGCTTTGCCCTGACAACATGGGGTCTGCTTGGGATTCTCTCTGCCCCTCCCCTGCTTGCTCTCTCTCTTAAAAAAAAAGGCAGGGGGTGGGGAAGTGTTCAGGTAGGGAAGAATGAAGAGCAGTGCTGAGGCCAGGTAGCTGAAAACACGGGAAAACCCATTTTTAGAGCACAGATCTGGCACTTTCCTGGGGGCCTTTCAGCCATGACATTCTGCCATGGTGCTTTCTGTCCTCTTTCTGACCCAGGATAATATATCAGCAAGTGTACCTGAGCTGCAAGTTTTACTCATTTTTATTTGCTATCTGCAAGTGTCTGGGCTCCTACGTTTTACTGAGATGCATTGGCTTCTGACTCTTTCTCCTCATTCTTCTTGGGTCTCCTGGAGCCTAGGTGCCTCTCTGGCATCAGGCTCTCTTCCCAGTGGAGAGGCCGCGTTGCCCAGTCATTTATGCAGTCATACATATTCATAGAAAAACGTAAAGACGGTTTTCTTAATTATACTACTTGATGCTGCTGTGTGTCTCCCAATTTTCTGTGTGTGGTTTCATCTGTGTAACAGGCTCTCTGCATGAATTCAGCACCTCTAATTGCTGAGCAAGTTCTCCAGGAGAGGAGGGAATATGCAAGAAGAAAAATGGACTTCCAGGATTCTGTTTAAAGAATGCTTATTTGACTGGTCTTAATTGGGTTCAGGGGGCCTGGCTGAACTGCTGCTTTGTGATTTGCATGTACGAGCCAAAATTAAGCTTCTAATTTGCATCCTTTGTTTGCTAACGAAAGTTCTATTATGTATTTACCAGCAACCGAAGATTTAGACCTCACTTGCTCCTGAGACCACTGTAAATGGAGGCAATGAATAATTTGATGGTCTCTGACACATGGAGAGAGAAATGCTATGGCCTTTCACCATAAAATTGAATTTTGTGAAGCGATCAGTAAACAGTTACAGATTGTGGAGAAAGTAGAGTGTAGTAGATTCAGTGGCCTCTCTCTAAATGCACTGAGTAAAATCAGTGGATCTAGGTTTGTTGGTTAGAATGCTGTAACTTCAGTCTGGTCAATAGGATTTCAAAAGAACAGCTGGAAATCAGAATAAATACCACTGAATACATTTGCTTTTAGCATCTTAATAGCTAAATTTCTCTGTTTGATTTCAAAATTCCATTTTGATCAGATGTCAGTTGGCTAAACTAAGCAGCTTTTTTTCTTTCTGTTCATTTGTAGACTAATGAGAGCCAAATATATTTCATTTTGGCCCTTCCTCATTCATGCCATCTGAATGCTTGAGGTGACCACTGACTGAGAATCTGAGGCCATGAATGATCATGTCTAAAGTTAGTATCAAAACTTCTTGTTTGGGTCGTGCTGAACTCAGATTTGAAGCAAGCTCAGGCTCCCTTGAACTTTTCTTTCCTTTAATGTTTGCTCTCTCAAGTCCCCAAAAGAATCGACTGGCACATCTACTTAATTTGTTTTCAATACAACTGTAATTTTCACTGTATTTAAACTGGGATTCAGTCTGTCCCTCTGCTGGGCCAGGGACCTTCATCATTTACATTCATGAGTTGATTTATGTTAAAGGAGTAAAAGACCAGAGACAGAAATTTTGTGAAAAGTATCTGAAAGCAAAGATTGGAAAGAGGCAAAGGACCGTATGGTGTTCTTCCTCAGCCTTACGCCTAGGTTGGATTTGATCTTCTAGCAAAAGAATGTTTGCAGGTGGAAACCAGAGCCGATTTTTATAGAACTCATTGTTATACACAGAACATAAGCAGTGGTATACAGAACTGAGTTTATTACAAAAAACGATATAAAGTAGGGGAAAGAAGCATTTTATGTGGAGCAGAAGAAGTCGTGCAGCTCTTTTTGGCAACTCAAGAGCCTTGCATCTTTTGAAGTCAAAAGAGATGGTTCCATGGGTAAAAGTATTTTATCATGGTGAGAACTGGCAGCAGGATAGCTGAGAGATGCTAACTGTTGGTGGTTTGGATTAATGAGGAGGCTGAGGTTGAATAACAAGATAACACAGGATCTGAACAATGTGATACATCCCCAGATCTGAATATAATAACTGAATGGGACGTTGACACTCTCTGGTCAGGCAGCTCCGTTGACCAGCCAGTGAAATTTAGTATCAATGTGGTTTTATTTGTGTCCATGGACTGGTAAAATGCAGGAAAATTCAGAAAAATGCTTCTTATTCTTTTTTTTTGTAAAGTTTATTTATTCTGAGAGAGAGAGGGACAGTGTGAGTGGGAGAGGGGCAGAAAGAGAGGCAGAGAGCAGGCTCCACACTGCCAGCATGGAGTCCCACGCGGGGCTCAAATTCCAGAACTGTGAGATTAAGACCTGAGCTGAAATCAAGAGACAATGCTTGAAGTGCCTGGATGGCTCAGTCAGTTAAGTGTCGGACTTCAACTCAGGCCATGATCTCATGGTTTATAGGTTTGAGCCCCACGTTGGGCTCTATGCTGACAGCTCAGAAACTGGAGCCTGCTTCTGATTCTGTGTGTGTGTGTCTCAAAAATAAATAAGCATTAAAAAAATAAAAAAAAAAGAGTCATATGTTTAATCGACTGACCCACCCAGGTACCCCTGAAAAATGCTTCTATTTCAGACAGCACAAACACCTATTTGGGACCCCAGATTTCAATTCACTTGGAAACAGAGACATTGCACTCTTACATTAGGGGACTTAGAGTTAATGTCAAATTATTGGCAGAGAAGATCACTCTTTTGCTGCATCTCCATCATTTCAATATATTTGCACTTGATATGCTTTTCTAAAATCTGATAGGAAAGACTTTTTTATTTGCTTTGTGTCATTTCAACCTGTCGTTTCAAGACTGAATGCAGTATCCTGCAGTGTCCTCCTAGGACTGATACAAACAAATGCCTTTGGGCAGTCTGGATGGTTTGTGGGATGAGTCGCTACCCTTTGACAGAGAGAGGAGTGAGAAGGGAGGAGGAGGAGGGAATGGGAAGGGGGTTTTGGTGAAACTTCTAGAATGTGTACTTACAATGAGAACAGTAAGAAGAGGTACTAAGAGAAACCCTTCAAACATTTAAAGAATCTGTCACCCTTTATCAACTTAAATATTTGAGTAACTGCCTATCTAGTACATGTAGTGTATTTTGTATGCCACCAGCCATACTGTTGGCGCATTGTAGATGCTTGCTACCCATTTGTTGCCTTCAGTGGAATTATGTGGATGCCATTTTTCCTAATGGACTGAATTCCCTTTCCGATTTTATAGATAGATGGCCCTTACCTCAATTTCTTTCTCAGTGCTTGCTTTGTGGAAGCAGCAGTTTTGATGCTGCATCTCAATCCCTCTAGCTCTTCTAGGTGTTACTCTATTTACTATATAATGCCAGTCACAAGACATAACAATATTCATTTTTATAAAAATCCAAACGTATGTAACTGACATAAGAAATGAAAGGGCAGCAATTCATACTGGTTCAAACTAATAATGTACATCACCCTGTTATCAGCAAGCAGAAGGACAGTATGAAGTAGAGCCTGGATGAACAATGCGTGATGTGGGTCAACTTGGCAAATGTCCAATTTGAAAGAAGCTGTAGTCCACCATTTGGCTACCAAAATCAGTGTTTCCCCACCCTTCATATCTTGGCATTCAAATGAATGTGTTCAATGTTCCATGCAAAGGCACTGATTCTTGCAGCTGTCTCAAGTCCTTCTGGTAACTCATTACATCCTTCCCAGAGAAAATGATCGTGAATGAAATAAGGGCACTTTTATTAAATACTGAATATTAAACACTAGAAGAACTTTTTCCCCAATAGGTCCAACACAGAATATGCTATTTGGAAGAGTTATTGTCATTGACCCTGGGTTTTTTTGTTCCTGTTTTTCTTCCATTCGTCTGGCTGTTATGGCGGTGTCTCAGGATATTTCTCTATATCTCTGTCCAGTCACAGCTGAGAGCATTAAGAAGCTAAACAAACAAAAAATGAATATTCTAATAGTTATTATTGTCACCCATTTTCATTTTTCCCCCAAGTTCAAGAGTTAGTCTTTCTCAGAATTTGGAAGTTGCCACAACCATGTCACCTACCATAATAAGACATGTGATATTCAAGGTTAGTGTGGTATAAAAATTGAAACACCATTCTAATGATCAATGATGGAGTTTCTCTGAGAGTAAGTTGGTGAAGGCAGTCATTAGAAACACCTTGGAGTTAACTAGAGTCCATTTTATTATACCTGAGAATGACCAAAGTTGTATACTAGATACATAATATATTTTAGATGATGAATAAATGTATGGATAAAGTGAAGAAACAAAGATGTCTATGGTTATTCTCAGCTTCCTATTATTTTATACTTATGTAAATTCTGTAATCTGGGAGTGTGTGTGTGTTTGGGATTAGGATGGAGCTTTTCTGGTTTACACTGCTATGTAACAAAATATGAAGCTGACTGACTCAGTGAGAGCATGCAAAAAAATCCCTGTTGCACTTGAATTATAATTTGACAGTTATACACTTTGTTAGTGATTCTGATAAGAGGATTGGCCTAATTTTTCCATTTGATTAATTTCTTAAACAAAACTATAAATGTCAAAATGATTTTGGGACTCATAGGGGAAACATTCTAGATCAAACTGCTTTCCTCTTGGACTTCCATTATCAACATTTAAAATTTTTGTAATAGACAAATTATTTTGGAATAGTTTAGAATTAAAGACAGGTTCAAAGTGAGTACTATCACTCTGCTTACTTTCTATTTATTCTAAACCAGAAACAAGTTAAGCAAAATAGTATTTGTCTTAGCTCATTTGCGCTGCTATGATAGAATACCATAGACTGAATGGCTTATAAACCAGAGACATTTTTCATAGTTCTTGAGTCTGGAAACTCCAAGATCAAGGTACTGATAGATTTGGTGTCTCCTGTATAGATGGTAGCCTTGCTATGCCCTAATCAGGAAGAAGGAGCAAGGAAGCTTCTGGGGTCACTTTATTAGGGCACAAATCTCATTCATGAAGGCTGTGGCCTCATGACCTAATTACCTCCTGAAGTCCCCACCCTCAAATACCATCACTTTGGGGGGTAGAATTTCAACATATGAATTTCAGGCAGATACAAATATTCAATCCATAATGTATTATTATGTTCATGCCTGATAGTTTCAGGATGTGTTTGTTTGAAAGAAAACAGCCCAACAAAATTCCACTTTTGAATGAGCACTACCTGATTTAGACTGTTATTTTTGTTTTTGATGTTTTATTGCAAACAAGTGAATTTTCCATTTTTCTACCACACTCTTCTGTCTCCACACCATCTTATGCCTTCTTCATTTGTTGAGGTGTGTTTTGAACGCCTCCCTTTCTGTCTTTTCCACCTGATACCTTCTCTGCTCTTTCGTATCTTACTACCATTGAATGTTCAGTTCATGTCCCACCACCTCTCCAAGGCCTCCTCTTGCTGGCTTAACCTGGAGTACTTTCTATCTCTTCTTAACTTTTTTTGGCAACTATTGTCTGTTTGTAAATAATTGGGGAATTCCCCATGCATTTCTCTTTTATTTCTCTTGGCATTTTGAACTGCTAGTTAAATCTTGTGCTGTTACCTAAATTTTAAATGTTTGCATTTGGTCTTTTCAGCCAGATCATAAATTATTGAGGACAATTCTTAATTGCCTTTTTTAAAATCCTAGCACGTAGGAAAGCGCTTTGTACACAACATTTCTCAGTGAATATTTGTGACTTGATATGGCTGGAATTCCTTGTTTCGAGTCTGATTAGTAATTATTAGTGTTGAATGTATATCCTTGGTCATGTATCTTATAATTACTTTTATGTATAATTTAATTTAATCCTCACAGTGCATGAATAAATTAGGTGTTTCGATCTCTGTTTTACAGATGCAATGATTTTATGTTGGGTTACATACTTACAAATTACATAAGGGAGAATGAGGGGACAAAAATGAATTGATAGGACCTAATGTGGTTCAATAGTTACAGAGAAACAGCTTTTTTTTTGTGAATCATAAACTGTGCTATATTAGAGGTGTAATAACTGATATACACATGCAATGTTAGCTCTTTGAGATTTTAGAAAGCAATCTCTGATTGGAAATACAATAAGATCTATTCTTGGTGTCATTTTTTGATGATGGCAACTGACCTACTGCTTATTAGACATCCATTTAAAAAATCGTAGCACTGAATGGTACCTAAAGCAAAGCATCAGACAAGGATCTGGGTGGAATCATTTGGAGGTAAATTCAGGAAGCAGAAGTGAGAAAGTTGGGAAATTGGGACAAGGAAGGCAGAGAAGTTAATGAAGGGTATGTTTCTGAGTTGGTTGCTAATAAGGAGAATGGAGGCTCCACCATGCTGAAGACCTAAAGAGCCATTTTGAAGATGTCTCAGAAATATTCCACCAAAAGAGAGAGTGGAGCATGTATCCATCATTTCTTTTCTCTCACTGTTTCCCTCGCTTTTCCCTTATCATTTCTTGTCCCTCACTGAAGAGGCATTAACTCCTTTCTAATCCTTGGCTACTTATGCTCAAGCTGAGTAGTTTCCACAGCTTTGGAGAAGGCTGTGATGAAGAAAAGCAGCCTCTCTGGAAAAAAGTGTGGAGGTTCCTCAAAAAATTAAAAATAGACCTACCCTATGACCCAGCAATAGCACTGCTAGGAATTTACCCAAGGGATACAGGAGTACTGATGCATAGGGGCACTGGTACCCCAATGTTTACAGCAGCACTGTCAACAATAGCCAAATTATGGAAAGAGCCTAAATGTCCATCAACTGATGAATGGATAATGAAATTGTGGTTTATATACATGGCATGGAATGGAATGGAATACTACATGGCAATGAGAAAGAATGAAATATGGCCTTATGTAGCAACATGGATGGAACTGGAGAGTGTTATGCTAAGTGAAATAAGTCAGACAGAGAAGGACAGATTCCATATGTTTTCACTCTTATGTGGATCCTGAGAAACTTAACAGACGACCATGGGGGAGAGGAAGAAAACAAAATGATCAGAGATGGAGGGAGGCAAAACATAAGAGACTCCTAAAAACTGAGAACAAACTGAGGGTTTATGGGGGGTGGGAGGGAGGAGTGGGTGTGTGATGGGTATTGAGGGCACCTGCTGGGATGAGTACTGGTTGTTGTATGGAAACCAATTTGACAATAAATGTCATAATAAAAAAAAAAAAGAAAGAAAAGCAGTCACCTTGGTTTGCTGGATATGGGAGAGTAGCCTTGTGCGAGGAGTTGTTCACCACAGCTGTGCTGAAATAACATGGGCTAAAGAGGAGATGGCACACAAGGCTCCACAAGTGGCTGCTACCCACAAAGCAGATCTATTTGCAGAGATTCATCTACGTTATCTCACCTTGTATAACAAATCTAGAAGCAAATTTGGCAGTTTTGTGGAGTTTATGGGGTAGACACATTGAATACTGAGTAGATTTTCATGTCAGAGGAAACAGTATTGAATCATGAACTTGAATGTTTTAAGATTAACATGAATAAGTGGGTGGTGTTTGAGATTTAAGAGGTCTGGGACTTTTCAGTGTGTATATGCAACCTACAAACTTAATAGGTATTATCTGTGGTATAAAATTCTTTCTTTTCATTAAATTTAGTTCTTTAATAAACACAGTCATATACATCCCTTAATAGATATTGTGGAGCATTCATTTTATGCCAGGCACTGTACTAGTCACTGCACTTTGTTGACCACAGGGAGCAAACACATGTCTTCATTGATTTTTTACAACGTTTTCAGGAGTTCTGAGAAAGAGGAATATGCTACTTGGTATAATTCCACTATACTAATTACCTGGAGAGACCAAGAAAAATTTACATAAGATGCAAGTACTAAGCATCATATATAAGAACAAATACTTTGAAAGGTAGGTAGTGTTAGTGGTAGCAACAGTGTTTTATTATTGAATAAAGAGACTCAAAGAATCCTCTTTTGTTCACTGAGTGCTTACCGGGCTTCAAGTATATTTTTTATTTACTTTTCCCCGTGTTCTCCAAGTGTGGAAGAGTGAGGTCATTCAAGCGAAGCTTGAGATTTACTTCATCAAGCATTTCCTTTTACATGCCCAAATGAACTTTATCAAATGGAGTCTGTTTACGAGAATGATGGCTCCAGGGACTAACTAAACCCACTTTCACACAGAGCTGAACTTTATAGTCTGTGTATTTTTGCCCTATTTCACATATGTTGGAGATTACTTGGAATCAAAAGGTAATGGAGCAATCGGCTTTACAATAACATACAAGTATTTGAGTTTACTTTGCTATTGTTTAAAAAGAGACAGAGACATTTGAAAGAATTACTTCAACAGTGTTGCTCAAACTTCAGCTTATTTAACCCTTATGGTTTTTGTCTTAGAACAACATTAAGTGAGTTCATTAATATCAATGACATCATGAATTTGATGAGGTAGTTATATTTATTCATTCCAATACACATTAAACTTATTATTAAAATTGGAAATGTCTGTGTATTACTTATAATCATCTCAAAACAAACAAACAAACAAACAAACCTTCAGTGCTCATGTTGAGTGCCACTGGATTAAAATGAAGTCTTCTAGGCAAGTGGTTTAGGGTTAAGTTACACCCAAAATTAAATAATTAGGAAAAAAAGAAAGCTAAAGAGCCAGATCTTTCAGTTTGATTCTTTATTGTTCACAGTACACATATTGGAACACACACACAGTTTCTCACAGCAGCACACATAATACTGCACTTTCTTATAGAAGAGTCTTTGTCCCTCATGGACACAGCAGTTAATTCCCACGAAGCGAGTCAGCATATAACTTTCTAAAACTGATAGAAGGAAGCCAGTACATTCAGAAGCACACCATAAGCAACATGCAGGTCTTTGATGTTGTCAGAAGTAATCTGAAGCTAAGCAGTACATGCTTTTTGATTTTATATTTAATCCTGAAGCTTAAGTTCGTGAAGGGCCTAGGTTCCTGAGCTAGCTCTGATCTCTATGTTTATCACAATTTGATAAGTCCAGAGTTGTTACGGACCCTTGAATAATATACATAGGTATAAATACTTTTATATATTGTGACAATATGATATAGAAACAATACATATGTATACACATATATTTTTCACTTGGAATATCAAGACTATAAGAACGCTTTTAGAATTATAACACTTATGAGACAGTGTAGTACATTTTCTATAGATAGTGAAATTCACAAAGTTTAGAAAACAAACAGTGCTGACCTAGAAGCTTTTATTTCCCTTCATATTCATATTCATAGTATATGGGTGAATATTTTCTCACCAAAAATAACTTGACTTCATTCATTTTTTCCCCTTACTTGGGGCTTTATTGGTGGTGGCAAATATAAAGGACTAGCTGTCTTCCTTGATTAACCCCTTAGGAAATGGACTTGCTTCAATTTTTTTTAACGTTTATTTATTTTTGAGACAGAGAGAGACAGAGCATGAACAGGGGAGGGGCAGAGAGAGAGGGAGACACAGAATCTGAAACAGCCTCCAGGCTCTGAGTGGTCAGCACAGAGCCCGACCCGGGGCTCGAACTCACGGACTGTGAGATCATGACCTGAGCCGAAGTCGGGTGCTTAACCGACCAAGCCACCCAGGCGCCCCTGAAAATGGGCTTGCTTCAGATATCTATCCTTAATGTCCAGAGGTCTTCTCTAAGATCTATTGTGTCTCCCTGCCTTCACTCATCTTATTTCTCCCATGTGAACTGTTTTTCCTTTAATGACCTAAATCAAATGTATCCTTAAAAGAAGTCCTATCTTTTTTCCAAAGTCCTGCTTAATTAATCCAAGTCCCACTGAGGCCCCTTTTCCTCTGAGGCACTCAGTTATTTATAGTCTGAAATCATACAACTTGGCTTCCAATTACATATTCAATATTTCTTATGTATTTCTTTGTTCATATGTTGTCACTAAATTATAATCTCCTGGGGACAAAGAAAATGTGTTTGCCTTCTTAATTTTTCATTATTAAATTAGGAGAATTATTAAATTAGGACATGAAAGTGCTACTGAAATTTCAAGCATTATGCATATATAAGGGATTGTTCTGACCACGATCCAGTACACTTAATACACTTAATGCAGTGCCTTTCACTGGAAGGAAAACTGTTTAAAAACAAACAAAAAAACCCAAATAGAACTAGTTATCTTATTGTGAGGATAGGTTTATAGGCAAATTGGGCATCACCAGATTTTAAAATATATTCCTTAGTTTGGGAATCATTGATTTGTTCATCCATTTAACAGACAGAGAAATCATCCAAGCCTAAATAACTTGTGGAATACAAAGATGAAATAGGCTTACTCTCAAGAGATTTTCCATGTAGTTGTTTATTAAGAATTGTGCAATAAGTAAGAGCCTTGAAGGCTCTACCTGAGGGACCAGCACTCAGTGGTTTTCAAGATGTGGTCAGGGACTACAGGCATTGAAATCACCTAATAAGTGAGAATCTATTGGGGCAGGGCCAAATAAAGTACATTTTAAGATAAGTTTCCAGGTAATTCTTAAATGTACCAAAGTGGGAATGGTTTATTATTCCTGGCTATGGAGTGAACGCTTGGCTTCTCACTGGAGCATTTAATGTCATTCCAGAAATATAGAGAATGTTCTTGTTGACTTCTGAATTCAGACCTCTAGTTAGGTGGATTCTTATTCTGTTGCCATGTTGTATCTGTTTTTCTATTTTGTTTTTTAAATTTTTTTTAACGTTTATTTATTTTTGAGACAGAGAGAGACAGAGCATGAACGGGGGAGGGGCAGAGAGAGGGAGACACAGAATCTGAAACAGGCTCCAAGCTCTGAGCCATCAGCCCAGAGCCTGATGCGGGGCTCGAACTCACGGACCGCGAGATGGTGACCTGGCTGAAGTCGGACGCTTAACCGACTGAGCCACCCAGGCACCCCTGTTTTTCTATTTTGGAAAGTCTCCATTTTTATCAGTATCAGTCCATAACATTCTTGAGAAAGTTCATACTCTCTCTTTGTTGCAAGTCAAAGAAAAGTCATATGAACAAAAGTTAGGTCCATTATTCGGAGAGGAACAAAATAATCACTTACGAATGTTGCTTCAGGGATCAAGTAAGTTGCAGCTCTAGCCAGCTCCACTGCTTAGCACATCCTTCTATTATAATTTTCAAAGTACTTTCATTTCCATTATTCTAGTTGAGAGCCTGTGGTATGGACTTGACCCAGATGTTCCTCCATGAGGTCATACAGGCAACCATTATGTGAATTTGCTCTTTATTGGTCACAAAACTGTCTTTTGTTTTCTTGCTGGATCCAGATTTGACAGTTATAACAATGTGTTGTCCCAGCTGTACCATTTCACTGAGCCCCTTTATTTTTCCGGACCTGATTTCTAGAACATAAATCATTCACTCCAGATTGGATTTTCCATGAATGTATTTGGTGTAGAAGAATGTAAATAGGCCTAACAACACTGTAGACAAATATTTACAGCTACTCTTTTCAAAAGAGATTATTTGAATGTTAGAATTAGAACCATCAAGATTTATATTACATCAGATAGCTAACCATCTCTGAAACAAAACTATTCCCCAATGTGCAACTTTGTAAATGAGATCTTCTGCTGAGTGATTTGAGATTATTCTTATAGACCAAACATATAAACAAAAAATTACAGGGCCTTATCTGACCTTTTCCCCCTGGGTAATCAATGAAATTAACATTTAAATTAATTGATACTTCTAAATATAATTCATAAAATAGAATCACAATACATAAACTATTCTAACAACTGCTTCTTAAAAAAACATTTCTGACATCTCCAATTCATATTCTAAATATTGCCAACAGTTATGTCTTGAGATATCACATTGGTTTTGTATTTCCTCATTGGATTGTGAGATCCTTAAGAATAGGAAGAGCTGTTTGTTCACTTAAACGAATTCCTGCAGTAGTTTTCATTTATGAAGCCACTATTGGCTTCTCACTGCAGCTCTGAAATGCCAAACCTCGGCTTGTTTCTGTGAGGAAAAAGCCACATCAAGCAGCTCAACACCACACCTGAGCCCCACTGTGATGCCAGAAGCATCAGTTTTTCCATACTTGAAACATGATCTCAAGAAAGTGTTCAGAAGAACAAGATATTTTCTTACATATAAATATATTTGAAAGAATATTTACACTTTCACTTAATTCATGTCCAGGTTTAGTCTTGGATGATAGTCTGATGAAATAAAGTCCGATGAAATTGCCTGTTCAGAGGAAAGTCATCTTTCAGGAGAAACAAAAACTTGATAGGCAGGAGGGGGGAGGAAGGGAGGAGAGAAAAATGTATTTGTTACTATAGAGCTCTGTAAGACTTTTTCATGAGTATTATTCTAAACACTTACATTCCCTCAGCCAAATCTTGGTTTGGATGGCTATTTACTGTGGACAACGAAAGATAAGAAAAAAATAAATTGCAAGAGATTTTCATCCTCTGCTTCCTCCAAGAGAAATGAGTGATTCCAAACATTTGAAAAAAAATTTTCTTTGAACCTAGGGCTGACTAGTTGTTTCTGGATGCTCTCTCTTTCACATTGAATTTCCTTATTCCATGCATGAAGATTCCAACTCCTCTGTGAGTTGTAGTTGAGAGGCAAAAATAATGTTGACTACAGTATTTATAGAATTCACAGAATCATTGGTAGGCTATTTAAAATCTGCTTTTCTTCCAAAAAGTTAATCCTTTCTCTCTTCTATCAAATTTATAGATTTAACAGTTTATAGTGGTGTAACTCCTTCAATCTTTAAGAGCAGACCAAAAGTGTTTGGATTCAGTTTTACTAAGACGTATTGTCCTTAGTATTCCAACACATTCAGCTGAGAATTATAGAATTCAAGCTTAAGATTCAGTCACACTAAACCTTATGGCCATAGTTTTCCTTTTGCTTTACCAGTTATGTAGCTCAAACCAGCCACTTGTTTTGAAATATTTTCAAGGTGTATTATTCTGTTCACTTAGCCTGTTTAAGGGTGACAATGGTTTGGACTTCTCTCATTTCTCTTCAAAATACCTGTGTTGGAGTTAAGCTCTAGAAATACACTCCCAATACAGATGGAAGAAATCTTAAGAGGTAATTTACGTTTGCTTGTTTTATTTGTATCTGTGACCTTTACCTAATTACCTCAGGTGCAAGATCTAACCAAAGACACTCAACAATTAATGAAATTGGAAGTAATAAAATAACCCAAGGGATTTTATTAAGGGAGGGCTTTAATAATATTGCTCTACTGCATCAGCAATTTTTTTCAAGTCTTTATTTTTCATTTGATGGTGTATTAAGTTTTTATAATTTATGGAAATTCTTTATGATTTAGTACGGTGTGATAAAGAATACTTTAGAAAGTCATATCTTTTCTGTGTAAACCCAGTTATCTATTGGACATTGCATGGGAACATTTAATTTCATAATGACATTTGCTTTAGAGTTGAAACACTATGAACTATGTTCTTTTGAATGTCCCATGTGGTCTAAAACTAACAGGTTATTAAAAGTGGAAATGGAAAGACTGAGCCCTTCAATGAAATTTCCAATGGTGGGCAGAGTATATTGTGTTCTGTGTACAACATGTAAAACTAATTGTAATTTTTTTCAACATCTAATATTACCACTTAGCAAAAAAAATACATATATATATATACATATATATATACATATATATATACACACATATATATATGTGTGTATATATATATATGTGTATATATATATGTATGTATATATATATATATATATATATATATATATATATATATATATATAGTTTAGTTATTTAGGCCACCAGTTCACAAGCTGCTATTAGCATGCTGGATTGAAAAAAGAGAAACAAAAAAGAAACACATTTTTCACTTTCAGTATCTACACAATTTAGAGAAGCTGTATCAATCCCTGATCCTTGGTTTTAGCATCAGAGAAATAAATCACAGCTATAGTGAGACTGTGATGAAGATAATGTGGTTTAAGTACCTACCAGCAAGCCTGAGACATGCTCAGTAGATGCTCAATGATATCAGCTCCTTTCCCTAATGAAAAAAGCTAATATATTCCAATGCCTTCTCTTAAGCAATTTATGCACACGTGAGTATGAATTTGTATGCATCTGCACATGTGCCTGTGTGATTTGGGGTTGGGTCACTCTGGTGCTTCTATTCATATGATTCTAAGCTTAATATTTAGTCCAGGATGAAAAGTCAGTTAAAATAGATTTCTTGGTATCATACAGATAGACTTTTAGTGTATTTCCTATAGATACTTGCTTGCATTTGTTTATTGATACAGGGACAGGATAAGAATGTCTTCCTGGAGGAGATGAGGCCAGTTTTCTCAAAAGCATATTCTGCTCTGATGCTCTAGATAGCAGAGTCTCCATGTAGCAGCATTTTAAAACCAAAGTTTCCAAAAGAGAAATGATGTATTCTTCATAAAGAAGGTGGGGAGGGGTCATTGTCATTAGCAGTTAGGTCTCAAAAAAAATCCATGAAATAGGAATATTGGCTGGAGCGAGGAAGATGCCAGTCTATGGGGCACCCAGGACTTTTTGACTGTGTCATCAAAAATGAAATATTACTGAACCATCACCAAGGAGATACACTTGGAGATGCTGATTGACCAAATACCAGTAGGTGAGTCATCTGGAAGGAATTAAAGTAGGATCTTGACACTATGTCTTGGACAGATTCACATTCACACCTCTCTCATAATCACAGGAATAGAATAGCATGTCTAAGTCATACCTAGAAAAAGATATCAATAATGAGATGAAATCAGTTTTAGCTCTATTGAAAGTAAAGCCGACAGACTTTTGCATTGTTTTGACTTAAAATCTGTAAACAAAATATCACTAGCATAAAAACAACAACAACAACAACAAAAATCTTCCAAATCTACAAATGACAAGCAGGTGGGAAGGAAAGGTGGTTGCAGACAAATTAAAAGTCCGTAGACTACAATGCTCTGTGGGGAGTCTTCATCTGGAAGTGTAATAGTCAGACTCTGGCTGACTTATAACAGCAACAAAGCTCTTGAGCATGCTTCAAACTTTTTAAGCTAGATTGACTAGAAGGATTTGCTTGACATGGCTCAGTAGTTTATACACAAAGAATGCTCAAAAAGGATTTTCTTCCTTAAAAATTTTAGAGAAAGAGTAAAACCTTATTTTAAATACTCACTCTTGTCCTGTCACTGCATTTCAGTATTACTCACACATTAGTTTGTATCTTCATAGTTATTTAATAGATTTCTCCTGTCTCACCCATCATTTAGGAGGTTCAAAGAGTTGGTTCAGAGTCGGATTCATCTAAAAATGAAATCTACATGTCTTCCCAACTTGTAATTCCAGCTATATTGAGGTTTATTTTCCATTAAAGTTGAATGATGACATCTACTTTATAAGACATAAAAATCTTCCAGGGGATGAAAGGTGCAGCATAGGGAAGATAGTCGATCCTATTGTAATAGTGTTGTACGGGGACAGATGGTAGCTACGTTTCTGGTGAGCACAGCATAACATATCCAGCTGTCAAATCACTATGTTTTACACCTGAAACTAATGTAATACTGTGTGCCAGCTGTACTTGAATTAAAAAAAATCATCTCAGAATTTTATAAGCATTATGACATTTGTTTTTGTTTTTCATATAGTGAACATATTTGTCTGAAATCTCATTTTTACTCAATAAACAATTTTTTTCTATTTTCCCCTGTAGTTTCAGAGATGCATGAAATAGCACTGTACTTTGTTAAAATGAAATGTTAAATGCAAACATTTAAACACTTACATGTTGCAAATTACCAAATGGACAAGTAATTTGGGGGAGTTTGAGAAATTACATTTATTATGAATAATGTTAAATCGATGTCTAGATTTTATCTAAACTTCACAGCCCCAGGAAATATAGTGAGTTTCTCAAATTAAATGGAAAGAGCTTCACTTTCAGTTTCTACCATTTGGCTCTTTCACAAATCTGCTTCATTTTTTGTGAAACATTTTTGTGATACTAGAAGGAAAATATGAATCATTCTCATGTGTTAAAGTATCTTGGGCCAGGATTTATTAGAACGTTGGCAAAGACTTTATCTGCTCTGTCTTCACGTACAAGTATTGGCTGTTTCTTCTTGGGCTGATAACGGCACAGATTCTCATTTACTTTGTAGTCCATTTTCTTCTTATTCATGAATCAGCTTTGATTAAAGGTTATTTCAGAAGCCAAGCAGGTATCATCAAAAGACACTTTTGTGGCAGACAAATAAGTGTCAGTGACAGTGATATCATCAAGCTCTGTGCTGAAATGATCTGACTCCTTGATGACACTGTAATTTAGGGCCACACTGTAGTTAGCGGGTTTCTCCACTGGCTTCTGTTTGCAGTTGCAGAGCTTTCTGAAGGCTGCACGGAATTTCTGGGACATGAGATTATAAATCACTGGGTTGATGGCACTGTTGAGATAAATGCAAATTCTGCAAAAGAGCAAGAACCAATTTTCTTGGAAAGGGCTGGAGAGAAACGAGTTGACAACGACAAGAGTCCTGTAGGGCATCCATAAAAGGGCAAACAGAATTACAACCACTGCCAGCATCTTGGTGACCTATGGAGAAATAAAGAGAAATGCACTGCAAACACAAATGAAAACAGAACAAACAAATGAAAATAAAAAAAACTCCCTCCCCCCCACTCCTGCAATTATTTCCCAAGATGTAGTCTGAGACAAGGACTTAAATGCAGGTGGTTTATTTGTGAGATCATCCCAGGAAACAGGATTAAGGGTAAAAAAAGAATGTGATGGAAGAGGAAAGCTAAGATGGGGTGATGGCTCCCACTGTGCATTTCAGGATTATCTGTCCAGGGAAAGAGAGGCCCTGGCATCTGTCCACTGGCTGCCATCTCCCTTTTGTTGAGGAGTGCCCTTAGGGGCTTTAACTGGTCCATACATTCAGAATTCTCCTGCTTGGAAACTCCTGGGGGCTTTAGAAAGAAACTTGAGGCAGAGAAGCTAGACAGGGGACAGTGAACACCAGAAACAGGATGCTCTCTGCAAATCCACTATAACAATGGCTGCAATCAGAGTCCAGCTGAGAGAATGTGACACAGGCCACCATAAATGTCTGTGACAAGTGTTGGGAAACCTAGGGCCTAATCCCATCGTTACTTACCTTATATATGGCCCTGAGAAATGATTTTAACCTTATAGCTTGTCTGCAAAATGGAGCCAGTATTGCTCCCTTAAATCCAAGGAGGAACGTAATAGTTTGAAAAGGAGAAAATGTCTTTTTAGAAAGCCAATGGTTATTGAATGTCTACTATGTGCCAGACACTAGACTAACTGCTTTGCATATGTCACTACATTTAAAAAGCTGAAAACACAGGGTGCCTTGGTGGTGCAGTCAGTTAAGCCTCTGACTCTTGATTGTGGCTCAGGTCATGAACTCACAATCATGGGATTGAGTCCTGTGTTGGGCTCCCCACTGGGTATGAAGTCTGCTTAAGATTCTCTCTCCCATGCTTGCTCACGCACATGCTTTCTCTCTCTCAAAAACAAACAAAAAACCCACATTTAAAAAAAGAGCTGAAAACCTTCCAAAATATGTATGGCATCTTCCATTTTTCAAGTTAGAAAACTAACGTGTAGGTGCTGGTGAGTACTTTGGCAGAAATGGCAGAGTCTTAGAGTTGGGATCAGAATCTAAGTCAGCCCAGATCCAAAGTTTTGCCCTTCTCAATGCACAACTTTCCTTCAGCGTAAAGGGAGATGCAAGATGGAGAAAATAAACTTTGAAATTTTACGTGGAGCTGACCCTACTCCTAAGAACAGCAATGCACAGGAGCTAGGACAATAGGTAGGATGGATTTGATATCCAAGATTGCCCAGGGACAAGATTACCAAAGAGCATCGTTTAGAAGATTCTTCTCTCACCTTCATGCTCGGTGAGCAGCTGGGGCTTGACCTGGACCCAGAGTTAGGTCATTTGGCTTTGTCTATATTAAGTGGTTTTAAGACCTTAATGAAATCATTCATCTGTACTTCCATTTCTCTATCTGAAAATATGCCTGATCATAGTGTTTCACTTACGTCATAGAGATATTGAGAAAATAAAATTTAAAAATAATGAACATGTTAAGGGCTTTGGAACTCTAAACCACTATGAAAATGCTATCCTTTGATTAGTGACAGTATAAAGAGGACACAATATTTCAATTCTGTGAAGGGCATATTAAAATTGTAGCTGTGGTTATCTTTTGGGTGGGGAAGGTAATTGATTGCTCTTCTTCTAAAGCAACACTTTACACATTTAAAAATAAGTTTTCAGGGGTGCCTGGCTGGCTCAGTTGGTGAAGCATGTGACTGATGATTTCGAGGTTGTAGATTTGAGCCCCCTGCTGGGTGTAGAGATTACTGAAAAATAAGAAAAATCTTTAAATAAATAAATAAGTACATACATACATAATTTTCAGTTATTTTTAGTCTCTCACAGAGTTTAAGAATTTTCAGCTTCCTTGGCCCAGACCTTCCAGATGTTCTGAGCTTGAAAACTACCCCAAATGGAAGGAACTGATTCTTCCCTCCTCATCCCTCCAGACTTCCCAGCTGTTTTACTGAGGTTAATACCAGCAGCCTCTATCTTGTTCTAGCATCGAGGGGAATCCTGTTTTCAGAGAGGGCTTTTTAAAGTTCTTTAGTGTAGAAATAAAGATTCTGCATCTAGACATCTACTCTGTCATCAGTATCTACTATAAATTCATCTCCCTACCTTGTAATAGAATCTATACCTGGTAATAGAATCCATCAGGGTGTCCTGAGTTGGAATACCTCCTTTTATCTCTAGCACTTAAAAAAAATTTTTTTTTAACATTTATTCATTTTTGAAAGAGAGAGACAGAGTGTGAATGGGGAAGGGGCAGAGAGGGAGACACAGAATTCAAAGCAGGCTCCAGGCTCCAAGCTGTCAGCACGGAGCCCGATGTGAGGCTAGAACTCACAGACCGTAAGATCATGATCTGAGCCGAAGTCGGCCCCCCAACCGACTGAGCCACCCAGGTGCCCCTATCCCTAGCACTTTTAACCTTCTGACACTGGGGCTCTGTTTCACTCTTAGCCATATCTCTTTTGCCTCAGCTAGGAATTTCCCTTGCATCCTACATTGTGGATGGAAGTAGATACTTTCTTGCTGTTATTCTTTCCAGATCTATAGCAACTGTCTCTTTCCTTGACTCTCCAAATATAATCTATGGCTACAAATAGCCTTTGTCTGTCTGTCTTTCTTTCTTTCTTTCTTTCTTTCTTTCTTTCTTTCTTTCTTTCTTTCTTTCTTAAACCATTACAATCTCTTTTTGAACAACTCCTACTACTTCCTTGCAGTGATACCTATGCTATCCACCTCCTCTCAGGTTCCTGTTTCCTCCCTTCTAGGGCCATCTTATCACTTTCTTGAAGCTCTCCCTGCCCTCCAAGAATGGTCCCATGTCCCCTCTTCTGCTTCACTCATTGTACCCTGAGCTTCTCTTCAGACTCAGTGCACAGAGTTAACACTTCATATTTTGCTCGCTGTGGGTAGAGAAGTTGTTCCATGAGATGGTGTAATTTTCACATTGGTTCATATAATACCAAGTAAAATATTCCAGAGATTCTGACTTCTTTCAGAGATAAGAAGGATTTACTCAGTCAAGAGGTTAACTGAAGCCTAATGTTTTTCTAAGAAGATTTTTAAGATTATAAGTAAATACTTTAATTGGTCCTAGGAAATCACTTAATCCAGTGATTAAGTATTCTGCGCTTCAGAGGGAGCTACAGTAATTATCATCTTTGTCATCACCATCCCTGCCTTTGTCTTCTCTCTAGTACTCCAGGTTCTCTGACATCAGGTCACTGCTTCACACTCATTAACATCTTCCCACTCCTTGCCAAGGACTCAGCATTGGATATTTGAATCTGTGCTTCCTGAACGATGAGATTGGTACCATCACATTTAAGTTCGTTATGATGGCTCATCATAAAGGTACGTAAACATTATCTTATTTAATGCTTATAATAACTCCATGTGTAAGCTAGTGTTAGCTCCATTTTGCATATTGGGAAACTGGGGTTTAAAGAATCTGTGTGATTTGTCTAAGGACACTACATGAGTAGTGAGTGACAAAGTTGTGACTCAACCTAAGTCTACTTAAGCCAAAACCCACGCTCCTTCCTTTATACTTTGCACTCTCTCTCTCTCTCTCTCTCTCTCTGAAAGTCTTTTGCATTTCCAACTATGAGATTTCTACTGGGTTATCCCCATTCTGGTCACTTAAACCTTTAAGTTCTTCTAAGTATAAATCCAACATACTTATTGCTGTTAAATTTCCAACTTAAAGGTTGAATTTCATCTGCCTTTGTGTTTTTCTCTACAATTGTCAGGTGAAACATTGAACCCACATTTAATAACTACCTACCTGTTTTCACTTAATGTCACTGAGGGAGCATTGTTTTTAAGAAAAGCAACATGTTTCAAGGTTAATATTTCTGCCATATGCTTCCACAGTTCCCCAGGAAAACTTTGACATCACTACCAAAACTTTTTATTGCAATGAGCTATATCTGTCCACTTCTCCAATATATGGTAGTCTTCTTCAGGGCATGGGTAAGTTTATTAATTTCTTTGTCCTCAGGGATTTAGTACAGTGTGTGACATAAGATAGCCCCCAGTAAATGCTGAATAAATTCAGGCATGGAAAGAATTATTTCAAAATATAGCCATGATCCTTTTCTGGATTGTAATTCTCTAACATATTGTTAGGGGATTTTTGCAAACATTTGACTTTGTAATATTAAAAAATCTGTTTTAAGTGGAGATTGGTTAATTAATAAAATGAGTTCTAAATACATTTCAGTTTTTGTTGAAATAAATATATTTTTAAAAATGTAAGGAAGTATGGAGTGAAATATGTTTCTAAAATTGATGAAGTGGAAAATACATCTCCAGTGGGATAATAGAGAATACATTTAACTCCACTTGTAATTATTTTTAGTTAATTCCCAGAATTTTTTATTGCATTTAATCACTTTCTAAAATATTCATAAGTTTTTAGTGTAACCATAGCTTGGATTTTAACAGCTCTTATTCAGTATAGAAGCAAACACCTAGGAAAAAATGTCCTGGTGTTTGTCTTTCATACCCAATTATTTCACTGTGGTTGTTGAAGTTTTATTTTTGTTGCTATTCCTTATCTCAAATAAAGTGACAAATATGCAAATTTGAAAATATCTTTGGGCCATTGTTTTTAAGCATTGACATTTTTGCTAGGGCAATGTATGGGATATGTGATAAGGTGAAAGATTGCTTCTTTACAAACCTCTGTACCAGAATGTGAAGGTCCTTGAGAAACAGTAGGACACAATCTTCAGGGAAAAGGATTTCACAACATACTTTTGATTGGGAAGGAATTTATCCATTCATTTAGGAGATTCATTTGCATCCCTACTGGGTGCCAGTCAATGTCCTGGCTCTTGAGGATTTGACGGTGGTCCAGAGAGACCTTGCCAACGGCTTCATGTACCTTATAATCTGATGGGCAGATAAAATACATTGTGATGAATCCTAAGACAGAGAAAAGTTTTGGTTCTATGAGAGTACCTGATCTGGAATTGAGGTTGAGTGGTGGTTTGTGACGGTTTTCTGGTCTCAGTGACATCTAAGCCAAAATCTGGAGGTAAAGAGAGGCAGGAAGAGTGTTCCTGAAGACACTGGATGTGTATGGTAACCTGGAGGCATGAGATAGCGGGGCATATCATGGGGGCCCGAAGTGATTTAGTATGCAAGGCCCAATTGCAGATCGCGTGACTAAATGGAGCTCTCTCTCTCTCTCTTCCTCTAGGAAGATTTACAAAAAGCCATTATTTTTATTACATTACAAAAGCTATCAAGTTTTCTCTGATGAGGTGCTGTCACACTGTGGGGTGCCTGGCCTTCCATGGCTAGGCCAGAAGGAGAGATGGAGCTGCCAAAGGAGACACGGTGGTGAGTTCTGCAAATGTCAGCTCCATGAAGCCCCATTAGTCAATGAGGAGGTAGGCAGCCATTTTTGCACAATATACTGAGGGCAAGAAAAGGAAGCTGGAAAAGTCAATTGATTAAAACATAGTGTTTGGAGAGAGAGGGATTGCATACAGAGATGGTTGAGGGGAAGAGCAGGGTGGGAACAGGAGGAGCTAAGCAAGGGCCTCTGTCTTTGGCCACCATAGTGAAGGGTTATCTTTCTCATGAGGATCAGCTTGAATATTTTAAATCAAGCCCTTCTAGGGGTGCCTGGGTGGCTCAGTCAGTTAAGCATCTGACTTTTGCTCAGGTCATGATCTCACAGCTCTGTGCTGACAGCTCAGAACCTGGAGCCTGCTTCAGATTCTGTGTCTTCCTTTCCCTCTGCTTCTCTCTGGCTCTCTCTCTCCCTCGCTCCCCACCCCCACCTCAAAAATAAATAAACATTAACAAAATTTAAAAAGAAAAATCAAGCCCCACTATTTACACTTTACTTTTCACCGTAATTATGTGGAACAGTGGCATACAGTGTTCATAAAAGAGTTTGGATTCAGTCCTTTTCAACACATCCTTTGTAATCATTATAAAGCCTCTAGATAAAGACCCTAGTAGAGATTTTCTTTCTTTCTTTCTTTCTTTCTTTCTTTCTTTCTTTCTTTCTTTCTTTCTTTCTTTCTTTCTTTTTCTTTCTTTCTTTCTTTCTAATGTGAACTGCACAAATTTCTATCTTCTGACTGTTAAAGTTGAAATTATGGTTCCTTCAGGAAATACTAGTTCAACTCTGCATATATGTGCTGCATGTGAAAAACCAGGCCTTTTGGGTTCTTCATTTCAGCCTGCTAAGGATCCTTGTATTACTAACTACTATCCCATGTACTATGATGTTTACTATAAATTCTAAAACTATTAACTAATGTTTGTATATTGTTTTTTAAAAAAGTGTTAGATTTATGTACGGGAAAGTTGCAAAGATAATGCAGAGTTTCCATATACTTTACACCAAAGTCCCCTGTTATTAATACCTATCATTAACACACCTAAAAGTGTGGTGCATCTGTCACAATTAACAAACCAATATTGATAATTTTTCTATGGAATTAGTTAACTTCATACTTTATTCAAATTTTATTGGTTTTTCCTGGTTCACTTTTTCTGTTCCAGGATCTTGTCCAGGATACCATGTATTTATTAATCATCACATCTCCTTAGGTGCCTTTGAGCAGTGACAGTTTCTCGAACTTTCCTTACTTTTGAGAAGTACCAGTTAGGTATTATATAGACTATCCCTCAATTTGAGTTTGGCTGATATTTTTCTCACACTTAGAATGAAGGTATGGATTTGGGGGAGGAGGGCCATAGAGGTGAACTGTCATTCTCAACACAATACACCAAGGGTGCATGTTATCAGCTTGACTTATGACTAATGTTAACCTCATATTTTGTTTTATTGAGACATAGATTACATATAATTAAATTCACCCACACTTAAAATGTATAGTTCAAGTTTTTAGTATACTCACAGAGTTGTGCAACCATTACCACAACCTAATTTAAAATCTTTTTTTTTAACATTTATTTATTTTTGAGACAGAGAGACAGAGCATGAACAGGGGAGGGGCAGAGAGAGAGGGTGACACAGAATCTGAAACAGGCTCCAGGCTCTGAGCTGTCAGCACAGAGCCCGACGTGGGGCTTGAACTCACGGACCATGAGATCATGACCTGAGCCGAAGTCAGACGCTTAACCGACCAAGCCACCCAGGCGCCCCACCACAACCTAATTTTAGAACATCTTCATCATTCTGAAAAGAAACCTCGCATCCATTACAAGTCATTCCCACCTTCCCCAGGCCTAGGTTGTCCTAGGCAGCCACTAATTTTATGTCCCCATAGATTTGCCTATTCTGAACATCTCATATGAATAGAATTAGTCTTTTGTGGTATGAATGGCTTCTTCCACTTAGCATAATGTTTTAAGGTTCATCCACAGTTGGGGCATGTATTAGTACTTTATTTATTTTTATTGCTGAATAATATTCCACCCTATGTATATGCTACATTTCATTTATCTGGTCATGTGGCTGGTTTGCACTTTTTACCTGTAATGAATAATATTGCTATGAACATTTGTGTACAAGTTCTTAATGTGGATATATGTTTTTATATTTCTTGGGTATATACCTTGGAATGGAGCTGCTGGGTTGTATATTGCATTTTAAGTTATAAAGCATTCAAGAATATTAAACATTTAATCATTAGAACAATTCTGAGAGATAATTATTAATATAATACCTGGTGAAAAATACTAATTGACTTTATAGACATATCAGGACTCAACAAAGATACAGAATAAAGAAAGACAAACCTAAAACAGTTGGGATTAGTCTTAGGCTGCTCTTGAAGATTGGAGAACAACAGCAAGACAGAAAAACATGAGTGAGAGAAAATGGATATTTTTGGAGAAGTTTATTATTTATTTATACTTATAAGATTTTCACTTATCAGGTTAGCCTGTTTGGAGTGGGTTCAAGAGATGGTGGAAGAAGTGGATAGTGACTATAAAAATATCTTTTGAGAGTTTTGCTGGAAAAGGACTGGTAATATAGAAGAGTTGCCAGAGTGGGATGCAGAGTCAATCGATTTTTTTCAAAAATAGAAGATATTATATCTTTGTTTACTGAAGGAGCAATCCCATAGAGGGGAAATTTTGTGATCCAGGAGAGAGAAAAAGAAGACAATTGGAAGAACTGTGTTCATGAATAGGGAATAGTACAGGGTGCACAAGTGGTGAGGTTGGCCTCTTCTCAGACATATACATGAAAACACTTTTTCAATATCTTCCCATTTTCTCCTTAGCCACACTCAATCTAAAAGATCAAGATAATGCAGGAGAAAAATGTCACTTTTAAGTCAATACCCTAAATACTGAATAGGGTTGTAATAGCAGCAAATTATTTACTTCCTTGGAATTAATGAAGTACTTTCATTGTCATCAAGTTATTTTGTATTTTTTCCCTATGAAATCTGTAGGACAGGTGTTACTGTTCCCAGTTCATTGAAGAGGGACAGAAACTGAGCTCAGAAAAGTGCAGAAATAAGGTCATACAACTCGTATATATGTATAAACAGCAAAGCTAGTTATTAGACTACGGTCTTTTGATGCTACAGCTAGTTTTCTTTCTAGATAATTCCAAAAATCAACATGTATAGTGAGTTGAAGACTTCTATTGTTGTAAACAATGTTGATGAAATATTTGGAAAGCATAATATTATTGGCAGGAATCATTGGTAGCCCTAGGATTACGTGTGTTTTTTTGCCCAAAATTGGAGTGCTACATTTAGAAAGTATTGATTAGGGAGAAGACAGTTGTCATAACAAGGCAGATAGGGATCCTTCACACCAATCTACTTCCTAGGGAAAAAAAAAACAAACAATAAAATTTAAAATGAAAAAGTAATTAAATGGAATAAAAAATAAAGTGAACTGAAAACTTCTATTTCAGGGGTCACAGTGCAATTAGCATGTCATTTGTGAAGATCTGGTTACATGGGATTTGGGGACATTTTGATTCATTATCAGAGATTAGCTTATTAGTCTGCCCAGGAAGTCACAGGGAGTTAATTGATACCTCAGTTCTCTGGAAGATTTTGTTGGAATTCTTGTACTGATTCAGAAAAAATTCTGACTTTTGATTTTATGTTTGATTCAGAAAAATTCTGTGCATGGTCATGGGTCTTGCTATTATCTAGACATTCTTCCTTGGGAGAGAATTGTGGTGGCATAGTCCTGTATGTTAGTGAGTGGCAAAGTGGAGTGGGTACAGAGGAAAGAGTTAGGGTTGGGTGCAGCGGCTTGGTTTCACAATCCATCTCTGACTCTGAGGAGATTGGGCACATCGTATGACCTATGTCTGAACCTCATTTTCCAGAGCCGGTAAATATGGAATCTATATTTATCTCAAAAGTCTCTCCAGTTCCAACATTCTAAGAAGATATAACTTATATATTACGGTAACATAATATGCAGACATATTTGTGCTCATTTTCACATAACTGGGGGTTATTTGGGGGCTGTAAGGCCAGGCAAAGGGAAATAGTCCCTGGAGCATATGTATCCATCAAAGTGCTGATAAACTATAGGAATAAATTCAATTCCTAACAACAGTGATTCTCAGTCATCATCTTAATTGCTGCATTCACAGGGAGGATTCTCTGAAGTTTCCTGAAGTGCTGAAGAACTTACTAGAATTCATTTTAACTTTCTATAGCTAATTAAGAACAAGGTGCATCTCTAGACCCAAAACCGTGGTCTCCTAACCTTTTATTATTTTCCCTTAAAAAAAATTTTTTTTAAATATTTATTTATTTTTGAGAGACAGAGTATGAGCAGGGGAGAAGCAGAGAGAGAGGGAGACACAGAATGCAAAGCAGGCCCCAGGCTCCAAGGTGTCAGCACAGAGTTGGATGTGAGGCTTGAACTCACGAACTGTGAGATCATGACCTAAGCCGAAGTCGGACGCTCAACTGACTGAGTCACCCAGGCGCCCCTATTATTTTCCCTTTTTAAGTTTATTATAAGTGGGGCACCTGGGTGGCTCAGTCGGTTGAGCGTTCGACTCTGGCTCAGGTCATGATCTTGTGGTTTGTGAGGTCAGGCCCCACATCAGGCTCACTGCTGTCAGTGCAGAGCCTTCTTTGGATCCTATGTTGCCGTTTCTCTCTGTCCCTCCCCTGCTTGTGCTTTCTCTCTTTCAAAAATCAATAAACATTAAGAAAATTTTTTTTTCCTTAAAGTTTATTATAAGTGAAATACTGTTGAAGAAATTGAGTTATAGAGAAGTATTGGGGCATCACTTTAAGAAGAAAGCCAAATAAGTGAATCCTCTTTAAGGAGTACTGTCAATGTATATATGTATGTATTATTTTTATCATTATTATTATATTTATTTCTAAGGAATACTGTCAATTTAAAGACTGAAGCTTTGAAAGGAATGCTGAGCCAAAAATTACTTAATAACAGGTACCAGGGTCCATTCAAACATTTGGCCGAAATTAAGTGGCAGAATATAAAGATTTCAGGGCAATCTTTTTTTTTTTTTCAATATATGAAATTTATTGTCAAATTGGTTCCCATACAACACCCAGTGCTCATCCCAAAAGGTGTCAGGGCAATCTTAAATACTAGAAAAGCTTTCTTAAAACTAAAACTTTAAACTAGACTTAAACTAAAAGCTTTCATAAAACAAAGCCATGTAAAAAGAGATGACAACCATATCAGTAACTTGTATTTGAAGATATTTACCACTTTTATAATGAATGATCTTCACGAGTGTCATCACAGGTAACTTTAATTTGTGAATCATACGCTCTTTACTTGTTTTGGATCCCACATTCTATAACACCAAAGTTCTGGTTTTGGCTTCATGACCAAAGTAAATCATCAACAAACTTTTATTGGATCTCTAATACATAAAAGGTTGGGAGAAGTCCTTAGTAAATATGCCTGCCACATAATGAGGGCTCAATGTACAGTCGAATCATTACTGAGTAAATACTTATTTTTCTTTAATATTTATTTTTCACATCTGTTAAAATATAATTGAGAAGGCATTTATGGGTTTAGGACTCTTTAAATCAGCAAAGTGCTTTAGTTCCTGTACTTCTGGCTGGAATATTCCCAATTTCAAAAAGCGTACTCCTTCTGGACACATTTTCTTGGTCAATGAATACAAAACCGTTAGCTTTAATATTCTAATGCTATTCTTTGAAGAGTAACAATATGTTCTGTGTTTGGATCCTGTCCATGTTCTCCTGCACTGCTGCATTTTAACAAAGTGTTCTGTTACTGGGAATATTTTGCTCTCAGATGGCCTTCAGCAAAGTGATCAATGACCCCTTGCATTTTGTTACATTAATTGAGCCAGTTGAGGAATATATTCGATGAGACAATTATATAAATCTGAATTTAGGTAAGTGTCTACACTGATTGGGAGCTCTGGGATTTTCCTCGCCGAGAGTGTTCTGTCTGCTTTGTTTTGACTTGGAGCCTGGCAATACAGTTTTTAAAAGACAGTTATAATCAATGTGGGGTGCTTCATACTAAGGAGTGAGATCATTGGTAAGGTTTAAAAATTGAATGATGGGGCCACCAAAGGGCTTGGAATCAACTCAAAGTCAGTTAAAGTACAATAAAAGTGAATGAAGTCTGAGTGGTGATTCATGGTGGAGAGACCATGGAACGTCAAATCCTGCCTTGTGGATTACTAACAGATTTCTTGGCAAGAAGCCACCTAGGCAGGATAACGCATGGGTTCTTTATTCCACCTGTGAAGTACTATATCTAAATATTCCAATAAGAAGAGTCACTCTAGCTAGAGGTACAAAGTATTTTCTGGGCTCTATTCTGATTAAGAATGTCCATGGAAAATATTAGCAGAGATTCACAGTAGAGAAAGCTTGGTTGTATTTAGTGATGCTTGAGGAAGACGTAGTGATTAAGGGAGAAGAAAGGATTAAGGAAACAAATAGTGGCACAAGATTTTTGAGTATAAATTTGCAAGTGTGGTGTATCCAGTGAAATTGAAAGAAAACTTTCCTCCACAACTGTATAGGTGCTGAGAAAATGGACTTGCCAAGCAGAGCTGTTTTCTGAGTAAGACATTTGTGGAGACAGGAAATTGGGCTCTATACCCCGGGTGGGGGGGTTCATGGGCCAGTGTGGTCATGAGCTGACACTGCCCTTGGTAAGATACCTGAGCATGGCTGAGGGGTGGAGTTATAGAAGGACATACTTCCATGTAGAACACCATGCGACCGTTCCTCTGTGACATCCACAGTGCTCCAGAAAATTTACAAAGCATCACCAAATACCAAGTGTGAGGGCACTTCTTATGGGAAACAGAGTTCTGCATCCAAGTCTGATGTGGGATGAACCCTCAAAGCCTGTACTTTCTTTCATGAGCAAAGTTAGAGAGAGGTACAGACATGTGAAGAGTGGAAAAAAACAATGGAGCACTGAGATGTTCTAGTTAGTGGAACTCGAGTTCAGGGCTAAATTATACCAAAACCTCTCAGGGTAAGAGAGACACTGAGTAGCTGTAAGCCTCATTTTTTGAGAAATTCTGAGAGTCTCTGTTAGAGGAGCACTGTGCAGTATTTCTTAACATGTTTCAGTATGGAGATAGGAAAACAGGATGAAAGTGCAAGGCATTCTTTACAAAAAAATTTTTTTAATGTTTATTTTAGAGATAGAGAGAGAGACAGAGCATGAACAGGGGAGGGGCAGAGAGAGGGAGGGAGACAGAGAATCTAAAGCAGGCTCCAGGCTCTGAGCTGTCAGCAGAGTCCAACGTGGTGCTCTAACTCACAAGCTGTGAGATCATGACCTGAGCGGAAGTCAATTAACTGACTGCCACCCAGGCGCCCTGAAAGTGGAGGGTATTCTAATCTAGCAATAGGAATTAGCAGGCGAAAGGGGAGTAAGAGCATCCAAATATATGCAATGCCTACTGTGTGCCAGGCAGTGCGCTTGGCATTTTCTTCCTAAAAGCCCGACTTTGTCTGCACTTTACTGGACAAGACTGATGCTTAGAAAGTCGTATGCTGATGAATGAAAGCCACACTTTAAGGGCATGTGTATTTCACTGCAAGTCTCCCTATTCTCTTTACTATAAGACCTTGAATTTGGGGAAAATTTTTTTAAAGTTTGCAAAACCAAAAAACAAAACTTGGGTTGAAAGTTGGGAAGTGGTGAAGGCTGTAAGAGAGTGGAGCAGGGAGAATGAAAAATGAATTCCTAGTTCCACCCAAGGGTTTATGCCTCAGCCCCTAACAGTGATTCCATTCCTTCTGTGCCACTAAGTTCTGAGGGAGCATGTTTTTTGAATGTTTCCGATTTAGGGGCTCTTCTGCTAACAGTGGAAAACAGCCCAGGGCTAGGTAGCGTTTGTAGCTAGCCTTGAGGATTTGCTATAAAACTTACCACAACACTAGCAACTACTGTGGTGTGGAGATTTCAAGGTTGGTTACAGTCTGATAATTGGGAGTGATGAAAGGCTGGCTCCCCTCCTGTTGCTTGTATGTTTTCTTGTTCATAGGATGCCGATGTTTGGAAACATGCTGGGAAGGGGAAAACTCAGCCAGCAGAATTGGGATTCAAATTATAATAACATCTCAATTTAGAAAATAAAATGTCACTCTAAATTCTTTCAGTATGAGCCATACTGGAACAATGCTACAGTTCATCTGCTGTGGGTTGAGTGTGCTATTTAGCTTCTAAATGTTCTTGAACTTCCAGGTAAATTATTGGCGAATGGCTAAGCATGTGGAAAAGCCTGCCCTACTGCCTCGCTTGGGTTTTCTTACCTTTGCTCTCTAGAATGTGTTTAGTTCTTCTGGTCATTTTTCTCTTTGGAACCAGACCTTGGAGATTCTGAATGAGGCATCTTGGCTGGCTCTGAGCTGAGAGTCCAGCAGCAGGCTCTAACACTTCTATGAAGATATCGGTCCTTTCCAAGGGAGCTATTTCCCAATCTCATCTCTCCCCTGTGCTTCCCTGGCCATGCAGCCTGGTGAGGGTTGGCACCACAGACAGTGACACACACACACACACACACACACACACACACACACACACACAATCCCTCAGCTCACCCAGCAGGGGATGGGAAATCAATGAGAATATTTTAAAATGTAAAATGTGAATGATGGAGGGGGAGAGAGGTAATCTCTAAATAGAAGTAAAGCTCTCAGGGCTGCCAAAGTTTTAGTGCATATTTAGTTGTCTTGCTCCTAAAGATCTTGGACATAGTACCTCATCATAGGGTTGAGAGCACCTGGAAAGCAGCCACCTTCTTCTCTACCTGTGTCTCTCCTGGGGGAGACCGCCTGTAGCATGCTTGGGCCTGTCAGGAGTTATGGAGCTAATGTTCCAGCTGTCCCAAAAGAACTCACAGAAACAGTCAAATGGGAAAAATACATTTCTTTTCTTCAGCAAATCATAAATTTAGCACCTTTCCTTGATTTTTAGCTCTCTGATGGGCTAAACATGGGACTCAGAATCAGATGATGTGGTTTGAAATGTCAGCTTTACCAATCGTTGCCACTCAAAACTTGCTGAGCCTTGATGTCTAGTTAAAAATATATGAGGATTAATTGCAAGGAGGATGTGAAATCACATTGAAACATATACTAGACCTTTCTACTATGAGGTGCTGTTACATCCCTTATCCTGTCTTGAAATGTGCATCCTTGGTAAGGGGTGCTAACTTTATCACTCCTTGTTAGCCTAACAGATTGAATGGAGCTACTTTCCATTTATCTGCTTTTACTGATTTGATTAAAAACCTACATGAGTCTACAAGGCATATGATGCAAACCACAGCATGCTGGGCCTAAGCTATGATGCCCACGCTTTTATCACAGATTATTAAATCATTAGAGTTTGTTTTCAATGGTCTTGTCCAGGTTGTGTTAGTATAGTAGTTGAGGGAACAGGCTGGATTCTAATTCTAGTTCTGCCTCTCTCTAGCTATATTGGGCAACATATCTCATGCCTGTAAGCCTCAGTATACTCACCTGTGAAATAGGATTAAGTGTAAAGAATACATGAAGTAATTTAGGTAAAGCACCTGCAAAGAGTATGGTCTTCAATAAACAACAGATAATTTTAACCATCTGGGAAAAGTGGAGGATTTAACCAAACAGCAGAGAAGACTCTGACAACAACAACAACAACAACAACAACAACAACAACAACAACAACAATTCCTTATTGTATGCAACAGATCTTAAACATAACACCAGGGACTTTATTGAATTATTTAATCTTTGCAGTATTTATCAAGTAGGTATTATTTTCATTTTATAGATGAAGAGAAAGAGATACAGAGAAAAGAATATTAACTTTCTAGAGAGTGGCAGGTACTAACCTTTCCTTGGGTTGCTTTCTCACATATCTCTCTGTTTAGTTCATGTGTACTAACCATCCCATTCTGAGAGGATGCTATAGCTTCATTTGTTTATTTGTTTATTGTCTCTTTTTCATTCTTAGAATGATAGCTCCTTCAGGATCCCTGCCCCACCTATATACATGGAGCAACATGAAGGTCTGGCATTTAGTAGGTACCATGAATAATCAAGAAATGAATGAATGAATGAATAAACAATTAACTAATGCTATTCTAACTTTTGCTTCTTCCATGCAGTTCCATCCACATGGTTGGTACTTCCAGCCCTAATCACAAATGTCATTGTTATTTTAGGTCTGATTGCTTTTCTGACACATAAGATCTTGCTGGCAGGAATCATGTACACTGCATATTTTTATCTCTAGCCTTTGAATCAAGGTTTGGCATAAAAAAAGTGCTTGGAGTTAAAAATGAAAATCAAGAGGAGTAGGGGCCAATATGGTGGAGAAGTAGGGGGATCCAAAGTTCCCTCCTCTCACAAACAAAGCAGTGTTGAAGCTAAAGGATTTTTAACTCCAAGAATCTGGGAGGAAAAGAGACAGTCACTTCCAGGGACCCACGGGGACAACCTGACAGGCCACAGGTGTGTGACTGTGAACTGGGAGAGATAAAATAAATGGATCCCCTTCTGCGGAGAGACAAAGGAAAGAGAAAGAGAGGCTGGGGAAGCATAGAACTGTATCTGGACAAGAGAAAAACCTCCGGCTGGGACTGAGGAAGATCCAATCTCTAACTGAGGGGCTTTCTCAGGACTGAGGCCGGCTGCCCGGATCGTGCCCCTGGCGAGGAAGGGAGCCAGTCCCAGCCTGGGTGGCTATGTCAGGGGTGCAAAGCACAGTAGGAGAAAGTGATCCCCTCCCTGGAATGCTGTGGGACAGAACAAAGCCTGCCTGTGTCTGTCAGCCGGGGACCACACATTGGGCCGTGCAGAGCGGTGCTTCCCCAGTACTGGGGCACGTGGAGCAAGAGTTTGAATCCCAGCTGAACACCAGGGCACAGGAGTCCATGGAGCAGGACAAACTGCCTGGTTTGCACCCACAGCACAGTGAGGATGGCACAAACAGAGTGGTTTGGACACCTGGTCCGTGGAGGAAATACTAGGGGGGTCATCATTTTTCTCCCCACAACAACCAAGGTGGGGCCTCAGAGATCAGACCTTGGGGCCCACAGTGGAGGCAGAACCCACCCATACAAAACCACACCCCTCGGTGCCTGGTAACTGCATATCTACTAGAGCGGGACTGACGCTGAGGATCCCAACGGCCCATCCTCCAGACCAATGCTATTGCATTGCCTGATTTCACTCTTGGACAATTTTTATTATGTAGATATATTCTTCCTTCCTTTTCTCCTTCTTATCTCTTCCCTCCTCTAGTCTGGTTACTCTGGTTGTTGGTTTGTTTAAGCAGACATATCTAATGCATTCCCTTGATACATGTTCCACACCTCCTTCTTTATTCTCTGTTCTCTGTCTCTGGATTAAGCCATATAGTTTCTCTGGTCAACTTTATTCTTTCTTTTTCCCCACCCCTGTCATTTCTCTCTTTGTGTGGGGTAAGGCCTCCTCCATCAGCACCTCTCCACCCTATTGTTTACTTGTAGCTGGTGTTTCTGGGTTTTTGTTTTTGGGGTTTTTTTTTGTTTGTGTATGTGTTTGAGTGTTTTTGTTTTGTTTGTTGTTTGTTTGTTTGTTTTCCTTTACAGGGGTACTTCAATAAACAAATCAAAGCACACTTGGTGGAGGGTTCAAAACATCACTACGAGTAGGGAGATAAAGTAACCAAACTCACAACAACAGACAGCAAATAACACTCTCCAAAAAACACCTCCTGAAGGGCCAGGCCCTTGACAGTGTATGACCTCTCTTTAATATAGCAGTGCTCACAGGTGCAGGATACATAACAAGTTTTAAAACACATAAGGGACAGAAAACTAGCCAAAATGACAAAACAGAAGAATTCTCCTCGAAAGAAATTCCAGGAAGAAATGACAGCTAAAGAATTGCTCAAAACAGATATAAGCAATATAACTGAACAAGGATTTGGAATAATAGTCATGAGATTAATCACTGGACTTGAAAAAAGCATAGAAGACAGCAGAGAATCTATTGCTGTAGAGATCAAGGAACTAAAACATAGTCATGATGAATTAAAAATGCTGTAAATGAGGAACAAAATAAACTAGAGGCGGTGACAGCCAAAATTGAAGAGGCAGAGGGGAGAATAGGTGAAATAGAAGATAGAATTATGGACAAAAATGAAGCTGAGAAAAAGAGAGATAAAAAAATTCTGGATCACAAGGGGATAATTAGAGAACTAAGTGACTCAATGAAATGGAATAATATCCATATCATAGGAGTTCCAGAAGAAGAGAGAAGCAAAGGGGCCGAAGGTGTGCTTGAACAAATCATAGCTGAAAACTTCCCCATTCTGGGGAAGGAAACAGACATTGAAATCCAGGAGGCACATAGAACTCCATTCAGACATAACTTGAATGGATCTTCTGCATGACATATCATAGTGAAACTGGCAAAATACAAAGATAGAGAATTCTGAAAGCAGCCAGGGATAAACAGGCCTTAACCTACAAGGGTATACACATAAGGGTATGGATGGACCCATACTTGAATGGACCCATAACCAGCGAAGAAATTGAATCAGTTACCAAAAATTTCCCAACAAATGAGTCCAGGACCAGATGGCTTTCCTGGGGAATTCTACCAGACATTTAAAGCAGAGTTAATACCTATCCTTCTCAAGCTGGTACAAAAAATAGAAAGGGAAGGAAAACTTCCTGACTCATTTTATGAAGCCTGCATTACCTTGATTCCTAAACCAGGCAGAGACCCCACAAAAAAGGAGAACTACAGGCCAATATCCCTGATGAGCATAAATGCAAAAACTCTAAACAAGATACTAGCAAACCGAATTCAACAGCATATAAAAACAATTATTCACCATGATCAAGTGGGATTCATTTCTCGGCTGTGGGGCTGGTTCAATATTTGCAAAACAACCAATGTGATACATCACATTAATAAAAGAAAGGATAAGAACCATATGATCCTGCCAATCGATGCAGAAAAAGCATTTGACAAAATACAGCATGCTTTCTTAATAAAAACCCTCAAGAAAGTTGGGATAGAAAGAACATACTTAAATGTCAAAGAAGACATTTATGAAAAGCCCACAGCTAATATCATCCTCAATAGGGAAAAACTGATCGCTTTTCCCCTGAGATCAGGAACATGACAGGGATGTCCACTCTCACCACTGTTGTTTAACATAGTGTTGGAAGTACTGGCATCACCAATCAGACAACAAAATGAAATAAAAGGCATCAAAATTGGTAAAGACAAAGTCAAGCTTTCCCTTTTCACAGCTAACATGATACTCTACATGGAAAACCTGAAAGACTCCACCAAGACTCTTAGAATTGTTACATGAATTCAGCACAGTTGCAGGGTACAAAATCAATATACAGAAATCGGTTGCATTTTTACATACCAATAATGAAGCAACAGAAAGAGAAATAAATAAACTGATCCCATTCACAATTGTACCAAGAACCCTAAAATACCTAACCAAAGATGTAAAAGACATATATGTTGTAAACTATAGAAAGCTTATGAAGAAAACTGAAGAAGACACAAAGAAATGGAAAGACATTCCATGCTCATGGATTGGAAAAACAAATATTGTTAAAATTTCAATACTACCCAGAGCAATCTACACATTGAATACAATCTCAATCAAAATTGCACTGGCATTCCTCCCAAAGCTAAAATTTGTATGGAACCAGAAAGACCCCGAATAGCCAAAGTAACATTCAAGAAGAAAACCAAAGCAGGAGACATCACAATCCCAGACTTCAGCCTCTACTACAAAGGTGTAATCATCAAGACAGTGCTACTGGCACAAAAACAGACACAGAAACCAAAGGAATCAAATAGAGAACCCAGAATTGGACCCACAAGTGTATGGCCAACTAATCTTTGACAAAGCAGGAAACAGCATCCAATGGAAAAAAGACAGTCTCTTTAGCAAATGGTGCTGGGAGAACTGGACAGCAACATGCAGAAGAATGGAACTAGACCACTTTCTTACACCATACACAAAAATAAACTGAAAATGGATGAAAGACCTAAATGTGAGGCAGGAAACCATCAAAATCCTAGAGGTGAAAGCAGGCAACAATCTCTTTGACCTCAGCTGCAGCAATTTCTTCCTCAACACATCTCCAAATGCAAGGGAATTAAAAGCAAAAATAAACTATTGGGACCTCATCAATATAAAAATCTTCTGCAATGCAAAGGAAACAATCAAAACTAAAAGGGAACTGACGGAATGGGAAAAGATATTTCCAAATGACATATTGGATAAAGGGCTAGTATCAAAAATCTATAATGAACTTTCCAAATTCAACACCTGAAAAACAAATAATCCAGTGAAGAAATGGGCAGAATACATGAATATACACTTTTCCAAAGAAGACATCCAGATGACTAACACACACATGAAATGATGCTCAATGTCACTCATCATCAGGGAAATACAAATCAAAGCCACACTGAGATACCACCTCACACCAGTCAGAGTGGCTAAAATGAACAAATCGGGAAACTACAGGTGCTGCTGAGGATGTGGAGAAATGGGAACCCTGTTGCACTGTTGGTGGGAATGCAAACTGGTGCAGCTGCTCTAGAAAACAGTATGGAGGTTCCTCAAAAAATTAAAAATAGAGCTACCCTATGACCCAGTGATAGCACTGCTAGGAATTTACCCAAGGGGTACAGGAGTGCTGATGCATAGGGGCACATGTACCCCAATGTTTATAGCAGCGCTTTCAACAATAGCCAAAGTATGGAAAGAGCCTAAATGTCCATCAACTGATGAATGGATAAAGAAGATGTGGTTTATATATTCAATGGAATACTACTTGGCAATGAGAAAGAATGAAATCCTGCCATTTGCAGCAACGTGGATGGAACTGGAAGGCATTATGCTGAATGAAATAAGACAGTCAGAGAAGGACAGATATCATATATTTTTACTCAGATGTGGATCTTGAGGAACTGAACAGAAGACTATGGGGGAAGGGAAGGGGGAAAAATAGATACAAGCAGAGAGGGAGGGAAGCAAACCATAAGAGACTCTTTAATACAGAGAACAAACTAAGGGTGGATGGGGGAGAGGGAAAATGGGTGATAGGCACCGAGGAGGGCACTTGTTGGGATGAGCACTGGGTGGTGTATGTCAGCCAATTTGACAATAAATTATATTCATAAAAAATGAAAATGAATGTGTAAATATTCAGTCTCAAAAAGGGGCACGATAGATCAAACTGGAATTAGGGTGAAGAACATTTTCTGGGGAACAGTCTGCTATTCTGTAAAAATAAACAATTGTTAGAAATAATGTTATGAAGAACTTAGGGGATATGAACAACTGAAGAGATGCTAACTCGATATGATTTATGCTGAGGTCACTGCCCATTACTGATGGTGACTGATACTGCATTAATATACACCAAAGTGGGGTTTTCCTTGAAAAGATACAAATCCACTTTGACAGTCATTCTTGTGCTGTCTTACCTCTCTGCTGTCACATTAAGTCATCTGTGGCTTCTTAGTCACTCATAAAGCTGTAGAAAAGTATTTTTCTGGATGTCACTCTGCATTTTAGATTTGTATTTTTAAATTTTTAAAAATTTTTTAACATTTTTAAATTATTTTTGAGAGACAGAGACAGAGCATGAGTGGGGAGGGGCAGAGAGAGAGGGAAACACAGAATCTGGAGCAGGCTCCAGAATCCGAGCTGTCAGCACAGAGTCCAATGTGGGGCTCAAACCCACGAACTGTGAGATCATGACCTGAGCTGCAGTTGGATGCTTAACCAACTGAGCCACCCAGGCATCCCAAGATTTGTATTTTTAGAGTCCATTGAAATCAAGGATTCTCCCATATAATGGACAAAGAATTTTCTTTAGGGGATATAGAGTCAAGATGATGGCAGGGGATCCACTAGCTGCTAATTTAGGTTGCCTGTGATAAGCTTGAACTTTCTCTTTTGTGGTAATTCTTGTTTTCGTAGTATTTGTTTAATATTTATAATTTATTTCTTGAGCACCTTTCATGTACCTGTACTAAGTATATATTTTCACAAATAAACTTTTATGTATGTATTTATTTATTTATTTTTAAATGTCTATTTATTTTTGAGAGAGACAGCACACATGCAGGGGACGGACAGAGAGAGAGAGGGACAGAGGATCCCAAGCAGGCTCTGTGCTGACAGCAGCGAGCCTGATGGGAGGCTCAAACTCATGAACCATGAGACCATGACATGAGCCAAAGTCAGACACTTCACCGACTAAGCCACCCAGGTGCCCCACAAATAATCTTTTAAATAGGAATAGTTCAAGGCCAGCAAACCTCTACTGTAAGGAGCCAGACAGTAAGTATTTTAGCCTTTACGGAGCCCCCAGTCTCTGTCATAACTATTCAACTCTACTGCTATGATGCAAGAGCAGCCATGAACAACACATGAATGAACAGACACGGGTGAACTTTATTTAGAAAAACAAGCAGTTTTTCTTGGACCTGGATTTGGCCCACGGCTGTAGTTTGCCAACCAATGGAATAGTCAAAAACTTTCAGTCAAACAGATAAATGACATATAACCCATTTCAATCCACTGTTATGATTTATGGCTATTTTTTTCAAATTATTCATCTAATTATCAGTAGCTCCTATGAAAAATATGGACCAATAATGCTGGCTCTCAACTTTGGACCAAGGTTGTTTTAAAATTTGATTTCTCTTATGACAGAGGCATCATGAACATTACCACTCTAAAAACTGTCACCTACAAAATATCATGCCGATACAGTCCTTTTAATAATCCTGGAGCAGCTTTCCCAGAAGACAGAAGACGTGTGCTCTTATGGATGATGAGTTCAGGCACCAGTTGGAGACAGTGCACTTCCAGATTGATGGTGGTGGACCCGGCTGGCCCAGAGCAAGCCTGTCCCTTGGATCTCATATCAGATTCTAATTTCCCTGTGCCAAATACTCCTCTTATAGAGCAGCCACTCTGTGCCGGAATCCTGGCTTCAGCATTTACTGGCTGTTGGACGTTGGGCCCCTTTCTATTTCTGAGTTTTAGTTTTCTCTTCAGTAAAAATGGTGAAGGACATTCTACCTATCTCCAAGGGTGGTTGTGTGGATAAATTAGATCATGTTTATCAAGGGCTTCTGTAGTGTTTGGAACATAGTAAAAGCTGTAAAAGCAAAGCTCATTTTGAAACTAACAACAAAAATCATTCATCACTTACTGTGCATCAGACCCTGTTCTAAGTGTTTCATTTACATATCAGCTCATTTAATCTCGACAATAACATCCTGAAGAAGGTGCTGCCATTAACCTCCATTTTACAAATGAGGGAACTCACATACACTCACAAGAGGCAAAGCTGGGATTTGATCCATACGGTTTGCCCCCCTCTGTGCTTCAACACGCTGGCTGCCATTGAAGAGCTGGAAGTCTCTTGTCCTATACGTCCCTAAAAAGGCAACTGCTTCTTACTCCTTAGGTGGAACTGGGTAGACATTGTCATATTTTCTCTGACAAGAAGGAAGAGAACAAGCACTGTATACAGATAAGGTAACACCGGTCACGAACCTCTCTCAGTGCCTGACCTACCTAGAGGCCCCTAGTCCCACCATTGGAAACAGTTTCTGTTCTGAATTAGAATGAAGAATGGCTTTTCCTCTAGAATAAGTGTTATAAAAGTTCATGAAAGATAATTGAATAGTATCACTGCTATACTTCCTGTGCATAAAAGCTAAATGATGTATGTAGGCCAGCCTGGTGTTGTAACATTTCCTTAATGGGAAAAATCCTGTTGTTTCAGGCATTGATTTATAAAGGACATTAGCTAGTGTCGGCATATAGAATCAAAACAACACTCCATTCTGACGATGGGCTATTTATTTTAAATCACTGACTACCCTATTTAAAATCATCTCCCTCTTATTTCATATCACCCTCATATGCTTAATTTTCTCCAATATCTGATATACTATGTGTATATGTTTATATACTGTGTGTATTTATTCTGTTTCTGTCCTCCTCCTTAGAATGTAAGCTCCACAGGACAAAGATTCTTGTCTTATTTATTCACTCTTTCAATTCTGAAACAGTGCCAGGAACACTCAAGACTGTGTTCAGCACATTTTGTGGAATAAATGAATTGATGTAATTGTCACATATATAAGAAGTTCCCTTTATCTTAAAAATTTTTTTTAATGTTTATTCATTTTTGAAAGACAGAGAGAGACAGAGCACAATCAGGGGTGGGGTGGAGAGAGAGGGGGACACAGAATCCGAAGCAGGGTCCAGGCTCTGAGCTGTCAGCACAGAGCCCGAGGCGTGGCTCAAACTCACAAACCGCGAGATCATGACCTGAGCTGAAGTCAGATGCTCAACTAACTGAGCCACCCAGGTGCCCCAGAAGTTTCCTTTTTCTTAGGCAGGTATGGCCTAAGATATGTACCTCATCTCTGAGATACTAATACGGTGGGTAAGTGGTGGGTAAGGGTGAGGAAGTAGAGTATAATGTTACTGTCAGAGGCTTTAGATTAGATGCTAGGATTAGATCCCTGTTCTTCCATTATTGAAAAATGTTTATTTATTTATTTTGAGAGAGAGAGAGAGAGAGAGAGAGAGAGAGAGAGTGTGTGCACACAGGGGGAAGGGACAGAGAGAGAGGGAGAGAGAGAATCCCAAGCAGGTGCCATGCTGACATCACTAACAGTTCATAAGGCTTGAACTCACAAATCATGAGATCATGACCTGAGCAGAAATCAAGAGTTAGATGGCAAACTGACAGCCATCCGAGGTACCCCTCCGTGTTCTTCCATTTCTTGATTGGATGACCTTAAGGTTAACGTTGCTAAATCTCAGACTCCTCACCTTTAAAATTGAGATGATAAATTATACCTATGCTATAGGTACAAATGTGATGATGTGCAAAAATTCCTGGGCAGCATACCTAGCACATGGGATGAACTCAGGAATACCAGTCACCTGAAGGGTGGATAAGCGACTGCCAACCAGGCATGAGACATGCTATTTTCTAGGTTATATTGGCAGGAAGCAGCCTGGTGCATGATATTAACTGAGGCATCTCAGCTAGAATATTGAAACAGCAACTCAAACTGGGATGGGGAGGTTTTGAGGGTCACTTGAGGGAAATTTTCAAAACCCTCTATGCTCCTGGGGAGTTGGCATCATTGCCTCTCTTTACAGTTTGGGTTGGGATGTGTTTCTGTACTGAAGGGAACATTCCCTGTTCCTCAGGGATTTGGAGTAAAAAAAAATCTGAAAATAAATTTACAATATATTACTAAGGTATAATATGATCAAATCTTTCTGATGACTGTAAACATGCAATATGTATGAAATGTTGGCTAGTTAGTACACATGGGGTGAATCACTGCTCACTCAGAAGCTTTTGTGCACAGCGTTTCCCTAGCATGACTATACAACAGCTTCCTTCTTTTTTTTTTACTTCCTTCTTTTTTTTTTAATTTAAATTTTTTTTTTAATTTACATCCAAATTAGTTAGCATATAGTGCAACAATGATTTCAGGAGTAGATTCTTTAATGCCCCTTACCCATTTAGCCCATCTGCCCTCCCACAACCCCTCCAGTAACCCTCTGTTTGTTCTCCATATTTAACAGTCTCTTCTGTTTTGTCCCCTCCCTGTTTTTATATTAGTTTTGTTTCCCTCTCCCTTATGTTCATCTGTTTTGTCTCTTAAAGTCCTCATATGAGTGAAGTCATATATTTATCTTTCTCTGACTGACTAATTTCACTTAGCCTAATACTGTCCAGTTCTATCCACATAGTTGCAAATGGCAAGATTTCATTCTTTTTGATTGCCAAGTAATACTCCATTGTATATATATACCACATCTTCTTTATCCATTCATCCATCAATGCACATTTGGGCTCTTTCCATGGTTTGGCTAATGTTGATAGTGCTGCTATAAACATTGGGGTGCCTATGTCCCTTCAAAACAGCACACCTGTATCCCATGGATAAATGCCTAGTAGTGCAATTGCTGGGTCATAGGGTAGTTCTATTTTTAATTTTTTGAGGAACCTCCATACTGTTTTACAGAGTGGCTGCACCAGCTTGCATTCCCAGTGTTACTTCCTTTTTTAAAAACAGTTTTTATGTATTTACTTTGAGAAAGAAAGAGAGAGCACATGAGCAGGGTAGGGGTACTGAGAGGGAGAGAGAGAATTCCAAGCAGGTTCCTTGCTGTCAATGTAGAGCCTGCTGTGGGGCTCGATCCCACAAACTGTGAGATCATGACCTGAGCTGCAACCAAGAGTAGGACATTTAACCTACTGAACGACCCAGCCGCCCTAAATGTTTTACTTCTGAGTGAAGACATTTCTATTGCTTTTTAGGAAAAAATGATTTTGTGAATTTTATCATTGCTAATTATCATATTCAAGTCAGCTTTATGATAAATTATTGTTTTTGAAAAAATTATTTATATTCCTCAGTGTTACTAAACAATTTGATTCTATCCTTAATATTGAGATCATATTGGGCCAGTTTAGCTGAGGCAGAAAGGTAATATTCTTGAATAAATGGAATTCTAATTATAATAGCTTTACTCTAACTCTTTATGAAAGACAAGACTGTCTTAAAGTGGGCTTACATTTAGGTATCAGTTTGTCGAAATGAGAGTACCTTCCTTTAATGCTACTAAGAACTTTGTTTTTTAAAATTTTTTTTTAAGTTTATTTCTTTGTGAGAGAGAGAGAGGGAGAGTGCAAGCAGGGGAAGGGGCAGAGAGAGAGGCAGTCTAGAACGTCTTAATGACCGTTAAAAATTATTTGAGAAGATAATTCATACCGTCACAGCCCAGAATTTTCTGTCTTTTGACTAACTGGGCATAATAGGAACATGGGTTTTCTTTTACTATCTCAGTCTTCATGATTAAAGAAATAAATTCAAGACTGCATTTTCTACTTGTGGTATGCACATAGATAATTGTCTACATCAAAGCATGTTTAGGATGGGTACAATAAGCCTGATGTGATTTAATAACCAATCTTAATTAATTATTCTGAGGAAATGAGTACAATTGGGAAGGAGCCAGCAACAGAAACTATTCATTAGCTTAAAAGCCATAGTCCATAACAGAGTTTTCCACATGTCTGAAGTTGGGGTCTGCATTGGATTTTGAGTGGCTGCCACAGACTCCTTGAGTTGGGAGAGCTCCCCCCAGAAGAAGCAAACATCGTGTGGGATCTAGTGCACTGATAAAGAGAAGGTTATATGGAACCTCTGTGCCTTTTGCCTTTCGTAGCTCAAGAGTCTTGGTGAGGCACAAAAACGCAGTATGCTTGCATAAGAATGAGAAGAGCCAAGCACCCTTGATCCTGCCAATCCCTGTTTATTAAGAGTGTTTGCACTTCATAATGACCTCTTTCTATGAGACAAAGTCAGGAGCAAAGTAAAGTCAAGAACTGTCTGCAGAATGGAGTTGCGTTACTTTTGTCAAAAGGCTAATTGCTTTTAAATATGTTCCCAGCATCCTTCAATTATATATTGGAAAGAGCCGGGATGTTTGAGGGGAAGGAAAAAGAATGTGGACACCAGACACATCAGCTGAGGGTGCTGATAAAAGACAGACCTGGCTCAAGATTGTGAGAAAGGAGTTGTTGCCCATGAGCTGGTCCTGGTCACAACATTTTTGAGTAAGGGAATTATTGAGGCACCTGGCTTCTATCGCTTTGGAGCAGGACTTCAGACGGAACTTTTTGGCAAATGTAGACATCCCTGCCCTTGGTAATGCATCAAATCTTATCTGGTCACACCCTTTATCATAAGACCCTTGCCTCAACAAAAGGGAATGAAGTGCTAAATGTAAATTGTACTGGCTGTGGGTGTGCCATTCTTTGTAACAGAAAAGGAAACAACCTTGAAGGCAATGAACTGGATCATCTAAATGGGGCACCACACACGTAAAGACCTTAAGGATTAGTGCTTTTGGTTGCCTAAACAAAGGGATGGACTTTCCTAATTTGCCTGAGATATTTACTGGGAATGAGTCCAAGAACTGGCCCATTGCAAAGTGTTAGATGTCACTAAGAAATTCAGATTGCCTGTAATATACTATCACACCAGCTCCTTGTTTCTAAACATGAACTCTGCCTCTCCCACTCCCCACAGTGGACTGCCATGCCTCCACCACTGCCTCTTCATTCTCAGGGCATGATTTTCCATTTGGTTTCACCAAGAAAAGAGAGACCAGCTTTTGAGAATTAACCACCTCCTGTCCCCTAACCTAAAAATAATCTGCCACTATGATCTTCCTTACCTCTCTTCCTGTATCATTCATTCTTTCTTTAATTGACTCATTTATCCATTCATTTGACATTCATTGAGATTTCTATGTGCCAGACACTGTGCAAGGTGCTGTAAGTGGATGAGTGAATTCGACTCAATCCCTGCTGCCAGGAAAGGAAAGAAGCCCCCTTTCCCTCCCCAAAGTGATTGCTTTGCCTACGCTCTTTCTGGTATTCCTTCGCACTTCCTCGGGGACCATGCCCTCTCAACAGGGAGTCTGGCTTGTGTATCTGCAAATAATTCCTCCCACTCTGCTAGCTCTTTCCTATCAGGATTTAAAGGCTTAAGGTTTCTCCTGTATTGAGCAGTAAACAAAATAAAATAAACAAGAATACCCTGTCTTTTTTTCTCCCTGTCATTACCATGCACCCCCCCCCACCCACCCTTCTCTCTTATAATTGAATTTGTTAAAACAGTTGTCTACTCTTACTCTCTGTATTTCCCCTCATCAATTCATTCACAACTTCATGAAATCTAATTTAATTCCTCTAACACTTTATGGAAATTGCACTCACAAAGGTGACCAATGCCTGTTTGGGGTGCTTTTTCAGTCTTTACCTTTACCTCTTTCTATTGACCTTTATAGAAAGTCTCCTTCAGCTTTTGTGATTCTACTTTCTCCTGGCTTTCTTCCTCCCTCTCTGGCAATTCCTTCTCTTTATTTTATAGGCTCTTTCATCCCATCTCCCCAGACTTCTAGCCTCTCTAGGGTTTCTTTTCTATTCCACAAAGTTTTCCCTAATAATCATGTCTACCCCAGAGTCCCCAACAAACCATCTGGACACTGATTGCCCCAAATCTGTATCTCCAGGCCAGGTGTTTCTTCTAAGCTCAAAATCTATACTTCAAACTGCGCCCTTGTGTTCTCTAGACACTTGAAATGCAACATGGGCAAAGCTAAACTTAATATGCTCACTGCCCTGAAATGTGTTCCTCCACTAATTGTCCTCATTTAGGCAAATTACACTATCCAATTAATAATAACAGTACCTAGCGTTTATCATTTCCATGTTCCAGGCACCATGCATGGTGCTTTATATGGATTTTTTCACTAAATCCTAATAGTTACCTTGAGAGATAAGTCCATTATTAGTGTCCTTTTTACAGGATGTGCAAAGTGAGCCAAATTAACTGGCTCACATCTCGTAGTCAGTGGCCAACCCTGGCTCTGCTGTAGTGCACGGGACTCCAGAATGCAGACTGTCAACTATCACACTACTTTCTCAATGGCTCAAGGGACTTATCTTTGATTCTCTCTGTCCCACTTTCTGCACATCTACTCACACAAACTCTATTGATTAGATTCTAAATGTATCTATTTCTCTCTATTCTTACTGCCATTTACCTTATAATGTGAAGCCTGTGTAGAGTCATTCAGATTATACCATCCATATTGTTGCAGCCCTCTCCTAGCTAATGCCCTTGACTTTGGTCCAATCCTTTGCCTACAAGAAGACAGCAATCTTCCTCAAGCACAAATCTGATGATAATATGCCTCACCTTACAATCTTCTGATGACTTTGCATAGCCCTTAGAATATTGTTTAAATCATTCAATATCTTAGATAAAGATTTTGTTTCCTTGTCCCTGCCTGTCTCATTAGACTCATATTTTGTTGTCCAGTCTTAATGAGCTATGTGCATTTCTCTGGGTTGATGGCATTCTTTCTGGACTCCCAGCCTTCCCCTGTATAGTTCCCACTGCATAAACCATCTTCCTTCCCTTCTTCACCTACAGAACTTCTATTAATTTACAAGGTGAAGCGTAAGAGTCCTCTTTTCCAGAAAGCCTTTCTGATGCCCATCTGCCCCTAAGCCATGTAGGTCAGTAGAACAGAATACCACTCTGCTTTTTCTGATGATAACATTTATTCCTTTGTAGCTTTAATTATTGGTTTACTTTCCTGTTTTTCCTACTAGACTGTGAACTTTTTGTGAGCAGGAACTGTAACTTGTTCATGTTTGTATCCTAGTCCCTAACACAGTGCCTGATATATAGATTTTCAATTAAACCATACATGAGCAGGTGCAAATCTGTCCTTACTTCCACTCTTTTCCTATTCCATATGATAACACACTGAAGGGATTGTAATAATTTAACAAGGACAACATCTCCACTGTGTACTGCAGTTGGTTGATACAAAAGTATTGATTTGATTGCTCTTAATTAATTTAATAGAGAAATAGCTGGAGATCCATCCTAGCACTTTATAGTTTCTGGTTAAATATTTCTCCTGTAAATTCACCCTGAATCTGAGCCCATTCCCATCTTTCCTGGTAGAACAGAAAATATTTCAGTGCCCGTTTTTTTCTCCCGCCCTCCCTCATCCACATTTTCTGTATGCATAATCTTCCACGTTTGCCAGGTTGAATCAGTCACAAAGCCGAACTCCAATCAGAGCAAGATGGCAGGGCATCAGTCCTGCACAGTCCTGGAGGCTCCAGTTACTTGACTTTACAAATGATCCTTAAAAATTCATGGGGTGCTCTGCCTTTACCCTGCTTCTGTTCTCTCTCACTCTCAAGATGGTGCTGCCTTTCTCACTGAGTCACGGCCGCCTTCCCCAAGCTCAGAGCTCCTGCCTGCAGAAAATATGCTGAGTTCTCCCAGAGCCATAAATCCCGATAGAGCTCCAACGCCGAAGTGCAGAATGGAGAGGCACAGGATGCTTCACCTACTTGCAGTCACTACACAATTATGCTCAGGCGAGCTATCCTAGAGGGACAGCCTCAAGTCACCGGTGCTGCTTATGAAAGGTTGCAGGATTTTCTTTCCCAAAATGACTTTTTTTCTATTTTTATTTCACCTAAACAGGGCTGTCAGGGGTTTTGCATTATTCATTCTATTTTGTGTGCGCATTTAGTCTTGTCTAATTTTCAGAGAGAATTTAATTTGTAGTTTAAGTTCTCATGCACCTTGCATGCAGCTATGAAGAGCTGTGTTTGACTCTGGTGGCAAGGCCATGACTTCCCAGATTTAGATAAATCCATTGACTCTTATAATGGAAACTTCCCTCTCTCCTTGGCTCATTCTTCTTTCTTTATTTTCCCTCCTAACTGGAGGCAAAGCATCTATTATAATTCTGCCTTTGGCCCTCTGGCCATGTTCCAAGAGGGGAAAATAGGTCTTTTTATCCAGCAAAGACTCCAGTCCCCTTCCAGCCTCCTAATTATAAAGATTCCTCCAGAACTCTGTTTTTGTTAGTCTGTCCTTCCCTCTCTTTAGATTCAATCCAAATTACACCTTCTTTCCATTATTCTAATGATCTCTGAAGGCACATATTTGATCCTGACCACTCCATTCACAATGTAAAAACTTCCAAATCCTAAACACAATGGAAAAATGATCCTCCTCTGACAGTGAAGATTTCGGACAGTGCTTTTGACATCTCTCCCTCAATGTTTCTCTCAATTTCACCATTTGCAGGCTTCAGAAAAGAACTGCCAGAGTCATATTTGACCCTTCCATCATCCTCATCCTTTACACCCAGTCCTTACCTGTTCAGTCATTTATCAGTATGTCCCGAGGCACCACAACAGGCAGTGTGGACACAAAAACGAACCAGATAATGTTGCCGCCAGTGTGGGACACACGATCTGGTGGCAGAGACATCTGAACAAATTATCACATCAACACAGTGTGCTGCACAGATGTGAGAACAAAATGCTGCTGAGGGGAGGGAGAAACCTCAAACACTTGCTGCCAGTGGGCTCTGGAAAGCCTGCTCTGAGAGGAGATCAGTGAGGGGCGGATTCGAAGTAACAGGTCCAAGAAGGAGCTGCAGAAAGCTTCCAGCTCAGGGTTTGCATGCTGGCTTGGACCCATGACAGAGCGGGTCAGTTTAGGAAACTGCTCCTGGAATGGGGTGCTGGGGATTGAAGGTGGGTTTGGGAGAGTAGACAGCAGATCATAAATGTCCCAGTATACCGTAATAATGATGCTGCAGTTATGCCTGTAAGACACAGGATATTGGTGATTCCAGGCATCATAGGGATGTTATCAAGTGTGCATTTTAGAGGATCTGAGCAGCACTCTGGGGGATGACCCAGAGGAGGGAGATTAAGGGCCAGGAGACTGGTTGAGAAGCCCGGGCAAGAGCCTGGCAAGGCAGGAGCCGGCCTCCCCATCTGCAGCACAGAGGGGCAATGAAACACAGGTGCGGAGGAAGCAGTGATAGAAGACAGATGTCAGACAGGGGAGAACTTTCAGTGGAAAACGTTGCAGGTATAACGGTATGAGGAAATCAGGGAGCTTTGAAATAGGCATTTCAAGCACAAAAAGAAGGAACTGCTTATGGTCCTGTACAGAGACAGAGGTCACCAAGGCTGGAATGGAAACTCCAAGGGCGGCTGAGCAGCTGTGTACAGCGTGCACTCTTCCGTGGCATCGCCCAATGGAGAGACCAGGGAGCCGCCAGCTAGGTTCTAGTGGGGATGCTGTGCTGGGTTCCTGGTCTCATCGATCCATTCCCAGCCTGCGTGTCCTCCACATTTATACCCCATGTCTCACTAACATGGACCTTTGGCTCACATCTAGCTCATCTCATCACTGTTCTTCAGACAGAACACGCATTTTTAAATTCTGGGCTTTTTTCTCCTATGGATAATACTGTCACATCTTTCCCTTCTCCCTCTTTTATCTGGGAGAACCTCTGTTATCTCCCCTCCGTAACCCTCTTAAAACCGCTGGACCCCTTTCATCCTACCAGCTCCAGGAAACTTACTTAAACCTCCACCAATCCTACCTTTATTTTCTTTTTTCTTGCCCTTATGGTTGATATTGCATCAGCTCTGGAGCAGGAGTGTGGGTTCAAATCCTGGCTCGCCACAGCCAGCTGTGTGACCCAGAGCAGGACACTTAGCAGCCCCCGATGACTTCGCATCCTCTTCTATAATTAGTTACTATTTCCCATGATGGTTGTGAGAACTTAATGAGTTAGTTCAAATAAAAGAGTACAGAATACATAGTAAAAAGTCAGTGACACTTAGCTTCTGTTATGTGTGCGAGTTTTATATTGCACTTATATTTCTCTCTGGGCACGTAGTAGGAACTCAGGAAGTATTTACTAATTTGATCTCATTAATATGCTGTTAGATGATCCTGGAAGATCTATTGCTTTTATAACCTCTTAAATTTGTCTTCTTTGGGAAAGAATTACCCGTTTATATTTTTGCTATGTCATGAAAAAGGAGGGAGTAACTGACATTCCAAATATAGCATACAATTTAAATATAGTAAATAAGAATTACTGAATACTTCTTATGGACTAGGCATTGCCTCACAAGAATCTTATGAGTGGGTATCATTAGTATCCTATTTTACATATGAACAAACCGAAATATCAAGAAGTAAAATAACTTATCCAAAGTAAAAGAGCTGGGACTTATGTTGTTCTTTCTTTCTTTTTCTTTTTCCTGTTTTAGAGAGAGAGAATGAGCAGGGGAGAGGGATAGAAGGAGAGAAAGAGAGAGAAAATCCCAAGCAGGTGTGGAGCTGGACGCAGGGCTTGACCATGACCCCGGGATCATGACCTGAGCTGAAATCAAGAGTTGGATGCTCAACTGACTAAGCCACCCAGGTGTCCCTATGTGTTTCTGACTCTAGAGCTCACGCTCACCTACCTTCCAATATATATCCAATATACGGGACCTGTTGATCCAACTACAGCCAGAGGTTGAAACGTGAGATGCATAGATAGGTGTGGTAGCGTAAAGAGTGGGGATGGCTTTGCAGGTGGGAAAAAATTGCATGAGCAAGGTTGCAAAATATAAATGAGACTGGTGTGTGCGGGAGAATCTGGTATGACATGCCTGAATCTATGGGGAAGGAATGAATACAGATAAGTCTGCTCTTTTTTGTTCTGTGCAGGTGACTCTTACTCTGTGGGAGGCTTGCTTTCCAGCCTTAAGCACACTGTTCACCACTCTCTGTTGCCTCTTCTGCACACTGTACAGCCTAACCTTCTATTTTTCCAACTGTCTTTAGTGGCGATCTTTGATATTTCACTAGAAGTTCCTTAAGATAGTGACTACCATTGGTTTTCCAGAGCAATCCCCGGCATGAAATTAGCACTCAATAAATGTTTTTTGAATTGAAGAAATAATGGATAAAACAAAGCCAAAATAATGATGAAAGGGTCAGACTTTAGAGAGTTTTAAGAGCTAGTCAGAGGATATTGGGGATATTCCTTTTGAAAGAAAATGATGTGTGCAAATTGTTTTAGGAAAATTAGTCACGTAGGGACAGTCAGATAGATTTATTCTCATTTTTATACCTCTGCTGACATTATTTTCCTTCCCTGAGGTGCTATCCCCCTGCCTCTCTGCCCATCCTGTCCAGTGCAACTCTTTCATTACAGAGGGTATTTCAAAGGCTCATTGGAAAGCCAACAGGATTTTGTATAAAAGGTAAATTATTACTTGTGTCTTCCATATTTCTAAATTAGCCTATCCTGTCTGGGAGGGGAAATATTCATAAAAAGCCTTGTCTACTCACATAGTCACCATCATACTGGGTAGTTGCTTGTGTGGCTACTTTAGAATAAAAAAGGGATTCAGTAGGGGTGCGGGGCTGGCTCAGTCAGTGGAGCATGCAACTCTTGGTCTTGGGGTTATGGGTTCGAGCCCCATGTTGAGTGTAGAGATTACTTACAGTGAAATAAAATAATTTTTTTTAAAAAAGGGGATTCAATAAAAGGCAAGAAAATTGTAATTAAAAGCAGAGAAGACTGTAGCATAAATCCACAATGATTTTTCATGGAGCAAAATAATATTGGAATTGACCAAGCCCCAAAGTAAATGCGCATGTACTCTTTCACACTTTCATTCATTATATATGTAAAATTACATATGATACACACACACAAGTGTGCTGAAAAATACTTAACAGCTGGCTTGCCACAAAAAAAGGGGAAACACAGAATTGTCATACTTGCTGATTTCTGTAGTTAAAAAAAAAAACAAAACTACACCCATGGCCAATTTTAAGCAATCAGTGTGACCAACACAGAGTTGGGAAGACACGCTAACAACCTAGTCTTCCAAAGCCTGTATTTTTTGGCTGTAACACGCAACTACGTATACAGACTTTTGGAAGTCTGCTCTGTGCCAGACACAGTGCTGAGGTCACTGAGGATACAAGACCCTACTCTTAAGGATGTTTGTGGCAGTAGGAAGCTGGACAGACTAATAATAATGATGCTAAGAATTACTAAACCAGCAGTATATGCAAATCATTATGGAAACATAGCTAGAATACCTAACATACATAGTTACAGCTAGGCATTCAGTTATATAAATTGCCTGAGAAATTCAGGGAAGGCTTGGTGGGGTAGCTGGGGGTACCATTTGATCTGAGACTCAAAAGATCATTGCGAGTTTGCCAGATGAAGGGCATTCTGGCTGAAAGAACAAGTTCAGAGAGCTACAAATAATTCAGTATCACTACAGCATAAAGTATAAGTTAGGAGAGCCACAAGAGTATAAGCTGAAAACATAGGAAGGAGGCAGGATCTTATTCGTTAATGCTAAGATGTTTAAATTGTAGGCCTCAGGGAACCATATAAATCACTTGGATAACATATCTCTGTGTTAGAGCAGTCCCCTAGTGAGCAGTGTACAGAATGATTTGGGAGAGATTGGAACTGGACCCTGAGAGGCTGCTGAGGTGTGTGCTGAATTCGAGCAGGTGGGCAGCGGCGAGGGAGGACAATGGTGGTGTGAACGGGGTATGTACAATATGAGAATTTGGAGCTAGAACCACTCAGACTCGGATATACAGGGCAGAAGGCACCTTAGAAGGACTCCCGGATTTCTGTGTTGGGACTCTCAAATAAGAAAGAAAGAGGAAGGTAGAGGTTATCAAGAAAAATAATGGGTTTAGTCTCAGACATATTGGATCTGATGTACTTACATCATGTCCAGAAAACAATAAAGTGTTTGCTAGAGCTGCGTGCTGCAGACTCGTATCTGAGCACGGATAAAAGCAGGGAGAATTACAAAGGGCAGGGTTGTGGAGGCAAGAAGGGAGTCAGATGCAACAGGGTCAGGCGACCTTCATTGGACAACTGCTTTCTGTTGCCCCACTGCAATGACACCAGCTCTAGACCGTTCTGTCCCTGAACCTGCCCAGCCATCTCCCAGCCTCTGTTCTGTTGGGCTCCGTTCCTTCTTTCTCTCCTGGTCTTCTTGGTGTGGCTTTTAGACCTTCTGTCCATCTTTACAGGCTCAACTCGATGCCACATACTCCAGAAAGCCTGCCTCCTTTCTCCCTCATTTCACCTCTCCCCTCCTGATGCTGTGCCTTCTACCCAGAACACGATGGGCTGCTCAGGATAGTGTGTGCACATCGTCAATAGTGAGCTCCTTGAAGGTGAAGAGTTCGTGTCTCTATGTCCCTGTAGTCTCCACACTTAGGACAGTGTTAGGTGCTTTTTGGATTATGAGTGGATGTTTCATTAAAGTGAGGAAGATATCAAATATAAAATGCCCTACTGCACAACTTTGCTTAGTGTTGACCTTGCTCTAGCTTTATATTTCTCACCCTTCCCCCAACCCATAAAGAAAAGGTAAAGGAGCCTAAAGACATGGTGCCAGCCCAGCCTTCCTGTGTCTGGAGCTTGGGATATCTGCTCGCAGCTTGAAGAATTCACAAAAGGCTACATAAAGAAATAGTTTGTCGGGGCGCCTGGGTGGCGCAGTCGGTTAAGCGTCCGACTTCAGCCAGGTCACGATCTCGCGGTCCGGGAGTTCGAGCCCCGCGTCAGGCTCTGGGCTGATGGCTCAGAGCCTGGAGCCTGTTTCCAATTCTGTGTCTCCCTCTCTCTCTGTCCCTCCCCTGTTCATGCTCTGTCTCTCTCTGTCCCAAAAATAAAAATAAACGTTAAAAAAAAAAAAAAAAAAAAAAAAAAAAAAAAAAAAAAAAAAAAAAAAAAAAAAGAAATAGTTTGTCATGATCAAGGCTAGCTGATTTTAAGGTGTGTGTGTATGTGTGTGTGTGTGTGTGTGTGTGTGTGTGTGTGTATGGCCAAATTAAGAATGCTGTAGGGGTACATAGGAGGCATATAGGAAAATTTATTTTTCTCTACTGATGAAATTATGGCTCGAAGCTGCAAATATAAAACTAGGAATAAACAATGTTCATCTAACCAAGGGACACAAAGCACATAACTGCAGGGATTTTCAATGAGTTGGTTTATGGGGTATGTACAGAGTCTTTCCTTATACAGGATGTGAATGGGAAAATAGAAAGCTATTCTTTGATAATAAAAATAAGATGGCTCACTTAGATACCTGTGTGCCAAGTGACAACAATCGTATTTTCTTCCATCTTCGAGACCTTTGTACTATGAAGGATATAATCGATCCCAGACAAATGAAGCAAATAAAACAAATAGAAATCAAAAAAGGAACTGTGGAAACAGTCACAGTAAAACTTGAGAAACCCCTGATTTAGGCTTAACGCTGAAGAGTTTAGTACCATTAATTTGCCTGATAAGATTAGCCATTGATGAAGCTGCCTAGACAACTTACAGGATTTTATGCTTCCAAATACCAGCACTACTGCCTGATATTATACCATTATGCCTTCTTTCCCTCCCTTAAGACCCTTCCAGTGTCTTAAAGGATTTTCCTTGTTCAAGGTGTTTTCTTTATAAAGTAAGTAGCACATTGGGGGGCCTGACTCTCGGTTTTGGCTCAGGTCATGATTTCATGATTCTGTGAGTTCGAGCTCTGTGCTGATGATGTGGAGCCTGCTTGGGATTCTCTCTCTCCCTTTCTGTCTGCCCCTCCCCTGCTCACACTGTCTCTGTCTCTCTCAAAAGTGAATAAACTTAAACAAAAAACCAAAACACCTTTTAAAAAAAGTAAATAGCACTGGAGCCAGGAATCGGAGGCAGGAATGAGGAGAAGAGAAAAGACACATTTAAGCCCTTTCTTTATCTCAGTTTTCCATTTTCCAGGAGCCCATCTCACTACTGGAGTGTGCCAAGGGGCTGGAGATCAGTGAGAAAGGACAGACAGGAGGGAAGGGTAGTGGAGGGGACAGGTGGAAGGAGCTAAGATGAATTTTGTCACATGCATCTCATTGGATTTGCACAAGGAGTCTGTGAGTAATTGCTATTCCCCTTTTATTGATTAAAAAAAATCAAGACTAGGAGAAACTGACTCAGTCTTGCCCATTTTCTTTTACTCTGCTATTCTCCTTGAGAATATTAATTTCAACATTTTATGTAAAGGCAGAGTATAAAATTTTATGTATATATATGTATTTCTGTATTTATATACAAAAGATCAAGTGAAAACATAAGGAAAAGAATATAAGCATGTGCTAATAAACTGTGGTTTGGGGAGGTGGAGTAAGAGATGCCTTTTTCTTAATCCTAGTTTTCCATGTTTTCCATAATATGCATGATTGCTTTTATATCATCAGCAGCAATAACAGTAGCAACAACAACAAAAGGCATGTATCACTTTAAAAAGGAAAGCTGTGGGGGACCTTGGTGGTTCAATCAGTTAAGCATCCAACTTAGGCTCAGGTCATGATCTCGTGGTTCATGAGTTCGAGCCCCGCGCCGGGCTCTGTGCTGACAGCTCAGAGCCTGGAGCCTGGTTCAGATTCTGTGTCTCCCTCTCTCTCTGCCCCTCCCCTGCTCATGCCCTGTCTCTGTCTCTCAATAAATAAATAAATGTTAAAAATTTTTTTTAAAAAGGACAGCTTTGTTTCTTGGGCTAGCAATGTTCCTCTGGTAAGGTAGAAGGCTGGTAAGAAATGTATGGAAACAGAGACTGGTATTTTAAAGGCTTCTTTAGTCAAATAAAACCCATAATGCAAAATTTGCCATAAACTCAGAGCATTTATCTGGACTCTGTTCCACAGTTTTCCCACCAGAGAAAAGAGAAACTAGCGTCACTGAATGCAAAAGAAAACTGGTAGTCTGATCCACACAATGTTCTGAGCACCCCTGCATTCTATGGAAAGTAAATGCTTGTACTGAATGTGTGTATCCGTAGTACAGTCCATTACCAAGATGTTTCTGTGCCTCCAAAGTACCGAAGGATCCAATCAATTCTTTTGAAATATACAGCCAGTAACAGAGATATTTTATCTACACAATGCTCCACATGGGAATTGGCACTGAGTGAAGAGAGCTGAAATGTGACAAATGGGACCATTTAAACCTTATCTCCTCAATATCAAAACACCCAATTATAAAGCAAAAGATTTAGTCAATCAGAAAAATATTTTTTCTACACAGGCCCAAGCCTTGATTTTGAGTAATTTATTTCATTGAATTTCATTGAAATTCATTGAATTTATTTCATTGAATTTACCAGATATTTAGTCGGTTTCCTAAAATATATTTGAATCTCTAAATAATAGGGGGGGGGGAAGATATGATCTGGATTTTCTGCATGGGGGATAAAAGTTGAAGACAAACAAAAATGCACTTTTGTCCCTTACATATAAATGCTCATTTATTTATTTTTTAAATGGAGATCTCTTAGGCTATGCATATTTGACTTTAATAACTTGGTTTGAAAGACCTGGCCCAGACAGAGTATTTATTAAAATGTAAATTAAACTTGCCAGAAAGAAAAAAAATGCAGAGAAAACATGGAAATAAAAGACCCTGGTCATAGTAGGTGGAGGTTTCAACCTTTCGAAGATTTAAGAAAAGAACAATTTTAGAAGAGAAAAAGGCCAAACGAAAGGTACATTGATTTTGGACAAAACGGGCCCCCCTGCATGGCTCTCACTCCCACCCATCGATCAGGGCAACTTGCGTCTTCTAGGCTCAGAGCCCTGACGCTGTGTTGTCTCCAGCCAGTGTGTCCTCTATGTTCACACTTCACCCTTTCTTTCTTTGAAACATATCTCTGGTTCACACCTTACTTTAAGTTCTCCTGATAGAGAATCTTACTACCTCATGTCTGAATCACCACAACCCATTTCCAAAGTGGTCTTTCTGCCAGTGGTCTCCTGTTTCATCCACACATTGATCACCCCCTTGAATCATGCTGCAGACTGCTGCTTTCTGCTCACCACCCACAACTCCCTTCTCTGCCTGATAGTTGGGATCCTCCACAGCCCCTTCTCTGTCTCTTAACCCCCCCCCCCACACACACATTAATACAATCTTTCTTTTTACTGCTCCCCCAAATACATCACTCATTTTAATCAACCAAATCACTTAATACCATAAAAATCCCACTCCGTGTGCCCTTCCTTGTCTCCTTTCAAAACCCATAGCATTCTCTGGGGCGCCTGGGTGGCGCAGTCGGTTAAGCGTCCGACTTCAGCCAGGTCACGATCTCGCGGTCCGTGAGTTCGAGCCCCGCGTCGGGCTCTGGGCTGATGGCTCAGAGCCTGGAGCCTGTTTCCGATTCTGTGTCTCCCTCTCTCTCTCTACCCCTCCCCCGTTCATGCTCTGTCTCTCTCTGTCCCAAAAATAAATAAACGTTGAAAAACAAAAATTTAAAAAAAAAAAAAAAAAAAAAAAAACCCATAGCATTCTCACCCCAGCCAGGTCCTTTCCTGTGTGGAGTGCTGTCCTCTTAACTTTTACTTTGCAAAGGAGCTCCATTCTTTCAGAGCCTTTTCAAATGCCACCTCTTCCAGGAAGCCTTCTCTGATCCCTTTAGCCCCATAATTTCCTTTCTTTTCTCTGAATTGCTATCGCATCTGTAATCAAGACTGAATTTCATGACATATTACTTAAATTCACTTCTATTGATTTATATGCCATCCTGTGTTTCTCAATGAGGGCGTTATTGGCATTTGTGACAGGGCACTTCTTCAACGCGCAGGCCTGTCTTGACCATGTCAGGACATTTGGTACCTGTCACTCTTGAATGCTATCAGAGAGTGATGTTATTGTGACAAACCCAAATGCTCCGAATACATTCCCAAATGCCTTCATTATTCAAAAGTTCCTTAGAGAGGGTACTATATCATATACACATCTGTTCAACAACTAAGCTGTTTAAATGGTGACTGTATATAGTATTTTAAAGAACAAATCTTTATTTCTCTTACAGTTGCCCACAGATTACAAAACTAGGAAGGAGGCTAATTGACAGTCAGGTGTTAATCACTGTTCCATTTCATACGATGTTTCGTTGAACCCTCATACCAAGCCTGGATGCTATTTATCTTTATTTTAAAAATGAGGAGACTGAGGCTCACAGTGTTCTGCTTATTCAATGTCATCCTGTTTGATTAGGGCCCTGGCATTTAAGCCCAGGATTGTTTGGGACCAAATCTTCAACTTTGTCTCCTACCCCCAGCCTGTATAAAGAGACTATCTGTAACAGCTTTGAAATAAGAGTGTGAACATGTAACATAATTAACAATTTAAAATAGGTACTAGTGACTATAATTGAAAAGAAGGACATTAGTGCAAACATTTTTTTTAGAATTTATAACAAGAATATAAATTGGAGTCTAATGAACTTAGGCCCCCTTTGCTGCAGACATTAAACCACGTTTGATCTCTAATTGAGATGTACATATTCTTTACTTTCTTAATGTATTTGTTAATGTTTGTCTTGGCAGATGGACAACAGATCTCTCTAAATTTTCCTTAATCAAGTTTTGGGTAATGGATGGCCAAACATGCCCTGTATTAGCTAGCATTGCTGGACCCAAAGCAATAGGGATCTAAGAGCTGGCACTTCCCACATCTTCTCTGTCTAGTATCAAGGTATCTTCAATAATAAATGTTCTATAAATCAAATCTCACAGTATCATTTAAAATGATACTCCTTTTAAATTACAGTTTCTTATGTATGCCATGCATATCTACAACACCTGTAATTATTAGTAGCTCACTTCAGTGTGTGCCCATATGTCCAATTAAAATTCTTCATATCTCAACTAACCTAGAGTTTAGGAAGTAATAGCATGTATAATCTATATGCATACTTTTTAAAGCATGCTTCCTCAGTTTCTATCTATGCACACAGGAAGAACTGCATTTCATACAGGGAAAGAGAGAGAGAGAGCCAGTACTGTTGATGTCAAGTTTTCTTTTTCAGCCATGAGAATAAATGTTTACCATGTGTTTATTGTGTTTAGCAGAGAAGGGAAAGGAACTGAAGGCTAAGTTCATATGTAAATAGAGCTGAACGTGTATGTGGTATAAAAGTATTTCATTCCTATATTGTCTTATAAGCCTTTTCTACTGTAACAAAGTTGCACTCCATTCACTAGTAAAACCACTATTCAACCATAACCACATCCACATTTGGTGATCTGAAAGCATGAAGGGATTTTTAGTTATGCTTACCAGGAAAAACAGACATTTAAGAAAATAAATCATTCTTTGTGACAAACAAATTGAGCTTGGTGTTAGCCTTTTTATCAGAACATTTCCTGAGCAAAGTGCTTTTTCAGCTTCTGCATGCTGGGATACTTTGCAGGGAGCTGGGGGAGAGGGTGATAGAAACTTTCCCCACTAAAACTAGGAAGTCCAGGAACGGAACCCCTCTCATTTATATATCTCAGTGAACAACTGTAGAATTATTGCTTTGACTCATCTTTTCTCAAACTACCTTATCAAATCTTTGTCACGTAATAGAACTTTTAAAGATATCCAGAAGCCACAAATGGTGTAGTTTGATAACATTTCCCAGAGAGTCACAAACATTTTAAAGGTGGATTTCTAGAGTTTCTGTTTATATTTCCCTCTATCTTAACAGCACCTAAACTGATACATGCTGATATGCTATCACATTTCCCCACCTATTTTTAGGTCTTTACTTGCCTTAGAGATGGATTTAATATGTAAAGCAGAAGCTTAAACTGTGAAACATTTGCAGGACTGTATTTTCATTTTGCCATCAGCTAAGTAAGGCAAAGTGGACCCCATCCTGCAAGGGACTCTATCCCACATTTCTTCTGTGGACTTGGAGGCTTTGGTTTGCTTACCTGCTTCCTTGAAGACACTGTGCTGTTGAAACATCTATTAGAGGTCTTTGAATTCATATTCTTGTTCTGGTGGGTTGAGTCATTTTTCCATGTCTTAGAGTTGTCTTTAGGATCTGAAGGAATGGGATTTAAGAAGAGGATCCTAGCTATGAATCCATACAGGACGGTGGCCAGTATCATCGGCACAACATAAAAGACACCAAAGTCCATTAGGTAAATAGGTGAGTAGTAATTCCTGGAGATCTTGTAGCCACAGGACACCACAATAGCATCTTTGTAGGTGCTAATATTGAGATCCAGCAAGAAGAACCAGAGCATACAGTAAATCGATGTGAAAGCCCAGACAAAGATGATGATCTTTTTGGCTCTGGAAAATGTGCAGAGAAACTGGGCTTTGATGGGGTGACAGATTGCTATGTACCTCTCAATGGTAAAGGCTGTGATGGAACAAGAGGAGGCATTAATGCCCAAGTACTGGAGGTAAGTGATGCAGAGGCATCCCACATAGCCGTAGACCCAGGACCCATAGATACTGTCTGTTATGTTGGGGAGGCCAGCAGCCACCAGGACCATGAGATCAGCTACTGCCAGACTCACCAGGTAGCAGTTTGTGGGGGTCCTCATGTGCTTGGTTCTCATGACCACCAGGACCACCATGATGTTGCCCACGATGCCCAAACCACAAATAACGAGCACAAGGAAGATGGTGACCACTTGGTATTCTAGGGCCACCACTGCTCTGGGTTGAAGCTGTGTTTGGTTCAGTTCACTTACTGTCTCGTTTTCCATCTTTAGTGACTTGAAGTTTCTCTGAAACACTTCTCAAAACATCCTCTTCCTGGTGTTCTGCCTTTATCTCAGTGGTTCTCTCCCCCTGTGAAGAGTTATAGTCCAAATTCATCACCGTTTCAAATGGGGCCAGTCACTGACAGTAGCTCTCTCTTCCGCTACTTTCACCTCTCGTGTTTCTACAATAACAGGGCTCACATGTACTTCTGAAAACTCCCTTTAAGGCAACCCTCGTGTAGGAAGGAGCAACTGTTTTTGACCAGCTTAATAAGAGGCACCTGTTTCCTCTTAATGGCGAAAAAGCTCGTAAGAGAAACAGAGAAAGCTCCCTATTTTGAAAGACTGCCCAGAAGGAAAAACTGAATGATACCTGCTCTCGCTGAAAAAGAAATACAAAGAGACCTCTTAGATGCTTGGGAAAAGTGTAAAGAAGAAAAATGTACCAGGGGGAAAAGGCTCAATGATGAAGCTTGGTAGGATTTTAGCGTTTGCCTCCTTTGCTCTCTGAGGGTGGGATGGCTTGGCTACAAAATAGCAAGTCTTTGAGCCTCCATTTCCCCATGCCCCCTGCCCTGCCTTCCCAGTAGAGGCCAATTTCTTCTCTTACCTTTTCCTCTGTGGCGCTGCCTGCTTTCTCCAGGTGGATGAAGCAGTAATAAGTCCAAGTTTCCAATCCTGCAGGAGGTCTCGTCTACTTTGTTGACGGGGATACCATTTAGCAGCGCTCAGTCTTCAGACCTGCAGTTCCTCTAAACCCTTGCAGTTCTTTCCAACTGCTGACAGACCACACAGCCGCAGCAGGAGCAGCGGCAGCAACAATGAGGCTGTCGAATCATAGAGCGTCCCCTAATGAGCACACATGCTCTCTCTCTCCCTCCCTCCCCCCGCCTCCCTCTCTGACACACACACACACACACACACACACACACCAGCCAGTCCTCACTGATTCAGTCTTATCTCCTTGAAGGATTTCCTTTTAAACATGCTGATGACAGGGTCCTCGGTCGGTCTGGAAGGCTGAAATCACAAGCAAGGGTTCCAGAGGCAGCTGGGACTGTAGTCTCTTCTAGTCTAAGTGCCACAGGAATTCCAGTACCTGAGAAGCCCTGAAATATGTTCACACTCCCTGTGTGTGATGGGACTTCCGGGAGAGCAAATCCTTCTCCGTCCAGACACAGCCCTTGAAGCTTGAAATATCTGTCTGAACTGAAACCAACTTCTTTCTCCACTATGGAAACCCTTAAACTATTTCTCAAGTGAACCAGTGAAATTGGCTCCCTCCTCTCATATTACATGAATGGAAAATGAGTTAAAATTGATTTTAAGCCATGGCAGCTGTGATCTTCTGAGGCTTATAAAAATCAGTTTTTAAAAAATTCTTTGAGCTAAAAATATTGATTTAAACCTACATATGATCTGTTAAGTTTGTTTTTCAACTCTGGCTCTGCATAACTTCTTAGAATCTCTCTAACTGCTCTGGGTGCCTTTTCCCTATTCATCCACTTCTGGTATGCCAACCACACATACTACCCAGCAACGTTTTGTGTTCATTTATTTCCAGGTGGAAAACGCATCCTGTGGAAATCTAGGCCAGGGCAACTCTGGTACCACACCTCTGAAACGAAACTTCATGGTTCCATCTCTTTCTTTCTTTTTCTCTTTCTTTCTTTTTTTTTTTTTTTTTCTTTTTTTTTTTTTTTTTTTTTTTTTAGAAAACTGTACTTCCACTTGATTTTTATTTCTATAAAATCCTTATGTTTTTTTTTTTTTATAGAGGCTCAGAAAACATGTCTCCCTTCCACAGGCACCAACCTAATACACCAAACATTAATGTTGGTCCACTCTTATTTATTAACTGACAATGAAAAACAGCCCTTAACCAAATTCCCTGTATGGTAAATGGTTTGATTCTCTGTTTTAAGATGTTTAGATGTTCTTCTTTCTAGATATCAATGGAAGTGTAGATTTTGAGTATACAGAACCATGGGGTGATCAAAGCCATGTTCAATGCTAGGTACCAATAAGATGCAGGGGAACTTCTGGGTCATATTGAGTAATTTCACTCTCTGAACCACCGAGTGCTCCTTGACTATCTCCTTCTCTTTTCAAATCATCATATTACAAATTAATAACCCATGACCCAGATTCAGCTTTGAGGCATTTATTGTTTGGCTCATACAATGTAGGCTCAAGTGTGATTTAAAATAATTAAGTTATTGTCTACTTTTCAAAATTGGGAGATTGTGTACTAAATCTGAATTTCCGCCTCTCATAAAAATTACAAAGATCTGGCAAATGTGAGGCCACATTCCTGAATAGAAATAACCACCTGGAGTTGAGTAGTGGTTGTGGGTGGTAATTTGTGGGGGTCCTTGATACAGGATGTGCCCTCTTCTATTATCCTTACTCCATACTTGCTCCCTATTGTCTGTCACACATTCCAGCTTCACTTAGTAATCACACATACCTGGCCTCTGTAACCATCTGCGTCTTGGTTCCTTATCATAAGCAAGTTCCTTAGACTATGAGCCAAATACACGTTCCTTCACCATGAGTAGGATTTCTGCTAGCATTATAGTTTCTTCCTCCAACTTGTTTAGCAGACTGGACAGGAGATGCCCTCCATGCCTCTCTTTCTGGACTAGAGGACAGAGATTACTCTGAGCACCCCTTTTCTTGCTTAGCCATTTACATTCTGGAATAAAAAATGCTTTCTAAGGAGAAGGCATTGCCTCCCTACTCTGCCCCAATGCCACCATCTCCAACCCAAAATACCTTTTGAAAAGTCATAGTTCACATGGCACATCTTCCCCTCATTCCCCACCTCCCCCCGCCCCGGATTTAGTTGGCTTTCAGGGCTCCTGAGAAGACCTTACTGCAAGTCTTACTTTTGGGTCATAAAATGAGGGCAGAGCCCATCGATAATGCTATCTGCTCTGGCAAATCCACCTTGACTCCAAATCTTAGCACATTCTTCAGCGTTTCTGCAGGATGTTGTCAATCTGAGTCTCTATTCATTTTTTTAGCTCATAATTGTCATGCTCCTACTATGTACCAGGCACCCAGTATGTAAAATTTTGTTTTTATCTTCAAATAGGTCATGGTCTGGTGGGAGAGAAGCAGACTTATAAACAGTTACAGGGATCTAGGCACTAAAAGCTTATGTTGAGAAGGTTCAGAAGTGCAGGGGAAGGCATCCATGGTGGGGGGGGGGCGGTGCAATGAGCCAAGGGACCCAGGAGGGCTTCAGAGGCAAGGTAACATTGGAAAACATTCCTGAAGAGAAGTACAGGTGCTTTTTGACAGGTGAAAGGAGGCAATAGGATAGATAAGGTCCAGCTGTGTAAAGTGGCAAGGATGGGGGGGTGCAATTTTATGATCTTGCTCTGGCCATGAGGAGGTGGCACTGGTGATGAGACAGCCAGTGATGGTAGTAACCAGGCAGGTTTTCTCGTGAGGAGCCCTCCCTTCTGCTCTGACTCAGACCATCTTCCCCCTGCCCTGCCCTGTACCTTGCTGTTCTTTCAACTCTGGAGGGTCCAAACTCTGACCTCACCGTCCTGTGAAATTGTGGTTCTGTCTGTTTTTAATCAACTTCATGCTCTGTACAAAATTATATTTTCAAAGTAACTGAGATTCCATAAGCTAGGCTTTTCATTTGCAAAGCTCAATCAGATGATATCAAATAAATGTTCCCTATGCGTAAAGAACTGCACAAAATCGGGTTCAGTTAAAATAAATCTTAGGGGCCCCTGGGTGGCTCAGTCGGTTAAGCGTCTGACTTTGGCTCAGGTCATGATCTCACAGCTCGTGAGTTCAAGCCCCGTATCGTGCTCTGTGCTGACAGCTCAGAGCCTGGAGCCTGCTTCGGATTCGGTGTCTCCCTCTCTCTCTGCCCCTCCCCTGCTGATGATCTGTCTTTCTGTCTCTCTCAAAAATAAATAAAAACATTAAAAAATAAAATAAAATAAACCTTACATTTGAGTTGATTTTTTTTCTCACACTAGTATCTTAAATTGTAAACCAACTGCAGATTTTATATCTTGTAAATACTTCAGACTAGAGAGAAGTTTGAAAACAGTCCAGTGGCATCTGTTTTGAAAAAAAGGCTGATAAGTCCCAGCTAAGCCATGTAGATGGCAAACCCACACACTGCATGCATTTCTCATGCCCATTTCAGTCCCAGACTATTTTCTCTGACCTTATGCCCATAGTTAATGCCTTCTCGCCCACATGCCAGCCAGCCAGCAACAATAAAAACAAGCATCAGACTTCACAGGTTCCTTTGTAAGAATGTCCTTGGACTCCTAGTCAGGGCTTTCTTTTTGGTCTGGACTCAGACTTGCCCCTTGAGCTTCAGGAAAGATTTAGCACTTCTGCTTCCCACTCCTGGCACTTCTAATCACACGTCTTGCTCTCAGAATCTGGCTTTCCTTTTCGTGGGTACCCCAGGAAACCATCTGCTTGGTGAGTGTCTGTTCCTGAGACACATTGGCTAACATGATATCACATTTGCTGGGCCTGCCTACCTCTGCACAGGAAGAATTAGGGCAAGCCCCACCCTCATCTCTGGAGGTGATCTTAGCCATCTTGGGAGTAGGTGGCTGTCTACTGGTTGTCATGAATACAATTAATAGATAGATGACTATTTATGCATTTAGCAGTTCTCTAACTTTAGCATGCATCTGAGTCTCCTGGAGAGCTTATTAAATCTAGATTCCTGGTTCCATCCCCAAATTACTGTTTAAGTAGCTCAAGGATGGGACCTGAGCATTCCTTATAAACTTCCAGGCAATGCTGACACTGCTGCTCTGTGGACCACATTCTGAACAACACTGCACTATATGACTTAGCTCAATGGTTCTGATGTGAGAGGTGGGGAGCGATGATGAATCAGAGTCACCTAGAAAGAGTTTTAAAAATGTGCATATTGGGGTGCCTCAGTGGCTCAGTCGGTTAAGCATTCAACTCTTTTTAAAAATATTTTTTTAGCATTTTATTTATTTTTGAGAGACAGAGAGAGAGAGACAGAGACAGAGACAGAGCATGAGTGAGGGAGGGGCAGAGCGAGAGGGAGATAGAGAATCAGAAGTAAGCTCCAGGCTCTGAGCTGTCAACACAGAGCCCGATGCAGGGCTCGAACCCATGAACCATGAGATCATGACCTGAGCCGAAGTGAGATGCTTAACTGACTGAGCCACTCAGGTGCCCTGAAGTGTCCAACACTTGATTTCAGCAGAGGTCATGATATCATGGTTTGTGAGGTCAGGTTCTGCACTGTCAGCTGCTTGGATTCTCTCTCTCTCTTCCTCTCTCTCTCCCTCCCTCTCTCCTTGCCCCTCTGCCACTCGTGCTCTCTCTCTCTCTCTTAAAACAAATAAGTACACATTTAAAAAATCTAACTGAAATATTAATAAAAATAAAAAGGAGGACTAGCTTAGTCCTCCTACATATTTTGGATGCAGGTGTATTTCCTAGAATCAGACTAAGACTTAAGAAAGAGATTGGGACCCTGGACAAAAGCAGTTGACTTGTTCTTCATATATATACCATTGACCTAGTGGAAAGCACTACATCATCTCTGACCCAGGGGCCAGTTGTCTGTAGAGAGCACAATTTCCCACCTGCTCACTACGGTCAACTGGCACTAGGGTCAGAGACGATGTAGAGCATCCGACTAGGTCAGTGGTTTGTACGGCCCAGACCAGGATAAAGAGACAGCAAAATTTCAGGGGACACCCTAAACCTCAGCACATAATGTAATCAATATTTCCATGGACTGTTTTCTAAATTAGTATAAATGCAAATAAGCCTATGATGAATAAAATACCAAAATTTTAAATAAAGACATGATCAATATTATGAAAATTTCCCTTTCAACTCAGGCTCCAAGCCTTTACTTAAAATTTTACTTTTTTGCTTATTATGGTTTAAAAAAATAGTACACTAAAGTTACATCCTGATTACTGTTTTCATGGACCCCCCCCCTTAAATTTAGCACCCTCCCTTGCCTCGCCCTATTCTCAGCCTGAGTTTGAGAATCATCTGGAGGGTTTTTAAAAAATGAACATACTTAGGTCTCACTCCCAGATATTCTTTAATTAGCCAGCAAGTGAAGCCTACGCATGGTTAGGGCAACAGTGGTCTAGAATCACTGAGCTGTACCACCACATGTTGGTCTCTGGGAATGAAGGATTGGTGGTTCTTGGTGGTCCAGGCTGTGGGAGGATGAAATAAACTGCATGCAAAGCATGTGCAGTGATTCAGAAAGGTGACAGCATCAGAACAATTTGGCAACAGAACAGTAGCACAGGACTCAGGTTCCTGAGAGAAACTGTAGAGCTATGCAGACTTCTAGGTTTAGACGTGCTGAACATGGTATACAGTCTATCACCTTAAGGTTCAGACACAACACCAAGGTAAAGACTTGGTCATTGGAACTGAGATAGAAGGTCTGGGTTCTGGAAGTAGAAAGCAAAGTCAAAACAGAATTCGATGCTGAATCACCTAAATGCTGATCTAAGGATCCTCCAGTTTCCTCTGTGCAGGTATAGGCTTCAGCCTAGAGTCTGGAGTAGGAGAAGGCATTTGGCAAACCACAGACAAATGTCAGAATCCATTTTTGCTGAAATGCAAATATTAGCTGGGGAAAATTGTTGGCTGTTGATCAACAAAAGAAAATACTTTATGTAATGGGGTTATGAAGTTGTGTTTGTGCTATTGGAAAAGACATGGTATCTTTTTACCCTAAATTGTAAAGTAAGATGTACAGTGAATGTGTCTTTTGGGCACAAGCTGCCCTTCCTTTCTGTTTCTCTATAACATATACTTTTATATTACCTAATGTCTCAGTTTGTGGAAAAACGTGGATCTTAGATTTAAAAACAAAACACGGTGGGGGCACCTGGGTAGTTCTGTTCGTTAAGCGTTCGACTTCGGCTCAGGTCGTGATCTCGTGGTTCGTGGGTTCAAGTCCTGCATTGAGCTCTCTGCTGTCAGCATGGAGTCAGCTTTGGATCCTCTGTCCTCCTCTCTCTCTGTCCCTACCCCACTTGTGCTCTCTCTCAAAAATAAATAAACATTAAAAAAAAAGCACAGTAGAACTCAACTGAAAAAAACCTAAAAGTGAAAAGTATAAACACAAACACACAGCTCCTGCTTCTTTGCAGTCTGTAGCATTTGTAATCTGGTCAGGTGAAGCATGTTTAGGAAGAGTTAACACCATTTAGAAGTTTCCCTGAAGTGTTACTTGGAAGCATGACCCAAGTGGGAGATTTAAGAGTAAGAATTTTAATCACAACATCCTACTTCTGAGCTTGTGTTTAATCTTGATTCAATGCATGCTTTATGGTACACTAAATCTATTTTTAAATATTTATATAATTCAAAAATGTACTGAAATTAAGTTATTATAAAATTCCATCTTGTAGCTGATTATATTTCATTCTGTATTCTGGCTGCTAGGGATCTCAAGTGCAAACGTATGTCCTTACATGAATAGTTGTATAAGGCCTTCCCAATAAAATTTGTTTTTGCCTACTAAATCTATCGATTTAGTACTCGACCTTTGGTTCCTCCTCTGTTCTGATTTCTTTATTACGTCATACCCACAAACGCAGACACAAAACACTGCTTCCCAGATGTGTATATGTAATTTTTAAAAATCAATTTTATTGAGATAGTATACATAAAATAAAAATAATTCACTTTAAGTGTAGAGTTTTATGAATTTTGACAAATACCACCACAATTAAGATATAGAAAACTTCCATCATTCTAAAATGTTCCCTATGTTTCTTCCCAGTCAATTCTATATCCCTTGAACAATTCTGTGTTCAGGTAAATGCTTTTAAGCTTTCTGTGTCAAGATTATATTTATCTTTTGAAGAGTTTCGTGTAAGTGAAATTATACGATGCACACCCTTTGGTGTCTGGCTTCTTTAAATCAGCATAATGTTTTTCATAAATATCCATTTGTTGCATAAGTCAGTAGTTTTTCCTCTTTTTTTAAAGTTTATTTATTCTGAAATATATAGAAAGAGAGCATGGGAAGGGCAGAGAGAGAGGGCAAGAGAGAATCCCAAGCAGGCTCTGCACTGTCAGCACAGAGTCTGATGCAGGGCTTGAGCTCACAAACCATGAGATCGTGACCTGAGCTGAAATCAAGAATCAGACGCTTAACTAACTGAGCCACCGAGGTGCCCCGTTTTCCTTTATTGATGCATAAATTTCATTGTATGGATATATGGAGATATCATATTTTGTTTATACATTCACCTTTTGGTGGACATTTTGATTACTTTTAGGTTTTGGTCATTATGAATAAAACTTTTATTAATATCTATGCAAATACAATGTTTGTGGAAATATTTTGTCATTTTCCTTGGATAAGAATTACTAAATTCCCAAAGAGTGAAATTATTGGGACATAAATTTGGCATATATTTATATTTTTTAAGAAACTGCCAAAATGTTTTCCAAAACGATTGTACCATTTTCATACAAATCTACATATTTTGTTTTCATAAAAATATTCATAATGGCTAGAGGTAAAAACTTCAAAGCAGAAAGTAAGTTAAGGGTGAACGCTGTTTTGTGCATTTGTGTGCCTGCCAGCACGCAGCAGAATGTACAAAGTACACAGAAAAGGGAGTTTGTGCACAACACAAATTGGTGTATAAATGAGTAAATTAATTTTCTCAAATTATTGACTTAAAATATAATTCTTAGAATAGATGTAATGAGTAAATGATGTAATACATATCGAACACTCAGTCCAGCACTTGGCACATAATAGAAGTATAGTGTATTTACTCCTCTGTAAATACAATGTGTTTGTCGAATATAAAACTGATATTATTAAACTTGATAAAACACCATCTAGAAATTTTCAAATATCTAAGTCATAAAGTGTGTCTTGCTGTATCCAATGAAGTTTTTAGCGGTTTGGGTAGGTTATATCTCTATGGAGATCCTAGTGGTATATAATTTTTATTCTTTAAAACTGAGTTAATGTAAAATATAACATTGCATGTTTTTATGCCTCAGTAATTTTATTAACTAATTAACAAAAATGCAAGCATTTGTTCATTCATCATAATTATGTTCATAGCAAGTTAGGGAATTTGTGGAATTGAAATTCTTACTGATGCCTTTGAAATTAGGATTGTGATATAGAAAACTCTGAAAAATTATGGCCAACTAATCTTTGACAAAGCAGGAAAGAATATCCAATGGAGAAAAGACAGTCTCTTTAGCAAATGGTGCTGGGATATCTGGATAGCAACAAGCAGAAGAATGAAACTAGACCACTTTCTTACGCCATTCGCAAAAATAAACTCAAAATGGATAAAGGACCTGAATGTGAGACAGGAAACCATCAAAACCCTAGAGGAGAAAGCAGGAAAAAACCTCTCTGACCTCAGCCGCAGCAATTTCTTACTTGACACATTTCCAAAGACAAGGGAATTAAAAGCAAAAATGAACTATTGAGACCGCATGAAGATAAAAAGCTTCTGCACTGCAAAGGAAACAATCAACAAAACTAAATGACAACCAACAAAATGGGAAAAGATATTTGCTAATGACATATCAGACAAAGCGCTAGTATCCAAATCTATAAAGAACTCACCAAAGTCCGCACCCGAGAAACAAATAAACTAGTGAAGAAATGGGCAGAAAACATGAATAGACACTTCTCTAAAGAAGACATCCGGATGGCCAACAGGCACATGAAAAGATGCTCAATGTCACTCCTCGTCAGGGAAATACAAATCAAAACCACACTCATATACCACCTCTGGCCAGTCAGAGTGGCTAAAATGAACAAATCAGGAGACTATAGATGCTGGAGAGGATGTGGAGAAACGGGAACCCTCTTGCACTGTTGGTGGGAATGCAAACTGGTGCAGCCACTCTGGAAAACAGTGTGGAGGTTCCTCAAAAAATTAAAAATAGATCTACCTTATGACCTAGCAATAGCACTGCTAGGAATTTACCCAAGGGATACATGAGTGCTGATGCATAAGGGCACTTGTACCCCAATGTTTATAGCAGCACTTTCAACAATAGCCAAATTATGGAAAGAGCCTACATGTCCATCACTGATGAATGGATAAAGAAATTGTGGTTTATATACACAATGGAATACTACTTGGCAATGAGAAAGAGGAAATATGGCCTTTTGTAGCAACGTGGATGGAACTGTACAGTGTTATGCTAAGTGAAATAAGCCATACAGAGAAAGACAGATACCCTATGTTTTCACTCTTATGTGGATCCTGAGACACTTAACAGAAGACCATGGGGGAGGGGAAGTGGGAAAAAAAGTTATAGAGAGGGAGGAGACAAACCGTAAGAGACTCTTAAATACTGAGAACAAACTGAGAGTTGACGGCGGGTGGGGAGAGGGGAAAGTGGATGATGGGCATTGAGGAGGGCATCTGTTGGATGAGCACTGGGTGTTGTATGGAAACCAATTTGACAATAAAAAAAAAGAAAGAAATCTCTGAAAAAGTGATTTGTTTAGTTGTTAGAATTGTTGGCTAAAGAGTATCCTAAGACAGAAAGAAGAGTACAGATTATTGAAGTTATATATAATAATTATCTAATGATCAGGTCACTTAATTATCAGGTTGTTAGTTGCAGCAGGGTATTTGGTGTCACTGATGAGATCATCCTAACACTGATGTGCAGAAGGGACCAGGTCTCCACAAGGAAATGATTTCTAACAGCCTCACAAGTGGTTCAAAGTCACAGGAAAGTGGGTGGGGTGGAAACTTGGGGGTGAAAGTGATAGGAATGGAGGTTTATTTGAAGGAGTTAAGTAAGATCTGCCCAAAATCAGAAGAATAGCATCTTTGAGAATCAAAGGCCACCCTAATATTGGAAATGATTAAAAACAAAAACACAAAAGAGGCATTAATGTGGGACGAGTTTTTAGTTTGTGAAATCATCATAGTAATTTCTCCTAAGACAAGATGTTTCTGAGGTATTTTATTATATTTTTTTTCTTAAACTTCCCAGTCTGGGGGGAAATCCTTTGCCAAGAAGGACAGCAGGGAAGCAGTGTAGTGGATGGATCAGGAGATGACATTAAAGAACAATTTCTCGCCGTCGGGGGAGAGGTTCATTGGTCTGTCCACCTGTTTTTCCATTCACACTTGTTAAATGCTTACTTAGTGCATGCCAACTATTTGATGGGCTCTGTGCCAGACACTATAGATAGAAATGTAAATACGAAAAGCACAGAGCTGCTCCCAGCCTGGCAGGAGTGACTTACATAAACCACCAATTATATTCCAGTGTGTTAGCTGCTATAATTGAGGTGTGTACACTTTTTTAAAGATGTACAGTGTTAGGAGAGGCTAATTGCATGTAAAAAGGTTTAGAGTAATTTCAAAGACCAGGGAGAAGGTCAACAGGATGCAGGGCCAGGAGAAAAAAGAAACAAAAAACAAAAAACAAGCAATAAAAGAGTTGGACAAAAGCCCCTGGCCAACAAACTGGGGAATAGAGAAGTTAGGAGGCATAGAAAATTCTCAAAAAGAGAGCAGCAGGTTCCTGGTCTCTCTCTGAGGATTTTCCGCAGTGAATGCTAATCTGTAACACACAGTACCTGACTCCCCCACCCTTGAATGTAGAACCCTACTGTTAGGGCTAAGGCATATGCTAAGTCCAGGGTTCTTGACTCAGACTCACTGGTTTTCAGTCCCAGTTCACTTACTGTCTGTGTGCCTTTGGCAAATACTTTAGCTTTTCTGTGTCTCAATACCTTCCATTTTAAAGTAGGGATAACAGTAGTAGCTCTCTCACAGGGTCGTGTGTTCTTTTTAAGGATTACATGAAATAACATGAGTTAAAATTATTAGAACTCTGCCCACACACAGAGTGTACTGAGTAAATTTTAACAGTCAGTATACTTAAAGTAGAAGAAAAAGACTGCTGATTTTTGAGATGTGGGTTTCTGAACTTGTACCCGCTAACTGGTTATTGGTTTCAAGAAGCGGCAGGGCCAGCTACAGAAGCTAAATGCTATCTATACTGCAGAGAAATGATAGAAAAAAGAGAGGATATGAGTCTATTTAACGATGAAAAGCATGGATAGCATAGGTCCTTTAGTGTTGAACAATTTTTTTGAAATAAGTCAGGGAGGCTAGAGTGTCTAGCTAAGCATTATTATTTTCAAATTGCGGTTGAAACCCAGTATTTGTGAAATCAATTTAAAGTTTCATGAAAAAAATTTTAGGATGCAGATAATATAGTATTATTTCATAAATTTCTCATTCAAATAAGTAATAATATAATGGTTGACACTGACAAAATAACACTATATATGATAGTAAGAACTTGATGTATACTCAGTTAATTCTCATAACAATCCTAGCAGATAGATCTTATTATCAAATTCATTTTGCAGATGAAGAAACCAAGGGGTTAAACAACTTTACAAGGACAGAGATGATATATTCCAGAACCAGGGTTTAGACCTGGAAGTCTGGCTCTAGAAGCTATGAGGTGTATGATTATAATATAAAATGTACATCTTACTGTGGGTCTGGGTCAAAAGAATTTCAAAGCTACTATGATGAAGAAATGCGCAACTCCCATCACGCAGCAGCTCTAGGTAAGTGCACTGTCTTTGCAGAATTTTCACTGGCTTGAAAATCATGTTAATGTTCACGTTACTTCTGAGTTTTAGCCATGTGATTTAATCTACTTAAGAATGAAAGAGGAACATAAGAGCATGCAAAAAAGTAAGACATCAAAGTATTCAAGGACATGCTTTCAGAGAGAGAGAAAATGATGAACTACTAGAATGTGCAGGCCATAAAAAATTCCATTGGTATCACTCATGAAATGTTATTTCAGAAAATAAACATGTATTGTGCATCTCCTATTCCAAGTGTTGTGGGGAGCAAAGATAAATAAAACAGGGTCCCTGGTTCTCAAGAAGTTTACAGTCCAATGTGAGAGACAAACAAACACAAAATCTGAGTTACAATATTACCTGGTAAGTTTGATGATAGAATGTGAAGAAATGCAGTGACGCTCTTAAGTTGTACATAAGAGTGGCCACCAACTTGGCCTAGAGGATGATTATTTTTTTTTTAATTTTTTTTTTACCCTTTATTTTGAGACAGAGAGAGACAGAGCATGAACGGGGGAGGGTCAGAGAGAGGGGAGACACAGAATCTGAAACAGGCTCCAGGCTCTGAGCTGTCAGCACAGAGCCCAACGCGGGGCTCGAACTCACGGACCGTGAGATCATGACCTGAGCTGAAGTCGGTCGCCCAACCGACTGAGCCACCCAGGCGCCCCGAGGATGATTATTTTTTTATATTAAATATAATTTATTGTCAAATTGGTTTCCATATAACACCCAGTGCTCATCCCAACAGGTGCCCTCCTCAATGCCCATCACCCACTTTCCCCTCTCCCCCTGACCCCCCATCAACCCTCAGTTTGTCTCGTATTTCAGAGTCTCTTATGGTTTGCTTCCCTCCCTCTCTATACCATTTTTTTCCCCTTCCCCTCCCCTCTGGTCTTCTGTTAAGTTTCTCAGGATCCACATATGAGTGAAAACATATGGTATCTGTCTGTCTCTGTCTGACTGATTAAGCCTTTCTATGATTCTTGAGAGTGGGAAAGAGAAAGGGGTATTTCAGGCTGAGAGAAGAACATGTGTAATAAAGGAGTGAGAAGGTGGAGCATGTCTATGGAACCAGGAATTATTTCACCTTACTATTGTGAGAAGGTCTTTTGAGATAAACATTTTCTATGTTCTACAACATCCTAATAACTGAAGAAGTGCCAAACCTTGCCAAGGTGGTGGCATTCTGCTGGCCTATTGAGTATGTATATTGAATAGTAGTGCAGCTGGAAAAAAGGGAAAATTTCTACAATATTATGCCTGTCCTTAATAAATTCTGGTTGAAATGGCTTACCTAAGGGGTTAGAGTATTTCAAAGATCAAACACTCTCTGTTGATTGATTGACTTTCAAGGGAGATGCTGCAGGCAGCAACTTTAAAACTCTTCTTGTTGTGTCAATTAGATGGTGTTGTGTTCACCGCCTCTCCAGGGCACAAAAGCCACGAGAATATTTTCTCCTCATTCTAGACACAATGCTTGTAACAACATGTTTCAACAAGCAACATGAGCTTTTAGCAACCCAGAATTCAGTATAATGGGGTAGTGATCCAGTGTCATTTTTTAAATTATTTTTCATGTTTATTTATCTGGAAAGAGAGAAAGTGCATGAGCAGGGAGGGGCAGAGAAAGAGGAAGAGGAGCACAGAATCCTAAGCAGGTTCCCGGCTCTGATTGTCAGCACAGGGCCTGCATGGGGCTTGACCCATGAACCATGTGATCAGGACCTGAGGTGTAATTGAATGCTTAACCGACTGAAGCCACCCAGGCGCCCTCCAGTGTCATTTTTTAACTTTGTTTATTTTTTTGAGAGAGAGAGAGAGAGGGAATGATGGTGGGGAGGGGCAGACAGAGAGAGAGAGAGAGAGAGAGAAGAGAGTGGGAGAGAGAACTCCCAAGCAGGCTCCATACTGTCAGTGGCAGATCCTGATGTAGGGCTCAAACTCAGGAACCAGGAATCATGACTTACGCTGAAGTCAGCGCTTAACTGGCTGAGCCACCCAGGTGCTCTGATCCAGTGTCATTTTTAAAAAGAATCAGCCCATGCTTGGAAGAATAAGGAGACAAGGTGGTATGTGTCATAGAAATAAAAGCCTGAGTGTCCATAAAAGATGTGAGGATCCTATAAATCAGCTGATGACCTTCAGCAATTTGCTTCAGTTCTCCGAGCCTCAGTTTCTTGGTCTATAAATAAAGGTGTTGGAATAATTGATGTGTCCTGGTTTTAAACCGTCTGATTTTGAGAGTACTTTAGGCCTATTCTTGGAGAGCCAAGAGAAGAGATGCTTACAATTCCAGGCAGCTAAGAGTCCTACTATAGCATCTCTCTTACCCCCATCATCTCAAAGGAACCAAAATGGAAAGAAGTCAGTTTCCCCTCTGAAGTTGGACAAAGCTGTCTTCTGAACCGAGCCCAGGAAGTTGAACCCTCTGGTTGTGCCTCTGGAATTTCATCACGTCTGTAAACTGCTGGGCTTCCTACTAACGGCAGACAGGGGTGCTCTATTTGGCTCTCCTGTGTTGGTTTACCTCCACTGTGGAAAAGGCCCAAAGCTCTTCTGCATCATAGACTTAATGCCATTGGCTTACAGAGTCTGTGGAGACAAATTGCTGCAGAAGAGAACCGAGCAGAAAAACCCACATGATGCCCAAGAATCAAGCTCATGGGGGACCTTTCAACCCACTGTACGTATGCAGATAGGTCCCCTGGAGAATACAGGGTAAGATCTCCTCTGTGGAGATAATAATTTTATTTACCCCCTTGCTTTTGTTCTTACAGATGCATATTACTGCAAGCAGAACAAACCGAGCTCTTACTGCGTATACTGCATGCTATATTTTATGCGTGTTTATGTTGTAAGTCTTAATCTCTTTTATTGGTTACTCCCTCACTGCCTGGCCTAAGGAAATGCCAATATCCTACTCCTGTGACTGTGCTTATAGTGATTCCTTCTGAGCGATAAAAGCCAGGCATGAAGTATTCAGGTGAAATTTTTATCCAACTAATGTTTAATTAAACCGTGGATTTTATTTTTAAAATATTTGAAATCCCTGTGAATCAGGGAAGCTGAAGCCACTACTTTCCCAACTACCTTTGCCCACTTCCTCTTTGATTGTTGTTTTTAGGCATGTAGTTGTCTTCAGCTAAAGCCACGTACTTGAATTTTCTTATTCTCAGGTGAGAATCGTGCAGCCACAGGGGAAGGCCGTTGGGTGACTGGCTCAGCAACAGTTTAGCCTATTCTTCAATGGAGCAATCTAATTAAAAAGAGGTTTCGTTGTTATTATTTTATTATTTTATTTGGGTATAGTCGGCACACAGTGTTACATTAGTTTCAGGTGTATAGCACAGTGATTCAACACCTCTATACCTTATGCTGTGAGCACCACAAGCGGTAGTTAGCCATCTGCCTATCATACAATGCTGTTACAATACACAGACCATATTCCCTGTGCCTTACTTTTACCCCTGTGCCTTATTCATTCCCTAACTGGAAGCCTGTATCTTCCACTCCCTTTCACCCATTTGCCCCATCTCCCCACAGCCCTGTTCTCTGGCAACTACCAGTTTGTTCTTTCTATTTCTAGCCTGATTCTGCTTAAAAGAGATTTTAAATGCTTCTTTCCCCCACCACTTGAACACTGGCCCCGGTAGTCTTATAGTCACAATAACTATCCTTTGGAAACTTGTTTTTATGTCTGGTTCCATTTTGTAGAATGCCCCTTATTCTAGTTTTTGCTGGGATACTATGCTTATATTTCTATCCACACATTTCAAGACACAGTAAGCTAACCATAGGTGGTAGGTCAGAACTTTGACACTGTGTCACATTCACACACGGAAGCAAAGATACGAGAATTGAAATGGATAGGAATAGATGGAATGGAGGTTTTGCCAAGACAGCAGTAGAAGGACAGATCATCACTTGGGTACAGCAAATCTGGAGAATTCTCCTCAGCCCTTGCTCAGCATTGCATGGACAGGCACTGGGAATTTTTTTTTTTTTTTTTTTTTGAGTGGGAAACTTTCTCAGTACTAGGCCAGAGAATAAATAATTTTGGCTTTGCAGGCCATACCACCTCTATTGTAACTGCTTACGTCTGTCATTGTAGCGCAAAAGCAGTCATGGGCAATAATATATAAATGAATACATGTGGCTGTGTTCTTATCAAACTTTGTTTATGAACAATGAAATTTGAATCTCTTGTGATTTTCATCTGTCACAAAATACTCTTTTTTGGTTTTTGTAACCCAACATTTTAAAAATGTAAAAACTATTCTTTGCTCATGGGCCACTAAAATAACAGGCAGCGGGTCTATTTGGCCAGCAGGCTGATGTTTGCTGAACTCTGGCATTGTATGTTACGTGAGATGGAATCTTGGGTGAGATTGTCTCTGAATTCTGGGCTCTTCCTATTTATCTGTTTTACCTTAGATAATTAATTTCTCCATGATTTGGTTTGCTCATGTGTAGAGCAACATTGGTAATGGTACCTACTCACAGAGTTTTTAAGTTTAAAAAAAGGGACAGATAAAGAGTGTTTTTCACTAAGAAGAATGCTCACTAATAGAAGTTATTATCATTTCACAGAGGGCCGCAGGGCACTATGGGAAATGCTCTGTCATCCTGGGACTGGACTGAAGTAGCCAGATTTGATATCATCAAGATCCAGGTGACCTAGAAAGAGAATATGACTGTCCTGCCTTTCTTTAGCAGTCACTAAAGTATTAGAGGCCTCCTTCCTTCTACCTGCCCTGGCCGCCTGCCCCTGGCCACTGCCTACTGGCCACCTACAGCCCACTTCTGATGAGTGCTTTCCCTATAGAAATGGCTGCTTGTGTTCTGCCTGCCAACACCTTCTGCCACCCATAATTTAATCATCTTCATTTCCCTTCCACTGCAGTTTCTAAATGTTGACATGGTGATTTCAGGACTGGTATCATCATTTCAGATCTGATGATGGCTGTGTTTTATACCTCATAAATCCAGAGAGGCAAGTTTTTGCTGAACATTATGCAGCTGTTGGGCACAGCAGAGAACTGCCTTCCCAGAGTTGTATATGAAAATACAAAGATATTTTTTTAATGATGCTTGTTGTTTTCTCTCCTCATTAACTGTTCCCATTTATTTCTGGTTCCTGGTCCTTTAGGGCAGCTTAGAGCTGAGGAATATTTGCTTTGAGGAGGAGTGTAAAGGATCTAGACTAAGCATGTTATTTGGAGGAATTTTGAAAATATCTAGAGGCTATTCTTTTGATGATTTGCTTTCTTTTTGATAATTGGTTTCAAATCTTTCAAATCTCTTTCTCTCAAGAGAGGCCAAATCAAAATCTTAATTAATTTTGTTTTAAATATACAAGCCACAAGAAGGAATGCTGTACCAAAATATTCACTCTCATTTAGGGAGAGCCAGAATTTTGAAGAATTTCATAATGGAGGCCTGTGACAAACACTTTTTGTTGCTTCTTAGGAATGAAAAAGAATTTAGGTCTGTTGATTCTCTACTGAGTTGTGTTGTAATTAGTTCAGTTTCTAAAAACTTAATTATTCATTGATAAAACTTTGGTTCTGGAGTCAGTTCTAATCGTGGGTCCCGTCACTTACTAGGCTTTGTGGCTTTGAATATGTTATTAAAGGTCTCTGCTCAATTTCCCTCTCTAAAAAACAGGTGGTTAATAATCACCCACCCTGTAAAAAATTGTAGAATTGTAAAGAATAAAAGTCCAATTCATATACAGTTAGAAAGATGCCTAGCACAGAAGAATTCAGGGCACCTGGGTGGCTCAGTCTCTTAGGCATCGACTCTTGATTTCAGCTCAGTCATGATCTCAAGTTCTTGGGACTAGCCCTGCATAGGAGGGATCCCCACAATGCAGTGTGGAGCCTACTTAGGATTCTCTACTCTCTCTCTCTTTGCCCTTCCCCTGCTTGTGCTCTCTCTCTCTCTCTGTCTCAAAATAAATAAATAAACTTAAAAAAAAAGAACTCAATATGTTGCAGCTCTTTTTACTCATTTATAATTCAGCAGGGAGTTCACTTGTCTGTACTATGCTAGATCTTGCTCCTTTCATTTACTGGGTGTGTTTTCTTGGCAGGTTGCTTAACTCTCTGAGCCTGAGGTTTCTCATCTGTAACATGAAGATGATAATAGTGCTTAGGAGAAATTGAGTTAATACATTTAAAGCATCTAAATCAAGTCCTGACACAAAGTAACTGCCTAATCGGTGCTAGCTGTTATTATATTTGCAATTTGCCAAGGCCCTATGGTACATCTGGATATTTGAGACAAAAGACATTGTCACTCAGGGACAGTGTGGCAGACTCCACAAATGGTATAGAAGAGCACGAGTAAGTCATCAATTGTAACACAGGGTGATGATGGTGATGACAGAGGTGTGCGTGGCGGTGATTAGTTTAAGGTAACTGCCCTTAGGAAGGCAGGTAAACTCACGGTGGAGGGAGGTTGTGTATCCAGAGGACAGCTGGTGGAGTCAAACAGACCTGGGTTTGGTTCTTCTCCTTGCTCCTTACTAGTGAAGTTTCCTTAGCACATGAGAAAGCTCCGTTTTGTTCTAATAAAATGGCGGGTGATCTTACCCGTCTGCTTCTCGGGAAATACTATTCACTCCACAATGGGCAAATGGGAGATATGTGTAAACTATTGTAATTTTTACCTGGGAGTGGAAGAAGAAAAGACCATTGCCAAACTAGTACTAGGGTTAGAAAAGTAATTATCTCTTGATTTAAATAAGGCTTCATCTCCTGGCTTCTACAGACAAAACTTTAACATTCCAGTGTTAGCCTCTGAACTTATAGAGGTTCAAACAGCACAAATGACTACTGTACAGACAAAATAATTTAGCTCACAGGAAAAATATGATTAAAGTTTCCAGGAGAGTTATTTAAAAATTAATGCATTGGCTAGTCCTTGGTACAGACATTACCTGGTGATTACTGTTTTACTGAGAACTCAAAGTGTTTTACTGAAAACTCAAGTCCAGCTAATCCCAAATAATAAGGATTCTGTGGTTCAAACACGTGGAGAAATTGTCGGTTAAACAGATTTCTTCATTACAGAGTGTTTCATATTGGGGCGCCTGGGTGGCTCAGTTCGGTTGAAGCGTTCCGACTTCAGCCAGGTCACGATCTTCGCGGTCCGGAGTTCGAGCCCCCGAGTCAGGCTCTGGGCTGATGGCTCGGAGCCTGGAGCCTGCTTCCGATTCTGTGTCTCCTCTCTCTCTGCCCCTCCCCCGTTCATGCTCTGCTCTCTCTGTCTCAAAAATAAATAAATGTTAAAAAAATTTTTTTTAAAAATAAAAAAAATAAAAAAAAAAAGAAAATGTATTGGATATCTCTATGAAGGGATAGAGTATATAACATTTCCCCAATGTATTTGAACCATGGAATTCTGTCTTCCTCTTCCTTTCCTCCCCACCTGCCCACTGTGTGTGTGTGTGTGTGTGTGTGTGTGTGTTCATGTCCTAGTCCAGTAGAAACTCTTTTGGAAAACGATGCTTTATCTTTTTATACACCCATATAATGCTCATATATGTCTGCTGCCTCCTACTGACATCCTGCTAGTGTTCTGAAGGTCAAAATATAATATCATACCAGACACAAAAGTGTTCTTCACATCTCCTGAAACTTACAGGAGTCCTAGAGCTTTTCCTTTGAACTGCTTATAGTGAGTTCACAATGAGCATCTTAAATTTTTTTTTTAAAGAAAACTTTCTCAAAGCATCAGATTAACACTTTGAAACAGGGGGAAAAAACAAATAATAGGAAAAAAAGGAAAAATGATAGTTGAAATCCATTGCAAATGTGTACTCTGAAAACAGTCTTTCATCTTGATTGAAAGAATTCTGCTTTGTGCATTAATAAAGGTTTTCTCCTCCATCTGATTCAACTCATCGTAGAAATTACTTTCAGGTACTGTTTGTACAATGCTCACAACCAGAAAGAAAGCCCTATACATGTTGCATAAATAAGGATATGCTGCCTGAAAACAAATGTATCCTTTCAAAGATGAATGAAGAAAACAGCCATGGCCAAGAACTAGAACGTTCTAACCATGGCCAATGAGTTGCGAGTAGTACCTAAACACACAATCAAGGACCCATGTGAATTCTTCAAATCTGGGTCTATCTGGGAAAAAAGAACACACTTTTGGTCAAAACTGTCGTTTCCATACATTTCCACACATATGAATTTACATACTCATGCAAAACCCCAAATGCACATAAATATTTCTGGAGCGTGTGAGCAGTTTGACGGCAAGACCCACTTGATGCTGGCAGGCACACTTGGTTGGTCTGCTGTCCTGAGCTCTGAGAAAGTCATGGAGCCTGATGGATCCATCCTCCACTGGGCCCTTGTAACTACACAGATGGCAGTCCTGTTTTTACATGTGGCTTGGTGATAACCACTCAGTTCTTAATGAGGAATAAAAATAGATTGATAAATTCAGTAAGACTGTAATTAATCTGTAAAGACTATAAAAAAAATCTCCAATTTGAAGATCTTTAAAACTACCCAATAACTCATTCTACTTTTTCCAATTTGTTCCCTCAAATTAATTTGACCTGTCAGGCTGACATAATTCCATGTACATAGGATTACTGAGGGGTCGCAGTAAGATCGTTCCAGAGCATACAGCTTAGACTCCACACGCTTGAAGGCAAGCTAAATGAGGAACGTGAGCCTCCCCCTTCATTTCTCAGTAACTTTTAATTGTCCTCAAAACAGGAATGCTAATTTAGAAACACCTTGTTCTGCTCTTTCTTTACATATTGAGAATCTGTTATTTTTTAAAGATTTAAGACATGATTATAAAAAATTCTCCATTTTTATTTTTTTTTTTAAATAGCAGGTACTTGGTGTTCAGATTATCTTAATGCTTAAGAATATTTTGTGATGGGGCGCCTGGGTGGCGCAGTCGGTTAAGCGTCCGACTTCAGCCAGGTCACGATCTCGCGGTCCGTGAGTTCGAAGCCCCGCGTCGGGCTCTGGGCTGATTGCTCAGAGCCTGGAGCCTGTTTCCGATTCTGGTCTCCCTCTCTCTCTGCCCCTCCCCCGTTCATTGCTCTATCTCTCTCTGTCCCCAAAATAAATAACGTTCAAAAAAAAAAAAAAGAAAATTAAGAATATTTTGTGAGGAAAAAATAGAAGTTTAATATTCTTACTTATCAGCAATTCCATATTCCTCTTTTTGTTGTTCCCAGGGATCTTCTCCTCACAGCTAAAATAACTTAAACCTGACCCGGAGCCTCAGACCTACCCAAGACCCTTTGATGTAGAACTGTTTTTCACATCCCCACTTTGCTAGTAAGAAACAGACAAAAAAGGTGGTAAGAAACTCACCCCAGCTTCTGTGGAGCAGAGCTGGATTTGAACTTGGGTGCCCTGTCCTTGGAGCCTGTGCCCTTAACCACATGCTCTGGGCCTCTGCAGTGCCTACCATTTGAACAGACTCATTCTTTGGGACCTCCTTTACTTAAGCGGGATGGAAAACAAGAAGCATATGTGAGAGTGCTCCCCGCCGCCCCCCCCCCCCCAGCCACTGTTGAATGCTAGAACATGAGCTCCCAAAACAGCCACTGTGTGCTTTTCTCCCCATGACACTGTGTTTTTAAAAATGTTTGTTTATATATTTTTGAGAGAGGGAGAGACAGGCAGAGCATGAGTGGGGGAGGAGCAGAAAGAGAGGGAGACACAGAATGTGAAGCAGTCTCCAGGTTCTGAGCTGTCAGCACAGAACCATACTTGGGGCTCAAACTCATGAACAGCAAGATCGTGACCTGAGCCAAAGTTGGACATTTAACCAACTGAGCCACTCAGGCGCCTCAGCCCCCACAACACTTTGAAGGAAATGGTATTCACTAGGATGCATAAATGCCACTGCATCTGTGAGATACTAGTCTCTTTAGAGTGTCATCATATTTCATATATAAAATCAACATGGCTAAGTGACAAATACTTTTTTTGAGAAACCAACTTCTTTTTTTTTTTTTTTTTAATGCTAAGGGGAAGGTAGTACAAAGAACACTGAATTGGTTTCATCACGGTTATGTTTTGCCTGGCATAACACTCTTAATGATGAAGACAGGAAAGTGTTTCGATGCTGGTATGATCAGGTGGATGAATCACTACCTTTAAAGCAATACTTGTGAGGAATTGTGGGTAATTCAGGCTCACATGCTGTAATATTCAACAGACACTGATCTGTGTCCAAAGTAAATTCCTCATAGCTTCCTCCACTTCTGCAGGTCTCTGTATCCTTATCAAATTTTTCTTCTTAGGGCCCCTTCCTTCTCTTGACTGGAAAAGGCCCTCTGAGACACTAATAAACCCCTGTGTGTTTGACCCCCTGCACTCTCCACAAGCTCGTTGAAATCGTGATGGCTTCACGTAGATCTCAATGTGCAGTCTCAGTCCTGTTTTCATCAGTGTCCAGTTCCTGCTGATGGGCACCTAGCGCCCCACTGAGCTCTCATAACTCTCTGCACAACTTTTGCAGTAATTCACATTTCTGCAAAGACTGCAAAACTTCTGTATCATCTCCACTGCTTCAGCTTCAGCGTTTGAAGACTTTCTTTGTGATCTCCATACTGTAAGTGCACAGCTTCAAAAGTATTTGTTGGCAATGTGAATGAAGTCACCTGACACAAAATTAACTGTTTATTAAAGCCCACCCTCATATTGGATAATATTCTCATTCCTAAGGAAGTAGTATGTCATCTGGGAAGTATGATTGTATAGGGAGTATTTCTTCTTAGAAATTGCAGCAGACGTTGCTATTTCCTTCTTAATATTCATTTCCCGCTGAGCAATGTACTTTGCTCTGGCTTTAATTCTCAGCTCCTCTTGAAGCTCTGAAATGCAAGTGGAAGTTGCTCTCAGGATTTGCAGGAAATCTTCAAGAAATCTGTAAGGGAGCTGGGAGGTAAGTTCTTTGAATTTTGTCTCTTCCTGGAAACTAGGTGCAATGGTTTGGAGATCTAGCAGCCTTCATGGACCGTGAAGTAACTTTACAGGTGCTAGGACTTATCTTATTGATAGAAGAAGCCTGAGTTTCTTATGTTCATGGACAAACCAGCTCAAGACTCCTACTTCTTTTACGTGAAAAAGAAATACTTTTTAACTTTGTTTAAGGTATAATTTTTGTTTGTTTCTTTAACTTTAATGTTATTTGCAGACAAATGCCATTCTAACCAATAGAGAAGTTAATTAGGCTAACTTAAGTGAGTATCCAATTAAATTTTAAGTGGCAGAGTACAGGCAAAACATAGGAATTCAGTAATACCTTAAGACCTTCATAAGAGAATAAAGCAAGTTTCTAGTCCTAATTAGGGTGGGTTGCGAATCACTGGCAAATTAGGAAATGCAACTCAAAACTGTCATGAGCAATTAATTGGAAAATATGAGGAGCAGCTTTGTAATGCATCAACTTCGCTAGGCTGAACTACTTTTCTCAGAATTCCTTTTTCTGTATGTTTCCAGATAGGGTGAGCCACAAGGGAGCTCCTTGCAAGCTACGTGGGGGGCAGAAGGGAAGCTACACACACTTTGTAACTCACACAACATGTCCAACCCATTCAGTCGAGGGCAGCAGTCAGGCCTGCAAGCATCCCCACCTTCCTCGGGATCCTTCTTCAGCATCTCTGATCCTGGGCCAGTTGTGTGTGTTTAACTCCGTGATGAAAGGCCCTGATTTCCGTAGATACTTACATCATCAAGGTCAGACAGAGGCAATAGGCAACCTGTGTCAGAGGAAACCTGTGTCATCACAGGGATTTCAGTCTTTCCTTGTGGATTCCAGATCATGTTCATGGATTCCAACTTTTCCTTGATCTCCCCTCCTTTATCTCCATCTTCCCTTCCTGGGAATGACTGTCTAACGAGTAGATTTTAAGCTCTAACGAGATGCAAAGACATTAATCTTGAAAAGACCACTTAACCAGCTGCCACAGTTGCAGAAGTTCCAATCTCTGTGACAAATCCCTTCAGTAAACTGTAGTGGTTGCTGTTTTATTAGGATTGTGTCATAGGGATTAAAAAAGAGAGAGAGAAGATGTGATAAAAATCCATGGAAGAGGAATCATTAGAACTCAATAACTGATTACTCTTGATACTTAAGGGGAGATCGAGTAATGGGATGTGAATTCCAGCCTCCAGAATACAAGGGACTTAAAAAAAAATAAAGAAATGACTCTCCATATTGGTAAGATAGTAAAAGAAAAGCCTCATTAATTAGGAGAATCAAACAAGCAAGTGTGGAATATGGCAGCGATAAAAGTAAAAGATAGGGATATCTGGATAGCAGATAGCAGTCTGGAATGTGGCAGAGAAATGTGTAAATGAACATAAGGAAGAACATTAGCCATCCATAAGACAAACCCCTGGGTACATTGCTGAACTTGAATCTCTGAAGAGCCTTAACGGGAAATTTAAACAGGTGAAAATTGACTGATTGAGTCACTTTTGTTTGGAGGAACCCAACTCCAAGCTTGTGTAACCCCATGATCTTCTACTTTGGGGACGATACTGCTGCAGGTACCTGAACGGGACCATGAAGGAAATCAGGAAGGTAGCCAGGGTTGTAGTGTGGCTGAGCTGAATCAAGGGCCACTGTGGCTAATGGTACGTTAGCTCTGTGTAGCTCTGGAGATGGGTTCCAAGCTTGGAAAATGTCATGCAAGCTTCCCTACAGTCCCTGCACACTCCTTAGATGCCATTCCCATTGGCCCGTAATGATTAAATACACAAGGTAGAAAAAAGTGAAAAGATCTCATTACCTTCTTTAAGACACTTTTGTTTCTCCGATGAAGAAGACTGAATAGTAGGTACCATGCTGTTGAAAGAGTTAAAGGAAAAGTTTGGTAATTAATAAAACCAAATGAGATATGATGAGCTGCATTTCAGCAGGAGTAGTGCAAGGAATAATTGCACTTTCAATAGTTGTTCCCAGCAGTACATCACTGATCATCTCCCCTGTGTAGTGAAAGAATTAGGAAGGGACTAAGGAGAGGGTGGGGAAGCAGGGACAGCAAGACAGGACTGCGGAGGGGCTGTGCCAAATAGTCACCATGACCTCGCCTGATGACAGCTCAGCTGTCTGAGTGAGACATCCCCAATTATACCCACATTTTTACTGAATTAAGTGGGAAACAATTCTTAAGCTTTCTAATGGAGAAAATATTGATGTTCTGGCAACGTTTCTTTGAAGGCAACCTCTGAAAGGGTTAGGATGAAAATAATCTTTTGGCTTAGAGCACCGAGGAAGCACATTATTAACACAAATATTCAGAATAGAAGGCACTGAGATAGAGACAGAAACTATTTTTGTTGACCCTGGTATGTGCCTGAAATGTTCAAAGTTCTCATGTCCTATTTGGGAAGAGAAGTTATTGAAGACTAAACATATCTGAAACCTGGAAATGATTTGGGATTAAGGTTTTCAACAGTTGATTCTATAAAGCATATAAGGAAATGAATGCAGAGAAAGGTTAGGCCCCTTTTCTAAGTTAAAGGAAGAGAATAAACACGGTGTTCTTTGCGGTCACCTTGCTTGACCCATGACCCAGGATCACTTCCCCCAAAGTGTATATAATGCTCCTTGAGTGCCATAGTCAAATTTAGTCAATATCTTGTCCTCTCCTTGAGGGCAGTGAGTGCCTCAAAGTAATAAGCATGATAAAACACTTTTTAGAATAGTTGGACTGGTCCAGGTATTGTTCAAGGCTTTTCTCCTGTATCCATCCATGTAGTCCTCATAACAATCCTATGTGGTAGGCACTATTATTATTTCCATTCTACAAATGCAAATGCACAGATATAGGCACAGCAAGGCTATACAACTGGCTCAAGGTCACAGAGCTTGTAAAGGGCTAACTGGAAGTCTATTTTCAGAATCTGGTTGTACACAAGCACATTGTGTAGTTACAAAGAAATGGGTTACCCTAGAAAAATAGCATCTGTATAATTATATGTGAAAATGCTCACTGGTGGAAGCAGTACTTAACATGATCTTTTCTTACTGATTCTTTTTGGACTAAGAAGCCATTTGCACTACAAAAGTTAAAGGGAGAGTTGGGCAACTCTCTTATGACAGAATAAATTGGAATGCCAGAAGAGATGTGAATTTTTATTATTGATTAAACATAAAGCTGTTTGTGTATATGTTTGGACATGAAATATCTGCAAAATGAACTTTAACTTCATGTGTAATACTTCATTTTAACTTCTAAATTTTAGTTACCACCATGAATAGGTAGGAATACCACTTAGCAACTTCTGTGCCAAATTTTAAGATCAGATGAGAAAACATATGTGAAACTTTTTCTTCATCAAGATTCTGTATGCATGACCATTATTACAATGGCCTTGACTATAGCCCTAGTGTAGCAAAGACCAGTATTCCAGTTTCATTGTGTAAATGAGAACCTTGAATGTTTGACTTGTTGAAGTCACAGCAAAAGTTGAATGCAAAGCCAGGACTTACTTGAAACCAGCAATTCTGAGTCCCAAGTCCAATGCTATTTTCATTATGCTTCATTATGTAATGATTTGGGATATGTTAAAGACAATTGCTATGCATTTGTCCAATATGGATAATGTAGAAAGACCAAGTGTCTCAATTGGTCCAGGATCAAAAAAGTTCTCTGGACATGGGACTTTTCAGTGCTTAAATCTAGAAAGTCCTCAGAAAACTGGGACTAGTGGGTCACTTTCTGTAACTCTAATTATTTATGTGATTTAAAAGAAATACAACAGTTGTTGGTTTTAATGGCCATATGTTTTTATAGGGGGAAAAACATGAAAAGATTAACATGCCATTAGGTGGGTTGTCATTGATAGTGAATTAAAAAATAAATGGAAATATTTATTACTCACATTAAAAACTGAAAGAAATAAACATGGTGGAGTGTGACTGCTCCTCTTTCAACTCATTAAAAACATGTCACCATAAAGCATAGGAGTATGGAAAAGCTTTGAGTGGAGGGAAGTTAGTGACCAGTGAGGTTTGAAATATTGTTCATAGACAGATGGGATATTTTTCCCTGAGTACTTTATGAGAATCTAATGAAGGTTGGAACAAAAACCCTGTTTTTCACAATTAAATTGAAAGTGTCAATGGAATTTTTATAATTATAGTTGACTCCTGAACAACATGGGAGTTTGGGGAGTCAACACCTGTGCACTCGAAAATCCAGGTATAACTTTTGACTTCCCTCAAACTTAACTACCAGTAGCCTCCTGTTGACTAGAAGCCTTGCTAATAACATAAACAGGCCGTTAATGCATATTTTGTACATGATATGTGTTGTCTACTGTATTCTTACAATAAAATAAACTAGAGAAAAGAAAATGTTAATAAGAAAACCGTAAGGAAAATCCATTTACAGAACTATACTGTAAAAAATCTGCATATAGGTGGATCCACGCATTTCAAATCCATGTTGTTTAAGGATAAACTGTACATGGGTATGGAAATGGAGAATTTAGATACTACTTCTTGATCGCTAACATTTACTGAAAACCTACTCTGTTCCAGACACTGTTGTTCTACATTTAATCCTCACAACTCTGTGAAGGAGACATTATCATCCCCATTACATATATGGAGAACTGAAGCATATTCAACATGCCCGAGTCTATGGCAAAGCTATGATACAAATCCAAGCCAAACAGCTCCAGAGTCCATGTTCTTCTTTTTTTAATTTAATTTAATTTAATTTAATTTAATTTTATTTTATTTATTTATATTTATTTATTTATTTTATTTTTTTAAATATGTGAAATTTATTGTCAAATTGGTTTCCATACAACACCCAGTGCTCATCCCAACAGGTGCCCTCCTCGATACCCATCACCCCCCCCCCCCCCCCCCCCCCCCCCCATCAGCCCTCAGTTTGTTCTCATGTTCTAATCTCTATGCTGCATCTAGTTAAGAGCATGACAGGAACTGGGGGAAATGTTTACTTATATAGCTCTCACTTTGAAATCATTTCCAAATGTATAAGAAGTGAAGTATGCGGGAAGGGCCATGAGGAGGAACAGCTACTGGCGGATCAGGGATGTAGTGGGGAAGGTTACCGACAGATGCATTATTAACGGGCGTCTTAGAGGCACCATTTTCCCTTCCTCTTCGTCTTCTTATTAAGCAGTCTCCCCTTCAGTGGTATACTCTGAGAGTCCATAGCTCTTGCGTTGTTTGAATACCTAAACAAGACGAAAAGAAAAAGAAATCCATGAAGCAGTTTCATCCTTGGCCCTGCCCCTGCCCCAGTTTCCTTGAGGAAATCTGGGTTCATTCTGTACCTTATTTCTTTTTAAATGGAATTTTGTTAAGGAGGATTTTCCACAATTGGAATATGGGAGGGGATTATGGTTAATTTGTTATAGCAATAGCAATACTCTTGTAGAAAGTGTCCCGTAGAAATGACTCACATTCAAGATGGGGGTGAGAGAATGTTCTCTGCCTCTGTGATTATATTAACAACCACAGATATTAATTTTTTGTCTATAGAATAATATTTAAATGTGAGACATAGTAAAGAGAGTATATTCATTCTGGTCTCTTCTATTCAGAGTACTTTACACAGACTTTTCTACAGGGGTAGATTATTTCAGACTTGTCCTCATAATGATGAAGTATCTACCTCCTTTGTTCTGAAGGAAAGACAAATACTGATAGATGAGCACCAGGAGTAAAGTTCCTACACATCCCAAGCCACTAATTGCATGTTTTAAAAGGCTTATGTAAGATTGGTGCTTTGTGGGGAGAGAAGAAAAAGCAGAGGCTTTGGGGTTAGACTTCAATTCAAATTCTAGTGGCTTCTCTTCTTAGCTGTGTCATCGTTCAAGTTTGTCATCCTCATTTTCCCTATCAGGAAAAAGAGATGATAAAACCAACCTATCTAACTCACAGAAATGTGAAAATTAAATTAAGTCATGGAATTAAAACTTTAATAGATAGTAGACAAACAGTAGGCATATATTTATTATATAGACTTCCTGTGGAGTTTCCTACAAGCCTTAGACTTCCTTATGGGCAAAAATAGAGCAGAAATGGATTATCAGTAGTAGTCAAGGTTGTCAAAGTTTCCCTGCCTGTGGACCTAAATCTATCTGCTTACACAGGCATCAATTTGAGTGTGCTGTTCCATCCTTAGACAGATGCCAATTTGCAGAGGGAAAATGTCATGCTTACAGATTTCATTCAAATAGGCTTCGCTTCTAATGCTACTTGTGTGATTGCAAATCTAGCCAGAACCGTTGAATTTTTGCTTCTTGAGAGCTGGTCAGGAAACTTTCCCACATGCGTGCCACATGAACCCGAGATGACAGAATTAATGTTCTAGTCATTAAGAATTAAGAGAAATCTAAATTTTTTTTACAGTTAAAATATAAGCCCATAGGTTAAAATGAGTAGAGGTTGGCACTTGGCAATTTATTTTCTTCCAACTTTTTCGCAAGTATATCTGAACAAGACAATAGAGAGTTAAGAGCAAGGTAAGGATTAACCTTTTATTGTCTAGTATACTTTTAAAATTAACATTGTTTATCCTTAACTACTCACATTGATACACATGCCCTCATATGCACTTGTTTACCTGTTTATGTGAACCACCTGGAAAAACTCCCAAAGTATAATTGTTACTAATACCTTATATATAATTCAGATTTTCTTCTTTTAAGGGAGATGGTGAATTCTGAAGGCAATTACAAGAAACTGAATAATGGTTGCCCTTTAGAACCTATCTCTTCAGTGTTCTCATTTCTTTGCTTTCATTCCTGTCTTTTTACATCTTCATTAGAGGCATTCATTATAATTGGGCATTTCTAATTGAAATAAAGTTCTCAGAAGTTATTGCTGCAAGCACAAGGAAGAAAATGTTAATTTTCAGATTGATTAACAGTATTTTTAAATTACAGAATGATTGTCCAAACTTCCCAACCATGACAACTCAGATAAAGTAACTAGGATTGGGGAAAATTATGAATACATTATGTGTTTTAAATCTGTGTGCTTCTACTCACAATGGTAGATTTGTTTATCGATACCCCATAAATGCAGCTTGACACACAGGAGGTGGTGTAATGTTTTATTAACTAGATATTATGACATGCTAGTGAATGCTTACCCAATCCATGGAAAGGGAAACAGTTTATTCAACAAGTCATGGTGCTAAATGATTGAGTAGACCAGTGATTTGACTCAGAATTACACTTTTAGCTTTCACATCTTTTTAACCTTTCATACTCAACTCTTACTAGTCTCATGTAAAATTTTCAGGTCCCGGAACTTCTGATACTCTCTCTTGCTTTTTTTTCTTCATATGCTTTTGCATATGCCGTTCAGTCTTCTTGGAACATACTTTCCTGTCTACTGAAACATCCGCATTCCCTGGCTAATATTTTCATGCATCTATCATTCAGTCATCCATTTATACATTTGAGAGTCAAGCACAGTCCAGCTCTAGCACATGCGCAGCATGTGGGTGGGAGGGGGATATAGTCATGAACAAGACGCTCATGGCTTTTCCACTCAAGGGATTTGCAGCTCTGGCAGAGGGTTTCTCCATCCAATCCCTTTCCCGTGTTTCTTCTCAGCTTTGTCACTGATGGGGAGAGTCTGTTACTCTAATAACTTTGACATTAAAGAGAAAGACAGTCCATAGTCACAGACACAGGTTTGCTTGCCATATAGATTAACTTACCTAAGAGATCTATAATGAACCAACATCTCTAAGAATCCACCATAATCTTCCCATAAAGGAGCCAGGAACAAGGCCATTCCTGCCTTGACCTTCAGTGCAGCACTATTTCTGGGGAGCAGGAACCTTAATTCAGTAGCAAAGAGAATTAGAATAATTCTAATAGAATTCTATAAGAGAATAGAAGCAAATCCTGACATTCATTTCTTTCTCTGAGTTAGAAGTCTCTTGTTAGAGTTACTGTGTCATTCTGCTCTCACTATATTATAATTATCTGTCCCTTTGCTCATTTTTCCCACTAAACTCTAAGATTCCTCCTAATCTTTGTGTCCTCAGAGTCTATCCCAGAGCTTAGCACATAGCAGATGCTCAGTAAATATTTAATGAATGAACCAGAGCAGCCACCAGGTATGGTAGCGAAGGTAACCTGATGTATATCCACAGGGAAGCCACTCACATAGACCACAGTGTGTGTATTATTGACTAGAATTTCTCTGTTGTACAGCCACATGCTGTGACTCTGGAAATAAGCTAACAGTGTTACTGTCTGATGAGTGGTAATATGGTAGTGTGTCTAATTTCAGGTGCTAAACGTATTGTACTTCCATTGTTAGTGCTTGATCATACATTTAAGGGTGAGGGAAAATAGATTAGAAAACTCGTCTGTTCAAAACACCCCACAGTACACAATGTATTCTATTTACTGCTGATGAATATAAAATGGAATTTAGACTCAATACACTTGGGTTTGAGTTAAGATGCTGTCTTAATGGGTAGATAACCACAAGAACATTTATTCTCTACTCAGTCTCAGTTTCTTCATTTGTGATACCAAGGTAAAAATATCTAGCTCTCCTATCTGAGGTCTACAGGTCTATCCACTTTATTGTTCTCTACAACCATATTTTGGTTTACTGATATTCTGCATTGATCTTTCTGTTTTCAATTTCTTTGATTTCTACTCTTCATAGTTTCCTTCCTTATGTGTGATTTCAGTTTAATTTGTTCTTCTTTTTCTATTTTTTTAAATGTAGAAATTGATCATTGACTTCAGAACATTCTTATTTTCAATAATAAAGAAAAGAGGGTAACTCTGAGGGGTGCCTGGGTAGCTTAGTTGGTTAAGCATCCGACTTTGTCTCAGATCATGATCCCACAGTTCGTGAGTTCGAGTCCCGTGTCCCGTGTTGGGCTCTGTGCCGGCAGCGCGAGCCTGGAACCTGCCTCAGACTCTGTCTCCCTCTCTCTCTCTGCCCCTCCCCTGCTTACTCTCTCTCCTCTTTCTCAAAAGTAAATAAACATTAACATTTTTAAAAAAGAGGACAACTTTGAATTAAACAAAAACATTTTTGAAGTGTATTTGTCAACATGTACATAAAGCTATTAGTAGATAATTGAATGAATATTTAAAAACATTTTTCTAACAAGTTTGCTGGGATATTGTTTTGGCCAGATTAAAAACAACTAATCAAAAGTTGTCCACAAATAACTAGTTATTTAAAAATGGGTGTCTAGGGGCGCCTGGGTGGCGCAGTCGGTTAAGCGTCCGACTTCAGCCAGGTCACGATCTCGCGGTCCGTGAGTTCGAGCCCCGCGTCGGGCTCTGGGCTGATGGCTCAGAGCCTGGAGCCTGTTTCCGATTCTGTGTCTCCCTCTCTCTCTGCCCCTCCCCCGTTCATGCTCTGTCTCTCTCTGTCCCAAAAATAAATAAACGTTGAAAAAAAAAAATTTTAAAAATGGGTGTCTAGGTACTAAAGAAACTATGGGTGAGTGGAGAAAACATTAAGCTTCAAAGCAGAACATCTGATATTTTTTAATTTAAATTTTAGTTAGTTAATATATAGTGCAATATTGGTGTCAGATGTAGAGTTCAGAGTTTCATCACCCACATACAACACCCAGCAGAAAAATCTCAATTCCAGTCGAAATTTCCTGAGCAATCTTGAGCAGGTCATGTCACCTCCTTTCAGAGGTGTGCAAATTATGACCCAAAGACCTGTTTTGTGGATCTGCCATCTCTTCTGTGGAAACACTTCCACTGGAACACCACCACATTCATTTGTTCAAGTATGGTCTGTGCCTTTCACATTGCAGTAACAGAGCTGTGTAGTTGTGACAACGACTTAGTGATCCACAGTGTCTAAAATAATTACTCTCTGTCCCTTCATAGAAAAAGTTTACTGACCTTAGCATTACTGCCCCTGCTCCTTTATCTGTAAAATAGGAACGATAGCCCCTATTCTTCACAGGGCTTTTGCCAGGATGCTCACTTTGGTAAATTTGTGTGGAAACCTTTAGTGCAGTGCTTAGCATATAGCCATTGCACAACTAACGCCCTTCTAAAATTTCCACCCACCACCCAATGGCTGATTTAAGACTAAGCTATTCTCTTTTTAACCTTATGTTTATAAGGCGAAACAGGTGCCAGAAAGCAAAATTCCACATTTTCCTTTTTAAAAACTTTTTAAAGGTGCCAGAAAGCAAAATTCCACATTTTCCTTTTTAAAAACTGTTATTTGATTGTCATCATGACTTTGTCAAATGGTGTACTCTTTATCCATCTTTGTCATAAATAATCAAAATAACCAGAGGAGATTTTAAATGCTGTAGCTGATGCAGTGCCGAACTCCAGAGACTTCATGCAAATGGAAATGAGATAGAATATTTCTGAGTCTTTAAGTGGTAAAGATCATAATTTTCCTTATACAGCAGCAAAAAAGAAAAAGCCTATAATAGTAGTCAAGATTCTTGGTGGTTCTTTCCTAAATGACATTGTTAAAGATACAGGATTTTTTTGCTTTTGTGCTTGATGTTTAGAAATACATTGCATGCACAATGAAATGATAATTTGGAAAAAAATAAGGGGCTGCTGCATGCTGTGTATACTGTAATTCTTAGCTAGTCATGCTGATTACAGCGAGTAGGTAAATAAGGAGAGGAAGTCACAGGGGGTATTTCCTCTTTGCAGAATTGCCTTTATTAAATTGTTCTCTACTGTGATCGTCAGCCTATATTGAGGTAAAATAAAAGAACATTAGTAAGCACATCCTGTCTGATCTTAGGACAATAATCATGTATCCATCCTGATAAATTGCTGTTTCTATATTATAAACCCTGTGCATTGAGGAACTGATCAGATTTCCATTTGCCAGTAAACTTGGTAGAATGCTCTGAGCCAAATTTGTGATTTAGTTGTAGCAATCATATGGGTCTTTACGATGTACATTTTACAATCATCTCTAGTCGTGTTTTATGTCCGTTGTTTCTTCCTTTTGATCTGTTTTTATTTGCGCTATCTAAGTAGTAATTTTGGAAGTCACATTCTATCGTTTCTGGAACAAGATTGGGTATAAATAGGTAATAGGGTAGTGGATAATTTCCAGTGAAGTGCTAATATGTCTTTTGGTTCTCTCCTCAAGATACCTTATAAATAACACAACAAAATAACTCCCAGCTTAACACTTGATAAGCCTTATAATTTATTAAAAATTTTTTTTAAATGTTTATTCATTTTTTGAAAGAGAGAGACAGAGTGTGAGTGGTGGAGGAGCAAACAGAGAGGGAGACACAGACTCTGAAGCAGGCTCCAGGCTCTGCCCCGATGTGGGGCTCGAACTCACAAAATGTGATATGACCTGAGGCTGAAGTCAGAAGCTAAACAGCTGAGCCACTCAGGCACCGCAATAAGTCTTACAATTTAAAGAGAACAATTTAGACGATGAGGGAGCCACCTGCTCTCTGGACTAGATCGCAGCACAGAGGGGATGTCCTGGGTTACCTTTCCAGAGTCGTTTCTCGGGCAACTCTGGCCCCAGGGCAGCGGAGGCAGGAGAGATTAACAAGATTGTGGCTGTTGTCTTCTTTCTCACAAGGCTAGTTCGAAAACATGGTAAATTGAAAAAAGGGGCCGTTGAGAGGTTTGAAATTGACCCTTAAACTTCAAGAAAAATACAACATCACTGGTACCCAGAAAAACCATCAAAAGAACAGGTCTATGGAGACATCTGTGTCAGTACAGTTCAGAGAGTTGATCCTGATGTCCTGAGACATCTGCATGAGAACAGCTGCATCTCTTACACCCATCTAGGTTTGCCAAAGGAACTCACTCTGGGTGGGTCTACGTGAGGTGTGCTGTGGGTACAGAGAGAAAAACAATGTTGCCAGCTTTGAAAATGAGGATGAGAACAAGATGAAATCTCCAAGAAAGTTACCAGGCCCCTTGATAACGTTATCTCTGAGTTCAGGATCCTGACCTAACAATGAGGAAACAAGCAAGAAGAAGTGAAACCCAATTCCATGACTGCAACCCCAAGCCCCTTGTATCACATTTCACAGTGGATATTCCTGCATCTTCCACTGTGGCATCCTTTGCTCAGAAAAAAAGCCAGGAATGTGCTGAGGGAATGGCCATCAGAATCAGTACCCTTCTCCTATTCCATTTGTTATCCAAATCACGAAAGGAAGAATGAACCATTTATCACCCAAATCCCTCCTGGAATGTGTTGTGACCAGAATCACTGGATTAATCCTCAGGTATTAGCACCTCACTAGCTGCTTTTGATTCTGTTGGTGTCAATGATGAGAGAAGGTAGAATAAGTCTGACCACATATTAAAAATAAACGTTCAGGGGCGCTTGGGTGGCTCAGTCAGTTAAGCATTGGACTCTTGCTTTCGGCTCAGGTTGTGATCTCAACTGTTTCGTTTAGTGGATTCAGCACCCCCGTCAGATTCTGTGCTGGCAACTCGGAGCCTGCTTGGGATTCTCTCTCAACCTTGTACTTATTTGCACTCCGTCTACTGTTTCCTGCCTTCTTCCCTTTATGTAACCTACTCACCTGTAAGGAATTCTTTTGTCACTTATCCTACACTCAGTCAGGCTTCATATTCTCTAGAACCTTCCCTGTTAACCCAGGTTGAATGAAATGATCTTTGTTGGTTTTCATACTGCCCTGTACCTACCTCCATTATTTCTCTCAGCATATTACATATGAAATTCTCCTTTGAAGGGTCTGCCGCAATTAGACTAAGAGGCTCTTTGATGGTGTGGACCATACCTTATTTCATTCTCCTCAGTGCCAACTACTTTAGGTGTTGAGAAAAGATTTATTGAGTCAAACTGAACTGAATCAGGCAAGCAGTAAAGAACCAGGGAGCACGTAGGCACTATATGCACCATAGATCACATACTCAAACACAGAGCATGACAGATAATATAAATAAATAAGTGCATGTTCTGTCAAAGGGGGGCAGCTCCTCTAATCCAGATGATCAGTTGTTACCAAGTGGGATTGCAGTCCCATCTTGCCAGATCTGTGGTTTTGGAGAAGTCAGAAGGGTCAATTTTTTAAGTAAATATTTCGATCTTAGATCTTAGTGGCAATAAATTCAGTTTTAAAGACTCTGTGGGCCAAAAAAACATGGCTGTTTCCAGCATGAGGCTGCCAGTTGTGTCTCTGCTGTGATATTTCAACTACGAATTTTGTTGTTGTTACAAATGACAAAAAAACAACTATAGATATCTGACACAAAACAACAAACAAAAGAAAAAAAACCCAAAGAAATATAGTGGAAGGATCTAGGAGAAGGGGTAGTTAAAGAATTGGAGGAACAGCTAAATAACTACATTTGAAGCAGGACAGAGCCTGGATGGTGATAGCAAATCTTGGAGACAAAAAGTAATCAACAGAGGAGTGACCAGACTCAGACAGGCTTCTGTCTGTGTCAAGAAGTTACGACTTCAATTACTGAGAGGGTTGCCAGATGTAGCAAGTAGAATATTGGACACACAGTTAAATGTGAACTTCCAATAAACAACCAATTTTTAGTGTAAGCGTATCCCATGCAAAATCTCATTTTAGCAATTCTAATTAGTAGAAGTCAGAGTCTGAGTTGCTTAATTTGGGTCACATGTCTATCCTTAGTCCCCTAAATGAACCATCTAGGAGCACTTAAAGTAATGGATGATAGGCTTTTAAAAGAAAATTGGGTTTTTCAACCACAGGAAGAGGCAAAGAATGTTAGGATGTCAAAATGGACCATTCTATCTATCTATCGATCTATCTATCATCTATCATCAATATATATGTTTATCATTGTCTTTTTACATAAACATATAGTAGGGTGATATTAAAAATATTTTTTATTTAAAAAAATTTTTTTGTATAGGGGCACCTGGGTGGCTCAGAAGGTTAAGCATTCGACTTTGGCTCAGGTCATGATCTTGTGGGTCATGGGTTTGAGCCCTGCATCAGGTTCTGTGCTGACAGCTTGGAGCCTGGAGCCCATTTCAGACTCTGTGTCTCCCTCTCTCTCTGCCCCTCCCTGTTCACACTCTGTCTCCCTCTCTCTCTCAAAAATAAATAAACATTAAAAAAAATAAAAAAAATTTTGTTGAATATTTATTTATTTTTATTTATATTCAAGTTAGTTAACATATAGTGTAGTCTTGGCTTCAGGAGTAGAATCCAGTGATTCATCTCTTACATATGACATCCAGTGCTCATCCCGAGACATGCCCTCCCTAATGCCTATCACCCATTTAACGCCCCCCTAGACCCCACCCTAATATTTTTTTAGATGTTGATAAGTCTGGATCAAGGTTCTCTGCTGTGCTGCATGTTATCTGTGCTGGATTGTGGGCAGGAGGTCTGGGGAGGATCTGAGGATCCAAGGAAGCCATAGAGAGGCACCAGGAGCTCTTGTTAACATCTGTTTACTGCTCAATATACAATTATTATACAGGGGCGCCTGGGTGGCTCAGTCAGTTGAGTGTCAGACTTCGGCTCGGGTCATGATCTCACAGTTCATGAGTTCGAGCCCCACATCAGGCTCTGTGCTGACCGCTCAGAGCCTGGAGCCTGCTTCGGATTCTGTGTCTCCCTCTCTCTCTGCTCCTCCCCTGCTCACATGCTGTCTCTCTCTCTCAAAAATAAAGATTAAAAAATTAAAAAAAAAAAAAACATGGTACAAAGGTAAACCTTAAGAAAGGGATTGTCCTTGTTTAGAAAAATACCTTGATGTAATGTTTTGACAGAGTTTGGGTGTCGCCTTTAAAAACAGAGGAGGAGAAAGCTAAGATACTCTGTGAAGGGTTAACATGAAGCTGAATCTGTGCCAAGGAAGAAATTAGAGAGTAGTAGAAGAAGACAAGAATGTGAGGATGCACACAGTCACTGGCCAGACTCTGGAAGGATGGTCATTGAGGAACGCCTGGTGGCATGACAGTACAGGACTTTTAAATGAGAATGGTTAATATTAAAATTTAAATTGGTTGTTGTGCTAAAGTATGCCTTATGAGAGCAGTTTTGGAAGAAATAATATAAAAGGAGGTATGCTCTGCATGTGGGTTAGCAGAGACAGGAGAGAAGGGAGCAGTCATGGGAAGTGGGATGTGGGTGAGTCTGAGAGCTCAAGGGCTCAGAAATACAGAATGTGGGCATCGGAGGAAATGGGAGCTGTCAAGAACCCCTTTGAATTTTGTGTGTGTGGTGAGAGGAAGAATCTAGCATTTTATAACAATTTAATTAAATATCGGAGTAAGGGTGACTCCAGCTGACATTTGAGTCATAGATATGACCTAGATGGATAATTTACATTATGCAGTTGTAGCTTTCATTTGTTTATTTTTGAGAGACAGAGAGAGAGAGCACGAGCAGAGGAGGAGCAGAGAGAGAGATGGAGACACAGAATCTGATGCAGGTTCCAGACTCTGAGCTGTCAGCACAGAGCCTGACGCGGGGCTCAAACTCACAAACTGCAAGATTATGACCTGAGCTGAAGTCAGACGCTTAACCGACTGAGCCACCCAAGCGCTCCAGTTGCAGCTTTTATATTAACCACCAATTGTTTCATTCTAGGGATTGTTAACATGTTGGTTGTCAGGAGTGGCTGGCTGACAGTCCTATTCCTGGTTCCCAGAGTCTTCTATGTCATTCTTTTTGTCCCAAACCTTGTGATGCTCAGATCTTAAGTCTCCCTCTTTCTTGTGAGGTACCTAGGTTCTTTGTTGCCCTCTGTGTTTACTTGGAGTCTAGTAGTTATGATACAGGGCTTTCTCACTGCATGTCTAATATATGTGCCTATGTACAATATATGCTGCTCTTGCTGCTACTATTCATACTGTCTATTATATTTCTTTACTTTTCTCTTTCATACATGCATATTCCACTTGGTGCTGATACTACTGTGAATAGGAAACAATTCCACCCTTTTTGGAGCATATGCCTGAGATCATGGGCTCTGGGGTCAGACCACCTGGAGTAAAAATCTTGCCTCCACCACTTGTTATCAAGCTCCGAGACCTCTCTCTGCCTCAGTGGCTCCCTCCTGTAACAAATCAAATGGGGTTATTTTAATTGGGTCTCAGAATCATAGAATTGGATGAATATGATTGTTGATTTAGGACCAGCTCTCATTATTGCTCATTCAAGGTGACTTTTTAAGCCTCTCTCTAGGGTGACCCTTAGGAAACCGCCCCCAGAAATCCGAAACTAGAACACTGATAATAGCGGATTCTGATACATCTTTCTTTCTCTTGTTTATGGCAACTCCTCTCCCAGGTGTGCTGATCATTCTCCCTCTTTCCTTAGAGCACATTTCCATTATATCTGTTCACCAAACGTTTTTAGTCATTTTTAAGTTTATGAAATGAAAATATCAGACTGCATATAAATTCTGCAGCTTATCTTTTCACTTAAAATTGTATTGTTGAGATTCATCCATACCTTTCCTTAAAATTCGTTTTCAATGTTTATTTATTTTTGAGAGACAGAGCACAAGCAGGGGAGGGGCAGAGAGAGAGGGAGACACAGAATCTGAAGCAGGCTCCAGGCTCTGAGCTGTCAGAACAGAGTCTGATGCAGGGCTCCAACCCAGAACCGTGAGATCGTTACCTGATCGAAGTCGGACGCTTAACCGACTGAGCCACCCAGGCGCCCTGAGATTCACCCACATCTTTGTGTCTAGATGTTGTTCATTTGTTTTGACTGGTGTAGAGTACTTTATTACATGAGCATACCAAAATAACATTATTTATTATTCATTTCTTCTTTCAGTTTTCTTATTTCAGTTTTGTTTGTTATTTCTTTACTACTAGGCAACAGGGTTACCATACACATCTGTGTATAGGTTTCCTGGTGTAGGTATACAGGGGTTTCTCTTAGGAAGAGAATTGTTGGATCATAGTCTATGCATATTTTCCACTTTACAAGACAAAACCAACTAATTTCCAAAGTATGGAGGCATTTGCAATTGATTTTTGGTATGGTATAAGCCTTATGTATAGCCTTCTTCCAACTCCATTTGTTTAAAAGACTTGCCCCCAAATGATTTGGTATGCTAACCTTTTTTATATATCAAAGTTCCACATACATACATGTGTATGTATCTTGCCATCTATATTTCATTGATTAATTTTTCTGTCCCTCTACCATGACAGAATGGCTATAGCTTCAAAACAAGTTTGGATATTTGGTGGTGGCTGAGATCGCTCTCTTTTTTCTTGTTAGAGAGAAAGGGAGAGAGAGAGAGAGAGGGAGTGTGAGAGTGTGTGCTCGAGGGGGAGGGGTAAAGGGAGAAGGAGGGAGAGAGAATCTCAAGCAGGCTCCGTGCCCAGCACAGAGCCCAAAGTAGGGCTCAATCCCACGACCCTGGGATCATGACCTGAACTGAAACAAGAGTCAGCTGCTTAACCCACCCAGGTGCCCTAGTGTGATCTTTACTGTAAGGTGTGTTGCTGTTCTTTAGATACCCTTTATGTTGTAATTTACTGAGGTTTTATTTTATTTTTTTAAAGTTTTTGTTTATTTATTTTGAGAAAGAGAGAGGGAGAGACAGAATCTCAAGCAGGCTCCATGCTGTCTTGAACCCACGAACCACGAGATCATGACCTGAGCCGAGATCAAGAGTCGGACACTTAAGCAACTGAGCCACCCAGGTGCCCCTACTGAGGGTTTTATTAACCTTTTTCTCAGTATATGAAAAAGGTCTTATGGCTTTTCTCCTTTAATCTGTTAATGTGGTAAATTACATTTCCAGATTTTATAACACTAAACCAAGCTGCGCATTCCTGAGATGTACCCAAGTTATTCATTGAGTATTGTCACTTTTTATGTATTATTGAATTAAAATTATTAATATTTAGTTTGGGATATTTTGCAGAGAAATGAGAGAAATGGGTTTCCTTTCCCTACTCTGTCTGGCTTTGCTGTCTTGGTCACTGTCTTCACAGAATGATTTTGGGAATCTTTCATCTTTCTATTCTCTAACATGTTTGAAGACTGGGTTGATCAGTACCTTAGCAAAATGTAACTGTACTGTCTGTGAAACGATATGCACCTAGTGGTACAGGGAGAATGCTGCTAAATGTTTAATATCTAGCTTTTGGTTGGGGAGAGAGGCAGAGTTGCTAATCTGTAGTGTCTGGCAGTTTCCATGGTATAAACTCTCCCACCAAGACTGATCTCAAGCTACTGATGTCAGTGTGACAGCACTGAATAAGGATGGTGATGACATCACTGAACAAGGATGGAAGCTCCAGCCTGCCACCATCATGATCCATAATTTCTGCTTCTGCCCTGCTGTCACACTAAATGCAAAGGCAATTTCAGTGCAGAAATTGGAGTCAGAGGCTCTAAAGGGAATCAAACCCTGGACGATGATGTGATATTAAACCTCTCCTCCCGCTCCTCTCCCAGCCTGCCATGGGCACTGGGGAAAACGACCAGCACATCTCTGCCTCCTTCTTCAGGTCTCTTACCCGCAAGGGAGACGGTGGGAGTGGAATGACGATAAAACTGTACAGGCAGTGGAATTAGTGGAAAAGAACACATGATGCCCACAGTTGTCTTCATGTACAAGGAACCTTCAAGGTAAACTCTATTATAGAGTGCTGGGTTTTTTTCTGCATAAGAAATTGAGTGGGTATTTTGGAAGGGTCTTGCTGGATCGTTAGCTGGGTCTCCTATGATGTAGCAGTGGCTCTCCTTTGGCTGACCACTCCTTCCTCAGTGTTTTCTCATTGGTTAGTTAGTTAACATTTATTAATAAGTAATAAATGTTTATTTATTAATATTAAATAAATATCACATTTAACATATTTATGTTAAATATTAATAACAATTTATACAAGAAATTTTCTAATGACTATTTTACAATGACATAAAATAATAATTTACAAAATATAGATAAATATTCATTGAACATCTGTTCTAGTCACCAGAAGAAGCACTGCTCTAGGTACTAGGAAAACAGCATGAATAAAAGAGACACAAATATCTGTATTTTCCAGATCAGTTCTCTTTCCATCCCGTTTCACAGAAAAATAATCACACATTCTTTGATTCACCCTAAGAATATAGTCACTTTAGGCAAGCTGTGGAAACTTGCCATAGCCCCCACTCCAAAGCAGCCCTTGAGCTCTCTGCTGACTTCCAGATTTCCAGAGACAAAAGCCTGCTCAGTCTGCTGTGTCCCTAATAATGAAGATCTTCTGAGTGGTCTTGTTGAAACACCTTCTCCAATCCTTTCTCAATCATTAGACTTGTTTTGAGGGGACTGGAGCCACCTGCCATTCTTTCTTAAAGGAAGAGGGCTTGGGGCTCAAAGGGTTGACTTTGCCAAAGAAACTTCCTCACAAAATCCTCTTTCTCACCTGTGCTCTGTTGGTGATGCAGGGTCATTGAGTGCAATGGTCAAAAATGCACTCTTGAGATGTTTCGAGTGTTATTTTTAAGTTGGTGAGGGGTGGTAAGGGTAGAGACAACAGGAAGTCTCTAAGGGGATTTCTGTGTGTTAAAGATGACTAACAGGATCCTGGATGTCTGGCTATTGTCATGCTAAGGTTGTTTTTAGTCTACAGCAAGGCATTAACATTAAGGCAGCAGTGGGTTCCTTGAGGAATGTCCCATTCTGCATGTCTTAAGTATTTATCAATGGGCTGCAAGTTGTAAGGAAATTTAATTTTATCTCTATTTCTCTTGGCTTTGTTCTCCTCATCCCTGGTATTCTCTTCAATCACCTTTTGTGGATAAGATCTTGTCCCTAGTGTTGTAAAACCACCTTTCAGCTACAATTTTTCAATTTTGGACTTCGTCAGTCCTTTGAGCGACCTCAGTCTTCAATGTAACATTTTTGGCCTGCACTCTAAATCAGAATGTCTGGGTTTAAATTGTAATCTGAGACCGATGACAGTAGCTGTGAGACATTGGGCAAGTTACTTAACCCGTCTGTGCCTCAGTTTCCTCATCTATAGAATAGGGTTTACGGAAGTTCCTGCCTCAGGTCTTTACCGTGAGAGTTAAAGTATGACAAGTTCTTACAATAGGGCTTGGACCACTGTCAGCCATTGTTATTTTATAGCCTTTCTCTGCGCATCAGTTGAAACTTCTAAATTAACATCCTGTTGCTTCATTATGTTTCCTCTTAACCTTTTTTATTTTCCTGTCTTTAGATAGGACAGGATTCAAGTCCATCCAAGGCACTCATTCATACCTAGGCCTCTGCTGGTGATGCCATTCTCCCACGTAAGAGTTTTTCCCTCTTTCTTGTTCACTATGTACAGTCGACATAATTATGAAAAATGAGCCTCTTCATCAAATTTTCCTAAGCTTGTCTTTGAAATAGCAACTTCTAAGCTATTACCAAGCAAGGAAGAGAGTACAGTAATCATTTTTCTTTTTTAGTGGCAGCTAGAAATTAAAGCTTTCTGTGGGAGGAATTTAGTAGTAACTTTCAATACTGGTTTCTTTATTTTGTCTTTCAAGAAGGTAATTCTTCAGTAAGAGTGAGTGACTCTTTTAAAGAAGTTAAGGCAATAACTTTTTATGATGTTAATGATGGTTGGAAATAATATTGCATTATCAATTTGTGACATATTCAAGGAAACACATCTCTATTTAATTGCTTTTCTCTGTTTTTTCAAGGGTTATAATAGTTGAACTCTAAGTTCACAATAAGGTCATTAGAATCATAATTCAAAAAATGTGAAACTGGACCACATGATGCAAGGTTTCTTGATTTCTTGATGCAAGACCTCTGGAATTGCAAAGTAACCAAATTCAATATTTTACCTACTTAGTAGAATTCAGGTGCCAGAAAAGTACTTTGCATTTTTTCTCACTGAAGGTCATGGAATCTTTGAATATTCTCCAGTGGAGATCAAGCCAGGTTATAATTCATACAACTTTAGGTTAGTTTTGTGAGCAGAAAAATTCCCATCTATAAAAGAAGTAGGAAAACAACTCCTCTGAGGAATTAGAACCTCATATATTTCAGCAAATAGAGATTAAAGCTATTTTTGTGGAATGATTCTGGTTTTACTTCATATAGTAAAAAAATTTAGTTCAAACATTTTTTTTCTGGATTGGTTTTATCAACCAAATCACTGGATTTATGTTTTTCCTTTCCTGCTTCTTTGAATTTAGTTGATTGTTTGAATTAATCAAATCTACCTGTTGTTTTGGCATTATAATTCCTGATTGTTTTTCATGGGATGATGCTGGTCCTGCGAGATATTCATTCATTCATTCATTCATTCAGTGTTTATTTATTAAGTACCCGCTATATGTCAGGGATAGTTATTGGGGATAAAGAGGCAAACAAAACAGAAAAGATCTCCGCTCACACAGTTTACACTCTAGTAAAGGTGATGAGAAATAAGCTAATAAAGTGGTATTTCTATAAGATCATGTAGTAAATAGTACTCTGAAGAAAAATAAGGTAAGGAGCTAACGAATAGAGAAGCAGCTTGTTATTTTAGAAATGATGCTTTTTGTAAATGGTAAAAACTTTCTGATAAAGTGATACCTGAATGCATATCAGAATAGGATAGAGATATCTGGAGGAAGAATGGTCTAGGCAAAAGAATAGCAGTGGGAAGAGTTCTAAGGAAAAAGAGTGCTTGATGTATTCCAGACATGGCAAGGCAATCAGTGTGGCTCGGGGAGGCATATGTGAGACAGATATTGATAGAAATGAGGGATCAGATCACGTAGGACTTTCTGGAGCTTGGTCAGAGCTGTGATTTCCATGCTGAGTTGATGTGAAGCTATTGGAGACTTTTGAGCTAAGAGAGGGTGACATAAAAGATGACATAACACATATTTGATTTATACTTTAAAAAAGAGAATTTTAATTGCTAAGTGGAAAATGTATGATAAGTTGGGAGTGCAGGTAGGATATTCTAGTATTTTTTTCTCATGATTCTATGGTCAAACAAGATTTAGAAACATTATATTAAAGATGAGTATTAAGGGACTTTTTTTGTAGAGCTTTGATATGTTGATGTATATTGTATATCTCAAACAGTGTGATGGAATATGCAATTCCCAACATTAACCATGAAAATATCTTTAAGGATCCCCTTTGGAGATTAGTGTTCACAGACCTCAGGAGAGTGATGCTGATGCAGACACCACATAAATAAATCATCTGTCTTTTGAGACACATAAACACTTTCAAACAAAGCTGAGAGGGAAGTTTTCAATCAGAGTTCCTCATAATTTCTTCTGCAACCTTAATTCCTGACCCTGGTGAGATTGTTTCCTGTTTTTTAGCAAGAAATTGTTAGGATAGATTTTTTCAGAATTCTGTGTTGAGAATCAGCGCACTGAGTATAATTCTAAATCCTTATGGAGTCTTGGTCTGTGCCTTTTGGAACTAGCTTTTGATTAAATATCCACATTCCATTTACCAAAGGAAATAGTGCATAGAAGATACGTGTACATCAGTGGAAAGACAAGTCTGCCTTCTTGTGGAATGGCTAGTTTTTAATGGGCAGGAGAACCCTGGATTTGTCAGGAGAAATATTATGCCCTTTTGGGCAGGATGTTAACCTGGAGACAAAGTTATTCACACTAGGAAGTATGCTCATTATTTTAAAAGTAGTTCTTTAGCTAATGGAAAAAGCAAGTCATGGAAACCTTAGATTTTTCTTATCTCTTTGACATGATACGTGTGTCTCTTAATTATCTATGGAAACCAATTCAACACATCACTGTGTCATCACATTTTATTATCTCTGAAAAGATACTGGAAAAATTTCTACCCTATAACATTGCTAAATTAAAATGTTTTAAAGGTTAATTGTCAAATCACTGCAGGGGGAGGGAGGACATTTCAAAAGGTTGAGTTTCCAGACTAAATAATGGGTCTTTATCCTATCTAAAACCATTTGCTTAAGGTGGTTTTGGGTTTGCTTTATAGAAGGTTTGGTTACATGGGGGGGGGGGAGGGGGAGGGGGAGAATAGATGTACAAAGTGGTAGTTTGAAATAACCCACATACTTGGGCCCAATGAGGCTCCTTTCCTTAGGACAGGAGGTAGAATACACAGAGCATGAACTGGGCACCAGGCTATAGAGCAAGGGCTTTGGAATCAGGCACTCTTTGGCTGGAATCCCAACGTTTTCACTTCCTAGGTGTGTGGCTACTGGTTGTTGTTTACATTTTGAGCCTCCATTTCCTCTTTTAATAAGAAGATGGTTATGGGTCCTTAATAGGGCTTGTTGTGAAGATGTAACAGGATAATACATTTGCAACTCACTTGTTGCTATCCCTGGGTGGAGCTGTTGTTTTCCCCCCAGCGTGCCAACTTTGAAGCAGAACTTGGCTGCTTACATTAACTAGAAAGGAACCACTCCAAAACACTAGTGAACAATGTGTATTTTACTAAATACGTTGAGGGAAAGTTAGAGGTGGGCGTTCACACAGCACAGGATATATACCATTTCAAGCTGAAACTTGGAATTAGCTATCTCTTGCCAAGTGGGCAGGACTGCTAATTGTAGCACTATATCAATATATCCCTTCTTCCTTTTAGCGACAGAAGCTTCCAGGTTTTAGCTGAGAACATGGAAACCCAGCTAGAGACGACATATTTTAGTTTCTCTTCATTCAGGTGTTACCAAGTAACCAAGTCAGGCCCATGGGGTATGAACAATGATGCTTCCAATTGTCCTGTCATCTTCTCAGAGTTAAAGCTGCTTGTCTTGCACTCTTTTCCATTTCCTGTGGTTTAAAGAATACTGACAAACATCTTTAGAAGTTTAGAAGTTCCCAACTATTTATCTTTGAACTATTAAATGCTAGCAAAATATGCCATCTCATTTAAGCCACTACATCTTGAGTTCTATTTGTTAGAGCAGCCCTCTGATCATACACAGACCAGTTCTCACTTTCAAATCTCTTCTCTCCTTGTCCTCCAGGGCCTGGTTTTCCAGGTTTGTCTCTCCCTTCCTGCACCTAATGCTCCCATCTCACCCCCTTTTACTCCCTTTATCATGCAGCTCAGTTTAACTCTTATCCATTTCCTCCAAACATCACTCCTCAGGAATCATTCTTTTCAGTCCACAAGGAAGCCTCCAGTCACTGGGGTGTATCTTCTTTAGAAGGTAGAAGAGAATTATAAATTACAAATAGCTTTTTCCCATGTTACACATGGAAACACTTCACAGACTATGTAACTACCATGAAACAATTGCTCAATGATGGGTTCCTCCATTTTCCATTTAGCCCTGTGCCTTCTCCAGGAGTTGACATTAGTTCTGGAACAAACTGGAAAGATCTAATGATCTACTTCTACTGTGGTACTGTAGAAGTACTGTGTACTTCTACTTCTACTGTAGATCAAAATCGAGCCATGTGAAAGATTCCGATTAGCGATAACCTGAGCCAGGTTTACACACTTTAAGAATGCTTTGGATGAAAGAGAATCTTCTTGGTGAATCCCAAACATGATTGTTAATCCAAAGGTTAAAAATATGTAGATTCTGGGGTCCCGATACTGGAAAGTCTGACTTTATGAGTTTGCTGTAGGGTCAAGAAGTCAGCATGTTAGCATATATCTCAGGTAATTTTGATGCAGTTATTTAGCTGGTGCATGAACTGACTAAAATCTTGGATATTATGCGTCTAAGATTTGGCAAAAAGCAAGTTAAGGGGAGACAAATGTCAGGTAATGCTCATTTCCACTACTTTCCCCCCTAACTCTCACCTCCCCTGGTAACACCAGAAAGATTAAACTAATAATTCAGCCATGGGATAAGGAGCCTTAAAGGTTTCCAACTACATCAAACCATGGGTCAGATTGCACTCTCAAGTTCAGCCATGTATGGCCAAGGACGATAATGGGCTTTGATGCTTACACATCCAAGTAAGCATCACAATTTGGCTTGGTATACACATAGAAATTGCCAATGAGAGACAAAGGGAGAATAACAGGAAATGGGAACACATCTGTTTGGAAGCCCAGCTACCTGATATGTTAGCTTTGGCAACCCTTGTACACTTTGTCCTGCCAGTGAAGCTACTGTCAGGGAAATTGAAACACTGACCTCATATGGCTGGGATCGGCACCAGTAATGCCTCTATACATATTAGGCCTTCAAAACAGTTCCGGAGGTTGATCTGGGGCTCAACTTGGCAGCCCTAAACCACACAGATCATTACCTATAATGGGAATTATGTATGTTTATTATTGAGCTGATTTCTTTTGAAAATGTTCATGGCTTAGAGCTGTAAAACTCACATACAGAAAATAAATTCAGCATTTCAATTAAAAGCAGCAACTTCCAAACAGAAAAATATGTGATAGAGTTTCAGAGTCCTAACATGCTGCTGCAAACGCTGAAGGTCAGAAGAATATATTAGGAGGGAAAGTGCGGGGGCATCAGAGGCAACGAAACAGCATTTGGAAGCTTTCTCTTCCATTCTCTGAAAAGAGTTGGGTATCCAACAAGTCATGTCCCATTGCTGACCATCCCCCATCCTGCCCCAAGGGATCATAGGAGGCGGAGCTGTAAACTGCAGAGCCCATGTTTAGAGGACCTTCACTACAGGACCAGAGCCATGGGATTTTTATCCTCTTTGTGTATTTTAGTTTTAAGGAACATCAAGAGGCACCATTTATAATGTAAAAAGTCTGGGGTTTCATTACATTTAACTTCATGAAAGAGTTTGTACAACCTTCTGGTGCTACTTTTGGGCATAGCTGTGAGTATTGAGCTGGCAGGTGAACAAGAGCTATTAATAAAAAGGCTCATCCTCTAGATTAGCACATTGGATTATGTGATTTGTCAAGTTGTCAGACATGAAGAAGAAATTATTTGGTCTTGTTTTGACAGAAATATGCTCAAGCATTTTGGATTACCTTCCAGGCCCTAAGTGTTCAGAGAATCTCAACACCTCTTGATTCAGTGGATCAAGAGACCTGTGTCATTTCAAATTACGCTGTCATCTCTTTTTGTGAAAATTTGTTTATGTTCTACATGTCTGGTGACCATTTCTCTGGACGACTGTCTAATAAAGACCTTCTCATCTTTATCTTGTTGCTCTTCTCTCCCTGCACTCTCTCACCAAGAATCACGTACCTCATCCCCTAGCAAGTTTCTAACAATAATGTTTATTGAACCCCTACTTTGTATCAGGTTTTGTACTTGGTGAGGCACACACATATGTTTATTTCATACTTTAAACACGTCTAAGTAAGTGATATTCCCATTTTACAGATGAAGAAATTGTTACTCCGAAAAGATATATATATATATTTATATATACATAAAAAGCTTGGTCAAAATAATGAAACTAGGCAATGTCCAAGCTACGATTTGAATCAATGTCTTCTAACTCCAAACCAGTGATGTTTCCATTATGTCATTCTGCTCCGCCACCATTGTAAGTACTTGGAATTTAAGCATATACACTTATGCACTTATGCACATATGCATTTATGAATTGCAGTGCATATATTATGCAGTCTAAATTCAACTTGGTAGAATGTTGTTTGATTCAAAGATTAGAATACACAGACCATAGACTATGGTACTAAAATCAAGTCTTTTTGTTTTATATCAACTAAGGAGTTTCAGGGATAAGAACCCCAGGTGGTCTGAAACTGATAGAGCATGCTCAGTTGCTCAGGGGACAATGATGCAAAATAAAGGACATTTTCTTACCTTTGTAAACAGGCACCTATGCTGACGTGGTCTTGGAAATCCATGTTATGATGGAGCCTGTCAGGTAAAATAGTATTAGTTCCTGTTATAAATATATTTTGATAGAAAAAGAAATAAATTTAGCTATAAACCTACTATTGAGCTCTTGGTCTGACTCCTAAAAGTTATGTGAATTTGGCAAATCTCAATCTCCCTATACTACTGTCTAGTTACCTATAAAATGGGCATTATAACACTAGGCAGGGCAACACTCCCATCCATGTAATGCTAGATTATACACTCTGGATTAGGGGCCGCTTCTGTGCGCCTTAAAGAGTACTTGGCACAATAGGAAGGTCCATTCTTTATTGAACTGATGAAGCTAAAATATGCTAATGGGTACGAAAGTAACTTGGAAACTATAAAAGGAATTGAACTAATTATTTTTCTTAAAAAATAAACATTTTATTTTAGAACAGTTTTAGATTTTAAAAATTTGAAGGCTATATATAGGTTTCCCAGTTTCTCCTATTGTTAGCATTTTACATCAGTGTGGTGCATTTGTCACAATTAATTAACCAATATCAATACATGGTTATTAACTAAAGGCCATACTTGATTCATATTTTCTTAGTTTTTATGTAATATCCTTTTTCTTGTTCCTTGCTCTAGGATCTCATCGTAGTACCACATGATATGTAGCCATCTTTAGGTTCCTTTTGACAGTGAAAATTTCTCAGACTTTGCTTGTTTTTGATAACCAGGAAGTACTGGTTGAGTAATTTGTAGACTGTTTCTCCACTGGAATTTTTTTTTTCAACGTTTATTTATTTTTGGGACAGAGAGAGACAGAGCATGAACGGGGGAGGGGCAGAGAGAGAGGGAGACACAGAATCGGAAACAGGCTCCAGGCTTCGAGCCATCAGCCCAGAGCCTGACGCGGGGCTCGAACTCACGGACCGCGATATTGTGACCTGGCTGAAGTCGGATGCTTAACCGACTGCGCCACCCAGGTGCCCCTCCACTGGAATTTTTTATGACTAGATTGGGGTTATGTGTTTGAGGGAGGAAGACCACAGAGTTAAAATTCCATGTTCACCACATCATATCAAAGGTACACCCTATCAGTATGCCTTATCCTTGTTGGTGTTAACTTTGATCACCTGGCTGATGTAGTCTTCACAAGGTTTCACCACTGTAAAGTTACTTTTTTTTTTAATCCCCTTTCCATACTATATTCTTTATGCTTGTAGCGATGTCTCTGGTACTTTGTCTCACAGGATCCCCCTTAGGATCTCTTGTAGGGCTGGTTTAGTGGAGACAAATTCCTTCAGTTTTTGTTTGTTTGGGAAGACCTTTATCTCTCCTTCTATTCTAAATGACAGACTTGCTGGATAAAGGATTCTCGGCTGCATATTTTTGCTGTCTAGCACCCTGAAAATCTCGTGCCAATTCTTTCTGGCCTGCCAAGTTTCAAAAGAGAGATCAGTCATGAGTCTTATAGGTCTCCCTTTATATGTGAGGGCACGTTTACCCCTTGCTGCTTTCAGAATTTTCTCTTTATCCTTGTATTTTGCCAGTTTCACTATGATATGTCGTGCAGAAGATCGATTCAAGTTACGTCTGAAGGGAGTTCTCTGTGCCTTTTGGATTTCAATGCCTTTTTCCTTCCCCAGTTCAGGGAAGTTCTCAGCTATTATTTCTTCAAGTACCCCTTCAGCACCTTTCCCTCTCTCTTCCTCCTCTGGGATACCAATTATGCGTATATTATTTCTTTTTAGTGTATCACTTAGTTCTGTAATTTTCCCCTCATACTCCTGGATTTTTTTCTCTCTCTTTTTCTCAGCTTCCTCTTTTTCCATAACTTTATCTTCTAGTTCACCTATTCTCTCCTCTGCCTCTTCCATCCGAGCCGTGGTGGTTTGCATTTTGTTTTGCATTTCATTTAAAGCGTTTTTCAGCTCCTCGTGACTGTTCCTTAGTCCCTTGATCTCTGTAGCAAGAGATTCTCTGCTGTCCTGTATGCTGTTTTCCACCCCAGCGATTAATTTTATGACTATTATTCTAAATTCACTTTCTGTTATATTGTTTAAATCGTTTTTGATCAGTTCGTTAGCTGTTGTTATTTCCTGGAGGTTTTTTTGAGGGGAATTCTTCCGTTTCATCATTATGGATAGTCCCTGGAGTGGTGCGGAACTGCAGGGCACTTCCCCTGTGCTGTCTTGAATAACTCGCGTTGATGCGCGGGGCCGCAGTCAGACCTGATGTCTGCCCCCAGCCCACCGCTGGGGCCACAGTCAGACTGGTTCGTGCCTTCTCTTTCCCTCTCCTAGGGGCAGGATTCACTGTGGGGTGGCGTGGCCCATTTGGGCTACTTGCACACTGCCAGGCTTGTGGTGCTGGGGATCTGGGTATTAGCTGGGGTGGATCGGCAAGGTGCACAGGGGCGGGAGGGGCAGGCTCAGCTCGCTTTTCCTTCGGAGATCCGCTTAGGGAGGGGCCCTGCAGCACCAGGAGGGACTCAGACCCACCAGAGGGATGGATCTGCAGAAGCACAGCTTTAGGTGTTTGCGTGGTGCAAGCAAGTTCCCTGGCAGGAACCGGTTCCCTTTGGGATTTTGGCTGGAGAATGGGCAAGGGAGATGGCGCTGGTGAGTGCCTTTGTTCCCCACGAAGCTGAGCTCTGTCCTCTGGGGCTCAACAACTCTCCCTTCCGTTGTCCTCCAGCCCTCCTGTTCTCCGAGCAGAGCTGTTAGCTTATAACCTTCCAGATGTTAAGTCCCGCTTGCTGTCAGAACACACCCCGTCAGGCCCCTCCGCTTTTGCAAGCCAGACTTGGGGGCTCTGCTTGGCCTGCAGGCTGCCCCTCTACCCCGGCTCCCTCCCGCCAGTCCGTGGAGCGCACACCGCCTCTCCGCCCTTCCTACCCTCTTCCGTGGGCCTCTCGTCTGTGCTTGGGTCTGGTGACTCCGTTCTGCTAATCCTCTGGCGGTTTTCTGGGTTATTTAGGCAGGTGTAGGAGGAATCTAAGTGATCAGCAGGATGCGCGGTGAGCCCAGCGTCCTCCTACGCCGCCATCTTCCCAGGATCCCCTCCATACTATATTCTTTAAAAGGAAGTCACCCATACTTAAGCCACCTATACTTAGGTAGTGGGGTATTATGTTCCATCTCCTTGAGGGTGGAGATGGAACATAATTTATTTGGAATTCTTTTTCATGGGAGATTTGCCAATTCTCCCCACTTGTTTAATTATTCAATCATTTATTTATATTCATATGGATCATGGATATTTCTTTTATACTTCGGGCTATGATTCAGTATTACTTTATTTTGTTGCTCAAATGTAATTATTAATTTTACTATTAATAGTAACCAAGGAGAATCCATAGTGGACTAGTATTCTGCTGAATTCTATTCTGTAGTTGGAAAGGTGATTGTGAGGTTCAGGACTTATGTCTATTTTGCTCACCTCCGTACTCTCAGAGACTGACTTTTGGCTCATGTTATGTGCCTTATAAATACTTTCTGAATTAATATCTGAAATACAGTATTGAGTTATAAATGCCATTGATTATAGAGATCATGGGTAAACAGATTTGTTGTTGCAGGACTTCTATCCAGGATCACAAATGTTTGATAGCCATGGAAACAACTTGCAAATTTATCACTAGACTCTGGAATGTCCTTTTCCACCCACACCACACTATACCATAATCACAGCTGGAACACAAATTGCCACTCTTCAAAGAGCTCCCTCCGTGGGTATCATAGAGAAACATCACATGTACTATTGAGAAGGCACATGTATCCCATGAAATTCTCTGTCAACATAAAATGGCCATGATGGTTTTCCCCCACCAGGCTCTGAAATACAGTACAATCACAAGGCTGAAATAGCAAGCACTTTGTGACAAGAAAGAAAAACCCTGCTTCTTATCTGACTTCAAATCTCCCTTCATTTATCAACTGCAAGCACTCAGTTTGAGTTTGGAGTGGGAGCCTTTGACTACGTACCCTGTCATGTTCAGTTAGAGAATGAATCTTGAAATTCCAATGGGTGCCAGCCATAGTGGCACAGGCATTAAGTTGATTCCATCCCTCTGGTGGTACTACACAGTGGATATTTGTCCAAAACTAGGGGCAAGTCCAAGCACTGGCTTTGATTTATAGTGTCTGGCAGTTTCTACTGCTGGGATCTTGGCCAAAGCCAAGTTCTCTCCCTCTGTCTGTCTTTATCCAACTCATTTCTCACTTAATATTTTGAAGTATTCTTCATGAATCCCAAAACATGCCTTTTGGGATTTCACCATGATCCTCCCAACATCTGTTATGCATTTACTTCTAAATCAATATTTTGCCAAATTCTAGCTCCTTCTGGATCAGTAAAATATGGAATTGAATTCTAGTTCTGTTATGAACTAGGCCAGTCATGAAAGCTCTCTGAGTCAATTTCCTTATCAGTATGACAAGTAAAATAATGCCTACTTGAATAAGATGGTATTGTGAAGGTTAGAAATTAGTTAATAAAAGTACTAGCTCATTACAGAAGCTAATTAAACAGTAAACATTTGTTTATTTGAAGGTGCAGAGGGAACTCTTTTCATAATATAAATTCAATAACACACTAATAAAAAAAAGTGGGAAATGTATTAGGAAATGATTCTTCAGGCGTTATTCGTATCCCTCATTGATGGGAGTTTGAACAGGTCATTGTGCTGATGTGGCCAGTTTATATTTTCTTGCTTGAACATTATTTTATTATCATGTCTGAGAATAGTCCAATTAATGAATTCTTTGGGATAGAAGAAAGTTGAAGGAGTTAAGACCAGGAACTAGACTCATCCCCAAGTATAGGTCAACAATGAGAACAATAGATTTGGTTTTGGATTCTACCTTAATCCTGAGTTAAGTAGAATCAGGTAGTGGAAGCAGCAGGGACAGAGAAGGAGCCAGAAAACCAAATCTGAAAATCAAGAAAATGTAAGAGAATATAAAATATAAGGGAAGGAGTGAGGCAGACTCAAAAACCAAATCTAGTGGATATGGGAACTGATCAGGTAACTATGAGCAGATCTGGGATCTTGAATAAGAAGAATTGATCAAGGATTTGTGTCAATTCTCGTCAGTTTCTTAAAGAAGTTATAATTTTTTAAAATTTCTTTTTACATTTATTTATTTTTGAGAAACAGAGTGAGACAAAGTGTGAGTGGGGGAGGGGCAGAGAGAGAAGGAGACACAGAATCTGAAGCAGGCTCCAGGCTCTGAGCTGTCAGCACAGAGCCTGATGCAGGGCTTGAACCACGAACTGTGAGATCATGACCTGAGCCGAAGTTGGACACTCAACTGACTAAGCCACCCAGGCGCCCCAAAGAAGTTATAATTTTTAAGGGTGCATGTTATCATAATTTCCTTTTTCCACACCATTGCATCTGCAAACCCATTCTGTTGGCTTGTTTTTTCCTTCGTACTGAATGAGGTTTTAGATACATTTCATAGCTTCTGCACACATTCTAAACAGTGACACGAAAAGCCTTAATTTTTAAGACCATAAACTATCCAATTTAACCTAATGTTATCACTACAGACCCTCCTTCAATTTAACACTTCTAGACTCCATCCCAACCCACATGCTGGACTTGACCCAAGCTAGTGGAGGAGAGAGCATGGCTAGCCACTTCTCCACCTTTCCCCAAAACTGCCTGGCTGCTTTTTCTCCCCATTTATAATTCTGCATCCAAGGTTAGAGAGGAAGGGCAAGGGCTGTAGTATGGAGGGAGGGAGTATGTGATGGGTACAGTTTTGCCCATCACAGTTGCATCTCTGGGACATTAGACACCTAAACATTCTTTATTGATTGGTGTTTTATGGGTATTTAGATTGGTTTTCCTTCCCCTATAGAAGTCCACCCAGGAGGTCCCTTGACATAGGCAATTGCTCTGCTGGTTGACTGCTCTGCACCTTAGCTGGGATGAGCACAACTCCTCAAGGAGTTTGCAGGAGTTAAGTCCATAGAAGCTTCATTGTTGGAGTGCAGACAGCTCCAGAAAGCCCATTTTAGTGAAGACTGGGTATCCCTGATCAGCCTTCTACCTTTAGGCTTTGACTTTTCTAAGAACTGTGACTAAATTTTAAATGGGCTCCTTCGCAGGGCTTTTCAAGGGCAGCGGTAAGTCTGTCAACAATCTTGCGGCTCTCCTCTAAAGAAATAATCCCTGCAGAGCTTCAAACCAACTTCACCACACCCATCTTCTTTATATAACCTGGAGATAAGCAATGGACCGAGCATCACAAAATTGGAGTCAGAGTTTCTTGGCAGATTATACATAGATGATATGGTGCCTATTGCTTATGGCCTTTGGAACTTGACCAACATTCCAAGACCACAAAAAGTCATATCTAACTGGTGATTACACAATAAGAAGCCTCTCTAAAACATTTTCCTGTGGTGCTGCTGTCTTAGCTTCTATCCTTGCATTTTCTTAGGAGAATATTCAAGGTGCCTGACAGTTTCTCATGCACAGGCTAATTTCTTCTTCTCAGAAGTCATTGCATAAAAGTCTTCTGTGTTTATCATTCATCTAATAAACTCTACCCCTTATTTCCTGAGTTATCTAGTATAACAATTTAAATCTCTCTGTGTCAAGTGTTTTCAAACTTTTTGAAGTATAATACCTAATCCTTTGGATTGTTATGAAGATTTGAATGAAACCCTGTTAGTTCAGTACTGATCACAGCGCCTTGTCTATAGAAAGCACTCGGTAAAAGATGGTTGAAAAAAGTTGTCTTTGGGGCACCTGACTGACTCAGTCAAAAGAGCATATGACTCTTGATCTCAGGGTGATGAGTTCAAGTCTCATGTTGGGTATAGAGTTTAATTAAAAACAAACAAAAAAAAGATCAAAAAAGTCTTTGTGTGATGGATCAGCCTGTTTGATGGAAGGCTCTTCTTGTGAAGTTCTGGGAAGTAAAGCAGGGTTGATTCTGTATACTGGAGGTTTTGGTTCAAGAGTACCCTTCTGTAGCAGGGCAGAAGCAAGGTCACATTGATATATGCATGGCCCAGACAGAATGTTTTGGTGAAAAAGGAAAATAAACCAGAGATATTTTGACAGAACAGTCTGTTTTACGTGTATACAGTTTTTGAAGGACCAAATCTTGTCTCTTTATTTATGATGAAGTGAAACCGTGATAATAAGTGCTGTAAATCTGCCTGTTGGGATATAGTAGGAAACTATCCTGGTCAAACATTGCCTGTGTGAAATGCATCTGAGTTGAGAGACAGAAAAAAGCTCCAGTGTTCATACCTTGAAAACAGTTGTACTACCAACTATAAATTTTTTCAGTCTCTATCTCATCTTTAAGAATATTCTATGAGGGGGGTGAGGGAAGATGGCGGCGTAGGAGGACGCTGGGCTCACCGCGCGTCCTGCTGATCACTTAGATTCCACCTACACCTGCCTAAATAACCCAGAAAACCGCCAGAGGATTAGCAGAACGGAGTCACCAGACCCAAGTGCAGACGAGAGGCCCACGGAAGAGGCCAAACCTCCGGCAGCGGATCTGACTCCCTCCGGCTGCCACAGGGCCCCTCCTGAAGTGGATCACCTAAGGAGAAGCGAGCTAAGCCTGCCCACCCCCCCCCGCCGCCGTGCACCTTGCCTTCCCACCCCAGCTAATACGTCAGATCCCCAGCATCACAAGCCTGGCAGTGTGCAAGTAGCCCAGACGGGCCACGCCACCCCACAGTGAATCCCGCCCCTAGGAGAGGGGAAGAGAAGGCACACACCAGTCTGACTGTGACCCCCAGCGGTGGGCTGGGGGCAGACATCAGGTCGGACTGCGGCCCCGCCCACCAACTCCAGTTATACACCACAGCACAGGGGAAGTGCCCTGCAGGCCCTCACCACACCAGGGACTATCCAAAATGACCAAGCGGAAGAATTCCCCTCAGAAGAATCTCCAGGAAATAACAACAGCTAATGAGCTGATCAAAAAGGATTTAAATAATATAACAGAAAGTGAATTTAGAATAATAGTCATAAAATTAATCGCTGGGGTGGAAAACAGCATACAGGACAGCAGAGAATCTCTTGCTACAGAGATCAAGGGACTAAGGAACAGTCACGAGGAGCTGAAAAACGCTTTAAATGAAATGCAAAACAAAATGCAAACCACCACGGCTCGGATGGAAGAGGCAGAGGAGAGAATAGGTGAACTAGAAGATAAAGTTATGGAAAAAGAGGAAGCTGAGAAAAAGAGAGAGAAAAAAATCCAGGAGTATGAGGGGAAAATTACAGAACTAAGTGATACACTAAAAAGAAATAATATACGCATAATTGGTATCCCAGAGGAGGAAGAGAGAGGGAAAGGTGCTGAAGGGGTACTTGAAGAAATAATAGCTGAGAACTTCCCTGAACTGGGGAAGGAAAAAGGCATTGAAATCCAAAAGGCACAGAGAACTCCCTTCAGACGTAACTTGAATCGATCTTCTGCACGACATATCATAGTGAAACTGGCAAAATACAAGGATAAAGAGAAAATTCTGAAAGCAGCAAGGGGTAAACGTGCCCTCACATATAAAGGGAGACCTATAAGACTCATGACTGATCTCTCTTTTGAAACTTGGCAGGCCAGAAAGAATTGGCACGAGATTTTCAGTGTGCTAGACAGAAAAAATATGCAGCCGAGAATCCTTTATCCAGCAAGTCTGTCATTTAGAATAGAAGGAGAGATAAAGGTCTTCCCAAACAAACAAAAACTGAAGGAATTTGTCTCCACTAAACCAGCCCTACAAGAGATCCTAAGGGGGACCCTGTGAGACAAAGTACCAGAGACATCACTACAAGCATAAAACATACAGACATCACAATGACTCTAAACCCGTATCTTTCTATAATAACACTGAATGTAAATGGATTAAATGCGCCAACCAAAAGACATAGGGTATCAGAATGGATAAAAAAACAAGACCCATCTATTTGCTGTCTACAAGAGACTCATTTTAGACCTGAGGACACCTTTAGATTCAGAGTGAGGGGATGGAGAACTATTTATCATGCTACTGGAAGCCAAAAGAAAGCTGGAGTAGCCATACTTATATCAGACAAACTAGACTTTCAATTAAAGGCTGTAACAAGAGATGAAGAAGGACATTATATAATAGTTACAGGGTCTATCCATCAGGAAGAGCTAACAATTATAAATGTCTATGCGCCGAATACCGGAGCCCCCAAATATATAAAACAATTACTCATAAACAGAAGCAACCTTATTGATAAGAATGTGGAAATTTCTGGGGACTTTAACACCCCACTTACAGAAATGGATACATCATCTAGACACACGGTCAATAAAGAAACAAGGGCCCTGAATGAGACACTGGATCAGATGGACTTGACAGATATATTTAGAACTCTGCATCCCAAAGCAACAGAATATACTTTCTTCTCGAGTGCACATGGAACATTCTCCAAGATAGATCATATACTGGGTCACAAAACAGCCCTTCATAAGTTTACAAGAATTGAAATTATACCATGCATACTTTCAGACCACAATGCTATGAAGCTTGAAATCAACCACAGGAAAAAGTCTGGAAAACCTCCAAAAGCATGGAGGTTAAAGAACACCCTACTAACGAATGAGTGGGTCAACCAGGCAATTAGAGAAGAAATCAAAAAATATATGGAAACAAACGAAAATGAAAATACAACAATCCAAACGCTTTGGGACGCAGCGAAGGCAGTCCTGAGAGGAAAATACATTGCAATCCAGGCCTATCTCAAGAAACAAGAAAAATCCCAAATACAAAATCTAACAGCACACCTAAAGGAAATAGAAGCAGAACAGCAAAGGCAGCCTAAACCCAGCAGAAGAAGAGAAATAATAAAGATCAGAGCAGAAATAAACAATATGGAATCTAAAAAAACTGTAGAGCAGATCAACGAAACCAAGAGTTGGTTTTTTGAAAAAATAAACAAAATTGACAAACCTCTAGCCAGGCTTCTCCAAAAGAAAAGGGAGATGACCCAAATAGATAAAATCATGAATGAAATGGAATTATTACAACCAATCCCTCAGAGATACAAACAATTATCAGGGAATACTATGAAAAATTATATGCCAACAAATTGGACAACCTGGAAGAAATGGACAAATTCCTGAACACCCACACTCTTCCAAAACTCAATCAGGAGGAAATAGAAAGCTTGAACAGACCCATAACCAGCGAAGAAATTGAATCGGTTATCAAAAATCTCCCAACAAATAAGAGTCCAGGACCAGATGGCTTCCCAGGGGAGTTCTACCAGACGTTTAAAGCAGAGATAATACCTATCCTTCTCAAGCTATTCCAAGAAATAGAAAGGGAAGGAAAACTTCCAGACTCATTCTATGAAGCCAGTATTACTTTGATTCCTAAACCAGACAGAGACCCAGTAAAAAAAGAGAACTACAGGCCAATATCCCTGATGAATATAGATGCAAAAATTCTCAATAAGATACTAGCAAATCGAATTCAACAGCATATAAAAAGAATTATTCACCATGATCAAGTGGGATTCATTCCTGGGATGCAGGGCTGGTTCAACATTCGCAAATCAATCAACGTGATACATCACATTAACAAAAAAAAAGAGAAGAACCATATGATCCTGTCAATCGATGCAGAAAAGGCCTTTGACAAAATCCAGCACCCTTTCTTAATAAAAACCCTGGAGAAAGTCGGGATAGAAGGAACATACTTAAACATCATAAAAGCCTTTATGAAGAGCCCACAGCTAACATCATCCTCAACGGGGAAAAACTGAGAGCTTTTTCCCTGAGATCAGGAACACGACAGGGATGCCCACTCTCACCGTTGTTGTTTAACATAGTGCTGGAAGTTCTAGCATCAGCAATCAGACAACAAAAGGAAATCAAAGGCATCAAAATTGGCAAAGATGAAGTCAAGCTTTAGCTTTTTGCAGATGACATGATATTATACGTGGAAAATCCGATAGACTCCACCAAAAGTCTGCTAGAACTGATACATGAATTCAGCAAAGTTGCAGGATACAAAATCAATGTACAGAAATCAGTTGCATTCTTATACACTAATAATGAAGCAACAGAAAGACAAATGAAGAAACTGATCCCATTCACAATTGCACCAAGAAGCATCAAATATCTAGGAATAAATCTAACCAAAGATGTAAAAGATCTGTATGCTGAAAACTATAGAAAGCTTATGAAGGTAATTGAAGAAGATTTAAAGAAATGGAAAGACATTCCCTGCTCATGGATTGGAAAAATAAATATTGTCAAAATGTCAATACTACCCAAAGCTATCTACACATTCAATGCAATCCCAATCAAAATTGCACCAGCATTCTTCTCGAAACTAGAACAAGCAATCCTAAAATTCATATGGAACCACAAAAGGCCCCGAATAGCCAAAGGAATTTTGAAGAAGAAGACCAAAGCAGGAGGCATCACAATCCCAGACTTTAGCCTCTACTACAAAGCTGTCATCATCAAGACAGCATGGTATTGGCACAAAAACAGACACACAGACCAATGGAATAGAATAGAAACCCCAGAACTAGACCCACAAACGTATGGCCAACTCATCTTTGACAAAGCAGGAAAGAACATCCAATGGAAAAAAGACAGCCTCTTTAACAAATGGTGCTGGGAGATCTGGACAGCAACATGCAGAAGGTTGAAACTAGACCACTTTCTCACACCATTTACAAAAATAAACTCAAAATGGATAAAGGACCTAAATGTGAGACAGGAAACCATCAAAACCTTAGAGGAGAAAGCAGGAAAAGACCTCTCTGACCTCAGCCGTAGCAATCTCTTACTCGACACATCCCCAAAGGCAAGGGAATTAAAAGCAAAAGTGAATTACTGGGACCTTATGAAGATAAAAAGCTTCTGCACAGCAAAGGAAACAACCAACAAAACGAAAAGGCAACCAACGGAATGGGAAAAGATATTTGCAAATGACATATCGGACAAAGGGCTAGTATCTAAAATCTATAAAGAGCTCACCAAACTCCACACCCGAAAAACAAATAACCCAGTGAAGAAATGGGCAGAAAACATGAATAGACACTTCTCTAAAGAAGACATCCAGATGGCCAACAGGCACATGAAAAGATGTTCAGCGTCGCTCCTTATCAGGGAAATACAAATCAAAACCACACTCAGGTATCACCTCACGCCAGTCAGAATGGCCAAAATGAACAAATCAGGAGACTATAGATGCTGGAGAGGATGTGGAGAAACGGGAACCCTCTTGCACTGTTGGTGGGAATGCAAATTGGTGCAGCCGCTCTGGAAAGCAGTGTGGAGGTTCCTCAGAAAATTAAAAATAGACCTACCCTATGACCCAGCAATAGCACTGCTAGGAATTTACCCAAGGGATACAGGAGTACTGATGCATAGGGGCACTTGTACCCCAATGTTCATAGCAGCACTCTCAACAATAGCCAAATTATGGAAAGAGCCTAAATGTCCATCAACTGATGAATGGATAAAGAAATTGTGGTTTATATACACAATGGAATACTACATGGCAATGAGAAAAAATGAAATATGGCCTTTTGTAGCAATGTGGATGGAACTGGAGAGTGTGATGCTAAGTGAAATAAGCCATACAGAGAAAGACAGATACCATATGGTTTCACTCTTATGTGGATCCTGAGAAACTTAACAGGAACCCATGGGGGAGGGGAAGGAAAAAAAAAAAAAAAAAGGACGTTAGAGTGGGAGAGAGCCAAAGCATAAGAGACTGTTAAAAACTGAGAACAAACTGAGGGTTGATGGGGGGTGGGAGGGAGGGGAGGGTGGGTGATGGGTATTGAGGAGGGCACCTTTTGGGATGAGCACTGGGTGTTGAATGGAAACCAATTTGTCAATAAATTTCATATATATAAAAAAAAAAAGATGCTCACCAATTGATTTGGAAAATAAAAGAGGGATAGTCACAGCTTTAAAAAAAAAAAAAGAATATTCTATGAGATTTTTCTAAATATCCTGCCAAGTTTCACAGATATTTCTGAAAAGGTGCCACCTATAAACTCTATCATCCTAATTAATAGTCATGAATGTGGTTTATTTAACAAGCTCCATTTTAGGAAAGACACCTGCCCAATAGTTCTCTGTATCTTCTTATCTATTACCAATAGGTATATTTAAAGTAACCTAGCATGGACTTCCAATTTTTTTTTAAGAATCCAATTCCTAGCACTTAATGTTTTTACTATTTTTTGAGATAGTAGTCTAAATATATGGAAACCACTTGCATATAAGAATGGTCTAAAAGAACATTTATTAGCCCTGAAGAAGTGTTTAGGCACCCACCTGTGACCCAGTTTAGGAGAAATTATGTGGCTAAAAGATTCAAACAGGGCTGATGAATTCAACTCAATTCTTTGAGAGCAGAAACGCTGACTTGGTTCGGTTTAACGTATATTATTGTAATCAAGACAAAAGCATTACCAGAGTAAAACTGGTCCCAAATATTTTTTAATGGACATATTTTGAGTTCCTGCTTTCCTGTTGATGAAAGGGAATTTCTTAATGGGCAACACAGTGTTCTAAAAAGGAAACCCTAATGACAGGGACAATTGTGGGACTGAATTCACATCTAAATGTGTATGTGGTTCAGGCTTTCAAGTAACTATTGCAACACTAGCTTATTCTATAATATGGTTAAATTATTCAAAACCAAGTTATTCAAAACTTGCAAGTTATTCAAAACCAAATAGTTAAGACATTTCTATGTTTTTTCAGTATTTTCTTTTTACATTATCTCTCTTCTATGAGAGGCTCAGAGACCTAGAAGATACAGAGTCTGGAAGAAAGTAACTCTGTGCTCCCTCTCTCAAGCCTCCCCATAATATTTAGTATATAAACATATCTAGTATAGGGACAAGTGCTTAAAAATATCTTTGGAATCTTAAAATAGGAAATAAGTAAAAAAAACATAAAGGCTAAGAGAAGTAGAAGTTGAGAGAGGGATTCTCATCTACCTTGTCTGTGTGATGGACACATAGAAGGGTGAGTTGCAGGGTGGATGGCTGGATAGATCTGCTTTTCCACATATGCTCAAGTTTATTTCAACAGGTCAGGTAACACTTAGGATGCACCCTCTTCCAAAGAGCCTGGACATATCTGCCCTACTTTATCAGAAGACAAGAGGAGCAAAACTGTCCTTGGGAAAAAAAAAAAACAAAGACCTTTTTGTGTTTGAAGTCCAATTTGGCTGCTTAGTGATTATGTGAGCTGAGAAAAATCCCTCAGTATCTTCAAACTTCAATTTATCCAATATAAAATGGGTGCTTTAATACATACTAAACAGAGGTTTTGCTAAAATTCAGTAAGATAATGTATAATCCAACTTTTCAGACAAAGAACATTTGGACACATTACTTGTTATTTTCCTCACTTCATGGCAGGTTTCTTTAATAAAAAAGATACAGTGTAAGTTTCAAAGATGGGGATGTCTAGATTCAATATCCATCAAATATATTAGAAGCATCTTAACCATCAGCAGGCCAGGCTCTGATATCTCCTATGCAAATCTGGCTGCCTCAAAAGAAGTTCATCCAGACCCAAAGGCTATTCAATAGTCAAATAAATCCATTCAGTCAAGAACTATGTGTTGGATGACTGCTCTGTGCTAGATACTACGCTGAGTTCTGTGCATACAATTTTTGCCTGAGCAAAGGTAAACTGACATACAGGATGACTTTAATTAAGACAAGTAGCTCCAGAATTAGAGCTATAGTTGCAGTTCCAAATTAAATATGTGATACGGCCATGTATATAAACATAGGAATGGTGGGGACTAAGCCACACCAGAGAGCTCAAATCTATCCTAAAGACAGTCACATTCAAATTAATTAGAAAGAAACTGTACTTCCCAAAGAAAATATGGCAGGCTGAATTTGTCCTGGTAGTTCTGAGTTTATGGTTCTGTTACATGGCCAGTTATAGAGATTAGATTTATAGCAAAAACCAGGAATGGGCTAAGCTTTATATTCTCCTTAGAACTTTTTTTAATGTTTATTTATTTTTGGAGAAAAAGAGACAGAGCGTGAGCGGGGGTGGGGGAGGTGGGCAGAGAGAGAGAGAGGGAGACACAGAATCTGAGGCAGGCTCCAGGCTCTGAGTTGTCAGCACAGAGCTCAGTGAGGGACTTGAACCCACGGACTGTGAGATCATGACCTGTGTTGAAGTCAGATGCTTAACTGACTGAACCACCCAGGCACCCCATATGTCCTGCTTTATGTGATATGGAAACAAAGAAATCCTAAGCAATTGAGAAATAGCTGTCTTCCAGATAACACATAGTGAACTAATTGATTTATTCATTTCAGAATAATGTTCTTATTCTGCCACGTGATACTCTACAAATCTGGTCCAAAAATCTTTTGATTTTCTTCTCTAACATTTTCTCATCTATGCTATTCTGGCCAAATAACTCTACTCATTATCCCTGTATGTGTTTTGCACTTTCCCACTTATGTGTCCTTGCTTCACCTGGACCGATTTTCCCACATTTTATCAAACCCAAATACTTTCCCCCTTTTAGGACTAAATCAAGTGTACTCTTTGCTTCAACTAAACTGACATTTTGTACATAATAGTTCTTCTTCGTGATATATATTCTTTCCTTGTTGCAGACAACAGAATCCACTCCAACTGGCTTAAAGAGAAAGAGATTTATTAAGTGGTACAGAACATCTCAGTTGCTGGAACAGTAGGAGGAGCAGCCTATAGGCTGGTGGTCAGTTCCCAGAAGACCACAGTACTCACTTGGTACAGGAACTATTGCTACAACCCATCCCACACCCTTACTACTTCTCCTGCCACTTCAGCCATTAGAATGAATGGTTAGAACCTCACTTATTTTTTCCATAGCTTACTTTTGAGCCAAAGTTTTATACCGGCATATCTGATTGGCTGAGCACATATCACACATTTGCACCTTAGAGACCAGTAGGTGTGGGAAATTAGGTGTTCATTATATTGAGATTCACAGTGTGGGGGAACTTTGAAAATGTGGGGCAGGTAATCAAAAGATTTGGGTAAGCCCAGAGTGACACATGTCCATTGAATTTGGACTCTCTTTTACTCTGGATTTTGGCTCTGCTTGTATTCATTCATTCATTCATTCATTCATTCAGTAAGGAAGTAAGTATTTTTATGAACTATGATATACCTTGTATTATGTTGTCTCTAGAAATCATTATCCTTAAGAAGCATACAGTTAGGAAACCCATAGAACTGTACAACACAAAGAATGAATCCTAATGTAAACTATGGACTTTAGTTAAAAAATAATGTATCAATATTGATTCATCAATTATAATAAATGTACCACATGAATGCAATATGTTTATTATAGGGGAAACTGAGGGTAAGAAAGGGGTGAGGGAATACAAGGAAATATCTATACTTTCTGCTCAAGTTTTCTTTAAATCTAAAATTTCTCTAAAAATAAAGTCAGGGTGCCTGGGTTGCTCAGTTCGTTGAGCATGTGACTTTGGCTCAGGTCATGATCTCATGGTTTGTGACTTCGAGCCCCACACTGGGTTCACTGCTATAAGTGGAGAGCCTGCTTTGGATCCTCTATCCCCCTCTCTGTGCCCCTCCCCTGCTTTCACTCTCTCCCTCTCTCTCAAAAATAAACAAAACATTTAAAAATAAATCAATTAATAAAAAAGAAGCTTACAATCTAGAAGTTTGGAAAAACAATAAAGCAACAATTAAAATATAGGGAAAATAGTGTTATAGGACAGAGAAGAGAGTTTAAGTCATATTTTAAGGAGATTTGTTGTAGGAGTAATGGAAAAGTGAGGAAAGGTTTCTGAAAGAAGTAACACTTGGTTGTAAACTGCAAATGGGAGGGAGCACAGAGAAGGAAATTAAAGAGACTGGTGTGTGCAAATGGAGGATGTCTGAAAGTGCAGGACAAGAGAGAAACTGAAATTAGCTGAGCATGGCTGTAGTAAAGAGAGTGATGAGAGGGTCATATAAGATCAGACTGGAGACACCAAATGGGGTCCGGGCCATAAGGGCCTTAGATAAAAAGCCTCAGAGGTTTGGACATTGTCTTATCTACACAACAGTGTCTGCTTTTGGAAAATGTTTATCCTCAGAATCCAGCATAGCACCAAGCATATAGTGCTCTATTCATTGATGATTTGCAAATGCCATTACTTCTTCCATATCTATTGACATTCTACTTAGGGAAGGGCTTTCTCTTTTCCTCCATTTATTTATTTATTGGTTTATTTCCTTTTATCAGTATGGGCTCATGGATTCTTATTTTATTCAATGGGTTATAATCTGTTATTATAATGAATTATTTTGATGCTCTAATTGTCCCAGATTTGACAAATAGTAGCCTCTTCAAACTGGCATCTGCATCCTTCAACATGTCTCCATCATTCTTTGAGGACTTCCTTATTTTTTGGCAAGACAAAGTGTTCTGGATTAAAGAATATAAAGAAACATGACAATTGAATGCAAAATGAATCCTGGCTTAGTTCCTGGACCAGAAAAGAAAGGTTTTCTATAAAAGTTATTACCAGAACAAATGGCCAAATTTGATTAGGGCTGTAAATTAAATTATAGTTTTGTATCACAGTTAATTTCTTCATTGTTAACTGAGAGCATATTCTTATTTAAGGAAAATACACACTGCTGTGTTTAGGGGTAAATGGGGATCAGATCTGTGACCTACTCTCAAATGTTATTTAGGAAAAAATATCAATAGAAGTTGTATATATATGCATATTTATGTACATATGTAACATATTAAATATTATATATACATGAGAGAGATTGATAAAACAAATGTGGTAAAATTTTATCATTTGGGAAATCTTGGATATGGATATATGGAATTTTTTACACTGCTTTTGCTATTTTTCTGTAATTCTAAATTGTGTTAAAATGCAAAATTTAAGAAAATTAAGCAAACAAAAATATGTTGCTTTTCTAGGGAGCATAAATTGTCTGGAAAGAAAAGGGGAGAAAAGAATCCAAGAAGGGAAGCTATTATAGGCATCTGAGAAGTGGCCATGACATGGACCAGACAATGGAAGCAGTGGATATATCGGGTTGTAAACAGACTCCAGATACAAGTTAGAGGTAGAATTGTCAGGACTTGACTATGAGCTGTAGGGAGGATGAGAAAAGGGACACTTATAGGAGGGTGCCTGGGTTTGGGGCTTTAGTAATTTGATGAACAGTAGTGTCATTTACAGGTATAAGAACATAAAGAGGGAAATTTTGCAGCAAAGGTGAAATCAAGAACTTTTATTTGGACATAAAAATTTGAGATGGGTATTAGTCATCGAAGTGCAGATATATGACATATGTGAGCAACTCAGTGGAGAATTTTGTGCTGGAATAAAACTTACGGGAGTAGCCGGAATAAAGGTGGTATTTAAGGGGCGCCTGGGTGGCTCAGTCAGTTTAGCATCCGACTTTGGCTCAGGTCATGATGTCACGGTTCCTGAGTTCAAGCCCCGCATCAGGCTCTGTGCTGACAGCTCAGAGCCTGGAGCCTGTCTCAGATTTCTGTGTCTCCCTCTCTCTGCCCCTCCCCCACCCACGCTCTGTCTCTCTCTTCCTCTCAAAAATAAAGAAACGTATTAATTTAAAAAAAGATGTTATTTAAAACCATAGAACTAGATGAAATTACCTACAAAGTGCGTGTTAAGGGAGAAGACAGTTTTGAGGAACTACTATATTTCAGAGTGGAAACATAGGACCTGCCATGTCATTTATGGGGCTCAGTGCAAAATAGAATTGCAGAGTCCTTTGTTCAAAAATTATTGAAAATTTCAAGATGGTGACAACAGAGCATTAAACCGAGTTGGAGGCCCATCTAAGGGGGGGGGGGCAGACAGGCAGCCTGGTATGACTGCCCAGGTTGCACATTTATGAAACCAGTCCTGTACACAAAGAAGGAAGTTCCAGTAAAGGATATATAAAAAGGAGCATTCAGAAAGGTGAATCTCTGAACTCATAGAAGCCAGGTTAAGAGAATTTTCAAGAAGAAAGGATGTTGGCTATTTTGAAAATGTTTAAGTAGTTTCAACAGAAGTAAGAGAAATCTCTGAACGTGGCCACATGTTTTACTGGACAAAAGTCACTTATGAATATTGGACAGAAAGACCAATAGAATAAAGCAAAGGTAAAGAAGCAGATAGAGTGAGTGTAATTTATCTGTTTGAGGAAGTTTTGCTCTGAATAAAAGCAGAGAGGTTAAGTGATAGATGGAGGGGAACTTGAGTTTTTAAAGTGAGAAATGGAAGAATTTGTAGGCGGATGAATATAATCCAGTAAAAAAAAAAAAAGACAGAGTGGTAAGAGAAAGAAACATCTGTTTAATTGGATGACATCTTTAGCAGTTTCTCTGACTGCTTGGATACAGGCACAGATGAGGTTTTTGGGAAATTCTCCATGGCACTATTGTGTCTTTGCACAGATTGTGAGCAGAAGCACTGACTATCTTTTCAGGGACATTTGTGTAGTGAAAGGGCTTGGAAAATAGAAATAATAGACTCTCTCCCTCCAGAATAAAAGGCTGGCATGCTTACTCTCCAGCATAATAAAGATAATGTCTTTAATATATTGGGCATGTTTCCTGCCAATTACACCTGATTCCGGTTCTGTATGATTAGGGCTCCTCTTCTGTAATGCAGCCCACTGAATGTACAGGTGTCACCCAAACCTCGCTGTGTCACCCTGTGGGAACTGGGGCTCAGGGAACCAGAGGAAAAATGCCGATGCTCTGGCTACCACTACTGCGGAGTAATAAAACTTTTGTCTCTGATTCAGGAGGCTGTGTCTTCTGCCAGCATCCATGAAATAGTGGCAGGTTGGCTTGCTAACTTGCAAGTAGTAAAAATAATTAGACACTTTACAGTTCTTGACAATGAGCTCCAAAGGAAGCAAGAGGCCACATAGTTGAATAGTTTAATACCTGAAGAGAGGGATCAAAATCCTGGGATTATAGACTCTAACCTGGAAAAAACAGGCAAGTGATGGGGCACCTGGGTGGTTTAGTTGGTTGAGCATCTGACTCTCGATTTTGGTTCAGGTCATGATCCCCGGGTTGTGGGATCAGGTTCCACGTCAGGCTCCACACTAAGCACGGGGCCTGCTTAAGACTCTCTCTCTCTCCCTCTGCCCCTCTCCCACATGCACTCTTCCTCTCTCCTTCTATAAACAAACAAACAAGCAAATAAATAAGCAAACAGGCCAGTGAGGTGAAATATGGTGATGAATAGCAAATCTGTGTGCGAGGGAGTGTGTGTGTCTGTGTGTGTTGGGGGCAGGTAGATGTTGCAGAACTTCGTTAGTTGGAAGAATTATTTGGCTGTATCATCTTAGGTAGGGATAATACATCATAAGTTCAATTCAGAGTGTGGAATACTTGAAATCAGTATTTCAGAGGTGGCGTAGTTGCTGGAGGCAAGAAGGTCTGGATAAGTGGCTCAGGTTGAGTGAATAAAAGTTTGGGGAATGTTTCTGAGAATGTCTCAGAGCAAGGAAGGTATTCAGGCTTTGATACTAAATACTTACCATGCTAAGTCCCTAGACAATTTCTCTTCGCCACAGCTTTTTAAAAAAATATAATTTATTGTCATGTTAGCTAACATACAGTGTATACAGTGTGCTCTTGGCTTTGAGAGTAGATTCCTGTGATTCATCACTTACATACAACACCCAGCGCTCATCCCAGCAAGGGTCCTCCCCAATGCCCATCATCACCCATTTCCCCTTCCTCCTGCCCCCTGCTCCACATCAACCCATAGCACTTAAAGAAGTTTGGTGGGCATTTTGTGAAGAGACGAAGACTGAGCGGTTGCGGCCGCGTTGTCGACCTCGAGCAGCAGTTGGCTTCTCCATGTAGAACTCAGGAGTAGGAGATTCAGAATCGAATCCCTTCTCCCTCCCCGCTCCTGGTTACAAATCACTTGAAATATATAAGTTAGTGGAACTTTGCTTGAGCTTTTCGGCTTTGTGAACAACCGTATCATCAAAGACCATGGCAAGCAGTGTTACCAACAAGACAGATCCTCGCTCCATGAACTCCCGTGTATTCATCGGGAATCTCAACACTCTTGTGGTCAAGAAATCTGATGTGGAGGCAATCTTCTCAAAATATGGCAAAATTGTGGGTTGCTCTGTTCATAAGGGCTTTGCCTTCGTTCAGTATGTTAATGAGAGAAATGCCCGGGCTGCTGTGGCAGGAGAGGATGGAAGAATGATTGCTGGCCAGGTTTTAGATATTAATCTGGCTGCAGAGCCAAAAGTGAACCGAGGAAAAGCAGGTGTGAAACGATCTGCAGCGGAGATGTACGGCTCCTCTTTTGACTTGGACTATGACTTTCAACGAGATTACTATGACAGGATGTATAGTTACCCGGCACGCGTTCCTCCTCCTCCTCCTCCTATTGCTCGGGCTGTAGTTCCCTCAAAACGCCAGCGCGTATCAGGAAACACCTCACGAAGAGGCAAAAGTGGCTTTAATTCTAAGAGTGCACAGCGAGGATATTCGTCCAAGTCTGGAAAGTTGAAAGGCGATGACCTTCAGACCATTAAGAAGGAGTTGACCCAGATAAAGCAAAAAGTGGATTCTCTACTGGAAAGCCTGGAAAAAATTGAGAAAGAACAGAGCAAACAAGGAGCTGGAGTTGATCAAGGATGATGAAAAAGAGGCTGAGGAAGGAGAGGATGACAGAGACAGCGCCAATGGCGAGGATGACTCTTAAGCACATAGTGGGGTTTAGAAATCTTGACCCATTATTTCTTTACCTAGGTGCTTGTCTAAGATCAAAATTTTCACCAGATCCTCTCCCCTAGTATCTTCAGCACATGCTCACTGTTCTCCCCATCCTTGTCCTTCCCATGTTCATTAATTCATATTGCCCTGCGCCTAGTCCCATTTTCACTTCCTTTGACGCTCCTAGTAGTTAAGTCTTACCCTGTAATTTTTGCTTTTAATTTTGATACCTCTTTATGACTTAACAATAAAAAGGATGTGTGGTTTTTATCAACTGTCTCCAAAATAATCTCTTGTTATGCAGGGAGTGCAGTTATTTCCATTCATACATGAGCTCAGTAGTTGCTTCCCTAACTGCAAAGGCAATCGCTTTAGTTGAGTAGCACCTGAGAGCAGCTTTGAGTTAGAGGTATGTGTGTTATACCCCACATAAGAGTGCTTATGTGGGGATGTTCAACACAAATGTAACAATGTATTTTTGTGAATGAGAGTTGGCATGTCAAATGCATCCTCTAGAAAAATTAGTGTAATAGTCTTAAGATTTGTTTTCTAAAGTTGATACTGTGGGTTATTTTTGTGAACAGCCTGATGTTTGGGACCCTTTTTTCTCAAAATAAACAAGTCCTTATTAAACCAGGAAAAAAAAAAAAGAAAAAAAAAAGAAGTTTGGTGGAAGTGGTCATGGTGAATGTCTAGTTGTTCTCTTTGACCGCACCCCCCTGTGATTCTTAGTCCTCATCTGTGCCCAACACTATCAGTTGGGCTCCTTTGCCTTCAGCCTTCTTTTGGAGACAATGAAAAGCACTCACTAAAGTTTGGAAGACAGGAGAAGGGAAAGGATTTGGTTGTTTCCCTCCTCCATTTCCTCCTTGGTTTTGCTGTGGTTCTGCTTGTGACTACATCTCTCCCAAATTACAGTTTCTGTCAATCAGACCCGCTTCCATGACCTCTGCTCTAGCACCTTTTCCTCATTTGTCCCTTCAGGCTTGTGAGCCATAAATGCTTCCAAAAATTGCTAGTTACTATGCACCTCAAAATCACAGGTTGGTTCCCTTAATCCTGCCACACCTCAATAAACAGCTTCTCCATTAGAAAGCCTCTTCCAAGTTCCGAGTTCCCAGCTGTGCCATCTGTTACATGCTGGGACCCCAAGTGATGCAATGTTATTGGGCAGGGAGTTAGTGTCACAAGGTGGGGTACACAGAGAACATTCTTACTGAAAATAGAAGAGACAGCTTTTTTCTCACCCAGCTGTGATAGGGTGTTTTATCTGCCAGGTTTTGGTGTCAAGGTTATGGCTAATTTAATACAAATGCATTAGAAAGTCTTCATGTTTTCCTAGGAACTTGAGTATCATATGAATTTTATCATGAAAAGTATTTATTCTTTGGAAATTTGAAAGAAGTAATTGATTCAAATATCTGGACTGAGTATTTTTTGGAAGTAATTTTAGAAATGTTTTAAAATTTATGTTATTGTTATTGTCTTCTGTTTTTCAATTTCATTGTGAGAATTTGACATTTATATTTTTCTTTCAAAAATGTCCATTTAAATAGAGATGGTCAAGTATGTAAGCATGTGCTGTATATAGCTCTCATTCAACACACTCATCAGACATTTATTGATTGGATTTTATGTTCCAGGTACTTCTCTAATTTAAGATATCCATATCTAGATTTTTCCTCTTCTCATTGGATTTCTTTCAGTTATATTTGATTATATATACCTATTTTGTTCAATGTTTCTAGAAATTAATTCTTGAATTTATTAATCTATTTGAGGAAATTTTGCTTCATCTGCTTTTATATTAATGTATTCATATACTATCCTTATGATTTCCATATTCTTACTTTTTAAATTTTTATTCTATTTCTTAATTTTCAAATGAGCACAATTTTCACTTACTGTTGTAAAATTTTTAACTTTTTTCTGTTTCCAAAATTAAAAATAGCTGTCATATAAAATTAAAAACAAGGTTAACATTAAGTACTTCCAATGAAATGAAAGTTAATATTTTAGTATATACCCTTCAATATTTTTTTCTGTCTGTATGTGTCAATATTTTGGGGTTTTTTTTTGTTTTAATTTTTTGCAAAATTCAGAGAAGGCTATATACATGCAAAGATTTATAATTTGTGTTTTTTCACTCATAGTAGAATGAAAACAGGTCTTTATACTGTTGAATATTATTCCAAAATTTATTTTTAATGAATGCATGCTTACTCAAACACTTCATATGTCAATTCTTATCCTTTATTGTTAAAAAGTTATAGTAATTCCCAAACTCAGGTATTATAAATACAATTTCCATAAAGATCACTGTCATTTTCATAGTTGGCATGTATATACTTGATACTTATTAACAAATTACACTCTCACAGAAAGTACATAAAAGTGCCCATTCTACCCACCCTCAAGAAGATCTTTTTTTTTTTAAGATTGTTATTTTTTAAGTAATCTCTATGCCCAACATGGGGCTCAAACTCACAACCCTTAGATCAAGAGTCACATGCTTTACTGCCTGAACCAGGCAGGTGTCCCTATTTTTTAAAACTATTTAGTTATTTTTTTTTGTTTGAGTATCGCTGATACACAATGTTACATTAGTTTCATGTGTACAACTGCATGATTTGAAAAGTTTATACCTTATACTATGCTTACCACAAGTGTAGCTACAATTTGTCCCATTACATCACCATTATAATATTGACTGTATTCCTTATGCTGTGATTTTTATTCCTAAGATTTATTCATTCCTTAACTGGAGGCCTATGTCACCCTCTCCCCTTCACCCATTTGGCCCAATTCTCCACCCTCCTCTGCCTCTGGCAACCATAAGTTTGTTCTCTGTATTTATAGGTCTCATTCTTCTTTTTGTTTGTTTATCCATTTGTTTTGTTTTGTTTTCCTTTTCTTAGATTCCATTTATGAGTGGACTCATATGGTACATGTCTTTCTCAGCATGAATTATTTCACTTAGCATAATACTCTCCAGGTCTGCCCATGTTGCCTCAAATGGCAAGACCTCATCCTTTTTTTTTTTTTTTTTTGGCTGCATAATATTTCCTTATATGTATATACTACATCTTCCTTATCTATTCATCTATCAATGGACAGTTGGGTTGCTTCCATTATCTCAGCTATTTTAAATAATGCTGTAATAAACATAGGGGGCATATATCTTTTCAAATCAATGTTTTAATTTTCTTTGGGTAAATACCCAGCAGTGGAATTATTGGATCTATTTTAAATTTTTTGAGGAAACGCTGTACCTGTTTTCTATAGTGGCCGCACCAGTTTACAGTCCCACCAACAGTGCATAAATGTTCCTTTCTCTTCACATCCTCACCAACACTTGTTATTTCTTGTCATTTTGATTTTAGCCATTCTACCTGGTGTAAGATGATATCTCATTGTGGTTTTGACTTAACGTTTCCCAGATGATTAGTGATGTTCAGCATCTTTTCATGTGTCTGTATGTCTTTTTTGGAAAAATATCTATTCAGGTCCTCTGTGCATTGTTTAATTGAGCTGTTAATTCTTTTTTTTTTTTTTTAATTTTTTTTTCAACGTTTTTATTTATTTTTGGGACAGAGAGAGACAGAGCATGAACGGGGAGGGGCAGAGAGAGAGGGAGACACAGAATCGGAAACAGGCTCCAGGCTCTGAGCCATCAGCCCAGAGCCTGACGCGGGGCTCGAACTCACGGACCGTGAGATGGTGACCTGGCTGAAGTCGGACGCTTAACCCACTGCACCACCCAGGCGCCTCAAGCTGTTAATTCTTTTGATGTTGAGTTGTATAAGTTCTTTATTTTTTTTGGATGTTAACCCCTTAATGGATATATCATTTGCAAATGTCTTCTCCCATTAAGTAGGTTGTCTTTTTGTTTTGTTAATGATTTCCTTCATTGTGCAAAAGATTTTTATTTTGATGCAGTCCCAATAGTTTGATTTTGATTTTGTTTTCCTTGCCTGAAAAGACATATCTAGAAAAATGCCAATAGCATTTTTTTAACAGGACTAAAACAAATAATTCTAAAATTTTTATGGAACCACAGAAGACCTCAAAGCCATCTTAAGAACAACAAAGCCAGATTTCAATATATACTACAAAGCTGTAGTAATCAAAATAGTATGGTACTGCCCTAAAAGTAGACACATATATCAATGAAACAGAATAGAGACTCCAGAAATAAATCTATGATTACCTAGTCAATTACTCTATGACAAAAGAGGCAAGAATATACAATGGGGAAAAGACAGTCTCTTCAATAACTGGCACTGGAAAAATTTGACAGCTGCATGTAAAAGAATGAAATTGGACCACTTTCTAATACCACACACAAAAATAAACTAAAAATGGATTAAAGACCTAAATGTGAAACCTGAAACCATAAAAATTCTGAAAGAGAGCACAGGTAATTAATTTCTCTGACATTGGCCTTAGCAACATTTTTGTAGATAGAGTTTAGCACTTTTTGGTTATTAGTAAAGCTGAACGTGGCTTCAAGTTTAGTATCTCCTCATATTTCTTCTTCTTTGAATTATGTTCATATGTTGTGCCCATTTTCTCTCTTAATGTTAGTGTAGAAGATTAACTATTTGTCCCCTATATATTGGAAATATTTTTTTTCTCAAGTTATGATTTTGCTGTTTTATGTTGCTTTTAATATTGAAGTTTTATGGAATTTTTACAAAACACTTTTTTTGTGTAGACATATCAAAGTTTTATTAAAACTTATTTATTTATTTATTTATTCTTATGCTTAACAAAATTTTTTCTCCACAGAGATCAAACATATAATTTCCTTTTGTTTTTCTCATTCATCATGATTTTTTACATGTATGTGTATATCTATAAACATATACATAATTATCTCTCTCTCTCTCTCTCTCTCTATATATATATCCTCTTGGTTCTGTTGCTTTGGAGAACACTAATACATGTGGTAAAAGTCATGAGGAGGGACGCCTGGGTGGCTCAGTCTGTTGAGCGTCCAGCTTCGGCTCAGGTCATGATCTTACTGTTTGTGAGTTCGAGCCCTGTGTTGGGCTCTGTGGTGACAGCTGAGAGCCTGGAGCCTGTTTCAGATTCTGTGTCTCCCTCTCTCTCTGCGCCTCCCCTGCTCGTGCTTTGTCTTTGTCTCTGTCTCTCTCTCTCAAAAATAAATAAACATTAAAAAAAAAAGTCATGAGGATGTTCTCTTCTGCTTTTTTTAAAAAAAAATCTATTGCATAATCTTAAACACTAAGATCTACAATCTATCTTGAATTAATATAACATTTTGTCTTTTTAAAGTACATATAAAATTTGTAAATATTCAAAAGATATAACTGAGAGCATCTTTGTATGATTTGTAATCTTAGTAAGTATCTAAAATGCTTCACCATTAAAACCTGGTTTTGTCTATCTTCTTGAAAGAATATTTTTATAAATTCTATTATTACTGAAATTATATAATTGGTCTCATGATTCTCACTTGCCTATTTCTATAATAAATTATGCTAATAAATTTCTCCAATTTAAATTAGCATTAATTTCTTGATGTATAATTTTCATTATATTGTTCTGCTAAATCTAATTTTAAGATTCTGATTTAACCTTTATTCATATGTAAGATTGCCTAGTGAAAATTTTTAAATTAAGGATATATCCTATTATTCACAAAAAGAGGAAAAGAAAGCCTAAATTCACATAATTCGTTTTTTCTTCTTTAAAAATCTATTAATTTAAAGCCATAGATTCTATCCTGAACATTGCTTTGGCCAGAGTCCATACTATTTCTTTTTTATGAAATTTCCATTAGTGACATCTAAATGATCTATAATAGATTGATCCAAGAATAATTTGGAATAGTGTTTTAGATTTTTTTATGCAACCATTTATAATACATTTAAACTTTATTGTTTTGTGATTATAGGACGTGCTTTGTACATATTTTACTTTTGAAATTAAGGTTACCTGGGGCGCCTGGGTGGCGCAGTCGGTTAAGCGTCCGACTTCAGCCAGGTCACGGTCTCGCGGTCCGTGAGTTCGAGCTCCGCTTCAGGCTCTGGGCTGATGGCTCAGAGCCTGGAGCCTGTTTCCGATTCTGTGTCTCCCTCTCTCTCTGCCCCTCCCCCGTTCATGCTCTGTCTCTCTCTGTCCCAAAAATAAATAAACGTTGAAAAAAAAAAAATTTTAAAAAGAAAAAAAAAAAAGAAATTAAGGTTACCTTTATGACCTATTGTATGGTTAATTATTGTAACTACCATGGTTTTGTTAGGAAAGAATATACAGTTTTTGTGCGGCAATGTTAGCTATTAGGTCAATATCATTATTCATAGTATTCATAATTATATTACTAGTCTATCAATAGTTACTTGTCTACTTAATCAGTTAAAACCTAAGAAAATATATGAAGTTTAATGTGTTTGTATCATAAAAATTTCTCCTTATATTTCATCTAGTATTGATATGAATCTGTATACATATACATTCACACATGTATTCATGCAGTTTTAATGCTTAGTATGGAAATTTATGAATGTATAGAAAAGTATAGAGATAGATATGACAAATTTGAATTACCTTCCGCTGAGCTTCGACAATTATCAATACATGAATAATCTTATTTTATTTATCCACTCCTATACCTGATTATCATCCCATATCATCCACTCACATACCTGATTATTTTGAAGCAAATCCAATCAAATCATCTGTAAATAATTTAATGTCTATTTCTAAAAGATAACTCTTTATTAAATGTAATATGATATCATTATTATGTCAAAGATAAATAATTGTTCAATATCATTAAATAATCACATGCACTTGTTTCATAGTTTTTTTTTAAAGTGTATTAGCATCTAAGTAGGAGCATATATGGACTTAATATGTCTACTAAGTCTCTTTTGAGCTATTAATTTCTAACTTTTTTCTTACAAATGTTTATTAGGTAAAATAGGTCATTAGTTCTATAGAGTTTCCCACATTTGGGTTTTAGTGATTGCACTTCTGTGGTGTCACAGTGTCACTTAAATATATTCCTCTGTCCCTTATATTTTCTGCAGATTGGTAATTAGATCCAGAGCTCCTGGTCAGATTGAGCTGTTTGTTTGACAAGATCTCTTTACTGTGGTGGTGTATGTTTCCATCAGATATCATTTTAACATTTTCTTGTTTCTCCTTTTGTTGTGCTCTCAGCCATCAGGGCTTGTTCTAAAATCCATTAATCATTAGTACTGGTAAAACTGTAGTATTCAAATTCTATTACCCATTTCTTTATTAGTTGGAATAGTTCGATAAAGAGAAACTTCCTTTATCAACTATTTGATTATTCTTTAGGTCCAGATTATATAGGACGGTAGAGTGTATACTTGAGGCAAGGCACCCTATCAAGGTCATTGTTGAGGACAACTGGAAAATATAGACCACTTCTCAGAATTGGTGTCAGGAAAACAGAAGGCAGTAGTACTTAGCATTTGTCCATTAATTCTAATCACCCTTTGGTGGAAGGCTGTCCTAAGGGATGTTAACTCCCTCAAGTTTCTGAGCTATGCATGAACAAGAGGCAGAAAGCAACAACACATTGCAAGCTTGAGAAAGTGGCTCTCAACATAATGTGAGACATAAACCCACAGGGGATTGTCCTTCCAGTGCACTTGAAGCTTCACGCAGAGGTGTGTTCATGAGAGTGTGAGGTAGAGCATCAAAGACAGTTATATACTTGGTATCTTAGCATCCTTCAAAAGTGACAAGTGTGAGTTTGTGTGCATGTGTGTGTGAGCTATCAAGAACCCATAGATTTAAGCATATTTATGTTTTTAATGGATTGCATTCATTTTTTAATTGATGCTCAATTATCCTTTATATGGCTAGCAAGAATCGCTTCACGTTGGCTCCTGTGTCTTTTTGACATGACCCTAGTAGTGGTTGATAGCATCATTGATATGTAGCATGGTGAGATATTGCAGGCTTATTATAAGTACTTCTGCATGAGACTTAGTGTCAGTCATTTCTCAAAGGATCCCTGGTTTCTTTTAATGAGAAATGGTCATTTAAAGATATGTTAGGATCCCATGTTACTACACCAATTACGTCTTCTAGGCCTTTATGGTAAACAGATCTAGGAAATAGGTTTGCATCATTAAAAGAAAATAATCTTTTGAAGCGCACAATACCATATCATTAACTATAGGCTCCATGTTGTACAAGAGATCTCTAGAATTTATTCAGCTAGCATTCTGAAACTTTGTACCAATAGGGCAAATTGCATTAAGGGGTCTTACCACAAAACAAAGAACAACAAAAACCAAAATGACACAGAGAGATTTGGGGAGGTATTGGATACATCAAGTAGCTTGATTGTGTGATGGTATCATGGGTGTTTGCATATTCATACTCACCAAATTGTATGCATTAAATATGTGAAGTTCTTTGTATATCAATTGTAGCTGAATAAAACTATTAAACATTTTTAATAAATTTAAAATAAAATTTGAATAAATCAAAAAAACTTTTTAATGCTTATTTATTTTTGAGAGAGAGGGAGACAGAGCACGAGTAGGGAAGGGACAGAGAAAGAGGGAGACACAGAATCTGAGGCAGGCTCCAGGCTCCAAACTCCAAGTCATCAGCACAGAGCCCTACAAGGGGCCCGAACTCACAAACTGGGAGATCATGACCTGAGCCAAAGTCAGAAACTTAACCGACTAGGCCACCCAGGCACCCCATAAATCAAGAAAATTTTAAAATATCATTTTCAGTTTATAGTGACACTTTCTATTCAAATTCAGGACCAGAAGGTTTTTCTTTAATCTCATCAATTTTAGTAACAATCTCATCTATCTTCTTTATCCAATGCCAAAAATTTGTGACAATATAATTATTCACTTGATTTACCCCAAAATACACACACAACAATCTCAGAATAACAATAAAAACACTAGCCACAAAAATATGACCATGGAAGAAAAGCTCAAATTTTTTTCTCAATTATTTTTGTCTTTTGCTTATATCCTACTAGGGATACATAGTCTAGTGTATGAACTACAAAGAGTCATTTTGGGATTGTTCATCTCCATGTAGTTAGGCCACCAAGTGGTTAGACAATTAGGTTTATCTTTTTTAATTTCCATTTTATTCTTAGGTATTTAAAAAGATACTTGATTTCTTAAACAATGTTAAATGGTGTTAAGTTAAATCAACAAAATAAGCTAATTTCTCTCCTTGTTGATATTATTTGCTTCTTCCTCCAACAGGTAAACATTACAAAAAAAGATTATTATCCTTTCATTTTTATTTATTATTATTTTTTTTATTTTTTAAACAGTTATTTATTTCTGAGAGACAGAATATGAGTGGGGGAGGGGCAGAGAGTGAGGGAGACAGAATCCAAAGCAGCTCCAGGCTCTGAGCTGTCAGCACAGAGCCCGATGCAGGGCTAGAAGCCATAAACTGTGAGATCGTGACCTGGGCCAAAATCAAGAGATGGATGCTTAACTGACTGAGCCATCCAGGCACACCTATTCTTCCAGTAAAAAAATAAAATTAAGGGGCGCCTGGGTGGCGCAGTCGGTTGGGCGTCCAACTTCAGCCAGGTCACGATCTCGCGGTCCGTGAGTTCGAGCCCCGCGTCGGGCTCTGGGCTGATGGCTCAGAGCCTGGAGCCTGTTTCCGATTCTGTGTCTCCCTCTCTCTCTGCCCCTCCCTCGTTCATGCTCTGTCTCTCTCTGTCCCAAAAATAAATAAACGTTGAAAAAAAAAATTTTTTTTTAAAAAAAATAAAAAAAAAATAAAATTAAGTGTGTGTGTATAATATATTTGTGTATATAACAAATATGTATATGTATGCATGCATATGTGTGTATCTCCCCATCACCTTTCTTACACAATGGAACTCTATACACTTTTATTCACTTTGCTTTTTTCACATAACATCACATTTTGCATTTTTCAACTTTCATTGTAATCTCCATTGTATAACTGAGAGTTGGGTTTTATAAAAAGAATTTATATTTTTCAAATTCAGGTCTTTCTTCAACTTAGGAGAGTTTTCTTCTATTTTTTTTTCTTATGAGTTCCTATTAAGTTTGTTCTAGTATCTTTACCAGTATACATAGGAGAAATTTCCTTTCTGTCTTTTATGTCTCTCAACTCATTTTTAACTCATGATTGAACAAAGTCTCTTCCTCTGCTTTCCTAGAAAGCTTGAATCCCAAAAGGATAGGTTTGCTTTTCCTTACAGGTATTTATATCCTTTATTAAATACTGCTATTGCCAAAGAAAGAAACTAGCTGAGTGATTCTTACACATTGAGTGAATGCAAAAATACATCCAAAAAGGTAGGAAAGGCTGAGACACAAAGGACTGTAACAACGAAGCCATCTATCTTTTCTTAGTTCTGATGACAGTGTAAGTCATTATAAACATCATCCATAGGGCCAAGATAAAGAGAAGATGGAAAGACAGCCCAGGGAGACTGTCATAGTTGTGCAGGGCTAGATAACACCACCTAGAGGGACAAGCCTATTGAATTAAACCAAATGACCCACTTGAATCTTGTCTCCTTCCCAGGACTTTACTACTCTAGTGAATTGATGCAAAACAACTGGTTTTTGAAAGCTAAGGAATGCTTAGTATATATAAGATACAGCAAACATTTATTGTCCATTAAATATTAGGTCAGGAGAGAGCAGATTAAAAACATTTCTATTTTTTGGGAGGGGTGGGAGGGAGGAAAAAAGCAAAGGTTGTAGAACTTGGTCAAGATCATAGTGAAATCCCGTGACTTGCAGAATCTGAAATAACATTTTTCTCCAGCGGTACTTGTACCCTAACCACAAAGTAACACTAGATTCTTTATAAACTAAAACTACTGGCAGTCCCCTATGTAATCTCAGCAATATTTTGGCAGAAATATAATTCTTTCTTGAGGAGTTATCACTCAGAGTTTTATTTGTCCTTTTCTGAGTGGAACATTGAATCACATTGTAGATAGCTGCATTGTAGCTTATTGATTTTAGTTTCCCTTGTTGTCTACATGTCTTCTGTTCTTTTCCCCTTTCCTTTAACAAAGTTTAAATGAAACTTAACACTTCTAAGCATAAGTCTGTACAACACAAACTTCGAAATACAAATTTGCTGAAAGGGCTCCTTCTCAAACAATGTGATTACTATGCATTAGAGTAGATATGCAGATAAAGAAACTATATAGCTTATTAAAGGTATATAAGACATATGTCTTAGTGTTTATTGCATAGGACATCTTTAAATACAAAATTACCATATCAGGATGGCCCCTTGGAACTCCATGAACTGTTGATTAGGGAGTGTAATACAGTCTTGAGACCCACAGAATTTAAGAGAATACATAATTCCCTAAAGTTGAATGTAAGAGTTTCTGCATATATGCATCTTTCTGTAGCTAAGTTCCATAGAGTTCTTGAAATTTGCAAAGGGGCTTGTGGCCACCTCTCTAATATCCATGTGAGAATTAATGCTATAGAGGAAAACAAAATATAGTATCAGTTTTTTAAAATTTGTTATGGAAAATGTGCTGTGTAGATTTGAATATCTTAATCTAGTTGCTATAGTCTAATATGAGCATATATTATTGTGCATTTCTATTTCTATTAAATGGTAACTTCCATTCACTAAATGTATATTACTTTAAATGTTTTTTCTTTAATCCTCGTAGATCTGTCTAGGGTAGATAATATTCTCCTCATTTTACAACTAGGACACTGAGTCTCCAAAAAGTCTGATGGAATTTTAGAGTAAGTAATTGGTAGAATCTCTTTGGCTACAAATGCTGTATACATTTTTTTTTCTCAAAAGGTGGTAAAAATTTCTTGTTTTATTGAACAACTACTATATCAGACCATGAACTAAAATCTTTACATTTGTTTGCTCTTAATACTCATACTCACCTTGCAAGATGATATCATTATTCTCATTTAACAGGTAAGTGCACTGAAGCTAATGAGGTCTCACAAATGGAAAGAGGCAGAGCTGGGTTCAAATACCGAAAAGTTGTAATATGTTTGTTGCCTTTTACACGCTCAATAATCTCTTCAAAGTAGGTTGCCTGAATGGGCTAGAAATGTGTTCAGATGCAAGTTTAAGCTTCTAGGGTAAATAAGGAGCTTATTCTCTTATAACAGGAAATCTAGAAGACAGTAGTGGCTCAGGGATGCTGCCATGCCTGGAGGAGATTTAGCAACAAACTAGGCTCATCCAGTCTTCCTGTTCTATCATAATTACTATGTAGTTTTCATCCTGGTAAGATGGCAGCTTTACTTCCATGCATTACTTTCTTATTCATCTTAGAAAACTAGGAAGTGCAAAAGGCAAAATAAAGCAGGCTTTTCCTCATGAGAATTAATTTGGGAAGGGGAATTCTCTGAGAAATGTCTTAGTAACCAGAACTTAATGACCACTCTTAGAAGCAAGGCTGGGAAATAATCAACTATGAATTAGGTACACATTACTGCCCTGTACTAATTCTGGGTTTGGTTAGTATAGAAGAAGAAGAATGGAAAATGGATAAGAAACCAGTGAGGCATGCTAAGTGATTTTTTTCTCTTTGACTTTATTGGTGGCCTATTGGTGACCTTATTCAATAACTGTAGAGAAAACACTAATTTAGAAGACATGGAGTCCAACTAACCAATAGAAACCTAAGGAATTACTAAATAATAGGACCTGATTCTGTAATCTTAGGATTCAGTGGTCGACAAGATATGGTTCCTGACTCTATACATTTTAAAACATTGTGAGGAAAATGTTCAGAATGTGTAGAAGTACAATGATCCCTGCCAAAATGGAATATAATGTTGAATATAAATAAATATTAGGGAGAGATAATCTAGTTTGACTGTCAAAAGATGAGATCTAAAAGATTAATAAGAGTTTGTAAGTCTAAGACCTAAGGGAAGGCAGGAGTTTCAGGCAGAAGAAACGGTATCTGTGAAAGATTTGTGGAAGAGGAAGGAGGTATGGTACATAGAATGCATGGAGAAAATGCAATGTGCCAGAGCATCAAGAATTTAAAAGGAAGAGGCAGAAGAAAAGAGGCAAGAGCTAGAGAAAGGAGCCAGATTATGATAGGCTTCTTAGATGTTTAGGTCTTGGATCCTTAACCTAAGGTCGGTGAGAAACCAACAAAGAGTTGTTTAAATACGAGTGAGGCATGATTGAATTTTTATTTTAACAGATCACTCTGACTTCTTCTCAAGAGTGGAAGAGTGAGAGATAATAGGGCATTTTATTATTCAGAAATGAGAGAATGGAAGCTTAGATTAGTATGGCACTGGAGAAAGTGGATGGATTCCAGTGATATTTAGGTAGAAGAGTCTACCTATCTGGGTCATGGATTGGGCTAAGGTCATTGAGAGCAAAGGAATAAGACTAAGGTTTCTGGTTTAAGTAACTGAGTGACAATCATAGATTGGTAAGAATAACAGATTGATAAGCTTGGTAGGCATCATTTAGTCCAACTAATGAATCAATATCAACCAACTAATGAATCACAGTCCAACTGTGAATCAATAATTCACAGACGGGAACTTGAAGCCAGGATGTGAAGAAACTTCTATAATAGCTGTTTTTTAATGGTTGAGTTGAGATGGACTCATTTACCAAAATGTATTGAGCACCTATAATTTTTCAGACCGTATGCCTAGCACCTGGAGGTGCAGATAAAAACAATAAAGAATTGGTTCCTGCTCAGCCTCTCAGAATTTAAGCCCAAGATGATTAACTTCAGCCCAAGGCTTCCTTGCAAAACATGAATTTGTTTCTTCATTTCTGAGCATCTATACAGAGTGATACTTTATGGTATTTTGTCCATCTTTAAGTTAATATATTGAGACAAATTATTTTACTAATTTGAATCTGCATAACTATGCGTAATTGCACTTAAATCTTACCAACATTTATCCATACTAACTACACAAATCATCTTTTTAAAATATATCCAAAAAATAAAATAAAATAAAATAAAATAAAATAAAATAAAATAAACCTTTCTGTAATATTATTTTAATTTTCTAGTTGTAAGCTTTATCTGCTCTATTATAGTTTAAAATAGTTAAAAGCACAATTATGTCCAATTTTTTGTATTCTATCTTAGTGCTTAAAACAGTATAAATAATTGTGGTTGAAAATTTAATTTTTTAGGTTTTAAAATTCCACTAGCTTTACTTAGAGAGTGTCATGAAATTCAGAATTCCACTTTCAAAGTTATTAATGATTTTTTTCAATGCTTTATATGAGAGTTTAAAATTTAAAAATTAAGTTCTTTAGGGGCACCTGGGTGGCTCAGTCAGTTAAGCCTCTGACTCTTGATTTCAGCTCAGGTCATGATCTCATGGTTTGTGAATCTGAGCACCCATGTTGGGCTCTGCACTGACAGTGTGGAGCCTGCTTGGGATTCTCTCTGTCCTCTCTCTCTCTGGCTCTCCCCGGCTCATGTATTTTTTTTTTCTCTCTCTCAAAATAATTAAGTAAACATTAAAAAATTAAGTTAAATTTTTACGAATTTTTTAAAAGCCGCATTTTGTTGGATTTTATTTCATACTTTGGTGTTTATTCTGTTTATCTTTCAGGAAATGTATTTCATTAGAAAATCAGAGAAAGGTTTCCTTGACAACCATAAAAACAGGTAAGAGCTTTTAATCTTAAGGTATTTGTTGCAATAGTGGTTTTTTTGAGTGTTATGATTGATTTTGTGCCATGTGAAAGTTTATGTGCTTTCAATATGGGAGTTTTCCTGGAAATAAGTCTGCAGAGTCCCTGACTGTCATATTATTTTACATTAATATGTTCTATCAGTATGCGGGTTTAGCTTTAAAATGGCTTCAAGAACAAATAGTGGACACTAAACCCAAATAAATGAGCTGTGGATCGAGAAAGAATGAATATCAAGAAAGAAAGAATAAATATCCTTTATTTTCAAATAAAGTAACATTTCTTCCATATTCTATATCAGGGTACATTCTGAAGGATTGATCTTAAATTTTATTTATAGCTTGGGGCACCTGGGTGGCTCAGTTGGTTAAGCATCTGACTGATGATCTAGGCTCAGGTCATGATCTTGCAGTCGTGGGATCAAGCCCCACAACTGGCTCTGTGCTGACAGCATGGAGACTGCTTTGGATTTTCTCCCTCCCTCTCTGCCCCTCCCCCCACTGGCACTCTCTCTCTCAAAATAAATAAATAAACTTAAAATTTTTTATTTATATCTTGATTTTGAAGTCTTAATCAAGAGTCTTCAACAGTAAGATTATACAATGATAGAATTATTTGCCTCTTGAGATATTTAGTTCCTATCATTAGAGAAATTTAATGATATGATTAAATTATTAGCATAGTAAATGTGATAGTTCAGAATCCAGGTACATAGTGCTCATTAGAAGTAATGTTAGAAGCAGTGATAGTGGGGCGCCTGGGTGGCTCGGTCGGTTGAAGGTCTGACTTCGGTTCAGGTCATGATCTCAGGGCTCATGAGTTCGAGCCCCGCGTCAGGCTCTGTGCTGACAGCTCAGAGCCTGGAGCCTGTTTCCGATTCTGTGTCTCCCTCTCTCTCTGCCCCTCCTCTGTTCACGCTCTGTCTCTCTCTGTCTCAAAAATAAATAAACTTTAAAAAAAATTTTAACAACAACAGAAAAAAGAAGTAGTGATAGGGACAGTAATGGTAGTAGTAGCAGAAATATATAGTATTTATCGTTATTATAATCGCCTGAGGTGGTATATTGTAGAGCAAGTTCCAATATAGGATAGATGGCCAGATTGTATGTAAATTAGGAATATGTCCATACTTTAGATATAGTAGATCTCTAAGATTTAAGTGTTTAAATTGTATAAATGAATATTAAGGACTACTCAGTGAGTAGTTTCATCTTTCTAGATTAGCTGACTGGAATTTTAAATCAAAGTTAGTACATGAAACACTTTAAAACTTTGTATTCTATACTGAGGAATTCTCTTTTCAACTAACATTAACAAATATTACACACAGAATTAGTGTTGCAGTCATTGTGTGAGTGTAAGGCTGTCGCATATTTTAAGGTCTTGCCCCGTCTTAAGTGGTGCTGGATAAGTGGTTTTCCTGGGTGCTATTTGCTGTTCTGGCAATAGAACTGAATCAGCTTTGCCCACTATACAAGTCAAAGTCCAATATATGGCCCAGAATGGTGTGTGGAGATGAGGTATTATATACACTGGAGGTATATTGATAAGAATGGGCTGAACTGTTTTAACAGAAAGGCCTCCATATTTGGTGGTTCCAATAAGCTATGAGTTTTACCTTCCTGTCATGTAGCTGGAGTGGGATGGGGGTATCAACAGGTGACCAGGAACCACCCAATCATTCAGGGAACAATTTCCTTCCATTTAGCTTTTTCACCATCTTCTAGAGTATTTGTTGCAGTATAGTCAGAATAGAGTCACTGATACATTTGGGTTTCAGACAATGCGAAGGGCAAATGTTTGAGGGAAACCACCAGGAAATCTCACTCACCCCTTTCGCTTATGCTGGAGACTCTACCTAACCACAAGTGAAACTGGGAAATGTCACAGAGCTGGGCAGCCCTTGGCCTGGCCTGGCCATATTACTGTGGAGAGAAAGATTAGATTTCTGGCAGTGTCCTCACGGAAGTCAGGCTTTTCCCCCAGCTGTGCGATGGGGAGCCTTAAAGATAAACCACAATGGGCTCTCAATCTCTGACAAAGAACTCTTTCCTTGAAGATCAGAACAACATCTGTGATGCACACTTGTGAGAAATAGCCTTTCAAGGATGCTAAAGATGGAGATATTGTTTACAGACCCTTGGTCTCGGATATTGATATTTTAAAAATAAGGTGTCAGCTTGCTAAGCCTGAGTTTGATTTTAGAATCAAGAAGGACACAGATGTCTGTAAATGTTTTCCATTAAGGATACAGGTTATTTACATTCTCCCAAAAGTGTAGTGAAAGCCACTAGTATAAAAGGGTTGTGTCACATCAAACACCGAGTTTCTCAGTTCCAGCAATGCCTGACTTTGGGCTGACATTGTCAGCTGCTAAGGGAAGCTGTGCAATAGGTGTTTTATCTGCCCCTGCTTCTAGAGGTGACCTTGCTGCTGATAAGTCCTTTGGAAGTTTTTATTGGGAATTGAGAATTTTATCTCACTGAAAGTGGAATATGTATGTGGCCTTTTGCCATGAATCATATATACATATATATAACATTATATATATTATTAGATGCACAATTTTTGTTATAATATATAACAAATACATTATATATTATATATATATGTATATATATATTTGTTATAAACCCTATATATTTTATTTTATTTTTCTAAAGTTATTATTCTGAGGAGAACATAAGCTTTACCCAAAGGGATCAATGAAACAAAACAAACCAAAAAAGAATCATGAAAGCTTGAATGAGGAAAAATTGAAAGATCAAGAAACATATGCAACTTAGATTCAAATTGAGACTTCCTTTCTTCTCTTTCAATTATTTAATAGAATTTGAGCTGAACCTTCAGACACCTCTTTATATGGTTGCAATCTACTGAAATTCCTTACCCCTACGATCCCACAGTATTATGTGTATTCTAGGATGTCTCGATTCAGTCTGCAGAAGCCGCAAACTTTTGAGAGCTCAAAATATTTGAGCTCATGGAGATCTGTTACAGGCATGTTCTTTAAAATCATGTGGTACTTGGAAATTTTAACTTAATTGCCCTATCTCAAAATTTGTTTTAATAGTATAACAACTTTTCAAAGAAGTACAATAAGAATAGAGGGCTCTCTGATAGAGATGATGAAATCAAAAGCACCACATTTTCTATCAAAACCCTTACAAATCTAGTCATGTCTAACAATCATTTGTGGTAAACCTTTAAATTTTTTTTTAATGTTGATTTATTTGTGAGAGAGATAAGGGGGGGGGCAGAGAGAGATAGGGAGACACAGAATCCAAAGCAGTCTCCAGTCTCTGAGTTGTCAGCGCAGAGCCCGACACGGGACTGGAACTCATGAACCGCGAGATCATGACCTGAGTGAAGTCGGATGCTTAACCAACTTAGCCACCCAGGCGCCCCTATTTGTGGTAAACCTTTATTGCTTGCTTATTTATTAAGGCCTTACTTGGGTAGTAGATAAACTTCTGAAACAGAAATTAAAACACACACACACAATTTAACAGGAAAAGGTAGTAGAATATCTGAGAATCTCTGTTTATCATGAAAATTTACTTGATTTTTGACAGTCAAATGTTTTATTTTTTTAAATGTTTATTTTTGAGAGAGAGAGAGCAAGCAGAGGAGGGGCAGAGAGAGAGAGAGACGGGAAGAGAATCCAAAGTAGGCTCTGTGCTGACAGCAGAGAGCCGGAGGTGGGGCTCAAGCTCATGAGCCTTGAGATCATGACTTGAGCCGAAGTCCGAAACTTAACTGACTGAGCCACCCAGGTGTCCCTGTCAAATGTTTTAAATTGAAAAATAGCATAATAGGCAAGGAGTAGCTCAGAGTTGTAGCAAGGAGAGTAGCAGTGGTTTGTTTTGTAGAGTGCGTCCTTAAAAACTGGATTTTGCTCTTTACTTTCTGCATCGCACCCTACTGGCTTCCTAAGTTTAGTTTCCTTCTACTACTCTCAGTTCTGATAAGGCATTCCTAAAAGTAGGGCAAAATCCTCATTGATCTCACAGCATGAGGTTTTCCTTGCTTGCTTGTTGCAGTGTCCTGTATGTCTGGTTTACCGTAACATCAGGGAAGTTTAGGTGGCCACTCTGATGGAGATTGTCTATATCATCGATAGGATTATGGAGGACTCTAACCCAGCCTGGGTAGAGTCTGGGACATGGCACATCTATCAGTGCTGGATCATTGATCTGTGGAGTGTCATTAAAATACCAATAGAAAATCATGAACTAAATGTCAAAAAGGGGAAGAGAGAGAGACAAACAGACAGACAGACAGAAACTACTACTGTGTTAACTCTTTTTTAAGCCAGATTTACTTTATGAGAAAATGCACCATAAATATTCCTTTTTTGGTAGAAATGTTCCAGCACTCATAGAAAAGCTTCTTATCTTTTCATTTCCCAGCTGATAATGTGATTTGAGATAATCACCTGGAACTTAAAGTGTGGATCATAATAGTTGTGTTAACTATTATTGAATATAACTCTGGTCTTTTTTTTTTTAAGTTTTTTGAGAGAGAGAGAGAGAGAGAGAGAGAGAGAGAGAGCACAAGTAGGGGAGAGGGGCAGAGGGAGAAAGTGAGAGATATATAGAGAATATTAAGCAGGCTCCACGCTCAGTGTGGAGTCCAAGGCAGGGTTCAATCCCATGACCCTGGGATCATAACCTGAGTCAAAATTAAGAGTCAGATGCTCAACCAACTGAGCCACTCAGGCATCCCATAACTCTGGTCTTTTAAAGAATAAAACTCAATCAATACTGAGAAAGAATTGCCAGACATTAGCCAGATCCCATTTATGAGCATATCATAGTTGGCTGAGTTGTTTTAAAAGTTATTTTTCTTTGTCCCAGTGGTCTATAGAGTTTGAGATGTCTCCCATCAGTGATAAATCCATTTTGACCTTGCACAAAGTTAGTGCTAAAGCATAAAATAGAATTCCATATTTCAAAGTCTACACTTTGCTCAACAACAAAATATATTGCAAATGATAAACTATATGAAATGAAAGTGTCAATAGTTATCCACCCATTTTGCTCCAGTCTAGATGATACAAAATACAAATATTCATTATGATTGCAGCAAATTCCATTCTTTTAGAAGCCTTTCAGGAAACCAAGATTGAAGCACGATTTACACTGTGTTCTATGTGTGTCACTGTTCCAACTCGTTTAAAAGAAGCTTTGTCTACACAACTTTGGTTATAAATTAGGATATTAAAAATTAATGACTGTGCTTCATCTTTCTCTTTTTTAGGACTTACAACTAAAATCTAACACAATTAGTTGTTCACTGAGTCTCAAACTGTCCCTCAGCAGAGAAGCCCAATTGCATCAATAATTTTTTTAAAATGTATTTATTTATTAAGCTTCTCTTATTTAAGGATTAAAATTCTACCACAGACACTAGCAGGGTATAATTTGATTTTTGAGAACATATTTTGTCAGTGTTAACTGTATAAATTGATTTTGCAGATATAGAAAACAAGTACCAAAAAAGAAACTTTGAGGGAAACTGAGCATCAACATTACGTGTTCCTTTTTATTTTCATATTGTACTCTGAGATCAAGAGTTTGTTAAAATGCCAAGTACCCTCCTTTTGGTCATAACAGTGTGGGTAGACTAAATAAGTCATTTTTTAGAAATGTTCATTTATTTTTGAGACAGAGACAGTGCATGAGCAGGGGAGGGGCAGAGAGAGAGGGAGACACAAAATCCAAAGCAGGCTCCAGGCTCTGAGCTGTCAGCACAGAGCTGGAAGCGGGGCTCGAACTCACAAACCATGAGATCATGACCTGAGCCGAAGTCGTTTGCTTAATTGACTGAGCCACCTGGGCGCCCCTAAATAAGTTCTAATTTTTAAAGAGGAATGAGATTATTTTTGTTTAGAAAATATGTGAGTTAAAAATAGCAAATATTTGGAGTGCCTAGGTGGTTCAGTTGGTTAAGCGTTTGACTCTTGATCCCAGATCAGGTCTTTATCTCAGGGTTGTGAGTTCAAGCCCAGCATCGGGCTCCATGCTGGGTGTGGAGCCTACTTTAAAAAAAAAAAAGTAAAATAAAAATAAATAAATAAAATAAAATAAAAATAGCAAATATTCTCTAGAAGCTAATATATCACAAGCTCTTCATAAGGTATGTATGTACATTTTAACCTTTAAAAGTTTAATAGCTAGGATTGAAGTTATGATGGGGGAGAAAAGTGGCGAATTTCATTTGAAGACAAATTGTGTGTGTGTGTGTGTGTGTGTGTGTGTGTGTTTATAACCCTATAACTTCATTCTGCTCACCACAGAACATAATTTGTCTTGGTAGTCATCATTCACTTTTCACTAGGTCTAGAATATGTTGTTCATGTATGAGTAATGCTATTATCCTAAACCAGTAAATAAGTTTCAATATGCTACTTACAGTGTATTTCTACAACTCACATTAATAAACAGCTAAAGAACACAAAGATATCATGAAATGCTTTACCATATAGGATTGCAAATTAAATGTCAGATTTTAATATTTAAAGATGCTCAACTGTATTCATATATTTAGAAGTGAAACTTGTTTATCCTTTAATAATTGAGTTTGATTTAGGACTAGCTATTACCCTGTTTTTTAATAACATAGCAAAACATTTTTTAGAAGAAGAGTTTTAGACTTAGTGTTTTTAATTTTTTTTTTCAACGTTTATTTATTTTTGGGACAGAGAGAGACAGAGCATGAATGGGGGAGGGGCAGAGAGAGAGGGAGACACAGAATCGGAAACAGGCTCCAGGCTCTGAGCCATCAGCCCAGAGCCTGAAGCGGAGCTCGAACTCACGGACCGCGAGATCGCGACCTGGCTGAAGTCGGACGCTCAACCGACTGCGCCACCCAGGCGCCCCTAGACTTAGTGTTTTTAATCACATTTAATTTGAGAAAGGCAAATGGGAGATTTTGGGCTACTTCTGATAAGACACCTTTGAGGTAGATGGGAGGTAAATAGTCATTTTTTGTAAAATAAGAAATGTGGAGTGACTGAGTTTTCAAAACTCCCTTAGAAGCAGAAGAGGAATGAATTCCAGGACACGGCGCTTATGTTCCTGGTGTATTTACCTTGTAAAACAGCACATCTCCACACTTATCAATCTCCCCACCTTCCACACCACTAAGCAGTGGGAACCTCAAGTGTCTCCGTTGACAAAGGGCCGAGAAGATCTGCACCTCTGGGTCACAGGAAGAAGTTTCTAGGACAGTGACACATTCTTTACCCTAGACTTCTTCCCTTGATCTGCTTACTCTTTTGTTCACACTCATACCATCGGCCTTTGGCAAAGGAGAGAAAATCCATTTGGAAAGGGAATTTGTAGGTATCAGGACTGATATCTCTAGATAGTGATAGAGTTTGAGTTACCCATTTGCTGATGATTTCTTAGCATGGGTTTTCAACTGAGTAGCAAACAGTGTTTCAACTGAGTAGCAAACAGCAAACTGATAACTTCCGCCGCTCAATTATCCCATGAGAATTCTCTAGTTCCCCTCTCCCTCTATCTATAGAGAGACTATAGCAGAATGAGTAATCAGCAGGAAGAGTAATCAACTAAATGGGAGCTATGGTTTCTCCCTAGCTGAGGACCAGCTAATACCCAGGTAAAGAGTAAGGTCCACCTACAGTCAGGTCCTGCATCAGTCAAGTATTTCTGCCTCAGAGAATACAAACTTAGGGTTCTTAATTTGGAATTTCTAAGGAAATAATCTATTTAAGAATAACAAAAAAAATGAATAAAGTGCCCATGAAATTTATATTTATGGTTCAACCAAAGATATACTTTTAATTACAAAGACCTTTAAAAATAAACACATTTTGTAAAGTTCAAGTTTATTCACAGGTTATTTCTCCCAGGGGAGTTATATTGTTCAGTGATTTAGAGAACTAGGTTCTTTCTCACACTGTCTTAAAATCCTTTGGAGTTTAATTTTTTTGTGCTCTCTCCATGTGTACCATTTTCTCCCTCTTGATGCTGCTTTTATCTGATTATCATCTCTTCAGACATCTCTTGTATATATTTTAGAGAAAGCTTGCTGAATCTCTCTTTGAGCACCTTGAAAACCAGCTTTTGCTAGCACCAGCAGGGTTTATTGCACTTTGTAAAATGCCTAATGATTGCTCAATTTTTCTTTTAAAACCAAGATATTGATGCTGCTTCCTCCTTATTGGTGATACATCCACTCCTCTTTATTTGGCTCAAATGCCCTTGTAAAAATTATTTTGGTTTTCTATTCTTGGCTTGTTTTTGGCTCTGTTCCTGGAGGATTGAGTTATTTATATTTCTCTTATTTGGGCAGTAATATATGGATTTACAGGTGGTGCCCCCAGAAGGAGAGAAAGACTTGGGAAACAAAGCAAAGTATCTCTTGATGGTACCTGAGGTTTCTTCTGCCAGGTTTTTGGAAATGACTTTATAGTACATCAGAGAGTAAGATGACAAAGTTCTGTCACTGCACACAACCCACTGCACATTATGTGGTGTTTCCGAAATATTTAGAGTGTCTAAAAGATGAGAAATGTCACTCATTATTTCAAAATGCAATCCATTTTCTTCCTGTGGTTAGCAAAACAGTGTAAGACATATATGTTTTTGTGGGATTTGTTTTATTTTATTTATTTTTGTTTACCCAGTATGTGTTCTTCTTATGTTTATAATACTGTAATTTTGCTTTTGGGTCTTTTATGACCACCTACAGTGTGGGTGACACTACAGTCAAGGACTCTGGTGTTCCCATGTTCCTATCAGGTTTGTAGGGCTTCCTGGAGAAGGCGATTGAACCAGTGCTCTTCAAAGCGGGTCAGCATAGGGTGATCAGATCTCAATAAAAGGATTTCTCTCCCCAGTCTCCATGGGCTCAGGGACTGGATCAGGATCTTCTGCCTGAATCTGCCCTTGCCTCTCTTGTCTGTCCTTTGCTGGTGAGCCACTGCTTCAGACCTGGTCACTGCCCTCTACTTGCCTCTTGGATTTAACTCTCCACAGTGTTCCTTGTAAGCTTGTTCTTGTCCACAATATGACTGAAATTCCCATTTTCTCTCTCCTTCACAGCTGAAAGTCAATGTTAATGACCAGTGCATCAGCCAGGCTGGCCAGTCCTCTAGTCCCTTGCTTTTTCAAGATAGGTGATTAGCACAGATTACAGCTGAAAAAGAAGGAGCTGACCACTTAGGAGTGAATAGGGGGAATATTCTGGGTTTCAGAAATGATTTACCTTATTGGATGAGTTCCATATGTTGAATAATCTTTTTCCTGTTTTAAAATTTTCTCTGGAAACATGCTTCTTTCTGGTATTATGGGCTCTGAGGTAAGAACCACAGGGGTCACACAAACCTGGGGAATGTCACTCAGCTAATTCCTTTCTACTCGTGGCTATGCTGTGACTACATTACTAATTAAAGATTGCTTAGTCGACATACTCTCCAGCCAACCTTGGGTTCAACAGAATCTGAACTTCAAAGAAAAAGGTACTTCAAAGAAAAAGGTGTTCCTTGCTTTATTGGTCTATCCATAATTCTCTGCACACTATAAAAGATAATGTATCGTATTTCAATCAACACCTATGTCTTTGTGGGTTTTTCTTCCTTTTGGTATTATTTATAAATAGATTTTTAAAGTATAATTTATACACAATATTATATTAGTTTCAGGTATACAACACAGTGATTCAACAACTCTATACATTATGCTATGATCACCACAAGTGGAGGTACCATCTGTCACCATCCAATGCTATTATAAATCCATTGACTATATTCCTTGTGCTGTACCTTTTATTCCCATGACTTATGATTCTATATCTATAAGCCTATATCTTTCACTTCTCTTCACCCATTTTGCCCATCCCTCCACTGCTCCTTCCCTCTGGCAACCATCAGTTTGTTCTCTGTGTTTTTAACTATGATTCTGCTTTTTGTCTGTTTATTTATTTTTTATATTCTACATATAAGTGAAATAATATCATATAGGTACACAATGGAATATTATTAAACCATAAAAACTATGAGATCTTACCATTTGCAACAATATGGGTGGACCTAGAGGGTATTATGCTAAGTGAAATAAAGCAGAGAAAGACAAACAGCTATGTTTTTGATATATGGTGTTTCTCAAATGTTTTCTAATCCATTTTATGTTTTATTTTTCCTTTGCATTAAAAGGATTCTTCAATGAATCAATTTATCCACTATTTTGAAAGAACCTTGTGGTAGCCTATTTTTTCTTTTCATCTGTGTACTTTCTTCCTTCCTCAGTCCCTTTGGTTCTACTCAGATTGACACCACCCTCAGCAGTATTGACCCAGTCTTGGCCATCAGGGCATCAGGCTTCCATTAGCCACAAGATTGGTTCAGAAATAGGCATGCGTCAAAAGCCAAGCAAATCAGTGTAAAGGTAAGGAATTTCGCCTGAGTTTCTAAGGAAAGCTGCACTCTTTTCCAGTTGGTGTTCGTAAGCTGGTAACTTACAGCCTGAAGCTTCTGGTCATTATCTTAGCCATGCCATATAGTAAACCTAGGAATAAAGCTCACACACTGAAGAGCAGAGAGGGAAGACCCAGAGGAAGCAGAACTTGAGAAAATCATTTGAGACTACCTCTCAGCTAAGCTTGAAGCCATATCACCTCCTTATCCTGTTTTATAAGTCAATATTTTATTAAGCTAGTAGAAAAGAAGAGAATGTCATTAACTTTATTAGAAAGGCAAACTAAAAAATTGAGTAGGTATTGTCCTGCCAAAGAAAGGTAGTGTGTTGTTGTTGTTGTTGTTGTTGTTGTTTTTCTTTCAATATTTAATGATGATTGTCTATAGTCTTTTAATTTAATAGGGAAATCATTATAGTCTTTGGTGTTAGGTTCTCAATTACACAAAAGAGAAAAACACCATAATTGAGGACTACCACCCTGCTCAACATCATTTTTCTATCTTTTCTCTGAGATTATCACCTGTGAGATCTTCCTGACTGTAATACAGAAAGTCTCCACCCTCTTAATGTAAAGAGAAGAAATTTAGAAGCAAAGAATGTTCTAGATCTGTTTTCTCTGTAATTATAAATTTATTACTGATGTAAGCATATGAGCATACACCACAGGAATCTTCCACCATACTATCTATGCATGTCCTGGGTTTATCACTTATCATATGATTTTAGAGGTGTGGTAATAGTTGTTGCTCAAATGTACATCTTCCTTTCCATCTGTACCTCAGTATCTAGTATTCCAATAGGTAAGGGTCATCCCAGTGGGTTGAAACTCTGTCTTTTGCTGTCTCTTAGGAAACATGCAAGGATTACCTATAATACAAGAAACCACTAATCTGCCACCAATATCCTGGCTTGAATTAATATATAAGATTATTTTTCAACCAGTGTAGAGAGAGCATGGTTTTGAGGGACAGGTCAAAAGACAGGTAAGTTTTAAAAGTGACGGAGAGCCAATTCTACTTTAAGTGGCATGAGCTTTGATGAGTTTAGAACAAAACATCTTGAGAAAGGAAGATGAGAGGGAGTAGGAAAAGAACTAAAGTTGGATCTAAAATATTTAGTTTTAAACTCTCATGTGATCTATCACATACCCCTTGCGTGACCTTGAGAATATACTTACCATTACTGAATCTCAGTTTTTTAATTTATAAAATGTAAATGACTGTATGTTCCCTGGAGTTGTGTTGTGAGAATTAAGTGGGTGCAAACCACAACTGGCATATGTGAACATTTAGGAATTACTAGGAAAGCACGCAAGCAAAATGGCATATCAGAAAAAGCAAAGCTTATGAAGCTACGTAAAACAGAGTTCATATCCACTACCTACTAACTGAATGACCTTGGATTTGTCCTTCAGTTTCCACATTTGACTACTGAAAATATAACGTCTAAAGAGTTATTGTGAAGATTAAATGAGGTGCCATACTGTTCGCATCTGGTGCACACGCTACTTCATGGTGTATCACCCGTTGGAGCTCAGTCAACTTGAATTTCACTGGAAACTCAGAGCATCATTGGCTTTAATTAGTTAGTTTGTTTGTTTTTACCAAAATGTAAATTTCAAAGAAGTCTTCCAACACTATTATGAAAGTGAAATCATGTAGGAAGTAATCAACTCTGCGTCTGTGCCTTGTGATTCCCTGACATTAATCAGCACACACTTGAATCTACAAAATTGAGTTTATTTGGTGACCAAGAAACCTGAATTACACAAGCTGTGATCCCAGACAACTTTTCCATCTCATGATTTTTACTCTTGCTTTGTCTAATCTCCTGAAATGTAATGGGAAGATATACCAGAGTGAAGTCACTTTTAAGAAAAGAATGTTCCCTGATTTCTACTTGAGGTAACTCCAATTTGACACAAAGACTTATAAATTTGTTTGGAATTCCAAGCACCCCCCCCCCCCCGCCCACCGGAAATAATACTAGACATGGTGATGAGGTCTCCAGGTCAGTTAGAAGGAAAAAGGAAATCAATACAAGCCACAAGGTCCCTGAGCTGTAGGATTCATGGTACTACTCTCAGGGCTGCTTTCTGCGGAGAAAGGACCATGGCTGCCAGAGGCAGGATCAGCCGAGGAAAATATTTAACACAGTGAAATTTGTATTTGGCTTCTTCACATTTTCCATTCAGTACTCTTTAACCACTGTTTAATCTTTCTTTTCCCAGGACTCGCATGCTACCTTGCAATAAAACACTTCATATAATTCTACTAGATTTCCTTCCTCTCCCTGTCCCTCCCTCTTAAAGCCACCACACTTTGGAATAATCCACCTTTCCTTCATCTCTAATTCAAGCTCTTGCTCCCTCTGTGACACAATTCCCAACCAGGGAGAGGTGAGATGATTGCATTAATTTGTGTAAAGTGAATTATCCATGGTTTCATTAGCTAACAGTTCTTTACTTCTTTAGAGAACAATTATTTTTTCCACATTAACATATAATTAGTGTTATTTCATGTCATGTAACAGATAAAGTCAAAACAAAGGACAAACTGTGTGTGTGTTGTGTGCAGGTCTTCTGCCTAAGGTCATTCAGGTTCAAGGCTGGGGGGAACACAGGAGTTCCCCTATGTTAGGGGATGAAATCCAGTCTCTGTTCTCCTGGCCAAGCCTTATACCCAAGTGTTGAGTGCCTTCAGGGGGGAGGGAGACATCTAACTTGTAAAAAGATGTGGCAAGTTCCATAAGTGGCTCTGAGTGAGGGCAAGCTAAGTTTTTGGGCAAAGGATAGACTATACAGAGGCCAGCTCTGTACTGGAGAGCATAGCCTATGGGTGCCATTTCTGCTTTATCTACCTAGTTTCTGTCTTAACTTTCTGATTCATAACATCTTGAAATGTTCCAATTTATTTTTCCCTCTGGAATGGATACTTGGCAGTATAGTAGTGAGAGAAAACATAATGAGGATCATGTGTGGGTCTATCTTGGATCAGAGTCCATCAATGCTGAGAAAGAGGCATTTTCTTTGGTAACACTGTGTCCTGGTGAGCAGCCTTACTGCATATTACTTTTTTCTATCAGTGGCTATTGCCTGAGAATATTTTCCAAACACTTTGAGGAGATTTACACAATTATTTAGAAACTACACTGTATTTACCTCTTTTACCTTATTTATCTCTTTTTTTTCCTGTCTCTGTTTTTGTCACTCTTTCCTTCACTTCTCTAGTCACAGTGAAATACTTTCATTTCTTCCAGAAGCCAGGCTTTCTCTTGCTTCTGGAGTCTAGACCTTCATACCCTATTCCCTTTATTGTGATCCCTTTCCCACATTACATTATCTGGCTAGCTCCTATTTAGTTTTCAGATTAAATGTCACTTTGGTAAATTGTCCATGTCCTTTATATATATTTAACTCCATTCAACCAAGACTGGGCTATGTGCTGTCACCAGAAGATCTTAGAGCTTTATTACTTTCATTTTAATTACTTGTTATCCTAGGAAGACTGGAAGCCCTGTGAGGTGGGGTGGGGGGGCACTCTCTCTTCTCATGGCTGTGTCTTGAGCACCTAGCATATCAGACATGGTCCATGAATTTTTGTTGAGTGAATATTATTGTCATACATGTTGTACCTTTAGACCTACAAGCCTGTGCAAGAACAAAATCACCATCTGGATTTGAGGCAATGTACTTCACCATGATTAGAAAATTTAGTCATATTAGTGAAGGGCTATGCATGCTTCCAATCATTCAGTCCTGTATCTTCAAAATCATTTAATGTGAAAAGCATGTGAAAATGTAAAAGAGGAATTAAGGGTCATTTGGAGGTCCCAGTTGACTTGGGCAGGAAAAGAGAAAAATATGTAAGTCACCTGGTAAGGATTTGGGGGTGGGGGTGGGGGTGGGAGTACGTGTCCCTTAGCACTGGTGTTCTCAACCTGCATACAACACTTGGGAGGGAGCTGTTGCCAAGGCCCTAACCTCTTCTACCCTTTTCTTTCTCTTCTGTTTACAACACACTTGGAAATAGCAAAACTGTATCAACCCAAAAGGTGGAAAACCAGCTTTTGCCATTCAAAGCAAAGTTTGAATGCATTTATCCTGATAGGAAGCCAGCAACTGTAATGAAGGTATTTGTAAAATAGGAAGGAATCCCCAAATGTCTAGAAGTCTAATAAGTCTACCTGTTACTCCATCTTCTTCTCCCCTGTAATCACAGAGGTCAGGATCATAGCATTAAACCTTTTATCTTTATAATTCCATAAATGATACATCCAGGAAAGATAAGTCATTCTACTTAATTTATTTGTTTTCTTAACCTAAGAAAAGAAGAAATTGTCTGTATAGCTACTCTGAATTGTAAACAACTGATGTTCCCCCAAGGTTCAGTAAGAAACATTGAGATTTCACCTAAAACCCTTTAGGAGAGGCCTGGAAAATTGCTAGGCATCTCAAGACAGCTCATCGCCATTCTAGCATGGGCTATTACTCAAGTCTGTGACTGTGATCATGATAATGTGCATCTCCAGTGGGTGCACCCCACTGGTGTTTTGTACAGGGAAGCTATACGGTAATTCCTGTGTCCCCATGGATGCTTTCACACCAGCACTTACTTTCTTGGGGCTTTAGACAGAGGGGGATTTTCTCTCTAAGCTTACGCACCTCCTGGCAGAGGAAATAGAATGAAAACAGAACATTACCTGTTTTCAATGGTGGCACCAATTTTAAAGCTGTGCTATTTTAAAACAAAGAAACAGATGGAGAAGTTACAAGGAAATGAATCCTATATTTGCTCTTTGGAAAGCACTTACTGGGTAATTGCTGGGATCTGAGTAACTTGAGGTGGGAAATGGGATGTAGATTTACTGGATAAACTGGATGAGATCCAGTTTAAGGCACGATTTGCGGAAGCCCAGAATGGCGGGATAGTACAGGGTTATTTTTTGCCTTCTGATTGTGTTTGCTTGGCCTCTGTGAAATGACTAGAATTTCTTAGTCCAGTACTATGGGATGCATCCCATTCCGTAGCAGTGACTGCTAGGGACACCAGATTGCAATAGCACATAGGCAAATCAATGTTGGGGAACCGATGCCTTCCAGGCTAGAGGTCAGCCTGTTCCATAACAAAGGGGTTGACTAAAATGGTTGTGATGTTCCCCTCAGCTTGACTAAACTTCAGATTGGTTTCTTCCAACTGTAGCCCCCTGACCTCCCTTTTCTTAGAACATTTACGTTAGAAAACTTGAAATTATAAATTCTTACTCTGCTCCTTTGAAATATATATAAATCTTCCCACAGCCTTTTGTCAGGTTGATAATCCAGGAATTTCTTGAGGAACTAAGAATTATTTGTTGAAAATATAAACATTGAAGGGACAGCAACCCTCTTTTCTAGTCCCTGTGGCAGAGTAGGAGCCTAACTATAATGGAGACCAGTCAGTAAACACAGATGACCTAATTACAGAGAAAAACATTCACAAACTCAGAATAACCCATCATGATGGACATAACCCACAGATGAACCTCCCTCCTAATTTCCTCTACTCACTCACCCCAGGACTTAAAAAATTCCCTACTGTTTGTTTTAATGGACTTAAGTTCAGTCTCTCTTCCCTTATTTCAATAGTCTTGAATAAAGCATTTCTTGCCTATTTAAATTTGTCCATTGCAATTTTAATTTGAAAGGGTCTAATGCAAAAAATGGTGGAGAGAATCTCGAGTGGGTCATTTAACAAACTGGGTGCATTAGTTTGCTGGGGCTGCTATAACATGGAACCATAACAAAATAACAAAATCTCCCAGTACGTGAGGCTGGAAGTCCACGATCAGGGTGTTGACAGGTTTGTTGACTCCTGAGGCTCTTTTCTTGGCTTGCAGATGGACCACCTCCTCCCTGTGTTTTCAATGGTCTTTCCACTGTGTACATGCATCCTTGGTGTTTCTCTGTGATTCTGAATTTTCTCTTTTATAAGGACACCAGTCATCTTGGATTAGGATGGCTTCATTTTAACTTAATTACTGTTTAAAAGGCCCTATCTCCAAATACAGTCTAATTTTGAGGTATTGGGGATTAGGGCTTCAATATATACACCTTTCAGGGGAACACCTTTCAGTGTAGCTCCTAACACTGGGTCTCTATGACTACGATCTCTAAGATAGAAGCTGAAGGGACTCCATTTTAGAAAGGCCCCATCTCTGCTGTTTTTCTGCTAGACCCCATTTACTCATGATCTATGTTTTGTCTCTGAATAGGCTAAAGAAGCTATATTCTCATTTCCAGCGGGGAGCAAGAAAGTTTATCATTCTCTGAATTTTGTCCTAAGCCTCAAACACCTGATAACACCTAAGAAGAGCCAGATCCCAAACATATTCCAGGACATTAGCTTCAAACAAACCTTGGCTGATGCTGGCATCGATACGCTTATCTTCAGTAATTTATGGAATAATACCTATTATTCACCTGATGCTCACCTTTGATTGGACCCTACCCTGGATTCCTGGAGGAACTCTTACCCTAGGCCCTTTTCTAATATTAATCCCTAGCCCCAAGCAAAGACAAGACTTATTCTCCTTTCCTTTCAGAGTCTCCCAGTCACTGGGAGTCACTGCTATTCTCTCCCTGTGGCTTACTCAATTCAATAACATCTGTTTCCACTTTCTCTGGCTGACATTTGATTTCTATCCTGCATGAAGCCAAGATCCTGTGGGACCTTCCCCTGGGTTCTTGGACTCAGCCTACCTGCATCATCTCTACCACTACCTTCTGAGAGAAAACTGCTCCCTGAAGCTGCCAATACAACCATTTTGTGAAAACCTTTCTCCAGATAACAGCCATCCATATCTTAAAGTTCTCTACTGTCAACACCAAAAAGAATAGTAGGTGAATATTCAGTGTTTGCCAAAGGAATACATTGTACATATGGAGAGGGCAGAGGAAGGGGAAGACAGGGCTACTCCATAGGGAACAATGCATTTTTGGAAGATGAAGATACTTGTTACATAAATTTCACTTTTGCCCCATTACATTACTACATAACTCTCAAGTGCCAATCAATATATCTTTTTAAAAGATCCTGTAATTGTGTTGGAACTAGCATAATTATATTACATTTTTATTGCAAATATAAATTAAACAGATATCAACATTTAAAATAATGATAATTTTGGTTACTTTATTTTGGCACTCCTCTTTTAAGAGGCAATCAATCCCCCCACCCCACACACAAATGAACTTCTAAAAGACCCTGTCTAAGGCAACTCAAACAAGTCTTTGAAAGTTTCAGAACAGAAGTAAAGCCAAAAATTTCCTTTTAGGAGTCCATATAAAATATCAGATTCCATTTTATATTAGAAAAAAACAGAAATTGTAAAATCTGTATCGGATAATTCCATGAATACAAGATATATCTCTGTGTAAGGCATGCTATGTTCTTTGAACAAATTTATTTAACTGCTAATTTAAAAGACTGATAGGATTGTGACCCAATGTGCCTCATTAGTATCCCACCGCCTGCCAAGAATTCACCGGTGTTCTCTAAAATAAAAATATAAATACAAGTAGAGGTATTTATTATGAATTGGAACTAAAAATTCCTTTCAGAATGAGAAAGTTGTCCTTGGGCAAGATGAAGTTTAAAGCCAATTTTTCTGTTGCTGAGTTATTGGATGAGTAAATAACCAAAGAAAGTGTGTACTTGGCTTGCTGAATGGAAGTTCTGCTGTCCCAGTAAGTTGTTGAAAATATGTGTAAAGATACATTCATTTTCCTATCTGAACTCATTCTTAGTGTACATAATTTAAGCATGTATTTATGTGGGTTTTGTTTTTCATGAGACATAGTTTTAGTCTTACTGAAAGTGATTATACACATAGATTTTTTTTTTTTTTTTGGCCAGAACCCTACACTTTGCTCATATATACTCATTACCCGTCTAAGTTTCCTGACCTCAGGATTTAATGTACTAACACTGCATATTCATGCAATTCAAGTCACCAGTCCCCTACTCTTATTCTTTGTTGTTGTTGTTGTTGTTGTTGTTGTTGTTGTTTTTCTGGGACACTTCATTTCTTCCAAAATACTTCCAGCCTCCCAAATCCTAACCAAAGTCATAGGTTTTCATTTCCCTTATTCTTTTTAGCTTTTATCTCATCTCTTCTTTCCCGTCCACTCATCCACTCTTGGGAAATTATTTCCCCATACTCACCAATTGTCATCATCATCATCAAAATAAAACAACAAATAACTAGGGAATGGGCCAAGATGGCAGAACAGCATGGAAGTTTTTTTGTTTTGTTTTGTTTTGTTTTGTTTTGCATCTCTCATCCCTGAAATGCAACCAGATCAATACTAAACCAGCTTGCATACCAAGAAAACTGATTTGAGGATTAACACAACAATCTGAACAACCTGAACCATAGAACTTGGCAAGTATGCAGTGCAGAGAGGTGAACTGGAGGAAAGAGAAACTGCAGAGGGCAGGGAGCTGTTTTTGTTTGCATAAAGAGGACAGAGATAGGGAAGAGTAAGGGAAAAGCATCCCCTCCCCCACAAAAGGAGCTGGAAAGAAAAAGTCTGAGTGGAAACAGCCACAAGGGACTGAACAAAAAAGGGAGAAAGGAGAAAGGAGAGTGTTTAAATTCCATTAAGACTCTATAAACAGGGGAAGCACAGAGTCTGAAACTCCACAGCTCAATACCTGGTGGTGCTCTGGTGGGAGGGTGGATCCATGGGAGCAGAAAGTAAGGTCCTTGGGGTCCTGGGCCACACAGGAAGTGGTTGTTCCCCTGCTGGGAGGTCATTTGATAGAGGTGGTGTGGCCTCCCCACAGTCAAAGGTCCCAGTGGACCATGGAGAATGGCTGCATTCACTGCTGTTGGAGAGGATGTTAGGGGTGACCTGGTGACAGATGTGTGCTGTGATTTGCCATAATCTCTGAAATGCTGCTGCTACATGATCTCACAAACTTTTTCTGGGGCAGGCTGGCACCCGGGCACAGTCTCTAAGCTTCTGCAGCAGCATGGTCGTGCGAACGTTCCTGCATGTGGCCAGTACCCAGCCATTTCTCAGTGAGACCCTCCCCCAAAGGGTAGGAACAGGTCAAAGCCACAGTCACTCAGAAGGGAGGAGTTGGGAAACACAGCTCTATGTGAGATAAAACTCAGGAATGAGGTGCTGCCTGGCAGTCTGCTTAGTCACAGAGAGTGTAGGAGTGGAGAGTGGATGGAAGCTAGAGACGAAGGAGGGGTGCTTGATCACTGGTAGGGGAGAGTGCAGAGTTCTGATAATAGAGACTTAGTAGTTGGGTGACACCCCTCACTCGCATGCGCATACACACCTACAAGCTTCACAGCAATCCACCCCAGTAAGCTAAGCAGCACCATCTAGTGGAAGATGGAGCCGTTACACTAAACCTCACCCAACTGGGCCAACTGCACTCTTGAGGAACACTGTAAGTCTTTCTGCCTGCTTAGTTTATGGACTATAAAGTGCTTCATAGTTTGACTTCTAGGGGAAAAAAATATAATTTTTATCGTACTTGATTCTATTCACTGATCCATCTAGTCAATTTTTTTTCTTTTCCTTTCTTATTCCTGAATACAGAAAGAGAAAAAAAATATTTTTATTTTCAATTTTAAATAAAAATATTTTTCTTTAACTTTTTCTACCATATTTTTTATTTTTGTAAACTTTTTAAATTCTATTTTACTCCTACCATTCATTTTATTCCATTTTATGATATCCAGTTTTTCAAATTTTCAAACTATTTTCCTCTTATTTTATTTTCCTTTTTTTTCTTATCTTTCTCTTTTTTCTCTAATCTAATCAAGTTTTTTTTTCAACAACCTAAGAAGAAAACCACACCTAGGATCTAGCATCCATTATTTGATTTTTTGTGTTGTTTTTAATTTTTTAATTTTAATTTTTTTTACTTTATTAATTTCATTTCTTCCTTCAAAATAACAAAATGAAGGAATTCACCCCAAAAGAAAGAAGAGGAAGAAATGACAGCCAGGGACTTAATCAACACAGATAAAAGCAAGGTATCTGAACCAGAAACTAGAATCATGATAATAAGAATATGAGCTGGGGTCGAAAATAGATTAGAATCCCTTTTTGCAGAGATAAAAGAAGTAAAAGCTAGTCAAGATGAAATTAAAAAAATGATATAACTGAGCTGCAATCTCGAATGGATGCCATGGTGGCAAGGATGGAGGAAGCCGAGCTGCAAATCAGTGATATAGAGGACAAACTTACAGAGAATAATGAAGCAGAAAAAAGAGAACTAAGACAAAAGAGCATGATTTAAGAATTAAAGAAATCAGTGACTCATTAAAAAGAAATAATATCTGAATCATAGGGGTCCCAGAAGATGAAGAGAGAGAAAAAGGGGTAGAAGAGTTATGTGAGCAAATCATAGCAGAAACTTTCCTAAGCTGGGAGAAGACACAGACATCAAAATCCAGGAAGCACAGAGGACTCCCATTAGATTCAACACAAACCGACCATTAACAAGGCATATCATAGTCAAATTTGCAAAATATTCAGACAAGGAAAGAATCATGAAAGCAGCAAGGGAAAAAAGTCCTTAACCTACAAGGGAAGACATCAATTTTGCAGCATACCTATCCATAGAATCTTGGCAGGGAAGAAAGGAGTGGCAGGATATATTTAATGTGCTGAATTGGAAAAATATGCAGCCAAGAATTCTTTATCCAGCAAGGCTGTCATTCAAAATAGAAAGAGAGATTAAAAGTTTCCCTACAAACAAAAATTAAAGGAGTTTGTGACAACTAAACTGGTACTGCAAGAAATTTTAAGGGGGACTCTGAGGGGAGAAAAGACAAAAACAAAAACAAACAAAAAAAAAAAACAAAACAAAAAGGCTCAAAAGTAACAAAGACTAGAAAGCACCAGAGAACACCACCAGAAACTCCAACTCTACAGGCAATGTAATGACAATAAATTCATATCTTCCAGTGCTCACTGTAAACATCAATGGACTAAAGCTCCAATAAAAAGACATAGGGTAACAGAATGGATAAGAAAACACAATAGAGGGGCGCCTGGGTGGCGCAGTCGGTTAAGCGTCCGACTTCAGCCAGGTCACGATCTCGCGGTCCGTGAGTTCGAGCCCCGCGTCGGGCTCTGGGCTGATGGCTCAGAGCCTGGAGCCTGCTTCCGATTCTGTGTCTCCCTCTCTCTCTGCCCCTCCCCCGTTCATGCTCTGTCTCTCTCTGTCTCAAAAATAAATAAAACCTTAAAAAAAAAAAAAAAATTTTAAAAAAAAGAAAACACAATAGATCTATATGCTGTTTATAAGAGACCCATTTTAGACCTAAAGTCACTTTCAGATAGAAAATAAGGGGCTGGAGATCCATCTATCATGCTAATGTTCATGACAAGAAAGCCTGAGTAGTGATACTTATAACAGAAAATCTAGATTTTAAAATAAAGACTGTAATAAGAGATGAAGAAGGGCATTATATCATAATTAAGGGGTCTATCCACCAAGAAGATCTAATAATTATAAACATTTATGCTCCAAATGTGAAAGCACCCAGACAAATAAATCAATTAATCACAAACATAATAATACCATAGTAGTAGGGGACTTCAACACCCCACCTACAACAATGGACAGATCATATAAACAGAAAACCAACACTGAAACAATAGCTTTGAATGACACACTGGACTGGATGGACTTAACAGATATATACAGAACAATTCATCCTAAAGCAGCAGAATACACATTCTTCTCCACTGCACCTGCAACATTCTCCAGAATAGATCACATACTAGGACACAAATCAGTCCTCAACAAATATGAAAAGACTGAGATCATACTGGGCATATTTTCAGACCACAACACTATGAAACTCGAAATCAACAACGAGAAAAAATTTGGAAAGATAACGAATACTTGGAGACTAAAGAACATCCTACTAAAGAATGAATGGGCTAACCAAGAAGTTAAAGAAGAAACTAAAAAGTACATGGAAGCCAATGAAAATGATAATACCCCAGCACAAAACCTCTGGGATGCAGCAAAGGCAGACAAGAGGGAAGCATATTGCAATCCAGGCCTTTCTAAGAAGGAAGAAACATCTGAGATACACAACCTAACCTTACACCTTAAAGATCTTGAAAAAGAACAGCAAATAAAACCCCAAACCAGAGAAGACAGGAAGTAGTAAAGATTAGAGCAGAAATCAATGCTATCAAAACCAAAAAACCCAGTAGGACAGATCAATGAAATCAGGAGCTGGTTCTTTGAAAGAATTAACAAAATTGATAAACCCCTAGCCAGTTTGATCAAAAAGAAAAAGGAAAGGACACAAATAAATAAAGTCAAGAATGAAAGAGGAGAGATCACAACCAACACAGCAGAAATACAAACAATAATAAGAGAATATTACCAGCAATTATATGCCAAAAAAATTGACAATCTGGAAAAAAATGGACAAATTCCTAGAAACATATAAACTACCAAAACTGAAACAGGAAGAAATAGAAAATTTGAACACACCCATAACCAGTAAAGAAATCGAATTAGTAATCAAAAATCTCCCAAAAAAACAAGAGACCTGGGTCAGATAGATTTCCAAGGGATTCTACCAAACATTTAAAGAAGAGTTAACACCTATTCTCTTGAAGGTATTCCAAAAAATAGAAATGGAAGGAAAACTTCCAAACTCTTTCTATGAAGCCAGCATCACTTTGATTCCAAAATCAGACAAAGACCCACTAAAAAGGAGAACTACAGATGAATTTCCCTGATGAATATGTATGCAAAAATCCTCAACAAGATATTAACCAACTGGATCCAACAATACACTAAAAGAATTATTCACCATGACCAAGTGGGATTTATACCTGGGATGCAGGGCTGGTTCAATATCTGCAAAACAATCAATGTGATTCATCACATCAATGGAAGAAAGGACAAGAACCATATGCTCCTCAATAGATACAGAGAAAGCATTTGACAAAATACAACATCCTCTTTCGATGAAAACCCTCAAGAAAGTAGGGATAGAAGGATCATACTTCAAGATCATAAAAGCCATACATGAAAGACCCAACGCTAATATCATCCTCAATGGGGCAAAACTGAGACCTTTCCCCCTAAGGTCAGGAATAAGACAGGGATGTCCATTCTCACCACTGTTATTCAACATAGTATTGGAAGTCTTAGCCTCAGCAATCAGACAACACAAAGGAATAAAAGGCATCCATATTGGCAAGGAGGAAATCAAACTTTCTTTTTAACAGATGACATGATACTCTTTTTGGAAAACCCAAAAGATTGCACCATAAAAACCTGCTAGACCTGATCCATGAATTCAGCAAAGTCTCAGGATATAAAATCAATGCACAGAAATCAGTCGCATTCCTATACACCAATAATGAAGCAACAGAAAGGGAAATCAAGGAATCAATCCTAGTTATAATCGCACCAAATCCCATAAAAGACATAGGAATAAATGTAACCAAAGAGGTGAAAAATCTATACACTGAAAACTATAGAAAGCTTATAAAAGAAATGGAAGAAGACACAAACATATGGAAAAATATTCCATGCTCCTGGATAGGAAGAACAAATATTGTTAAAATGTCGATACTACCCAAAGCAATCTACATATTCAATGCAATCCGTATCAAAATAACACCAGCATTCTTCACAGAGCTAGAACAAACAATCCTAAAATCTGTATGGAACCAGAAAAGACCCCAACAGCCAAAGAAATCTTGAAAAAGAAAACAAAAGCTGGAGGCATCAAAATCCCAGACTTGAAGATGTATTACAAAGCTGTACTCATCAAGACAGTATGTCACAAAAACAGACACTCAGATCAATGGAACAGAATAGAGAACCCAGATATGGACCCATAAATGTATGGCCAACTAATCTTTGACAAAGCAGGAAAGAATATCCAATGGAATAAAGACAGTCTCTTCAGCAAGTGGTGCTGGGAAAACTGGACAGCGACATGCAGAAAGTGAAGCTGGACCACTTTCTTACACCATACACAAAAAGAGACTCAAAATGGATGAAAGACCTAAACATCATATTGGAAGCCATCAAAATCCTAGAGGAGAAAGCAGGCAAAAACGTTTTGATCTCAGCCGCAGTAACTTCTTACTCAACATGTCTCTAGAGGCAAGGGAAACAAGAGCAAAAATTTTCAACTATTGAGACTTCATCAAAATGAAAATCTTCTGCACAGGGAAGGAAACAATCAGCAAAACTAAAAGGCAACTGATGGAATGGGAAAAGATATTTGAAAATGACATATCAGATAAAGGGTTAGTATCCAAAATTTATAAAGAACTTATAAAACGCAATACCCAACTAACAAACAATCCACTGAAGAAATGGGCAAAAGACATGAATAGACACTTCTCCAAAGAAGATATCCAGATAGGCAACCGACACATGAAAAAATGCTCAATATCACTCATCATCAGGAAAATACAAATCAAAACCACAGTGAGATATCACCTCACACTTGTCAGAATAGCTAACACTAATAACTCAGGCAACAACAGATGTTGGTGTGGATGCAGAGAAAGAGGATCTCTTTTGCTTGCTGGTGGGAATGCAAACTGGAGGTTCCTCAAAAAATTAAAAATAGAACTACTCTACAATCCAGCAATTGCACTACTAGGTATTCATCCAAGGAATACAGGTATGCTGTTTCAGAGGGGCACATGCACCCCAATGTTTATAGCAGCACTATCAACAATAGCCAAAGTATGGAAAGAGCCCAAATGTCCATCAATGGATGAGTGGATCAAGAAGATGTGGTATATATATATATATATATATATATATATATATATATATATATACACACACACACACACACACACACACACACGAGTATTACTCAGCAATCAAAAAGAATGAAATCTTGCCATTTGCAACTACGTGGATTGAACTAGAGGGTATTATGCTAACTGAAATTAGTCAGAAAGATAAATATCATATGACTTTATTTATATGAGGGCTTTAAGATACAAAACAGATGAACATAGGGAAGGGAAGCAAAAATAAAATAAAACCGGGAAGGGGGAAAAAACATAAGAGACTCTTAAATATAGAGAACAAACAGAGGGTTGGTGGAGGGGTTGTGGGAGAGGGAGATAAGCTAAATGGGTAAGAGGCATTAAGAAATCTACTCCTGAAATCATTGTTGCACTATATGCTAATTAACTTAAATGTAAATTTAAAAATTAATTAAAAAAAACAAATAACAGTTCACATATACCTGGTGTTTACCATGTGTGAAGAACTAAGGACAGTACATGGATTAGTCTATTTACTTTTCACAACAAACTTATGAGGTCATTGCCATTGATTATTATCATCAGCTTTCACAGTTGAGAAGTCTGAGGCACAGAGATAAAGTAATTTAGCCACAGACACACAGCCATTTAGTGATAAAGCCAGAATGTGAGCCCAGATAGTCTGGCTCTGTGACTGACTGGGATACAATAATGGACTATGTGAGTAGAAATGATGTATGATAAACCCATAGAAACTTTTCTAGCAATCCTCCATGCACTTTTTTCTCCCTTCATCTGTCTCTGAATGATGATGATCCGGGATAGGAATGCGTAGCTCCAAGACGTGCATTAAACTGTTAAATGGGTGAAATTTTGAGGGTGAGAGATGCTAAAAAATAAAAAGCCTTTAGCTTCACAGCATAAAAGTAAGACAGTTTGTTTAGCACTCATTTATGGAAGAACCTTAGATTTGAAATTATAAGCCTGCTTGGTGGCAAATGGTATTAACAAGAAGACAATCTGGCTGGCCACAATGTTTCGTTTTGTTTTGTTTTGTTAAGTAGACACCCATATCCAGAAATTCTTAGCCCCACTGTCTTTGTGTCATAAGAATAGACCAGTTCCCAAAGTAGACGTACCTTAAGGTCATCTCAGACAAATTCCTTCAAGCACACAGATGCCACTGAGTCCTGGCAGCCTCTTCCTTTCAGGGACACAAAGGAGGGGCCCAGACGCAACTCAGAGAGGGAAAGCTGGAGCTCCCATAAGTTGAATTGTCTGCACACACTGGATCAGTTTAGAACCATAAATTCAGTGAACTGCAAATAAAGAAGAGCAAATTCAGGGGAAACTAAGATTAGATTGTTAGTTTGTATGTAACTTTTATTGTTAGAGAAAGAGAGTACGTGTTCACAAGGGGGTAAGGGGAAGAGGGAAACAGAGAGAGAGAGAGAGAGAGAGAGAGAGAGAGAGAGAGAGAGAGAAAGAATGAATCTTAAGCAGGCTCCATGCTTAGTGCAGAGCCTGACTGAGGCTCTATCCCATGACCCTGGAATCATGACCTGAGTCAAAATCAAGAGTTGGATGCTCAAACGACTGAGCTACCCAGGTGCCCCTTGGATGTAACTTTTAACATGTTTTTTGGGGATTTTTTTTTGCTATACATATTTTTATAAATTTAACTTCATTTAAAAATATTCTCATATATTTACACATTTATGCAGTTTTATATAAATGCCTAAATGTGATCCTTGCATATCCTATCGTTTTTTGCTTTGTTTTCTTTTCTGAGTGCCAAAATTTTTCTTTCCCTCTTTATTCCCATTATCCCCCCTACCCTTCCCAGATTGTCATTTTTCCCTTGTTCTCCATGCTTTAAAAATAATATGCGGGGTGCTCAGTTGGTTAAGCATCTGATTTCAGCTCAGGTCACGATCTCATGGTCTGTGAGTTTAAGCCCCTCATGGGGCTCTGTGCTGACACCTCAGAGCCTGAAGCCTGCTTCAGATTCTGTGTCTACGTCTCTCTCTCTTCCTCTCTTGCACTCGCTTTCTCTCTCTCTCAAAAATAAACATTAAAAAAACAATTATATGCAAATGCACACACTCAAATACATACACGAATATATTTACATGCACACAATGATAAATATACATATGATTCATATATAAATATATATACATATTATGTACACCTAGTGAAATATATGTACATATATCTACATCCATAAATCTGTACATATATATACATCTATAAATATATACATATATCTTGTGCTCTCAGTAAAGTTCTTTCTGTTCCTCCACAGTTTCATTTGTAGAACTGAAGAGGGACCCCCAGAACTCCTCCTCCTGGCACAATACACCCCCTGCATCCCTCCCTTCAAAGTCTGCCTCTTGGGTGATCAGGATAATGCCATCACTCTCATCCCTGTACAGTGGGTAGCCACAAGCAGCCCAAGGATCCCAGGCTTATTATCATCAGTCTGGGAGCTACACTTGATTTTTTCCATTCTGTACAATTCTGTCTCCCCACTTCCCCTGTGCTCTCTGGAGCTTACAGTCTGTCCTCAACAAAATCCACTCTTCCCATTCCCTTCTGTGAATGTTTCCTTCACCTGTGTATTAGTTTCCTGCAGCTGTTATAAATTACTGCAAAGTTGGTGACCTAAAACAGAAATTTTCTCTCTCCATTCTCAAGTCCAGAAGTCCAAAATCAGTATCACTGGGCTGAAATTAAAGTGCTGGTGGGGCTGTGTTCCCCCCAGAGGCTTTAGGGAAGAATGCACACCTCACCTGGCGACTGCTGGCATTGGTTGGCTTGTCACATCACTCCAAACCTCAAGGGAAGTTATTTTCAAATCTCTCTCTGGTCCATCGTCATGTCACTATCTCTGTGTACCTTTTCTTCTGTGTTACATCTCTCTGACTCTCTCTTGTAAGGACGCATGTGATTGACTGCATTCAGGGCCCACCTGGATAATCCAGGATACTCTCTCCATCTTAACAATTACATTTGCAAAGACTCTTTTTCCAAATAAAGTAACAATTACAGGTTTGAGGGATAATGGCTTGGTATCCTTGGAGGCCTTCATTTAGGCAACATCAATCTGCTTGCTCTGTCTCAAACCTGATGCTTCCCCAAGAATCTGCTTCTTCTTCAGGACCCTCCAAATGTAGCTAGCTTTTGTTTGTTTGTTAGTTTGCTTGCTTGCTTGCTTGTTTTTTTTTGTTTTGTTTTGTTTTGTTTTTTTAAATCTCACAGCCCAGAAGTGAGGTAAGTGTCCTCCTTGATTCTCCTTAACAACATTGTCCCTCTCTCCTTCCAAAACATGCCAACTTCAGGGTCATGGCTTGGTTCGTAGGTTGGAGTCTCACATCAGCCTTGGTGCTGTCAGCACGGAGCCTGCTTCAGATCCTCTGTCTCCCTGTCTCTCTGCCCCTCCCCTGCTCACACACTCTTGCTCTCTCAGAAATAAAAAAAAAATACATTTAAAAAAAAACATTCCAACTTCAGAGCTCATGCTAGCATACTATACCATCCATCCCTCCTTTAGCCATCATCCACAGACCCTCAAGCTACTCCTGAAGAATTTTATATTGTTTGCTCTGACTCCTCCTAACACTGCTCCCACTATGATTCTTGGTGATTTCAATGTCCATGCCTGCAGTCTTTCCAGTTTCTCAGTCTCTGAACCTTCCCTCTCCTAGTAGCTTATAACTTTACCCCATCTCAGCTTTTCAGTTCCATGATTATATACTAGGTCTTGTCAATACTAATCCTAATAATACTAACACCAACAAAAAACTGTATCCCCTTCACAATCTCAAATTTTAAGCACTCTACTCTTTGACCTATCTTTTCAGCTAATTCCCTCTAATACCCCAACTCCAAAAAAGCTCTGATCTATCTGGCTAAATGGCAATATATAGAAAACTGTGAAGGATATTATCCTGTCACCGTTCATTATCCTTTACCCCTTGTAGGTCATACAGGGCCAATCTTTGTGTCATCCTACCCTGCCTATGTTCAAGTCTCTGCCTAGTCCAGATGTGTACCTTGGCAGCTGAGTGTGGCTGGGGAAAATCCTCAGATGACTGGGCTCACTTTGAATGTATCACCTCAGGGGCGCCTGGGTGGCTTAGTCAGTTCAGTGTCCAACTTCGGCTCAGGCTCACAGTTCGTGAGTTTGAGCCCCACATCGGGCTCTGTGCTGACAGCTTGGAGCCTGGATCCTGTTTCAGATTCTGTGTCACCCTCTCTCTCTGCCCATCCCCTGCTTGCTCTCTCTCTCTCTCTCAAAAATAAATAAGCATTTTAAAATTAAAAAAAATTAATGTGTCACCTCAAGAAGAGCATTGGTGTTGATGGAAAATCCCACTGTATAGTTCTTCCCCTTGCCATTCCTCTAGATGATTACCCATACCTTTCCTCTTCAAACTGCCAAGATTTCCTTCAATCTTCACCCTCAGCTGACAACCTTGCTTCTGTACTTCACTATGAAAATACAAGAAATTAGAGAACATCTTCCACACACTCGCATCTGCCAACACCCAGGATCTGTTCCGCATCTCTGCCTCATCTATAATTCAGGAACCATTATCACCTCCTAAGACCATTCCCTTCATCTGTGCACTAACATCCATTTCCACTTAGTTACCTTGAAGCATCACTCTAGTTGTTGCCTCGTCTCTCTTACATTATGAATTTTCCCCTACCGGATGGCTTTTGTTAGCATACAACTAATCTGAAATATCTACCATCTTAAAAATCAAAACAAAACAAAGCATCCCCTTCCAGCTACTGCTATATTATTATATTGACCTTTCTCATTTATTTATTTTCTATTATTTTATTTGAGAGAGAGAGATGGAGAAAGAGAGAACAAGAGAGCCCACACACTAGTGAAGGAGGGGCAGAGGGAGAGATAATCCTAAGCAGGCTCCAAGCTCAGTCCTCAGGGCAGAGCCTGATGTAGGGCTCCATCTCATGACTGGATCAACTATGAGATCGTGATCTGAGCTGAAATCAAGAGTTGGAGCCTCAACCGACTGAGCCAACCAGGCGTCCCTACTCTTTATCCTTTAAATCAAAGCTCTCTTAAAAGATATGACTGTCGTTGTCCCTTATTTCCCTTAGTCTCCTATTCTGTCTTGAACCCTCTTCAATCAGGCATCCATCCCCAGCACACACACACACACACACACACACACTCCAATCTTGAAAATAGAAATGCATAAATGATTTCCATGTTGCTAAAATAAATTTCCTCATCCTATCCTATCTAGCAGCAACTTTGACCACTCCTCTTTCTGAACCAATTTCTTTATCTGGCTTCCTTGCACCTGCTCTCTTGTTTCTCTTTCTACTTCACTTAATGGTCATTTTTCTCAGTCACCTTTGCTGGCTGCTCCCCAATCTCCAAACTTTGGCCTTTGACTTTTTGGTCACTATTCTATGCCCAGTGCATAGAATCACATAGAATGAACAAATATATAGGATATTTTTTAGTTTTATTCTAAGAAAATAGGGCCATATCCTTCACAGTTCTCTATGGATTGCCATTTTAATGCAACAACACTTCATGGAAATCACTTTGGGGTGATTGGTATAGCTCTATTTCATTTCATAACGTTATATACTATGGAGTGGATATGCAAAAATTTATTAAAACATTTGCATGTTATGGGAAAGTCTTTGCATCCAGTTCTTTTGTGATGAATAATGTGGGAATTAATATCCTTCCACTTTTATTCTGGTTTCCCAGAAGCAGAATTTTTGGAACCAAGGAAACATGTACATTAAATGATAACTATTTTAGGACTGCTTCCCACAAAGCCTGTTTTAATTGCTGTTTTTTGCCATCATGGCTCTCTAATGCTGTATTTGATAGGTATTTTGATTCTTTCAAATGTTAGCTAGACTGATATGTAATGACTATTCCTTTAATTGGCATTTCCCTGACTAATATATTTAAGCAGCATGACTTAGAGGTTAGAAACACTGGCTCAGATGCCAGACTTTCTGGATTTTAATTCTGATTCCAACGCTTACTAGCTGTGTGACCTTGGACAATTCTCTTAACCTCTCTGTTAAGAGAGGTTTTTCATATGTCAGAAGGAGATAATAGGAACTACTACTTCGTCTGTTTTATTTTTGTGGAGATTAAATGTGTTCATGTAAATCAGAGCAGTAACTTGTACAAAGTAAACTGTCAATAGATATTGCTTTTTATTATTACTCCTCCTCCTACTACTATCATTATGATATCTTATGTTTCTATTGCAAATCTGTGAATTAAATCTTATTTCCTCTGCCCACTTTTTGATTGGGTTATTCATCCCCATCACATCAAGTTGTAAATACTCTGTGTGTGTTGTAAATATGAACACTCTGTTAGTCACAATAGGCTATGTTACATCATGTTAAAACATCTCAATGGCTCAGCACAATAAAAGTTTATTTCTCAACTTGCCAAAGTTTCTTATAGGTGAGTCCTCCTTCACCTTGTAGATATTATATCCAGGAAATGTTGCTTACAAAATCATCATAGCAGGAAAAGAGATATGGAGGGTTGTGCAGGCACCTCTTGGTTTTCACACACTTATGTAATCCTCTCCTCCTGCATAGGTTGGATTTAGTGGCTCACATATAGCAAACATAGTGTATTAGAGATGATGGGAGGTCATATTTTAGATTAGGCTGAAAAAAGGCCATGCTTCTCAATTGTGCCTTACTTGTGTTCATTCTGAGAGAAGCCAGCAGCCCCACTTGACAAGGAACTGAGAGAGGCCTTTAGCCAATAAGACAGCAAGGAACTGACATCCTCATCCAACAGTCTCTGAGGAACTGAATTCTGACAACTACATGAATGAGTTTAGAAGTGGATCCTTTCCTAATCAAGACTTCAGAGCACCAGCCAACAATCTGGTCACAGCCTCCGAGAGATCTTGAACCAGAGGGCCTAGTCAAGCCTCATCCAGACTCTGGACTTACCATAGCTGTGAGGTAATAAATGCTTGTTGTTTTATGCCTCTAAATTTTAGGGTAATTTGTTATATAACAAATAACTAACGCAAGGATAGAACAGGATATTTTCAAGGCCAGCAAGTGGCTTATGTCATACTGGCCAGAATTTAGTCTCATGGCCCCAGTTGTGCTTAGGAAGAGAAATTGGGATGCTGAACACATGGAGTTTTCTGTGCTGATTTCTTCCTGTGCTATTTGCAAATATTTTTTCTATATCTATTTTTTGTATCTTATCTCTGTTTATGTTATCTTCTGTTACACAATATATATATTTTTTCATTTTTTCACAGAGATATCCACATCTTACATTTTCTAGCTTTTGGTTTTCCAGAATTGGTTAAGTAGGTCTCCGTTAGCACTTGATTGGGTAAAGTAGAATAAATTCTACTTTATTCTCTTACAACATTTCTATTGCGTTATTTTTTTAGATAATTTTTAATTCATATGAAATTTACTTTTGCGTTTGGAGCATAATTTAATTTTCTTTCACACAGATAATGATAATAATATCATTTATAAATAACCCCCCGCCCACCATACACACACTAAATTGAACTACCAACTTAGTCACATGTATCAATTTAGTCATCATATAGACTGGGATCTAATTCTAGATTCCCTTTCCTGATCTGCTAATCTAGTGTTTATCACTGTGCCAACACAATATTGATTCTGTTACAATGGCTTCCTATAATTTTTTGATATCTGTTAGGCAGGACCTCAACCCCATTGCTCTCTTTTTCATTTTTTTTGACTACTTTTTGGCAACTATTCTTCAATATAATTTTTAATATTCTTTTATCTAGTATCCCACATGCACCATAAATAACAACAAAAGTATCTCCTGGGATTCCAACTGGAATTGTATTATACTTCAACATTAATTTGAAGATAATATTTATATGATACATTGTTTATTCTTCTTTCTCAAAAAAGATAGCTTTTAATTTTCCTATTTATTATATAAATACAATTATAAATATCTGTGAATATCATTTATATATTATATATATTGTACAATATTATATATATAATAACCATTGTAGTATCCATCAGGTTTTGGCCCTTTTGTATCATTTCCTGTTCTGCCTTTTGAACCACATATAATTTTTATCTTTTTCCCATATTGTTTCTTAGTTTATTAGAGTAAAATCCCACATCTTTCCTGTCCCTTACTTTACTCATCTCTAGTTTAAAGAAACAATGCCTTTACTATCACTTATTGTACATTGAAAGGCATAGAATCTATTGGTTATAGACAATGTAGTGTATTGACTAAGGCCACTTGGGTTTAAAGCTCAATTCTATCACTTTCTGGCTTTGTAATTTGGGGCAAATTATTTAATTCCCTTGTACCTCATTTCCTCAACTTTAAAATAGGAATGATAATATTTCTTACCCCACTGGTTGGTTGTGAGGATTAAATGAATTAGTGCATAAAAATAATGGAATAATGCTTAGCACAGAGTATGAATTGAGAAGGATTTGTCTGTTTTCTTTTTTTTGGACTTTGTTTTATTTATTTATTTATTTAACATGAAATTTATTGTCAAATTGGTTTCCATACAACACCCAGTGCTCATCCCAACAGGTGCCCTCAATACCCATCACCCACCTTCTCCTCCCTCCCACCCCCCATCAATCCTCAGATTGTTCTCAGTTTTTAAGAGTCTTTTATGGTTTGGCTCCCTCCTTCTCTAACTTTTTTTTTTCCTTTCCCTCCCCCATGGTCTTCTGTTCAGTTTCTCAGGATCCACATAAGAGTGAAAACATATGGTATCTGTCTTTCTCTGTATGACTTATTTCGCTTAGCATAACACTCTCCAGTTCCATCCACGTTGCTACAAAAGGCCAGATTTCATTCTTTCTCATTGCCACATAGTATTTCATTGTGTATATAAACCACAATTTCTTTATCCATTCATCAGTTGATGGACATTTAGGCTCTAACAGGCACATGAAAAGATGCTCAACGTCGCTCCTCCTCAGGGAAATACAAATCAAAACCACGCTCATATACCACCTCACGCCAGTCACAGTGGCTAACATGAACAAATCAGGAGACTATAGATGCTGGCAAGGATGTGACGAAACGGGAACCCTCTTGCACTGTTGGTGGGAATGCAAACTGGTGCAGCCACCCTGGAAAACAGTGTGGAGGTTACTCAAAAAATTAAAAATAGATCTACCCTATGACCCAGCAATAGCACTGCTAGGAATTTACCCAAGGGATACCAGAGTACTGATGCATAGGGGCACTTGTACCCCAATGTTTATAGCAGCACTTTCAACAATAGCCAAATTATGGATTTGTCTGTTGTCTTAATGGTAGTGGTAAATAATTGTTAAAATTTAATTCTCATTATTTATATCTGCTTCAGATACAATTATCTTCTTGTACAAAGAAGAAAAAGTAAAAGAGTGAATTGTTATCTACATTTAATAAAGTAAAATATTTCTTATATCCAAAAGGATTTATTAATATGAATGGTTTTGATTATTTGCTTTTGGTATTAAAAAATGCTGTATTTTTTTACCACTGTTTTCTTAGCAATTCTGATAGTGCTCAATGCAAATTTATTTTTGTTCCCTAGTGAAATTTTAATGATTCCTTCAAGGAATTGTTGAAACTATTCATCAACAGTAAATCAACTATATACATATATATATTTTTTTTATTTTTTAAATGAAGTTATCTGCCTTCTTGTTAATTTTTCAATACTATCATTGAGGAAAAGACATGCAAGTCTTGCTTTAAACTGTTTATGGGTATTCCTGGATGGTGTGTTAATTAGCCTTATATACCTGAACTATTGTGGCGGTACCATGAACTGTGTATCATTATTCATCCCAGGGACACAACCCCAAAGCACAGGGAAGGTCAAGTGTGTCTGAAGAAAGGGAAATTATAGAAAAATGTTTAAATTTTTTTCTCTACATCATTATTTTGCTTGTTGTTATGGTTCAGTATAATATTGCTTATGAGACAGCAAGGGAATTTCCTTCTTATCTTTCTTAAAGCATATCCAGTGGTCATAGCATTTATTCAACAAGTAATTGTTGAGTGTGTTCTAGCCATTGTTCAAAGAACTGGGGAAACAGCATGAAGAAAACAAACAAAAACAAACAGCGCTGCCAAAAGAAAAGTTTCCACTTTTTAGGAATGGAATTCAAACAATAAACAAGTAAATAAATTAATAATATAATACCCAGTAGTCATAGATAATATGCCTATCCAGAGCTGGCCACTCTAAGTAGGTATTATTGAATAGGGACTTATAGGAAGCCAGGGAACCAGTGCCACAGAAGTCTGAATGAAGAGTGTATAGACAGAGATCATTAAGATTACAAATGCCCTTAGTATATTTGAAAATTGGCAAGAAAGTCCATGAGGCTGAGCACATGGGCATGGTGAAGAGCTCTGGGAAATAAACTTAGAAGGAAGCTGGGGGCCAGATCCTGCAGGTCCTTGTAGATCAGAATAAGAACTCTGGACATCATTCGACATATGAAAGGAAGACATTGAGGAGTTGAGGACAGGCAGAGAAGAGTGGTGATTTCCATTTTAAAAAGATATTATCTGTATTCTTTTATTTGCCAAGATTATTATCTCCTCAATCTCCACCTTTACCATGTCTTTACCAGAACCTGAGTAAAGCTGAAAATTTGCTCCACTCAGTAGTGGGGAATGGTGATGGTGTTAAGCATCTCCATCTAAGGCATGGAACTGGCTGGGTGACTCTGGAGCCAGTTCTAACTCCACATAAAAAGATCATCTGGGTCTTGTTGAGGTCTCTCTAAGGAAATGGAAGTTAGAACTTCTGGCTTCACCTTGACTGAATATTTAGGCCACAATTATAAGCAAGTCTTTTTTCAGTTTTTCCCCCTTTCATTCACCTATTCAACAAGCATATAATGAACATGCACTGTAAGCCATTGGTATGCTAAGCACTGGAGATAACCACCATGAAGGAGATAGACAAGGTTTCTAACCTCACAGCACTTTTAGTATTGACTTACATATGACTCTAGGGCATGCTGTTTGAAGACCGATGTAGTCAGACCTACTCTCCTGGTTTCAGGAAGTACCATTTTACACCAATGCATTATATTAGATCAGCCTGGCCACTTGAACCCTCAAGTGCATTTGCCAGGTGTCTATATTTATAACAATGAAATGACTGGATTTATAGTCATTAGTAAATATACACTCTGTAGCATGCTCCTGGTAGTAGTATCACCTTCAGGCAAAAGACAGTTTAAATTATGCTTCTAAGTGAAGGTACTTTGCCATTGGCACATTGGCCATTCATGTATTATGTCTTTACTAATCTAACACTTTAAAAAGAACTTACTAAATCAAAACAAAGCATTCAAAGACACAAAGGCAATCATGTCTTATGAACTGGAATATATGTAACAGGACTAAAATTTCACTGTCTTCTAAGAAGAGCCAGTGATTCCTTCAAGCAGGAATAGGCACATATTCCAGGTAAAGTTTTGCTTTTCACCCCAAAGAACCCCAACCAACACTATCCTCTGAAAATATATGGCATATCTGACCCATCAGCACAGGATCTCATCAGAATAGAAACTCACTTTAGAGTAAAAGAGGAGTGGGCCCATGACCATACACTGGTCATACCACACCAACCATAAGCTGCTGCCTGACAGAATGCTGGAAATAGTCTTTTGGAGGCATGGCTTAAGTGCTAATTCAGTGCTAATTCATCTTTTTACAAGGATGGGGCACCATCCTTCAGGTCACTGTATATACCTTAAATCAAAGAACTTTATTTGGAACTGTGTCTCAAATGGAAAGAAAATGATTGGTCCCAGAATTAGGGGGTAGAAACAGGAGTAGCTCTACTTATCATCATTCCCAATAACCAACTGGAGGAATTTGTGCCTGTTGTCCCAACAACCCTGGTCTACTTAAGGCTTGTTAAGTCTTGGTTCCTTAAGAGAGAATACTTCTACAAAGACACAGAAAAAAAGTCACGACTGATGCCTGGGCATTTCAGTCTCCTTGTAACCAGAGACTATTGAACATGAAAAGGAATCATCATATTGGCAAGAATTTTTGACTCTGATCATCAGCAGGAGGAAGGGTTGGTATTAACACAATAGAGGAATATTGACATGTACATGACCCATTTGGGCACCACTTGGTATACCCTTGCCCTATTTTGATGGAAAATGACAATTCTCAGGCAACCTCAGTCTGAAAAGTGCACGGTAGCCAGCCAAGACTGCCAGAGGTGCTTCGTGATGGTAAAAGGAATATGGAAAAGGAAAATGACAATTCTCAGGCAACCTCAGTCTGAAAAGTGCATGGTAGCCAGCCAAGACTGCCAGAGGTGCTTCATGATGGTAAAAGGAATATGGAATGGGTAGTAAAGGAAAAAACAAAACAACATGATAAGTCTCAGTTGTGACCTTTAGATCAGTTGAACTGTAGGAGTTACAGCCAGCACCATTAACCTTCTTCTGACTTTTCCCTCAGAAGAGACACCCATCAGAATCCTGGAGGAGCTGCTCCTTGAACATATATGAAGAAGTGGATGAGCATAGCATCGGGATGCACTTCCTCCTTCAAGGAAGGACTTGTTAATGAAACTACTGGGGAGCACTGCTGGCAGAGAGTTTACAGCTATCAGTCTCTTTGGGGATTGCTTCAGCTGCAGAGAGCTGCTTGCCAAGGTCACATGTGTCTCAGGGCTGTGTGATCAAGGAAGGAGTAATAAGAGACCAGCCATTTTGGCCCAAAGCAGAATATGTCAGATGATGTGGCAGAAGCTATCTTTGGACCCACTTGACTTCTGTATTTGACCAATCCTGCTTCTTTCCTGTCTCTTTTACAGGAGTTGATCCCAAGGAAAATCCTTAGTAAGCCTCCCAACTATTGAAATTGTCTGGGTCTGCTTCCTTTGAAAATTATCTACCACTTTAAATGGAAAATCAATTAATTCCAATAACTGGTTGGCTTTCTTTCATCCATTTCATGGAATCAAAGTTAAGCTCTTAGAAGTTCATTCTGTCTTACTGTGATCGTGACTGTAAGTGCAGTTAAGAAGTTCACCACTAAAAGTAAAGTTACTTGTTTTGTGGGGAAAATATGAATACAAATTTTGGTGGAGCATAGAGAGCATCATTATAAAAACAATATTAATACTCAATTAAGAAACTCATGACACAGAAATATATGTGGAGTTTGTTGTAGTGTACTCTTAATTGAGGGGCTGGCAAATTTGTGTCTTGTAAAGTGCCAGATAGTAAACATTTTAGGCTTTGCAATCTGTATGGGTTTTGATGCAATTACTGAATTCTACTGTTCAGTGCAAAAGCAGCAATAGAAAAATCCATAAACAAAAGAGCATGGATATATTCCAATAGAACTACATTTACAAAAACAGGCATAGTTCCAGATTTGGGCAGAGTGTTGTAGTTTGCCAACCTCTGCCTTAATTCATCAGCATCCAAATGAGCTCTAAAATTTTATCAGTCAAAATAGAACTTATGCTTAAAATTTTAAAATAGAATTCTACAAACCAGTAAAAGTACTGAGGCTAAAATTTTTATTTTGATGAAATTTATGTCTTATACAAAAAAAAATGCTATAGCATGGCTTATAGCATTCTCTCTTTGTACCCAACATCAATTATATTTTATTTCAACATCTAAATAAATATTTTTGATATTAATTGAAGTGTTCTAAAATGGTATTAAGATTATTTTTAAATGAGTTCTTTAAATTTTGACTGTATTTTGTTCCAAATTACTTTGAAAATTTTAATCAAAATGTTCATAAATGGGGTGCCAAAAAGTTCAGTGTTTGAAGCTTTCAGTGTATTGCAATTACTGCAAACAAAGCATGCAAGAAACCAGATACTGAAATTTATCCTTGTAAAAGCAAGAGAGAAACTGAATCAATTAACTTTTTAGAGCTCAATGCACAAGATATAATTTTGAAATTCAATAATTGTACTTTTGAGTATCTCAATTTATGGGAAAAAATATTTTTCTGAAACTCCTATTTTTAATTGAATATATATTCAACTAAAAATACATATATTTTTCATCAAAATAAAATGAAATTGAGAAGGCCTATGATTTTACATCATGCAAGTTTTGTGAAAAGAATTATGAATAGTGGCAAGTTACCTGGAAGGTTTTATCCTGTAAGAATATTTATTGAAGAAAGATACTTTAAATGAAGTACAATTTAAATTTTACTTTAATTTAATATTAAATAAATCTATACAAAGTTGGGCTAAAGTCTTGCACATTAAAAAAACACAAAATTTTCCCCATGCAGCAGAAGTTTTCTGAGTTTATTAGGTAATAGCACTAATAAGGACAAGTTTTCTTTAATTAAAACTTTGTATTTTATAGGAAAGAGACAAGAGTACCAAATTTATTAATCCTAAAATGCAAGTTTGAAAAATATTGTTGGCAATTAAAAAATAAAAATAATTATACCATATGGAAAAATATAACCTTCAGAAAAATACCATTGGCAATATTAAAAATGGACACAGCTAAGAAATTGATTAAAATGGATGAATAGGTACACTAACAATTATTTTACTTGTAATCACTGTAAAAAGAAGTCTTTAACAATTTTTCTTTATTTTACATGTATTTTATTTTAGAAATAATTTAATTTTTGAAAGTAGTTTTGAATAGAATGGCTTTACAGTCCAGTTAAAATAGTAAACCAATTTGCAGTCAATCTATATGTTTTAAATTATGTAATCTTAATTGATTTTAGTGTCCCTTTTTATTTTCAAACTATATAATATAAATTATTGTCATCTTTGTAACAGTGATCAACAAAACCAAAGGATCGTTAGAACTCATGCTGTCTTCATGGCAAAGAATGAGAGAATTCTAACAATTTTCATTAGATATCTCTGATCATGTTACATATAATCTCATCTGATCCTCATCTAATCCTAATGCCTATTCTAGGTATTTTCTCATTTAAAAATCCAAGGAAAACAAGGTTTAGAAAGGTAAATTGCTAAAGATAATACAAGTATTAATTTATAAGGACAGAATTAAAACTTTCCTTCACTTATCTCTAAAGTCTACACTCTCAATTTTTAGGCCATAATGTAGAGGCCAGATATTCATCTTATCATTTTTTGTTTTGAGAGAAAGAGAGGGTGCAAGTGAGTGAGGGAGAGAGAGAGAGAGAGAGAGAGAGAGAGAGAGAAAGAGAGAGAGGCTCACCCAAAGCGGGGCTCTTGCTCACCTGAAGTGGGCTTGAACTCATGAACTGTGAGATCATGACCTGAGCCAAAGTTAGATGCTTAACAGACTGAGCTACTTAGGCACCCCTCATCTTATTATTAAAATCATGTTTGTTATCTGATTATAAAATTGAAAATACAGAAAATATTTTTTAAAAATATCTTTAGGGATACAGGAGTGCTGATGCATAAGGGCACCTGTAGCCCAATGTTTATAGCAGCACTTTTAACAGTAGCCAAATTATGGAAAGAGCCAAATGTCCATCAACTGATGAATGGATAAAGAAGTTGTGGTTTATATATACAATGGAATACTACTTGGCAATGAGAAGGAATGAAATCTGGCCATCTGCAGCAACGTGGACAGAACTGGAGGGTATTATGCTAAGTGAATAAGTCAGTCAGAGAAAGACAGATACCATATATTTTCACTCATATGTGGATCTTGAGAAACTTAACAGAAGACCATGGGGGAGGGGAAGAGGAAAAAAAAAAGATACAGAGAGGGAGGGAGGCAGGCAAACCATAAGAGACTCTTAAATACTGAGAACCAACTGAGGGTTGATGGGGGGTGGGGGAGAGGGGAAACTGGGTGATGGGCATTGAGAAGGGCACCTGTTGGGATGAGCACTGGGTGTTGTATGGAAACCAATTTGACAATAAATGATATTAAAAAAAATCTTTAGTAATACCCAGAAATAACATTAGTAGTACTTTGGGTTATTTCCTCAATGATATTTTTAAAATTTATTTTGACAGAGCACGCATATGCACATGAGCAGAGGAGGGGCAGAGAGAGGGAGAGAGAGAGGGAGAGAGAGAGAGAGAGAGAGAGAGAGACCCAAGCAGGTTCCATGCTCAGTGCGGAGCCTGATGTGGGGAAGGGGGCTTGATCTCATGACCCTGAGATCATGACCTGAGCCAATGTCAAGGTCAGATGCTCAACCAACTGAGCCACCCAGGTGGCCCTATTTCCTCAATGATTTTTCTATACATGATTGTATTTAAGTCATTGAGATCATACAATGTACTACATTCCTTAAGTCTGAGAGAAGAAATAATCTAGTAACAATTGACACTAAACATCCAAATAGCCTTGGAACATTGTTGTTATAACAACTTAGTCTTATTCCATTAAGTGCTGATTTTGCACTTCAAGGACCTCAAAGAACGGCTTTACAAAAGAACCCTCACTTACACTACATAGATGAGCAAACTGTATACAGAATATTTAAATTGCACTAAGCTCCATTTGTAGGGATCTTCCCATAGACCATAAATTTCTTGAGGGCAGAGACCATGTTTTACTGAAGTTTGTGTTTGGGCTTTACAGGACAGCTACTCAAATTTATTAGGTACTTCAAAAAAGTTGTGTAACTGAAATACATTTTGCCATCTGAAAAAGCTTTCATGGTATATATAAGTAATGTTGAAATGCTTATACAGCTGACATATGTAATTAGAGGAGGGTCTGAGTGGAACAAATTGTAAGATGCTACCTTTTAAGTATTACTTAGGATGAAGGACTCGTGACACTTTGAAGACATTTTTCCCCCTTGGAATAAGAAGTACATCTCAAATGGAGTCAATTCCGGACATTTATAATGATGACTGCTTCTTCTATGTGTAATAAAGAATCCTTAAACACTTATCATTATGAATGATATCATAGTCATTTTTACCTTTCATTGTGAATAGTAGAAAAAGAAAAATATCCTTTTGGCTTGTAATGATATGTTCTTAAATTTGGCATTTAGCTCTAGTTTTTACTCATGGTAATAATCTGAGGCAGGAATAATAGCTTGCCTTATGTAATGTCGATTATCTTTCCCAAGTCTCTATAGTTTTTTAATGATTTTCTCTTAGACATTTTTACATTAAGACTGTTCCTATTATTTGCGTTAATGTTCTAATTTTATTAATACTAAATTAAGAAATTTTATGAATTATGAATTCAATGAATTTGTGATGAATTTATGTATTACAAAGAGACTTTCTGACTTAGACATAGCTTCCTTTTATTATATTGAGGGATGCAATTAGACTGAACTGGGTTCAAATTGTAACTCAGCTTTTTTTATTTGTTTGAGCCTCAGGTTCCTATTTGTAAGATAAGAGATAACTACCTCTTAGTGGTACTTTGAGCATTCCAGAAGGTAACAGGTGAAGACTGAGCTGATGGGCTGGTGTATGATACATGTTACCACCCAAAAAGTTGTTTTCCTTCCCTTTCCTGAAAATGCAAATGCAAGAAAAAGAAAAGAAATATAATAATAAGGACTGCAAGCTTCTTAGAAGATCCATATTCCAAACAGATCAAATCCTATCTTAAGGATGCAGAATTCTTAAAGTATCAAATGGGTTGAGACATACCTTATCCTTGGGTATCTACAGGAAGGGTTGTGCTATAGAACTCATAACCCAGTGAGGAAGAAGAAGGAGAACCATAGTGGATATAGACAAGGAGTCAGCTCCAATTAGCAGACACGACCACTTCGTGTTCTCAGGCCAAATCTATGGATACAAGTGAAAATTACAAAAGCCCCATCTATAGCAGAAATGCCATTCACCAAGAGGGTTATTCATGCACAGGCTAGATGCTAGCCTGCTTCCTAATACAGCTAGAGAGGCCTGGAGAAGGATTCCTGATCGCTGAGCTGAGCCCCACAGGGAAATTTGGAGTTAGCTGGGCAAGAAAGGTGCATTCAAGTCTGTGAAAACAATGTGAGCAAAGGCAAGAGACTGGTTGTTTCGGGTAACTGGAAACAACAGTGTATCGAGCTAAGGATCATCTGAGCGGTGACAGAGGTGCTGTTGGGAAAAGGTGGGAACCAGAGAGCAGATCATAAAGGATCCTCTCTGGCATTCTGTGGTTCCAGTCACATGCAAATGCTTGCAGTTCCCTGGAAACACACTCTCTCTCTTAACTCTGCAAATGGCCTTCTTATTCCTCGGTTTGTGTGGCTCATTCCTCCTTCAGGGTCTTTGCACCTGCTGTTCCCTCTATTTAGTTACCTCTTCTGGATTTTGTTGTGGCTGGCTCCTTCTGACCCGTCACATCTCAAGGCAAATGTAACTTCTCAAACCCTTTACACATGTCTCTGTCTCTTAATAGTTCACCCCTAACACCTCACACATCCCGTTGCTCTGCTTTCTTTCTCCTCATGCTTGTCATGATTTGAATTTGTATCATACACTTTCTTGTGCATCTCTGTATCAGTCACCTCCCCCCCACTTACAAGGATAGTGCCATAAAAGTCGGGACATTTTGTTTTTTTTCATCTTGTTCACTTCTGTAATTCCAGTACCTAGAATGGCGCACAGCATCGGCGCTCCAGAAATAAATCACAAGTGTTTCTTCTGCTGAACAGTCCCATCATTTCTACATCAAGCCAATTCCAACTTCCCCTTCCAGTGGCATCTAGGAATCTCCTTCACATTAGTCTCACCTACTTTTCAAAATGAGCATGTTTTTTTTTATTTTGTGTTCTCTGAGAGAGGCTCCTGTGCACATTTCTGTCTTACCCTCGTCCTAGTGCACTTGAGTCATCTGTTTTCTGGTCTGCCTCTCTGGTTTTATTTTGAACTCCCTGAGAGCAGGAGCACATCATCTGGTTCTTCTGTGACCACATGTCCAACGCGGTGGCTGAGGAATTATAGATGCTAAGATTCTTTCCTTGTTATTGAGTGATGGTGAATAAATGAGAGCAGGTAGTAGAGGACTAAGACAGAGGTAGGAGAGCAGATAGGAGTCTCTGACAGCTGCTCCTAGGAATTGCACCTTCAAAAGTATCCTGCCATGTGCAGAACAGGTATGTGTAAGGATGATAGTGATGTATAATGGTGAAAAATGGAAACATGCCACATTCTCATCAGAAGGTCCAATTATGTATCTGACATCACTTATAATGGAATGTCAAGCAGCTATTAAAAATATCACATATGAGGGTGGCTGGGTGGCTCAGTCAGTGGGTGTCTGATGCTTGATTTCAGCACAGGTCATGATCTCATGGTTCCTGAGACTGGGCCCCACATTGGGCTTTGTGCTGACAGCCCAGAGCCTGCTTGGGACTCTCTCTCTCCCTCTCTCTGCCTCTCCACTGCTCATGAGCACAAATGTGCCTGTTCTCTCTCTCTCTTAAAATAAATATTAAATAAACATTAAAAAATAAAAATAAAAATATCACATGCCTCCATAGGTACCGAAATGGAAAACTCTCCAAATCTTTCATTAAGTGAAAAATAAAAATCAAGTGAGAGGTTGTTATGTAAAGCATGTTCCCATTTATGTAAAAATAAATCAAACCCTATATATTTGCATCTGTACATGCACATGTATGCAAATGTAAGGAAAAGAACCAATGGGATATGTACCAAATGCTTAATAGTGGATATATCTGTGGGAGGAGAGATACTGGGTAGAATGAGGCAGTATAGAAAGAGATAATTTACCCTTTGTACTTTTATTTTGTTTGGATCTTTTATAATAAGAAAATTTATTGTTTATTAATTATGCAATTAAAAATAGTTTAAGAAATCTATGTTACTAAAATGGGCAAGAAGTTATGAGGATCTGAAGTATGACAATGACTGAGAAACTATATCCTTGATATCTGTAAGAAGTAAAAATAACAGAAATTGATGAATAATTAGTTGCAGGAAATGAGGTAGAAGGAAAAGTCTAGAGTAACTAACATTTCAAGCTTGGATACCTGCGTGAATGGTGGTATCATCCACCTGTCAGACAACAAGGCAAAGAATAGTAGATTTACATGGGAAGTTGTATTTAGTGCAGGCAGGTTGAGTTTGAGGTGCTCGTACAATGTCTAAATGGACACATTCACTAGTTAGGTACATTCAGGGCTGTAGGACTGGAAAGTGACTGGGAATAAAAATGCAGATTAGGGTCAGTCAACACAGATTGGATACTGAAGCTTAAGAGTAGGGGAATTTTCCTAGCAGAAGCTGTAAGTGGAGGGTTTGTTAATAAATCTTTGGAAACTAAATGCAAAATTTGTGAATATGTCTTCTCCGACGTTCGGCTCCTCTGAAAGAGTTCCTGGTTTTCAACACATTTTTGAAAGAGGTTTATGACTCAGAAAGGCTGAGAAAAATTCAGTGGAATGAGAATGGAAAACAGCTGACAGTAAACCCTGAGGAAAGCTGATACTTTTAATGGGATGAGGGAACAAGAAAAATCATGATGAAGACTTAGAACGACTTGAATTATAGGAGAAGAACAAGGACTTGAGGATATTAAAGTGGAGGAAAAATCAAGAGAAAAAGTCAAAAGTGTGAAATTCTGCATGGAAGTCCACTAAAGGAAATCTTACTGCAAAGGAGAAAATAAGAACAATTAAGGTTATATTCTGGCAAACAAATATCAATCTCATTGATCAAGAGAAATAGAATATCAAAGTGGAGGGATGTAAGATGCCTATTTATTTATAAAATTCCATATGTTTCTTTGATATTTTGTTCATTTTCCCCCCAAACTCTGGAAATTACGCAGCTAGACTAATGGTCCATGACCATGAGCCAAAAACTGGAGAACCTTCAGATGGGAAATGTTTATTGGAGACTGTTACATAGTAACATTTACTTTGTGCAGTGAAAGCATGTAACAGCCTCCAAGCAGCATTTCCTATAGAGGCATTAAGTAATTTGTAACTGTATCATGTACACGTTATTATATACATATTATTAAGTAAGTACAATCTCCTAAAAACCAGTAAGTGACTGAGCCAGAGTATAAAGCTAGGCATTTGGCTCTAGATGTAGATCATTAACACCTAAACCATCTATTCTTCATTAGAGGAGTACTAGGAAGTCATGTTACTAATCTAGTACCTATCTGGTTAAATCAGATTGCTTCCTAAGGCTTTTCTGAGGAACATGATATTTCAAATAGCATAATGGTGGGACATACAGTACTTGAATACATGAAGTACTTTCTCCTGGATGCCTAGCCGAGTCTTTGCAGAGCTTGGAGAAGGTTGCAGTGAGCAAAGATATGGTGCAGAGAACTGGTGTCTAGACAGCAGGCCTTTGATTCACTCCACAGGACTCTGATGGACATGAAAAAGCATGCCGTCAATTTAGACTTGAGTTACCCTGGAGATTAGTTAGGAAAATGAGTACTAAAAGTGTAACGGAAATTTCATGACTCATTTCAGGTATCCAATTAGATTTCATTTCATTTTGCATTTTCCTGTCTTCTCCCACGCTCCCATAGTCTGCCTTTACTGTGTACGTTCTCTCTGGGACTTCACATTTGGTTGATATGATTTATACATATTGAGAACCTGTCTCTAGTATCTTTAATATACTGAGTCATGGTGTGGTGTGGAAACTATAACTGTTACAAAGAACAGATGATCTGTGAGTCAGGGATTTCTGCCAAAGAGAAACACAAAATACAGTGCTTTTGTGAAAATAATGAAGAAAAAAGGAAAAAGGAAAAAAGAGCGAAAAAGAGCTCTTTGTTCCCAAACTACCTGGTTTCTTGACTCCCTGTGAATCAATTTCAGCAGAGGGGGTGCTCAATTCCTTCCCATCTCAGAGTGAGTTTTTTTTTTTATGTTCAAGATAAGAATCCAAAGAGGAACTAAATAGGATTTCTCTACTAGGTGCAGACAGCATCCGTGGCAATGTTCCTGCAACTGAAGATGTTCAGACAGCCAGGAAAAGCATATTTTCCCTTTTATTCAAAGTAAAAATTAAAATGAATTTTACATTGTTCCATGTCTACATGTAGCCTTTTATATTTTTGGGTCTGTACTGTAAAATAACATAAACCTTGGTGATAAATTTGACACATTTCATTAAAATGTTCATTTTCAGGCAAACTCTTCCCTTGTCAAGCCAAATCTTCCATAAATCTTCTAAATCACCAATTTTGGTTTTATTTATTTCTTTTTTAAATCACCCAGTCATGAGTGAAAAAACAAAACAGCAGAATGAATGCATGATAAGAAGTGCCAACATTTGTAGAAACGTGCAGCAATATGCAATATCATAGAAGTCAGTATCATCTTGTTTAAAATCACATATTCTCACATGGATTTTGGTTATAAAATTTTCAGTATCAGGTAAGATTTGTTTTCAAGATCTATAATAAGATTGAGTATAAATTTGTTCAACTATGGTTGCTTTCCAAATCATTTCACATCTGTGATTAAACAAACAAATTTTCTTTTTGATGAAAAATAGAGGTCTCTGTTGGAATTTCTTTTTCTTATTTATTCTATGTATTTAAGAGAATATGGAAAAATTGGGGAAAATGAAGGGGTCATGACACCTCTACATCCAATCCTTTTCCCAAAACTATTTATCACAATCCACATAATACCAGGTGTGAACATTTGAATGTAGTTTTAACAAATTAACATAGCCTTAGAAAATTTTAAAAGTACATGAAAGATTATAGCTTTAATCTGGCAAAGCTCTTAAAAAACAGATATGTCAAGTGGAGTGGGAAGAAGAAAAGGTTGGTTTCTGAACTGAGAATAAAGTGAAAAGACTGAGGGAGGACTGCAAAGATAAGAGAAGATGAGATCTAGTCGTTCCAGTCTTTTCATGAGGCTCAGCAACATTTCTGCCTTTCCATTCTGTTATATTTCTCTGCACTCTCGTAAACACCCCCTCCACTTTTTTCCTTTGGCGGGTTCTAGAGTGTTTCTTTTGCTAGTTCTTTTGCACCCACCAAGAATTTGTTTAATATATTGCAGGATAGTTTCCAAGAATGTCTAAGTACTTTCTACCATGACTATCCAAGATATTGGGTAACTGATGTGATTTCTAGTTCGAGAGTAGTGAATTCATGACTGCATTTGTCAGAAGCTGTATTGTGTGGGGAGATGTAGAATGACGGATGAGGAGCTTCAGCGTTCTGTGCATAGGACACTGGCATTCACTATGTTCCTGGTGTTACTTTATGCATCAAGTCCCAGAATAGTGGTCTTCAGCATTTTTCCAGGTCAGGCTGCATCCTGGGCCATTCCAACTAAATATGTATAAGGACTGGCTTGTAGAAAACTAGTTCAGAGTCTGATTAACTCTAACTCACGTATTGTCATCTACAACTATTCTAAATCTAGGGTCTACAAGAATATTCCTCTACTGGTTCTTGCTTTTATGCCTCTTTATTGGCCTGATTTCTTTCTGTAACATTTAGATGAGTAAATCTTGCTTAGTTTTTCATCTCTGGGGTCTTTTCTGGCAATCTAAGCCTGCTTTTCACATTTGTTATTATGCTAGTCATACCATGAAGGGAACTTTGTTCTTCTAACTCTTTAAGGTAGGTGATTCATGATCACCTGCTGAACCTCACAATGAATTCATTATATGTTTAGGATATGGATTTAACAGAAAAGCTTCACCAATGCCCCCTGATCCTTAGAGACAGAAGCAGACCCTCTATTCTTCTCTCTTCTATACTACCTTGTATGTATTTTCTTTTGTTGACTTTTCTTATTCTTCTTTTCCTTCTAAGATATGAGAACCTCAAGAGCATGTGATCTTACCTTCTTAATATTTGTATCTATGTGACATATCCTAGTCCCAGTCATTTACATAGACATGCAACAAGTGTTGGTTTCATGAAGAATTGAATGAATGGATGAATAAATTAATGAAAAGCTGGCTAAACACAAGTTCAGGCTGTAAGATCATGAGGACCTTTAAATGTCTAATGTCTACTAAGAGTCTCAAAAGACTGTATTCATTATTACAGTCATATGATCATCCTAGGCAATGACCAAAAAATCTTGCTTTTAACAAAAGGATAAACAATCTGAATCTCCCTCTAAACTAAGTTTGTGAGAAGGCATTTAGTGATCTATAAATTACACACACACACGTACACACACACACGCACACACACTGGGGAAAGGATATTTGAATTCTTATTGTGGATTTTTTGGGAAGCTTAAAAAAGAAAGTAAAGTTATTTTCCCTCTGACACTGAGGTAAGGTGTGTGTGTGAGAGAAGAGTGAGTGGGGAGAAGGGTGGAAGAGGAGAGAGAAACAGAGGCAGAGATAGAGACAGAGAAACTACGCATATGTATTTTCTTCTTGCACAGGTAATCTTAATAAATCAATAGTTACTAAAACCCAACTTTGTGGATAATCTTAAACAAACAGACAAAACAAACCATCCTTTGTAGGTGCTCCAAACTAATTAGAAAAAAAAAATTGTAGTTTTATTATTCTAAGAGGTAAATGTTATCTTCAAAATATCTCTCTTACTAATCATTAGAGGTAATTAAATTCCCGTAATGATACTCCACTACTCATATTGCTCTGGCTGAAGACAGATCATAAAGTAAATACAATTTACAATGTAGGATAATAGGGTTGACCACTGAGTTTAACAAGCAGCAAGTTAATGAAAAAGGGCATAGGTGCCACCCCACTGCAAGCCTGTTAGAATTGCTTTTTTGATGGTTTGAAGCTGCTATTCCCTGTGCTTTAGTCGAACCATATCTGCAGGTACCAAGCGCATGTATTTCTTCCCAATGTTAATCTCACCTCTGCCTTCTCCTCCTCCTGCTCTTCTTTCTGTCTCTCCATTTTTATCTTCCTTTCGTCTATCACTTAATTCTCTGTTGTAAACTGGGTACACTTTTATTTATTTATTTAATTTTTAATTTTTTTTTTTGGAGAGAGAAAGAGTATGAGCAAGCAGTGGAGAGGGGCAGAGGGTGGGGATAGAGACAGAGAGAGAGAGAGAGAGGGAGAGAATATTAAGAAGGCTCCACACTCAGCGTGGAGCCTGACATGGGGCTTGATCCCATGACCCTGAGATCATGACCTGAGCTGAAATCAAGAGTTGCTCATTCAACCAATTGAGCACCCTGGGTAAATTTTTAGACCCAGAACTTATAACAAGAAATAGGACAGTCTTTGTTTTCAGTATGCTCAGAGTCTAGCTAAAGAGAAATACAGGAAACAATCATTACAAAGTAATCTGATAGGTGGTTCTATAGTGGTATATGTAGAAGAGGAAACACCCAATATAGTCAAAGATAAGATCACGAAAGCATCGCAAAAGGAATACCCCTTGAAGTTTGTCTTAATAAGAGGAACAAACACTTCTCTAGATACTTGATTACTATCTTCCTACTTTATATTATAGGAACTTCAGGAAATATATGCCAAATGATTAAATATGTTAGTTTTCTAGTTAATGAATATGATAAAAAGTATTCCAAGGGGATGGAGCAACATAAAATCAAAGAAGCAAGAGAGAATCTGTTAAGTGTATAATGAGCCAAAAATGACAAAGAAAAAATAAAAATATGTTTTTTGGGGGGACAATTGGATTAGGAGTAATTTTCCTGTGGATTATTTAAAATATTATTATTGAAGTTTATTCATTTTTGAGAGATAGACCATGAGGTGGGGAGGGGCAGAGAGAGAGGGAGACACAGAATCTGAAGCGGGCTCGGGGCTCTGAGTTGTCAGCACAGAGCCCGACGCAGGGCTCGAACTCACGAACCGTGAGATCATGACCTGAGCCAAAGTACAATGCTTAACTGACTGAGCCACCCAGATGCCCCATCTGTGGGTTTTTTTTTAAGTGAAAGTTATGGTTGACATCATCTGTAGGAGCAAAATATTTTGCTTATTTTTTTTATCATAGCTCTTTATGAATTTTGTATTCTACTCTTTTTCTCCCAGTTGTATATAAAAAATGTTTTCTAGGTTTCTACTAAGTCTTTATAGTTAATTCAAAAATGGATGTATAATATTACAATTCCCTCATCACTTACCTAACTCGTAATCTTGCTTTTTTTAGGAATATAATTAAATCACAGTACAAACCATTATAAATATCTTTCCATTTGGGGGGCAGGTGAAAAGAGAAGCAGTATGTAGTTGGGTATGGGCTGCAGGAAGCTTTGTCTGGTTTGTGTCCTCCTGATTTCCTTTAGGGTTACTAAATGCTATGAAAAGCTCTGCAAAAGAAGATATTATGTACCTGAAACCGTCTTCTCAACCCAATTCACATTTAGATCAAGAATTCTCCAACTGGGGATAATAGGAGATGCCATAATAACCATTGAAATCAATGATCTAAAGAATCAAGTGACACACTCCAAGGGAGGGCTGGTGGGCATTTCCTCCCTCAGTGTCTCAGAAAGGTGCCAAAGAGGGACACCTGGGTGGCTCAGTCAGTTAAGCATCTGACTTCGGCTCAGGTCATGATCTCACAGTTTGTGAGTTTGAGCCCCATGTCAGGCTCTGTGCTGACAGCTTAGAGCCTGAGCCTGCTTCAGATTCTGTTTATCCTTTTCTCTCTGCTCCTCCTCTGCTTGTGCTCTGTCTCTCTCTGTCTCTCAAAAATAAATAAATATTGAAAGAAAGAAAGAAAGAAAGAAAGAAAGAAAGAAAGAAAGAAAGAGGCCGAAGAGAAGGGCTCTGAGAGATGCACTGGGCACCTTCCTCATCTCGGCATCCCGAGGAGTGTAGCTAGGACAACTGGAGAGACAGGTGTGATGGGAAGCCCCAGAAAGACTCAGAAGCTGTGATGGTTAATTTTACATGTCCACTTGGCTGGTGCAGGGTGTGTAGATAAACATTCTGGGTGTGTCTGTGAGGATGTTTCTTGATGAGATTAGCACTGGAACTCAGTAAATTGCTCTCTCTCCAGTGTGCATGGGAAAACACTCAATGCTTTGAGGGTCTGAATAGAAGGAAGGAAGATTTCATCCGTTTTTCTTCTTCTTCTTCTTCTTCTTCTTCTTCTTCTTCTTCTTCTTCTTCTTTATTGCTCCAGCTGGGATATCTCATCTCATATTTCCTGTGTTCCAACTGAAATTTATGCCACTGGCTCTCTGGGTTCTCAGGCCTTTGGATTCATACTGAATTTCACAACCACCTTTCCTGGGCTTCCAGTTTGCATATGGAGATCTTGGGACTTCTCAGTCTCCTCCACAATTGTGTGAGTCAATTCCTCATAATATGTATCTCTCTATTTCTGGTTCTATGCTTAAATCTCCATCTACATCATAGATCTAAATATGGAGACAGATAGATATGGTATAGGGATAGGGATGGGGATAGGAATAGGATGTAGATGTAGTTATGGGTATAGGTATAGATGTTTCTGTGGGGAACACTGACTAATACAGAGGTTTAGAGGGAAGATGGTGATCTTGGAGCAAGAATGGTGGTGGTGGTAAACAAAAACCCTGGTGGGCACATGAGAGGTTCTAGAAAATGCACATGAAATGAGAAAATAGTGGAGGTCAAACAGCAGAAATTCAGCCAAATCAGACACAGAGCAAAGGCAGAGAGAACAGGAGCCCAGAGCACCTATGGGGCAGGGGTAAGGGCAAAGAAGCAAGAGGGAGGGGGTTAAGATGAAGGCTTATGAGGGTTTTAGTACAAATTGGTTGCTCTAGACACTAGAGGTATAAAAGAGGTTGTTTTTTGTTGTCGTTTGTTTTGTTTTCTGTTGTTTATTTTTAGTGACATATAGGAAAATAAAAATGATTGTAAATAAAATCTGGTACAGAGTCCCAGAAGATGTGAGTTGAAAGTCATATATGGTACTATTTTGATTGTTGACCAAAGTTTTGAGCTGGGCATAGAAGCACTAGGTAGGTGAGAGATTTGGGTGCTATACTCCATTTATAAAATGGCTTCAGTGTGTCACAATAATTTACTTAGGCATTTCTTTGATATATTTTTTGGTTTTGTTTTTAAAATGAGAGTCACTTCCTCCAGAAATCCTTTGATCTCCCCTGATGGGCATTTCTCCTATTTTCCCATCACATCTCATACTTCAATTATAATAACATTTATCACACTGTATTAGACTTACCTGTTTGTATTGTGTAATATTTTTGTGGGTGTCTTAGTTTCCTAGAGCTGTTGTAACAAAGTACCATAAACTGGGTGGCTTAAAAGAACAGAAATTTAGGGGCGCCTGGGTGGCGCAGTCGGTTAAGCGTCCGACTTCAGCCAGGTCACGATCTCGCCGTCTGTGAGTTCGAGCCCCGCGTCAGGCTCTGGGCTGATGGCTCAGAGCCTGGAGCCTGTTTCTGATTCTGTGTCTCCTTCTCTCTCTGCCCCTCCCCCGTTCATGCTCTGTCTCTCTCTGCCCAAAAATAAATAAACGTTGAAAAAAAAAATTTTTAATAATAAAAAAAAAAAAAAGAACAGAAATTTATTATCTCACAGCTCTGGAGGATAGAAGTCTAAAATCATGATGTCAATAGGGCCATGCTCCCTCTGAAACCTATAGGGGATACTCTTTCCTAGTCTGGCTATCTCTTTCCTATCTCTGACTTCAGGCATGTGTCAGAAATCCTCAGCATTCCTGGGCTTGGAAATGTACCACTTCAATCTCTTCCTCTGTCATCACATGACCATCTTGTCCCTGTGCATCTCCTTCTTCCTCTCATAAGGACACCCATCATATTGCATTAAGGGCTCACCCTACTCCAGTACAGCCACATCTTAACTAGTTACACCTGCAATGATTCTATTCCTAAATAAGTTCACATTCTGAGATACTGGGATTTTAATGTATCAGGTTTTACTTTGAGGGGGAGGCACACACAATTCAACCCATAACAGTGGAAAAAGATTATGTCTATTTTAGCTGTTTTACTTTTGGATCCTTACCAATTATCCCACTGGCAAACACATAGAACTTGCTCAATAAAAACTGATGAATAAGTGTGAATAAGCGAATGAGTTTGTAGTAAGAAGTCACTTTGCATTCTTGTATAAAAGAAACTCACGTAGAGAGAGTAGAAGGTAAAGCCAAGGAACTCTAAGGCCCTCCCAACTCCACAGTTCTGTGATTATCTCAACACTGGTTCAGCTTCAGCTTTTTAGAAAGGGTCTGTGAGTAGTTAACTGCCTACAGATTACATCTCTCTAAACCCCAAACAGGATGTACGTAAGATCATAAAGAATATCTTAATGCATTGAATTGTATGCTTATTGTTTGGTGTTTTAGGGGGTTTTAAAGGTCTTTGGCCTTGTATCTTCACTTAACTTGTTTTTAGGTTGTTTAGGAGAGGGACCAAAATCGGTTTGAGTTGTAAGACTGACATCTTCTGGCTAACTCTGAATAGTGCAGAAAGGGTGAAGCATCAGAAAGAAAAGGTCATTCTGGGTTTACCTGTTGAACATTGGTGACCAAAAGAAAAAAGAAATATATATGGAAATAACACAAAGCTATTCACAGATAGATAAATTAAATCTATTTTATAAAGAAAGAGGGAGCATATCGCCTAACAGATATTTGGTGGAGTTGACCAGAATTGATTTTGGCCTTGAAGAAGAAAGAAAGCAAGGACAAATAAAACATGAATGAAGAGACCATTCAGGAAATGCGCATGAGGAAATACATTGATAGTAAATGTTCTTGATGAAAGACGCTCCAGAGTTCTTGCAAGAGATGTGGGAAAGAAGTTTTTGGATAGTTTGACAATCAGGCTACAGTTTTTGCTGTGGTCCAGAGGCAGAGCTATGGTTAGATATGAGAGATCTGGGTACGAGTTTACATTTGTACCTTCTGCCATTAGTACATTGTACGTTGGTACATTCGTACCAACTTTCCCCCCAGTTTATTGTTCTCCATCTCTCCAAATCGTTTCATTTTTCCTTTCATGATGATGCAGTGCAGAGCACATTTCAGAGCACAGTGTCCTGGGTGCCCTGATGCCTCCCTGCTAGAGATTGCTCCCTGCTACTATCAACCTGAAAGGACAGCAAGAGAAAGAGAAAACAAGTGAAATTAATCAATCAGTAAAGCTACTGAGAGTTGCTCATATGTTGGGGGTGACAGCATAGAAGGGCTACAAGGTGGAAAGCAAAAGAACGAAAGGGCTGAACAATTGATAATCCAATCATTGTTGCGGTAAGTGCTACCAAGGACGTACAGGGTGCTCAGAGAGTACAGAACAGGGAGTCCTGATCTAATATGAGAGGAGGGAAATGTTTCCAGACACAGAACATTTAAGCTGATATATAAAGAATAAATGTTTCTTTTTAGCTAAGGGAAAGGATCAGAAGGCAGCATTGCAAAGAGACAAAAGCATTAAGTATTAGGTCACTTAGGCAAGAATAGAAATCTTCTCATAGGCCTTTCTGTGTGCCAGGCACAAATTGATGATTTCATATGTGACATTTGATCCCCATAATAACAAAACTGTTAAATGAGAACCATTATTGCATCCATTTTATGGATGAGGAAACTGAGGCACAGATATATCACATAACTTATCTAAGATCACAGAGCTAGTAAGTGGCCAGTTGAGGACTGAAACCCAGGCAGTCCACCTCCAGAATCTGGGAATATAAAAAGTGGAAGGTCAGAGTAGCTGGACTTTGGGAAAGAAAGCAGAGAGGGAACTTAAAGTTGGAGAGGTAGATAAGGACTACACCCTGTGGGGCCTTGTGACCATATTGGAGAATTTGTTTTCTATCCTCAGAGTAATTAAACACTGTTGACAGACACTGAACAGGCATGGAGCAAGGAGAACTTTGCCTTTTCCAAATGTCAATCCGGATGCAGTATGAACAGAGACTGTGGTTGATCTCCTATGAGATCAACAGGAGGAAAATGCCCTTGCTAAATTACCTCCATGTTTCCTGTATTCTGTAAAAATGTCATTGCTGTTTAACAGTCCACACTACAGCACAGGAGAACAAAGCAACCTGTTCTCACGCATTCCTGACAGGGGAGAGGTTATAAGGCATTATTTGTGCAAAAAATACTGAATACTAGATGTATAGGACACAAGAAATATGTCATTTGCATGTCCATAGCCTCAGAGAAAAATAAAATATTGACAGTCTAATGTAATAACACATGGTAGGGTCACACTACACAATACGTATGAATAAGAAAAAATATTTATAATTATATAATATAGAGTTTCCTGATAATTCAGTTCTGCATATGTAATGCAAACCATTTTAGAGAAGATTTGCAAGAAAAGATGGATGTGCTGATGTACGAGGTCACTTAAGAAACTTGACAATTTTGAGCCTTATCTCCTCAATCTCTGAAGTTGATTGCATGTTGCAAGTGACATTATCACATATACAAACGTTTTTAAAAAAATTAGAAAGAGTGGGATCTCTATAATAGCTCTTGAAGTATCACCTAATTGAAGGCTTGGTCATGCACAGTTACCCTAGCAGAAGCATGACCTTCTTAAAAGCAGATACTATGCCATAGAAGTCAATTGCATCCATTTTATGGATGAGGAAACTGAGGCACAGATATATCACATAACTTACCTAAGATCACAGAGCTAGTAAGTGGCCAGTTGAAGTCTTCCTTTCACTGTATCTAACTTAATACTTTGCACATATAAGTCAAGAAGATTAGTGTTGAATGAATGCATGGTGAATTAACAGATGAATAAAGAATGTTGTCAAGTGACTGAAGTTGCAATTCCTTCTTCAGGTGTGCTGGCTTACTTCTGTATATTCAGCAAATGTAGCCTGAACCTTGTCAACCATCAGTTCACAACAAATGCAGAAAACTGCTATGCCTACCATCCATTTCATAGAAGTCTAGAGGAAGTAAAAATATAAAACTCACTTTACACAGCAGGAGCCTGAATGGCTTTTTGGTTTTTTGTTTTTTAGAAGGCCTGCATGTTTTAGTGCAAAAGAGATGTGCAAGAATCAAGTTGTAGTAAGTTTAAATTTAGTGGGAAGGAGCCCCCTGTGTATAACTAGAAGACTAAAGAAGATCAAAAGGATCATAGACCTGGCATCTTATATGTGGCCCTAACACACCTACAAAAATAGTTTAAAGAAAATATGTAAAGCAGCCTTGAGTTCCACTTGGAAATACAATGTAGAAAAATTTCTATTTTATATTTATATTATATTTTACAATTTCTCCCTCACAACCTGAGGGTTTTCATTTTCTTTTCCATAGTTGTACTGATTATTCACCTAAACTTTTAGCATCTAGCATAAAGTCTCATAAACAAGGTCGCACACCATTAATAAAAAATAAAAGAAAGATCCACATGCAATTCATTTAATAAGTGGTAATACATGGTTGTGTCCAGTGAACAGAGGAAGGGTCAGCTCCCGCGACGACCATGTTCCACATGCATGCAGGGCAGGCCTCCCTGTGCAGACCATGCAGTGTCCTTGAACAGCCCTAATCGCTGCAGCAGGAATTCACTTCCTGGCTCCCCTGAAAACATGATGCCACACTCACCACCAACCAGTTTCCATGACTGGTAAAATGAAAAGGAAATTGTGTGCTTTGAAGGGAAGACAGTGTTGCAGTTATGGTCTTCTACAAATGCCAACTGTGTTTTTTTTTTTTCAGGGCTCTGCATTCTGTGCCTAATTTTATATGTCAAAAACTGACTGGGCTAAGGGATACCCAGTAGTTGAAAAAACATTTATTTCTGGATATGTCTGTGAAGGCGTTTCTGGAAGAGAGTAGCATTTGAATTGGTAGACAGAGTAAAGAAGATCACCCTCGGCAAGGTAGGTGGGCCCCACACAATCTATTGAGGGCCTGAAGACAAGAAAAAGGTCAAAGAAGGGCAAATTTGTTCTCTGTTGAAGCTAGGAAGGACATCCATCCTCTGTCTTCCAACATTGGTGCTTCTGGCTCACAGACCTTTGGACGCAGACTGGTACTTACACCATTGGCTCCCCTGGTTCTCAGGCCTTCAGGTTTGGACTGGAACTACCACGTCAGCTTCCTCGGCCCTCTAGCTGGCAGACAGCAGATCGTGGGACTCCTCAGCTTCCATAATTACGAGGGTCAATTTCTTTAACAAATTTCTTTCTATGTATCTCCTATTGGTTCTGTTTCTCTGAAGAATCCTGACCAATACACAACCCTATGCAAGCAGAGAACGGAAGTAGGAGGACATGGGCAGGAGCTGCCTGAGAAAGAGGAGATGGGAGAAAATATAAACCTACTGGTGAGAGCTTTATAATGTATAGGTGCCTCCTGGCATTTTTAAAGTCATAACTTGTTACTCTATGCCAGTACCTAGCCTTTAAATTACACATGAACTGTAAGAAAGAGGTGTCACAATATCCTTTTAACGTATGCAGCACAGACTCAGTGTTAAGTAGGTTAGTTGCCAAATAATGTTTCCATTTGATTCTAAAGTCTATGATTTTCTCTCTACCAAGGGAATATATGGAGCTCTGGGATGTTTCTCTTCCTTCACCAGACTATCTGCTCACCCGGGATGGGGACCTAGTCTTTTTTTTGGTTATGGTCATATTCCCAGTGTACAGAACATTGTTTAGGTGCTTAATTGTTTTTCACCATTTGATTGATGATGAGGACAAAATCATGAGCATTCTTCAGGAAAAATAAGAGTGTCTCTAGAGACTGAAAATAATAATAATGAAAGCTATAAGAATTTGTGTTGGAGGGGCACCTGGGTGGCTCAATCGGTTAAGCGTCCAACATCAGCTCAGGTCATGATCTCATGTGCTGACAGCTTAGAGCCTGGAGCCTGCTTCCGATTCTGTGTCTCCCTCTCTCTCTGTCCCTCCCCCACTCGCACTCTGTCTCTGTCTCTCAGAAATGAATACATGTTAAAAAAAAATTTGTGCTGGATAATTTATGATTGCCTCTCCAGATCCACTCTCCACTTGGCTCTTGGAGTTTGGTTTGAAGGACTACATCAGGGAGGCTCCCCTGCCATCCAGTGTTGGGTTGGTTTCAGCCAGTGGTCAGCACTGGTGGAAGATCAACAAGCTGGTGGAAGAGGGCAGAGTAATTAATCCACTGGCTCCCTCCTTTGAGGTCATCTTCACTTGGCCAAACCTTTCCAACCGGGGTCGCTGCTTCTACAAAGGAATCCACTATGTGTATTCCAAATTTCAGTAACCGCTTCTTCCCCATGTCTCTTCAGAACTGGTGGTAGAAGTAGCTTCATAGTTTTCATTCCTTGTTTTCGTTTTTTACCCTATGCACTTATTTATAAATAGTTCATTTATCAAATTCTCTTCAATTCCCTATTTGACTGTGGCATCCATTTTATGCCAGGATCCTGAATTATTCAGTAATGTTCATTCATCCACTTGACAAATGTTTATTAAACCACAATTATATGCCTGTTATATATATTTTGGGGGGAGGAGAGTAGTGGCTCTCAGAAATCTGATTTATCCCTTCTCTTTGATAGTATTGTTTCCCCCTTTGCCAGCAATGCATCATCCAGGTAAACAAATATGTGTGGTTAAAGTTTTTTCTGTTCTTCATCTTCATTTTTTTATTTGTGCATGTTTTTGTTTTGTTATTATTATTATTTTTTTGCATTCTGCTCAGGTATGGATAATTTTTTTTATTTAAAAAAAATTTTTTTAACGTTTATTTATTTTTGAGACAGAGAGAGACAGAGCATGAATGGGGGAGGGTCAGAGAGAGGGAGACACAGAATCTGAAACAGGCTCCAGGCTCTGAGCTGTCAACACAGATCCCGACGCGGGGCTCAAACTCACGGACCGCAAGATCATGACCTGAGCTGAAGTCGGCCGCTTAACCGACTGAGCCATCCAGGCGCCCCAGATAATTTTTTTGCATGCTATGTAACACTGAATGGAAGACATCCCCTGAAAGCTGTTTTTCTTCATACTAACTCTTGGAAATGTAGTACATATTTACAAATACGCCTTAATTTGCATTAGTTATATTTCAAGTGTTCAAAATACATGTTGACTAGTGGCTACTGAATTGGATTGTGTAGTTTTACAGCCTTGATAGAGCTCTCTCTGTTATCTGTTTTCTTTATGTTCTGCTCTTATTATCTTTATCTGTTTATACATTCCCTACTTCAGAGATCTCGTATGCCAAAGCAATTAGCTATATTGATGATTCCAAATATTATATCTCTATATAGAATGTTCATGGGCACTATAAACTCAGTATAAATCAGACTCTCCCATTGTACCCAAGAAAGTGACTTCTTCACTTTATCATTTCTAGTATTGGCATACTATCACCCATTCAGTAACCAGAGCTTAAAAGTTCAGACTTTCCCTTTCTATCTCCTACCAATGGTTTCCAAATCCTATGGCTATATTCTTAGAGTACAACACTCACTCCTTGCATTCCTGTTTCAGACCCATTGAGGATGTTGCTGTTTAATTTACCTAAGTGCAGTCTTTATGTTGTCACACATTCTTAAGAAATATTCTAAGGCTCCATATTTCCTAAGAAATAAAATCAGAGATTTTTTAGTTTGGAATTCAGGGTGCTTTATAATATTATCTTTATACATCTATTCTTATCTCTGAGTAGTTTCTTTTTTTATGTTTATTTTTTTAGAGAGAGAGAAAGACAGAGCATGTGTGGGGAAGAAGCAAAGGGACAGAGAGGGAGACAGAGAATCCCACACAGGCTCCACACTCTCAGCACAGAGCTGGACGTGGGGCTCTATCCCACAAACCATGAGATCATGACCTAAGCTGACATCAAGAGTTAGATGACTAACCGACTGAGCCATCCAGGTGCCCCTCTGAGTAGTTTCTTATATGTAATCTGTATTCCAGGAAAACAAACAAACAACAAAAAACCAAAAAGTTCCCCAGAACACTCTGCAGTTTTCCCCCTTTATGTCCCTTTCTTTTACTTCTTTACCTAGAATATTTTCCTCCTTTACCACCTGGCTCAATCCTGCCCATGCTTCAAGGCCCAGTACCAAAAGTACTTCTTGTAGGAACCATCCCTATACTCTTTCTCTTTTCTCTTAGAAAAAATTGAATGTATTCTCTCCCTCCTTGGAACACACAATTAACTTCATTTTGCTTTTATTATACTGGCTGACTTTGGCCTTGTAGTATGTTTATATTTTTCATTCCCTTCTACTAGTTTTTTTTTTGAGGGTTAGCTTATGTATGGGAAGCCAGAAAGAGAGAGAGGTAAGACCACTCCTGCTGAGAGTTTTGGAAAACAAAAAGATCCAAATTGGCATCTTGAGATGAAACATTTAAGGATTAGGTGAAGAATTAGAGTCAAGCCAGGGAAGCTTGGTGGCTCAGTCAGTTGAGTGCTGAATTCAGTTCAGGTCATGATCTAGCTGTTTGTGAGTTCAAGCCCTAAATTGGGCTCTGTGTTGACAGCTCAAAGCCTGGAGCCTACTTCAAATTCTGTATTTCCCTCTCTCTCTCTGCCCCTTCCCTGCTCACACTCTGTCTCTCTCATTCTCAAAATGAATGAATGCTAATAAAAAAATTAAAAAAAAAAAGAATTGGAGTCCAGTCAATTCTTAAGTATGGAATAACTGTTTTCCTTCCACTGTCATCTCCAAATCTAGGCAAACTTGTTATTCCCCTAGTGTGCCCATTAGTTTAATTAAATCATATTTTTAGTTTTTGCCTAAATAGATGCGAGGACAAGAATTTCTATTATAGTCTTATTTTGGTATGGCAAGTATATACCACTAGACAACGTGTTTTAATTACTTTTATCACTTCTATTCTTTTTTTCCCATTTCAATGAAATAGAGGTCTAAAAAGACATTTACCTAAATCTTGAAGTAAGTTGTCCCAGTAAGTTGTCCCAGTATGTCCCATTTTCTCTTAAATGTTTCTGTATTTTCAGCTTCTTTTTAATTTATTTTCATAATAGCCTTCATATATTTCTAATCATAAATATCAAGTTAAAAATCAAGAATATATCATGACATTTTTTTGGCTGAACTGCCTTCTATTCTCTTTCCAAAACTTTGCCAAGTTGCATACTTCTTAAGGTCAAGGTAACAAATAAAAGATAAAAGTAGACTTCAGCCAAAGCACTTAGCAGCCTGTCAGAAAGCACTATAGTTGCTTCTGATTAAAACCAAATGAAACCAGACTTTCTTGAAAAAAGGTTTACAGAGTAACACAAAAGTGATAGCAAACAATTCATGCTGAGGGCAGCTGCTAGCGGCCTAGAAGAGTGACTCATACACTGCTGAGAACTGGAGGTTTGAAGAGTGAGTTTGTAGACTATGGGTATACTTTTGTGTACTTTTTCAAAGTTTATTTATTTATTTTGAGAGAAAGAGAGAGAGAGAGAGTACAAGCAGGGAAGGGCCAGAGAGAGAAGGAGAGAAAGAATCCTAAGCAGGCTCTGTGCTATCAGTGCAGAGCCAGACATGGGGCTTGATCTCATGAACTGTGAGATCATGACCTGAGCCAAAATCAAGAGTTGGATGCTTAACCGACTGAGCCACCCAGGCACCCATATGGGGATATTTTTAGAGGTTTCTGTAAGGTATCAGATGGGGATTTTTCATAAAGGTCTTGATTTCTACCTATTACTCCTACTAAGCATAGGAAAAGCCTAAGTTTAATAATGACAAAGGATGCCTCCTCCTTAAAAATCACTGGAGACCAAACTCCAAACTCTCTGTTTGCAAAGTTTATACCTCATTTATACTACTTATCTCAGTTGTAAAACAAAAATTTGAGAACCTACAACTAGAATTAGTTGATATTATATATTGATATTGTATTACATTTATAAAGAATCACTATTGAACTTCCCACCTCATGCAAAATGCATGAGGATCATCTTAACTTTATATGTGGCAGGTGAGGTAGGAGGGGCATTACAAAAAGTCAAGTGGATAAAACATTGTAGGAATAGGAGGAGAAAGCAGGGATTTAGGGAGAAGATCTGCAGCTAAGATTTGGTCATTGAGAAAGTACTACTGATTTCTGTCTCTGATGGAAGCAAGAATTTCAACAACCCCCATATCTATGGGTAAAGTAGAGCCTGTCAGGACACAGATTTAATGACCTGTCATACAAGCAGCCACACTATCCTAAGAGGGCTCATGGGATAGATTAGTTGGTCAGGGCAATCAGCAGTGCAGCAGAAAGACCTTTGACTTTGGGGTTAGAAACTTGGTAACGTTAATTTAGCTCTTCTACTCAGCTGGGTGTTATTGGAAAATTGTTGAACGTCTTTGAAATAATACCTTATCTCTCAAAGCAGAGGAGAATACCTTTGTTTTTGTGAGAAGTAATGGGATAGAGTATATGTAGAACATGAACTATGTGGATACATAATTAGTTTGGCTAGATCCAGATGAGGCTAACCTAAGTTTGTTCATCTTTGCATCTCTAGTACCTGCCATTTAGAATGTACCCACAGCTGCCAAATCAATGAATGAATAAAACAAGAGGAATCCTTGGGTCTTGAAGGAGAAAGAGTCTTGAAGGTGCCTTCTCACAAAGTGCCTTATTGGGGGCCATACAATAGGGGGTGCATGAAGGTGACGATATAGTAATAAATAAGGGACTAGGAGGGAAAAGAGGAAAATGTGGAAAGTGGAAGGAGATGGAAAAAGGTCAGAAAGGGGAAGGATGGAATATGGAATTTTTCTAAGCTGGGAAAATTGTGTTGGAGTGCAAGGTGTATATGTGTGTGTGCACATGCACATGCATTTAGGTGAGTGTACACGAGAAGTTCAGTATACCACTACCTATTTGGGAGTCCTTTTCCTTTCTTTTTACATCTGTCTCCAAGGTGTGCATACTTAATAGTGGAGTACATAAAATAATCCAGGGTTATCTCCTAGAATTGTAGAGCAAGATTCTAGTACAGTTAAAGTGGGTTTTTGGAGATATTCTTTCAAGAAAAATAGATTTTTAAAAAACTCTTGGCTTATTTCACTTAGCATCACACTCTCCAGTTCCATCCACGTTGGAACCCGTGGGGGAGGGGAAGGAAAAAAAAAAAAAAAAGGACGTTAGAGTGGGAGAGAGCCAAAGCATAAGAGACTGTTAAAAACTGAGAACAAACTGAGGGTTGATGGGGGGTGGGAGGGAGGGGAGGGTGGGTGATGGGTATTAAGGAGGGCACCTTTTGGGATGAGCACTGGGTGTTGTATGGAAACCAATTTGTCAATAAATTTCATATATAAAAAAAATAAATTTATGGAAAGAAAAAAAATAAATCAGGCTACATTTAAATATCGCAAAAAAAAAAAAACAAAAAAAACACTCTTGGTAATGACTATTGTTTACTTCTTTTATACTATGATCTATGATTTATTTTTCTTTTAATTAAAAAAATTAAAGAGAAAGAATGTGAGCAGGGGAGAGAGGAGAGAGAGAGAGAGAGAGAGAGAGAGAGAGAATCCTAAGCAGGCTCCACACTTAGCATGGAGCCCGACACAGGGCTGAATCCCACGGACTGTGAGATCATTACCTGAGCTAAAATCAAGAGTCTGATGTTCAACGGAGCCATCCAGCACCCCTGGTCTATGTTTTCAAAGCAGTTTTTTAAAGTGTCTCTTATTCGCTATATGAAGTATACTTTTAAACTGATAAAGTGAGTTTTTGATCTATTCCTGGTAAGTATTTCTGGTTGTAAAAGAGAGATGTTTTTGTAGGAGCAGACATTGAATCTGCTGATAAATTTGAATCTGTTATCAAAGGAAGAATGCAACTCATTTTGGAACCCAAAAGCTCATGAAACATTTTTATAAATCAGTTGTTAAATAAACTCTCCCTTTTAAAATATGCAATGCATATGCACTACTCCCCAACTGCTATGAATGCTCTGTTGACAGGAACCACTTGACCTGGAAGTTGCCCCAGTGCCTACAGCCAATGTACAGTGTGTGGATAGATATGAGTGTTTAGAAAGCTGGTCTCCTCTGTGATCCACTTGTGTACCAGAGACTTACTGCGTGTGTTAGGCCAAGGGAGGACTTTAGCTAAGATTACATCCCTTCTGAGCTCTTTTCCCTTCTTTATTCTGTTTCCCTCTCCCTTATAGGTTGCACCTGGGAGTATATCTTCACCATATCTCTTTTACAAGAATCCTCATCTCTGGCTTTGCTTTTAAAGAACCAAATTAAGTCAGTCAATGTAAAGACTTTGACTTTTAGTCTGTGAGTGAAATGGGGGCTATGACAGGATTTGGGAAATGACATTGTCTGGCTTATATTTAGAATCATTCTTTTCACACTTGTATGGAGAAGAGACTCAGAGAGAAAGGGATGGGAACAGAGAATTGAAGACAAGAGGATGATCACAGTAATCCAGGTAAGAGAGGACGGTGGCTTGGTAGCAGTAAAGGTGGTGAGAAGCAATTAGTTTCTGGAGTTATTCTGAAGTAATATCATACGAGACATTTGATGGATCATATATGATATTGACATTAACTGTAAAGCATAATAGTGCACTCAGAAAGCTGGTTGATTAAGTGGTCTATTTCCTGAAAAGAAGTCTTCGTTCTTCATTCTCCATAGAAACAGGACTTAATTAGCCATATGTTTGATTTTGATTCATTGTTTCTTCACTATGAAGCTATGACAGTTTTAAAAGGAGTCCTATTGAGATCAGTTTACTTCTGTTGAGATCAGCTACAAAATATTTGTAATTATTAAAAACCTATGCTAAAACATCTAAAGACCTAAGTACAGTTCACTGAGAGGAAATATTAGGCCAAAACTTGCCAAAGAATCTATGTAAATCACTGATATTTTCTACACTTGTCTTGGAAATGGATCTGCAAAAAACCTTATGCCTTCAGGGTTTTTCTACCTTTGTCTACATCCCATGCCTTCTATTATAAATTGAGGTTTACCTTGAGTCTGATAACCTTCAAACTATAAACAAATAGGAGAGCTGTGTAGGTTTAGATTCTATCGGAGAGAACATTAATAATCTGAGTGTTTATCTTCTTCACCATATGAAGAAGGAAGTTATACACAAATCCTAACTTCATCTACAGGCATCCAACTCTATTCTTTCAAGGCCCAAAGTAGACAACAAATCACTTATTGAACACTAAGTAGTAATTTTCTCATTCTGAGCTTGACTTCTTCCCCTACTCCTCATTCAACTCTCCACCACCCCCACTTAATGTGAATGTTAGAGTCAATGTGGTGTTAGAGTCAATGTGGTGTTAGAGTGAATTTTTATGTCCTAAAAGTACAACTTAATATCAGATCCCCATCTGCTGAATGGAGAAAATTACAGGGAATTAACTCAAAGAATATCACATAAGGAAAGGGCATGTATAGTTTTCTTGCTCATATGTTTCCAGGTAAGTTGAGAGGGTGAAACCTTTGTAACTGAACCTTCAAAGCTTTTATTTCCTTAGGATTCTGTTCCTCCTGTTTTACAACTTGTCTCTCTCTCTCTCTCTCACACACACACACACACAAAATCAAGCTAAGTTCTAAGAAAGAATCTCATATCATTACATTTAACTTTTGCTATTTTCACATGATTAATGCAATTTAATTTCAGGAATTGAATTGCCATAGCTAAGTCAACAAAGTACATTTACTATTGAAATAATAAATCATATTGTACACCTTCAGAATTCTACTGAGATCTCTGAAGGAATTGTTAATCAACTAAAAATTCAGCGAATAGTGTGGTTCCAAATTAAATCTGTATCTCATTTATTAAGTGCCTACAGGAGAGTCACCACTTCATGACTCACAAGTAGACACTTAATAAAATTTGTTATTGGCAATACACATTTTGAGACAACTTTAGATCACCCTAATAACAGTTCTCTATTTTACCTCCTAGCTTGACCATTTCTTGAGAAAAATCTTATTACTATATCTTATTTGTAAGCTTAGTCTCTTCCCTTATTAATGTCACACTCAGCATGTGATGTGGTCCTATTTTGGGGATAGACAATAACAGATCTGTCTCTCTGCAGATACAAGCAGAGTTTATGGCTAATGTCCTTCTCTATACAATGCAGGGAATTAAGCACTGAGGTTAGCAATATTACATTAGAATCTAAACCTATACAGTTCCTCTGGAAATTTATAATCTTGATGCTATGAGATGCCTCTCTCCCTTATGATGTCTCATTTATTTTTTTTGATGTGCCTTCAAGAGTGCTAGAGTCTTATTAAGTTGTCTCTCTCCCTATACTTCTGTGACTCTTGGCTTAACAAGTTTGCCTGAGCATTATATTCCTCTTAGCCAGTGCTAATAGAAAAGCCACTGCTTTTCCAATGAAAGGTGAAAATATCACAAAACCTTCTTTGAACTCAGTGTAGTAGAAAAGAAAGGTGGCTGATAGAATTATAGGAGTCAGACTACAATAAGTTCTATATATGAATATAAACAAAGAGCTCATGATGTTCCAATGGTGAGAACAATTAATTTTGATCAAGGGAATTAGAAAGACAATGCAGAAAACATGTTAATTGTCCAAAAAAAGAGAAGTAAGATTTCAACATGCAGATAAATAAAGAAAGACATTGTTAGGCAGAGAAGAAAATGAGCAAAAATCAGAAAGAGCCATTCAGAACATGAAACAAGGAAGCTGTGGGGTCCAGACTGTGAAAGGCCTTAAGGTGGGCCTGTCTGAAATGTAGTCTGGAAAATTCTTAGCTATTATCTCTTCCTATTGCTTCTACTCCGTTCTCTGTCTCCTCCCTTTTTGGTGCTCCCCTTATATATACATCATACTTTTCACCTAATTTCCAATCTTTGCTGCTCTTTGTTTCTGTATTCTGTATTTTGTATATCTCCACTTTTATCTCTATTCTTTTTGTTCTGCTAGATTTGGATTTAGTTTGTGCTTCTATTTTCCTTAAAGTTAGGTTTTGATTGACAAAATTATTTCCCAATTTCGTAACATTTTAAATTTATAATGGTAAGCCTTGAACGGCAGTAAATACATGTGCATACATACATCCACACACGTGTGCACATGCACACAGAGTTAGTTTATAAAAATCGAGTGTCAAAAGAGAATTTCACATAAAATCATTAAAATGTGTATGTATTTTTTAATTTATTAAATGTAAACGTTTCTAACAAATATTATATTTTAATTTTCACTGATGTCTCTCTTTCTTTATGTCCCTCAAAGGATGCTTTCTCTTTTTAGAGACCTAATAATTTGCTAAACTCTAGATAATATTAATTAGAGGAATAAAAGCAAAAGAACAAAAGCAAAACAATGTTCAATTTGCTATATAACCTCCATATGAGCTCCATTTTGTATCCTTATCTGTATACTGATCCTAAAGCCAAAACTTAAATAAGATATGTAATAGAGTAAGGCTAAATCATTTTAAGACTAAGATTTGGAAATAGTGATATTTAAACAATGTTATGTCAATGTATCATATAGTAAAGTTAGTGAGAAAATAAATATGATATAGAGAAAAATGCTAATAACTCAGAAAAGGTAAAGAAGAAAAGGTAAATTAAAACCTATGCCCACAAGACAAGATTTTTAATGAAGTTAAATTTGAATTAGACATTAAAACCTGAGTGCTTTAATCAAATATACCATTATACTGTCTTTGGACTCTAACATTTTCCTAATTGTAATCATACTTCAAAATTTAAAATTGCTGAAGGAGGGCAAGATGGCAGAATAGCATGGAAGTATTTTTGTGTCCTGTGTCCATGAAATGTAGCCAGATAAACACTAAACCATCCTGCACACCTAGAAAACTGATCTGAGGATTAAGACAACAATCTGCACAATCTGAACCACAGAACTCGGGAGGTACATGGCGCAGAGAGGTGAACTGGGGGAGAGAGAAGCTGTGGAGGGCAGGGAGCTGTTTTTGCTTGTGGAGAGAGAATGGAGACAGGGGGACAGTATGGGAAAAGCACCCCCCCCAAAGCAGCTGGAGAGAAAGTGAAAAAGTGGAAAAAGCTGCAGGGAACGAACAAAAAAGGGAGAAAGGAAGAAGGAGAGGGTTTAAATTTCATTAAGACTCTCTAACAGGGGGAGCACAGAGTCTGAAACTCTGCAGCTCAATACCTGGCAGTGCTCTGGTGGGAAGGGCGAATCCCCAGGAGCAGAATGAAATCCAAGGGATCCAAGGGCCATGCAGGGAAAAGTGTTTCCCCTGCTGGGAGGTCATTTGGTAGATGCTCTGTGGCATCCCCATAGCCAAAGGTGCCAGCAGATCCCAGAGAACAACCACGTACACTGGTGCTGGAAAAAGGATGTTAAGGGTGAAGCCTGGTGTCAGATGTGTGTTGTGATATTCCATATCCCTGAAACACCACTACACGATCACATGAACTTTTTCTGGGGCGGGCTGGCACCCAGCCACAGTCTCAGGGCATTGGCAGCAGCACAGTCCTGCAAACGTTCCTGGGTGCAGCAGGCACCCAGCCATTGCTTGGTGAGACCCTCCCCTGGAAGGTCTGAGTGGGTCAAAACTGCAGTCCCTCAGAAGTGAGGGGTTGGGAAACACAGCTATAACTGAGATAAAACTCAGGAGGGAGGTGTTGCCTGGCAACCTGACGCTTGTTCACGAACAGTGTAAAAGCAGGGAGTGGATAGAAGCTGGAGACAAAGGAGGAGTGCACGATTGCTGATGGGGAGAACAGAGTTCCAATACTAGAGATTGGGTAGCTGGGTGATGCCATTTTCACTCCTTGTGTGCATGCACATACACACCTACAAGTGCCACAACAGTCCACCCCAGTAAGTTAAGAAGCGCCATCTAGTGGAGAATGGAGCCATTACACTAAACCCCCCCCTACTGGCCCAACCTCACTCTTCAGCAACACCACAAGTCTCTCTACTTGCTTAGTTTATGGACAATAAAGTGCTTCATAATTTGACTTCTAGGGGAAAAAGATACAATTTCAATCATTTCAGTCTGTTTCCTGGTCCATCTATTCAATTTTTTTCTTTTTCTTTCCTTTTCTTAAATACCAAAAGGGAAAAAATGTATTTTTATTTTCAATTTTTATTAAAAATAAGTTTTTAAATTTTTTATACCATATTTTTTACTTTTTTGTAAAATTTTCAAATTCTGTTTTACTTCCATCATCTAATCTTATTCTATTTCATTGTCTTCATTTTTCAAATTTCCAAACATTTTCCTTTTTCTCTTTTTCTTTTTTGTCCTTCCCTTTTTACTCTAATCCATAAAGCTCCTTTCAACAACCAGACCAAAATACACCTAAGACATAGCATCATTTATTTCATTTTGTGTGTGTGTGTTATTTTTAATTTTTTAATTCTATTATTTTTACCTTATTTCTTTTCTTCCTTCAAAATGATGAAATGAAGGAATTCACCCCAAAAGAAAGAGTAGGAAGAAACGACAAGCAAGGACTTAATCAACACAATTACAAGCAAGATGTCTGAACCAGAATTTAGAACCATGATAATAACAATACTAGTTGGGGTCCAAAATAGATTAGAATCCTTTTCTGCAGAGATAAAATAAGTAAAAGCTAGTCAGGATGAAATAAAAAATGCTATAACTGGGCTGCAATCTCGAATGGATGCCACGGTGGGAAGGATGAATGAGGCAGGACACAAAATCAGTGATATAGAGGACAAACTTCTGGAGAATAATGAAGCGGAAAAAAAGAGGGAGACTAAGACAAAAGAGCATGATTTAAGAATTAGAGAAATCAGTAACTCATTGAAAAGGAACAACATCAGAACCATAGGGTCCCAGAAGATGAAGAGAGAGAAAAAGGCATAGAAGAGTTTTGTGGGCAAATCACAGCAGAAAACTTTCCTAACCTGGGGAAAGACAGAGACATCAAGATCCAAAAAGCATAGAGGACTCCCATTTTTTAACAAAAACCAACCATCAACAAGATATATCATAGTCAAATTCACAATACTCAGGCAAGGAAAGAATCATGAAAGCAGCAAGGGAAAAAAAGTTCTTAACCTACAAGGGAACACAGATCAGGTTTGCAGCAAACCTACCCAAAGAAACTTGGTAGGCCAGAAAGGAGTGGCAGTTTATTCAACGTGCTGAATTGTAAAAATATGCAGCCAAGAATCCTTTATCCAGCAAGGCTGTCATTCAAAATAGAAGGAGAGATGAAAAGTTTTCCAGACAAACAAAAATTAAAGGAGTTCATGACTACAAAACCAGCCCTGCAAGAAATTTTAAGGGGGACTCTCTGAGGGGATAAAAGACCAAAAAAGAAAAGAAAAAAGAAAGAAAGAAAGAAAGAAAGAAAGAAAGAAAGAAAGAGAAAAAGAAAAAGAAAAAAGACCAAAAACAACAAAGACTAGAAAGGACCAGAGAACACTACCAGAAACTCCAACTCTACAAGGAACATAATGGCAATAAATTCTTTCAGTACTTGCTCTAATCATCAATGGACTAAATGCTCCAATCAAAAGACATAGGGTGACAGAATGGATAAGAAAACAAGATCCATCTATATGCTGTTCACAAGAGATCCACTTTAGACCTAAAGACATCTTCAGATTGAAAGTAAGGGGATAGAGAATAATCTATCACGCTAATGGTTGACAAAAGAAAGCCATAGCAGTCATACTTATATCAGACAATCTAGATTTTAAAATAAAGACTGTAACAAGAGATGAAGATGGGCATTATATCATAATGAAGGGGTCTATCCACCAAGAAGACCTAACAATTGTAAACATTTATGCTCCAAATGTGGATGAAACCAAATAAATATATCAATTAATCACAAACATAAAGAAACTCATTGATAATAATACCAAAATAGCAGGGGACTTCAACACCCCACTTACAGCAATGTACATACCATCTAAACAGAAAATCAACAAGGAAACAATGGCTTTGAATGACAAACTGGACCAGATGGACTTAACAGATATATTCCATGAATATATGGATGAACATTTCATCCTAAAGCAGCAGTGCACATGGAACGTTCTCCAGAATAGATCACATACTGGGACACAAACCAGCCCCCAACAAGTTCGAAAAGACTGAGATCATACCATGTATATTTTCAGACCACAACCCTATGAAACTCGAAATCAACCACAAGAAAAAATTTGGAAAGATTACAAATACTTGGAGACTAAAGAACATCCCACTAAAGAATGAATGGGCAAACCAAGACGTTAAAGAGAAAATTAAAAGGTACATGGAAGCCAATGAAAATGATAACACCACAGCCCAGAACCTCTGGGACACAGCAAAGGCGGTTATAAGAGGGAAGTATATAGCAATCTAGGCCTTCCTAAAGAAGGAAGAAATATCTCAGATACACAACCTAACCTTACACCTTAAAGAGCTAGAAAAAGAACAGCAAATAAAACACCAAGCCAGCTCAAGACAGGAAATAATAAAGATTAAAGCAGAAATCAATGCTCCAAAATTAACAGTAGAACAGATCAATGAAACCAGAAGCTGGTTCTTTGAAACAATTAACAAAAGTGATAAACCACTGGTCAGTTTGATCAAAAAGAAAAAGGAAAGGACCCAAATAAATAAAGTCAAGAATGAAAGAGGAGAGATCACAACCAACACAGCAGAAACACAAACAATAATAAGAGAATATTACCAGCAATTATACACCAAAGGAAAAAAAAGGCTATCTGGAAGAAATCGACAAATTCCTAGAAACATATAAACTACCAAAACTGAAACAGGAAGAAATAGAAAATTTGAACACACCCATAACCAGCAAAGAAATTGAGTTAATAACCAAAAATCTACCAAAAAACAAAGATTCCAGGGTCAGATGGCTTTCCAGGGGAATTCTACCAAATACTTAATGAAGAGTTAACACCTATTCTCTTGAAGCTGTTCCAAAAAAATAGAAATGGAAGGAAAACTTCCAAACTCTTTCTAGGAAGCCTGCATTACCTTGATTCCAAAGCCTGACAAAGACCCCACTAAAAAGGGGAACTATAGACCCACTTCCCTGATGAACATGGATGAAAAAATCCTCAACAAGATATTAGCCAACTGGATCCAACAGTACACTAAAAGAATTATTCATCACGCCCAAGTGGGATTTATTCCTGGGATGCAGGTTCAATATCTGCAAAACAATCAATGTGACTCATCACATCAATAAAAGAAAGGACAAGAACCACATGATCCTCTCAATAGGTGCAGAGAAAGCATTTGACAAAATTCAGCAACCTTTCTTGATAAAAACCATAAAGAAAGTAGGGATAGAAGGATCATACCTCGAGATCAAAGAAGCCATATATGAAAGACCCAATGCTAATATCATCCTCAATGGGGAAAAACTGAGTTTCCCCCCTAAGGTCAGGACTAAGACAGGGATGTCCACCCTCACCACTGTTATTCAACATAGTATTGGAAGTCTTAGCCTCAGCAATCAGACAACACAAAGAAATGAAAGGCGTCCAAATTTACCAGGAGGAGGTCAAAATTTCACTCTTCCCAGATGACATGATACTCTATATGGAAAACCCAAGAGATTCCACCAAAAAACTGCCAGAACTGATCCATGAATTGAGGAAAGTGGCAGGATATAAAACCAATGCACAGAAATCAGTTGCATTCCTATACACCATTAATGAAGCAACAGAAGAAGAAATCAAGGAATCAATCCCATTTACAATTGCACCAAAACCCATAAAATACCTAGGAATAAATGTAACCAAAGAGGTGAAAAATCTATACACTGAAAACTATAGAAAGCTTATGAAAGACATTGAAGAAGACACGAAAAAATGGAAAAATATTCCATATTCCTGGATAGGAAGAAAAAATATTGTTAACATGTGAATACTACCCAAAGCAATCTACATATTCAATGCAATCCCTCTATCAAATATCCCCTACCAAAATAACACCAGCATTCTTCACAGAGCTAGAACAAACAATCCTAAAATTTGTATGGAACCAGAAAAGACCCCAAATAGCCAAAGCGATCTTGAAAAAGAAAATCAAAGCAGGAGGCATCACAATCCCAGACTTCAAGCTGTATTATAATGTTGTAATCATCAAGAGAGTGTGGTACTAGCACAAAAACAGACACTCAGATCAATGGAACAGAACAGAGAACCCAGAAATGGACCCACAAACGTATGACCAACTATGACAAAGTGGGAAAGAATATCCAATGGAATAAAGACAGTCTCTTCAGCAAGTGGTGCTGGGAAAATTGGACAGCGACATGCAGAAGAATGAATCTGGTCCACTTTCTTACACCGTACACAAAAATAAACTCAAAATGGATGAAAGAACTAAATGTAAGACAGGAAGCCCTCAAAAACCTTGAGGAGAAAGCAGGAAAAACCTCTTTGACCTTGGCCGCAGCAACTTCTTACTCCACACGTCTCCAGAGGCAAGGGAAACAAAAGCAAAAATGCACTATTGTGACCTCATCAAGATTAAAACTTTCTGCACAGCTAAGGAAACAATCAGCAAAACTAAAAGGCAACCGACAGAATGGGAAAAGATATTTGAAAATGACATATCAGATAAGGGTTAGTATCCAAAATCTATAAAGAACTTACCAAACTCAATATCCAAACAACAAATAATCCAGTGAAGAAATGGGCAAAAGACATGAACAGACACTTCTCCAAAGAAGACATCCTGATGGCCAACGGACACATGAAAAAATGCTCAATATCACTCATCATCAGGGAATACAATTGAAAACCACAATGAGATACCACCTCAGACCTGTCAGAATGGCTAACATTAACAACTTGGGCTACAACAGATGTTGGCAAGGATGCAGAGAAAGATGATATCTTTTGCACTGCTGCTGTGAATGGAAACTGGTGCACCACTCTGGAAAACAGAATGGAGTTTCCTCAAAAAATAAAAAATAGAACCACCCTATGACTCAGCAATTGCACTACTAGGTATTTATCCAAGGGATATAGGTAACCTGTTTTAAAGGGGAACATGCACACCAATGTTTGTAGCAGCACTATCGACAATAGCCAAAGTATGGAAAGAGCCCAAATGTCCATCGATGGATGAATGGACAAAGAAGATGTACTACATATATACAATAGAGTATTACTTGGCAATCAAAAAGAATGAAATCTTGCCATTCCTGACTACAAGGATGGAACTGGATGGTATTATGCTAAGTGAAATTAGAGAAAGACAAATATCATATGATTTCACTCATATGAGGACTTTAAGATACAAAACATATTAACATAAAGGAAGGGAAGCAAAAATAATATAAAAACAGGGAGGGGGACAAAACATAAGAGACTCTTAAATATGGAGAACAAACAGAGGGTTACTAGAGAGGTTGTGGGAGGGCAGATGGGCTAAATGGGTAAGGGGCATTAAGGAATCTCTTCCTGAAATCATTGTTGCATTATATGCTAACTACTTGGATGTAAATTTAAAATAAATAAAGAGAAAAAAATTTTTAGCCAAAATTTAAAATTGCTTTAAATACTTATGTAAAATATAATTACAATAATATTTCCTTAATTTCTATTTTCGTGTCCAACTAAAGGCAAAATTGCAGTAATTTGTGAACATAAACCTTATATATTTTAAATAATTTCAGATATACCAGATGGCTGTGTCTGTTAGTCTGGTAGACTAATTGCTATAACACAAGTTTTCAGAGGCTTAAGGCCATAAATAGTGAGTACTTATTGAGCCTAATAAGTGTTGTTGAAGGGGATGTGGGCAGGGACTTCTCCATGCAATCATTCAGAGATCCAGTCTTTTCGATTTTATTCATCCCCCTCTTCTATCCAGAAAATCCTCTTCACTTGGTCCATATGTAGAAAAAAACAATGAAAATTGTAGGTGGGATGTTTTTATGAACCAAACCTAGAAATAGCAACATCATTGACCTCTTCTTGTGTTGGCCAAAATCCCATCAAATGGTCATACTATTTAATAATAAGAAAAACTGAAAAAAAGGTTGTTTGGAAGAAGGCAAAAAGAAATATTGGTGATCTCTGATATTGTTTGCCACAGTGGCTAAAAGATACTTTAATATAAATATTTGGAAAGGTAGAACCAGCTTCCATAGCTCTATATGGAAGGGCTAGTAGTCGAAAACTGCTGTCAAGTAAACACTTGCAGTTATAGGAACAACAGCAGTTTTAAATGTAAAATGAACTTAAAATATTGGAGCATAGTATCTAATGGGAAATTTGACATAATCACAACAGAATGAAGAATTAATAATGTTGACTCAAGAGCAAAGTAATTTGATTGTGCAATGTTTGTGGATATATTCAAAGGATGGTTGCCAAAAGAAACTATAATATTAATATTATTCATTCCATAGTGTATTTTAAGTATTGTTATATTGGATTTGTTTTTTTTGTGTTAGTATAGAAAATAAATAAGTAATTACATTAGTTTCCATCAGCTTTTCACTTAGATGGAAAACTATATAGCTTATTAAATTATAAAAGAACAGAGAGTACAATTATACTTCACTTGAGTGGTTAAAAAATTATGTGGTTATATTGCAGAGAAATGTTAACAATATCAATACAGATGCCTATCTTTTCATTTTTACATTTTATTTGGTTATTTTTTAGTGTGTATATTTTATTTGCAATGTTTTAAAATTTTTAATAGGTAATATACATGTTTCAAAACACATGCTTTAAAAAAAACTAAAAGTAAATAGCATACAGTAAAAAGCCTTGATAATATCTTATCTGTTAATCACCCTGTTCCAAACCCTAACCCTAACACATGAACACTTTTTTAAGTTTCTTATCAGTCTTTTCAGAGATTCCCTTTACAAATAGAAGCAAATATAGTGATTTTTAAATAAAAAGCATTCTTTTCTGCATGTTTTTTTTAAATAAAAGGTGAAAGATTTGATAAGAAAAGAAACAATAGTATGTTTGTTTGTTTTCACTGAACAATATACCTTAGAGATTTTTCTCTATCAGTGCAAACAGAACTTCCTTATTCTTTTCTTAAAAAAGTGCTTACAGTAACTAGTTAGTAACAATCAGGAGAAGCACATTCAGAATAGTGGTTTACTTTGATGACAAATGGTTGTTCTTTAAAGACCAATGGACATAGACAAAATCCATTAAGGTGAAAGGCTATTTCAAATACTCAACAGTTCACACCAAATTTCAAAAATGGTATTTTAAAGAGCTAAGTGTTTGTATCCACTGCCAGCAATGCAATGCCTACTTTATGATGACTTGAAACAAAGCAAATGCTTGTAAGAGAAAACCTATATTTTAATTTTGTCTAAGTTGACTCTGTCAACAGTCCGGTAATATTTTCCTCCTAATACAATATTCCCTCTATATATGGCTGTTACTGGGAGCCACACAGTTTAGGTAATGAGGATGTAAGTTAGAGAGAACCTGATGCAGTTTAACTAGACAATAACTTTTGACTTCTCTCTCACTATGCTAATAGTTATATCTAAAAAATAGCAATTTTTAAAAAGATACCGTTTCCAATTTCTTTATTACCTTTAACTTTTGGAAATGAATTCCATAAAACTACAAAATTAGCAAATGTCTTGAAATCTATCCATAAAACAAATTACCTCTCATTTGAACCTCTCATTTATTAGTGTACAACTCAATCTTAAAAAACAAACAAACAAACAAAAAAAAACCTGGCTCTCTTTCCAAAGATAGTGTTCTACTGGTCTTTAAAAAAGGAAACTTTATTTTAACTTTATACCCATCTCATACCCCAATTTCAAAACTCATCATTTATTTATACTGGTCATGGACATTTCCAAAATGAAATTTTATATTTTGTTCCCAAAGTTTCCATTTATCTGAAAACTGATGTGTTCCTTTATTGAAGAAGTTTGGCCTGCTGGTGTTGGTGTATAGGTCCAATATTCTTCATGCTCATCTTTACATCTGGAAGTATTTCCTGTGGTTCACTATCTTTATCTCCATTAAAAGCTGCTGCTACTAAAAGGACTTTTGGAGCAAGAGTTGGAACTATTTCTTTGGCTTACTTAATCCAGGTTTGATGGAATCTTTGTTGTCTGATTATGGTAAATTCAGACTTGCAGATTTTCATAAGCTTTGTTTGTTTGTCTGCAGCTTCTGGAGCTCACAGCTTCTCAGCATGGCAACTGGAACTTTCTCCTCCATTACTCTGGTGGCTCCAGACTTCTCTCCTGGCTATCCATCCACCATTTTCCCTGCAGCCATACAATGACATAACCTCTTTATTTTATTTCAGTTTTTTTTTTCCATTGTATGAATACACCGATCCCCTTTTTGATAAGAAACTTGGGTGTTTTCAATTTTTTTATTACAAACAATATGTCATTTTATACTGATGCCAATATATCTACATGATAATTCTCCAAAGTGGGATTGCTGGCCCCAAACTATAAATTACTGTATTTGTGATTTTGATGGTATCAGTTCTCCTCCATGGTCAATCCAATTGGCAATACATGAGAATGCCCTGAATACGTGATTCTGAAATACGGTTTTTCTAGCTTTTTTATTAACATGTCCTAAAAACTGTTTTACTATAATAAGTACACATTAGTCTGCTTTGCATCCCTGATAATCGGACTTTGGTCCCTAATATTATTTTCCAGTTAAAAGAACTAGGATTCTACAGAAAGTAGGTAATACGCCATTTGGGGACATAAAAAAATCAAGATGGTCTGGAATATCTGGTTGCCAGGAAAACAAAGATGTTGTCTAAGTTTCTGGGACTCTATTAGATAGTAGAATTAGCTTAAATGAATTCCTACTTGCCAAGTTGTGATAACTGGATTACCAGAAGAAGAATAATATTATAGTTACTTAACGCAAGGCAAGTGTGTGGAAGATATGAATCAATCAATCATGATACTCAAAAAATTAGAATTTTTACTTTCTTCAAATAGTGAGTATTGTCTTTAGCTTGAGTCTATTCAGATGAAAACAATATATTTATTTGTGTGTTTATTTTCCTGATGGATAAAATCCACAATGCTAACATAGTAAGTCACTATTAATGAAGATTTTAAAGAAGTGCTTCCCCAAATTTGAAATATCCTTGCCCAAATGATAGAGGTAGATATGCCCTCTGTGAAACTTCACAAATGCTATAAAATTTGACTTTGCACATCACTGATAATTAGCAGAGGGTAGTAGGACATCAATACAGGTTTTTAAAAAATGTTAAACACCTTAATATTTCTGACAAGTGAAAAACAAAAAACAAAGTAGACTCAATGACTGGATATTTTGCCATGATTCTCCTAGGTAGAAAAAAAAAAAAAAACATCCAAAGAAATATGGGACTCGTATTCCAAAAATATCTATGAGACTTTCTGCTAAAATTCAGTGTTTTTCACCTACAAATCAAAGATGTATTATAAGTTACCTTGATAAATTATGATAAAACATTAAGGAAGTAGGTAAAGGCATTCTATGCACACATGAGAGGTTCCCAACAGCCTAACCAAGAAAGCTATGACATGATCTACAGCCAGAATATTGAGTCCTCAACAAGACTGACTGGAGAAAGATGTCTCTTTGATTTCAAGGAAGGGACAACAGAAGGGATGATAGCTACTCCCCACTATCACTGCAGTGTCAAATTCTAAGCCTGGATTCATATATCTCATTGTAAGAAGACATTTACCCAGACAGTGTAACAATACAATAGCAAGCAGTTTGAGTGTTTTGTTTCTTTAGATTTTTAGCTTCCGTGTAATTTACATATAGATAAGTGTGCAAATCACGAATGCACACAAAATATTCATAAAGTGAGCACACTACTTTAACCACATCCCAGGTCGAAAAGTAGATTATCATCAGCTGTCCCAAAAGCCCACCTGTGGCCCATCTTAACCAAAATCCCTTCTGTCCTATACCAAGATTACCACCAACCTCATTCCTCATGCCATAGATGATCAGTTTTATTAAAGAATATTGAAATATTGCATATATACAAAATAGCATACAAATCACATGTACAACTCTGAATTTTCACAAAGTGGAAACGCCCATATAATCAGCATCCAGTTATGATACTAGAAAAAACAAGTCCAAAAAAATTTTCCAACATCTTAAAAGTCTCCACCACTATAACTTGTAACATCCCTTTCTGGACTTCGTGTACATGGAATCACAATTGCAAGCATTTCTTTATGTCCACCCTCTCTGCTTCAACATTATGTTTGTAAGATTCATCCATATTTTTGTATGTAGCTGTAGTTTATTTTCATTGCTGTTTAGTACATGTTTTACTGATAATCTGCAATTTATTTATCCTTTTTGTCATTGATGGGCATTATGGTTATCTGTCATTTGAACTATGATGAATAGTGCTCCTCTGGGCATTCTTGCTTGTGAGTGTTTTTGACAGTCTTACAATGAGCCCACTAGAGTGCTCTTTGATGCTTACTCTGTTAGGGGATTGCAATTACAGAAGTCAGACTGAATGCGGTAGTAACCTCTCCTCTAGCAAAACAAACCAAACAAACAACTTAAGAGAAGAAGAACTGCTTTTTGGTTCAAAGAAAAGTTTCCTAATGCAGTCACTGAAACCATGTTGTTAGCCAACAATCACCTTGGTTGTCCCATCATTGCTTCATTATTGCTTTTGGAATATTTGGGACAATCATCAGCTTTAACTGATTTTTTAAATGTTTGTTTGTTTGTTGATATATATATTTAGAGCATGGAAGGGGGTGGGAGGCAGAGAGAATCCCAAGTAGGCTCTGCACTTTAAGCTTTCAGTGCAGAGCCTGACACAGAGCTTGAGCCCATGAACCTTGAGATCATAACCTGAGCTGAAATAGAGTCAGACACTTAACACATTGAGCCACCCAGACACCCCTCATTGGCTATAACTTTTGAGATAAAGGACTTTAGGAATTCATAAGAAATGGATGTGGCTATGACAGATGAATACCATTGGGCATTTACAATATAAAGAGCTTTTTTTCTTGTTACTGTTATTATCCTAATGGTTTACCATTGTGGTGGTGATTTAAATGCTCCAACATGCTGGATCTGGGCTAAAATTCATTTTCAGAGAGGCAACCCCATAAGCCGTTATCTTTTACATGGGATGGCATGTGTGACAATTGGAAACTCTGGATATGTACCACCTTATGATTTGTTTTCCCAAGTTATTTTTCTCTTCCTATTTCTTTACCTAGACTACTCACTGACTTTCATCTGCTTCTTTTTAGTCACAGTACAGGAAATGGTATATGAAACATGCCATCTCTACTTTAGAGACTAAAACCTCCACTGTTCCTTTGTTCCCACCCCTTTTAATTTTACTTTCAGGATGCTGACCTGAAAATTCTGTCACCCTTTGCTTTGCAGTTTCACCCTCTCATAACACTCATGAGTTTTACTAACTCATAAACGTGATCAAGTTTCTATCACTAAAAAAAAAAAAAAGAAAAGAAAAAAAAAAGAAAAAAGCCTCAATCCTGTGTTCCCTTTCAAAAAGAGCAGGGAGCTCTCCTTCAATCCTATGTCCCCTTTAAATACTTCCAGCCTTCCCTACTCCAAGTCAGGCTCCTTGACTGATTGCATTCACTATTTCCACCTTCCTTACCTCTGTGACTTGCCAATTCATAGCAATCTGGCTTTGGCTCCCACTGCTTCTATATAAATATACTTTGGCACATATCCCCAGTGGCATTCCACTTGTCAAATTCAGTGACCCTTTTTTATATTACATCTTACTTGACCTCATCAGCATTTGGCACTTCTGAGCACTTCCTTTGTGAAGCTCTCATCTCTTTTCCTCTAGGACACCATTTCTCCCAGTGTTCTTCCTAAATTTTCTTCCTAGTTTATTGTTTCCTTTCCTTTATCTCTTCCCTTAAATGTATGTGTTGCTCCAAGGTTCTATCATTGGCCCTTTGCTATTCATTATCTATACATTATATGCCCACGATTACTCATTTCTATGGTTTCAACTATCCTATCTCTAATGCAGATTCTTTTTTGGGTTCCAAATGCATCTGTGCAATGGCATGGTGGACATACTCACCAAAGGGCATCTCAAAATCAGTTTTTCAAAACTGGAGTCAATATTTCCCCAAGTATTCCATATGTGTCATTCGTCCAACTGAACCAAAAACCTGTAAGTCATTCCAAACTTATCTTCTCTCCCCCCACTCCTCATTAAATTTGTGACAACAGCCAATCCTATTAATTCTATTGCTATACTTTTTTAGTAGTTTTGACATTCTCTCTATCAGTCATAAGCAGAGAGGGAAGTTCTAAATCTTCATTTTTCAGACACTTTCAATGCTGTTGTAAAAATCTCATAAAAGAGGTTTTTAATATTTAATATTACATATTTCTCATAGACTTTTCCACTGACAGAAAACATCTCCCATATCTTCTTTTGTTGGGAGTGAGTATACCCCCTCTTAGATACTGCAGAGAAAATGCTAGGTAGAGCCAAGCAGCCATTATAGTCATTTCTTATTAACAACCACATTAATGTAAGTTCTTAAATATGGTTACCAGATAAAATACTATACACCTAGATAAATGACTTTCAGATAAACAAACAAACAAAAATTTATTATAAGTATGTACCATTCAATATTGGGACATACTTATACTAAAAAAAAAATCATTGTTCATCTGAGATTCAAATTTAACTGGGCATTAAGTAAGTCTGACAACCCTAGTTAAAGCTCTTTTTATTCCAAACCCATACCTTCTAGGATGCAGGAAAAAAACTCTGGGGATCTAGAGCCACCAGATAGTCATCATTGTCACAACCAAAAAATTATTTAGAACACCTCCAATTTGCACTATGTTGGGGTTTAAGTCACTTACCCTGGTGCCTGTGAAACACCTGGCCATTATTATGACCATATCACATTTCCTCTTTCCACTTAAGTCTCCTACCCAAACCCAACCTGGCCCTGGAATGTGTCCAGATCGAGACAGTAAAGCCTGACTAATTTTTATGCCGAAGAATTGTCATCTTGTGGAGTTAACCCCTACCTCTCAAGATCATAAGTTGCCTTAGGTATTCCCCTACACATTATTTTTTCCAGCCACTGGATACTGATTCCTCTTTCAGTCCTAATTGTATTTACAAACAACAAGAATTTGGGTTATTCCTTTGAACTATACAACTCCTCAAGAAATTTACTTAGATATTCTTTGTCTGCTTCTTTATGCAGTTACCTGGTGGACAGCACACTGAGGCGATTCTCCTAGTCAGAAATCAAAGGGCATGCTTGGCATAATCCATCCTAAGGAGCTGTTATGTGAGTCATTATATACATTTCAGTCACTGTAAATACTTCCCTATCCGTATTCTGGGACATCAGGCAGACTTTCATGGAAGCACCAGTTTAATTGGCTTTGAGTCCACATGCAGAATTCTTCCTGCAAGGCCACTTGAATTCTCTCTCATAAGTGAAGAATTTTGCTTCCTGAGGGTTCTCTACTTGTGTTGTCTCTAGGAACCATCCAAACCACCACTCAAAATTCCTTCCCCCATCTCTGGAAGAGATCTTGCTCTACATTATCCCATTTTTGGGTGCTAGTAGATACAAGTTCTATTGTCAGCCCCACAGAAAGAATGAAATACATACATGATTTGACCTTAACAAGTTGAACTAGACTAAAATTTATAACTAGTCTCAAAATATTCTCTGTCCTCCCACAATATTTTTTCTCTTCTAGAAAGAACCCACATTTCTAAAACAAGTGGCATATTTATGAGCCAGGATTAAAAACAACTTTGGGGTCATAACTTATTAAGTTTTCATAACTTATTCATTGACCTAAGGGTGTCTAAGCCTGGTCTTCAACTGGACCATCTAGTGCAAAAATCAGTTCTTTCAAAAACTTTAATTCCAATTTAAGTATTGTTCACATTGCTCTCTGGAGCAAAGGTACTCATAATTGATTGATTGACTGATTTCTAAATATACTTCAGGCAGCTTACTGAGAGATTGACATATATTTTCTTATTTACTCATTACATCACTGTATGTATTTCTATTATGTACTAGGGCTCAGAGAAAATTAGTACCTTAAATTGGGCATCATAGCAAAAAAGTGGCAAAGCGGGGATTTGAACCTAGGTCTGTCTGACTGAAAGTCCACCTCTAGTGATTACACTATATCCCACTACAATGGGGATAGCCAAAGGGAAAAAGTACAAGAAAGGCCTAAATAAGGATATGGTGCCAAAACTTAACCTTGTCTATTTGGGAATATATGGTTTCATCCTTGCCCTGCCTCTGACACTTTCTTGTCTATTAGAATGGGAGGGTCAGGGGTAAAAGCCTAACTTACATATACTCTCTTATTTCCCCATCCTCGGAATGTCCAGTATGACATACATTTCCTTTTTTTCCATTGTGGGAAATATTTCTATGTCTTGGATCATGAAAAAATAAAAATGGTATAAATTTGAGGACAAAGTAAAGTTGATAAAAGACTGAGATATATATAAGTTGGAAGTTACAACATAGAAGAGAAAAAAATGGGTAAAAGAATCTCTGAATAGTTGCTAATATTAATGTATTATATGGATGAAAGGGCATAAAAGATGATTCAATCAATTCATTCCTAATATTTAAAATAGTTTTGAAAACAGAAATAATAATGTAATGAAATGAACATCAGATATTGATCCATTCTGATTCCTTATTGAATAGGATTTAACAGACTGAAGAAAATCTCAGAAAATTCTAGATACTAGAATCATAGAACATTCAAGTAGGCATATATACATGATATTAACTCGCTATAAAATAATATTAGATGTAATTTGGTAAGCAAACCAGACACCAGGTGGGACACTTAACAAATATTGATTATATCAGTTAATCAATACAGTAATTATGTTAAGGTGTGTATTATTATCTTCATTTTTCACATGAGAAAACAGAATCTCAAGTTACTTATCATATAGCTAAAAGTTGGCTGGGCTATTAAAGCTAGGGTTGCTGGACAAAGGTCCTTCTCCTTCTTCTTCACCTTATTCTTTCTAGACTATCCCTGTCATAGTGTAGAGGACATATGCTCAAGTATCTCTAGAGTGATTACTTATTATAAGTAGACTCCACAAATAGATCAATGCAAATTTTAAATTAATATGCAGCTGAGATGTATTAATTATCTTAACAATAAATTCAGAACAGTTCTAATTATGAACATATTAAGCCAAAGTTTGGGGAACTGCATTAAAATGTTGAGTAGTTAAAACATTAAAGTTGGAGAAAAGTAAGTAGGCAAGTCATTAAAAACTATTTTTCGTGTTTCTTTTCCACACTGCAAGTTTCCTTTACAGGAACAGTTAGTAGCTCCTGACACCAAGTGGCCACTTTATGTACTGCTCTTAATATTCTTGAAGACTAACTGCCCTAGCAAGGGAAAAAAACAAGACAAAGAACAGTAAAATAAATGCATGTAATGAAATGCATTATTCCATTTGTTGCTATTTAACTATTTTAAGAACTGGAGAGTTTGGTTAGAGACACCAGTGTGTGATTATCAAATTCTTCATTATCTGGACTTAAACATGTATTTCTAGTTTTGTTGCTGGTACTCGCATGTGTGTCAGATTCTTGCCAGTGAACCAAGTGGTTTGTCTGAGCCCTTTTGAGCAGGATAACCAGCATTATAGCATGGTGATTAAGAAAAATTGGCCTCAGAATCAGGTGAATTTGGGTCTGCCCACCTTCTTGTGACTTCCACCAACTGCACTGTTGAGACCTCTTCTAGCCACATGTTAGCATGCATCCCACAGCAGCATGTACAGGACATCATTAGTGCCATGTTGGCCACCAGCTGATGCTTCTACAGCTGTGTGTTGTCATCGCCTCCACAACCACAGCTAATGCCTTGAAACCTTATGCCAATGGACGCTCTGTTCTTGAACTACAGATTCAGTGAAAAGTTATGCTTTATTGTCCACAGAAGCTGAAAAGATGTCCTTCTCCTTTTTTATGCAACACTCTGTCTCATGAACACCAACGTTCTGCCTTGCACCCCCAAATGTCTAGCAGAACTTTAATGAAATGGGGTCTTGCAAGTCTGTCACCAGCCATACCTGAATTCTAATAGTAAATATCACCTGGTTGTAAGCTGATATCTCTTTTGTATTCTTTTTTAAAATGAGGCATATGTTTGTTTATTTATTTGTTTGTTTGTTTATTAAAGTAAGCTCTACACTCAATATGGGGCTCGAACTCAACACTGAGATCAAGAGTCTAATGCTCTACCGACTTAACCTACCAGGCACACCCTCTCTTACATTCTTAACACATACTCTAGGTTTCAAAAAATTAATCATATGCTATTGTGGCAATTGCACAAATATTCTATGGATACAAGAAGACATGACTATTTTTTCCTGAGGAGCTTATCAAAATGTATGGTAAACCTCCCTACAATATTATTATAAGCCTAAAATTATAAATTACTCTTCCCAATTATTTGACCTTGTCTCTGACAGGTGTGAATCATGTTTGCAAACATTCCTTAAGCTCTAGCAGTTCAGGAAGTACACAGATAATACTCAGGTGGATATGCTTGACAGGCTTTGAGCTACACAACCATTACGGAGAAAGAATAAACATTTTAACTTTAAAAAATATGTCACAGATAATGTATTATTTCATATAAATTTTTCACTGACAAGAGGAACTTTTAGGGTTATACATAATTTTAAATGAAATTGTACTTTTATATTAATATTTTCTTCTGAGGTAAACCAGAATCCATCATATATTTCAGATTTTTTTGCTAGAACTTTTCAAAAACTTCACATAAATATATTATACATGCTTTTCTGTATAAAAGGGGGGCTTTCTTGATTGATTAATTCCATAAAGACTATCCATATAAGTGAGCTTTTATAAGTTCTAGGAAACCTAGTCAATCAATGACAACAGTAGCTCAAATGCATTACAGCAATGAGTCATGATATTGATGTAAATGTTCTATATGAAACAGCACTAAGATGAATTATATTTTAATATTTTAAAAATATTTGTTGAAAAGATGACTTTGTTAGTTTCCAGGAAAAAAAAAAAACAAATAAGTTTTCTCTTCTCTCTCTCTCTCTCTCTCTCTCTTTTTCCTGGAAGAAGATGCTATGTATTAGAGAATTAGAAAAAAGAAAGTAAGTAACCAAAAGTTTGTTACAAAACCTGAGTCTTTTAAAGAAAAAATGCGGGGCGCCTGGGTGGCGCAGTCGGTTAAACGTCCGACTTCAGCCAGGTCACGATCTCGCGGTTCGTGAGTTCGAGCCCCGCGTCAGGCTCTGGGCTGATGGCTCAGAGCCTGGAGCCTGTTTCCGATTCTGTGTCTCCCTCTCTCTCTGCCCCTCCCCCGTTCATGCTCTGTCTCTCTCTGTCCCAAAAATAAAAATAAAAAAAACGTTAAAGAAAAAATGCATTTATGATAGAGTGTGGAAAGGGGAAAATAGTATCTTTCTGGTGGAGAATCCTGGCAGGATTAACCAAATGATGAAGGAACATCAATACCATATGGATATCATGTATCCCCTAGTAGAACATAAGAAAGTCACTTACTTCACCTCTGTGGCATTTTCCCAAAAACCAAAAGCCCCAGTGTAATCATGAGAAAAACAGCAGACAAGCCCTCAATTGAGGGACATTGTACAAATGCCTGACCAGTGATCTTCAACACTGTCAAGGTTGTGAAAGATAAGAAAAGGTTAAGAAGCTGTCAGAGAATAGAAGAGACTATGGAGACATGATAACTATATGCAATATTGTACCTTGAAGTGGATCTTGGAAGAAAAAGAGGATGTTAATGGGAAAACCAGTGAAAATCAAATATTTATGTGATTTAATTAAAGGTAAAAAAAAAAAGTATCTCTGAGCCACACAAAAAGGACAATATACTTGAAGTGAGTTTTTCAATTGTAATAGGTTATAATGGATTATTCAGTCTTTAGCAAACTATCAAAAGCCTGCAGAGAATTGTGACAGTATTGCTCAAGTCAAAGAAATTTCTTTTTTAAATATGTTTTTTCAAGTTTTGTTTATTTATTTTGAGAGAGAGAGAGCACGTACAAATGAGCATGAGCAGGGGAGGGGCAGAAAGGGGGAGAAAGAGAGAATCCCAAGCAGGATCTGCACTGTCAGTGCAGAGCCCAATGTGAGGCTCGAACTCACACACCCTGAGATCATGACCTGAGCCCAAATCAGGAGACAGACACTTAACTGACTAAGCCACCCAGGTGCTCCCCAAAGAAGTTTCTTAAAATAGGTATTTAGATCTTCTCTACTGCAATCCTACTCCTCTGGACATTGGAGTACGGACATTGTCACATAATCAAGAATTTCTGGGAAGCAATAAGAGATTTTAGTTGTGCAACTGTCTCAATAAATAGAGCATTAATTCAAGACATGAGGGCAGGAAGATATGATTTGTTATGGAAAATAATCAGTTTAGGTTTTTGACATGATGTATTTCAGGGACTTATGGCAGCAGTTCCATATTTGTGGCCTGGAGCTCAAGGGACAGAGCCACCAGGTGATATAGATAACAGAGACTTGGGAGTTACCAGCCTGGACTAGAGTGGGTCTCCCATGGCAAGTGACGATGGAGAGAAGAGAAGAAAACAGAGAGAATCCCTTTCAATTTTCCTGTTTCTCTCATCAATGTCATGAACACACAGTCATGAAACTCAAAAAAATGAGGTAGCTGACATCACTTATCCAGCCTAGATGTCTATAATAATTTCAACTTCAAGGAAACTCTGTGCAATAGTTACCTATAGTCACATGAAAAACTTAAGCAATCATTAGATTACTAACTTTTTCAGCAAGCTACAGATATTCCAGTCTATTATTTCACTCTTGTGCTACAGTGCTCATTTTGACATCTGATGGTGCAGGTGTAGTAAAAAGGCAAAAAACTATCCACAGGTTCATGCAGGCCTTGAAGTCAATATTAGAGGGTCAAAATGAGAGAATTTTTTTCTAGTATCTATATCCAGAAGAAATCCTACTTTTTTTATTGCTTGGTAATTGTCAAATTACAAATTGTTATGATTATATGTAACATACACTCTTATGTCCCAATCCTAAAGAAGGAAGACATCCTTAAAGCCACAAGTGTTTGTCCATATAGATTTCCCAGGCTTTTAAAAAAAGATTTTCCTGTAAATCATTTTAGATTTTTATAGGGGCCTATAGACTTTGAACAAAACTTAATGGTGCATTTTTAAAAGTCGAGATACTGGTTTTGGTGTTTGCACTGAATTCCTTTCAATGATGTCATTTTGTTTACATCCACCAGCTTTCCTGTAAGAGCTCTTTGAGGTAGCTCTGCATTGTCCAGCTTGGAGTCCAGAGTGATCCATCAATTGCTAGCAAGCTGGACTTTTGCCAAAAATGTTTAGATCGGGAATTGCTATAATTTCCCACAAGGCAGAATTTCCTGAAGGTGAATTTGACACTAGGAGATGGAAGAAGTATAGAGAAAGATGTGAAAGAGGAGGTAGCATACCAAAAAAGAAAGGAAACAAGAAAAAAAAAAGACATCTTAAAGAATAAGAACTAAAAGAATAAGAACTAAAAGAATTGGCAGCAGATTAATATTTGCCAAGTCCTTTGGGTTGAGCTCTCAAATCTAATTACGTTTTCTGAAAGGTTGAAGAGCATCTAGAATAATACTTCTTTGGACATTAGGTGAAGAGAGATCTAGGAAAATAAAATATTTAGGAGTGATCTAATGTGATGAAACAAACCTACTTGGAAAATAATTCAGGCAGCAGTGTTTGGACTAAATGAAAGACAGAATGGCCTTAAATGCCAAAGCTGGTCTCAGAAAACTTACTACTGTTCCTCGCTTTAGCCAGTCACTGTTCTACTCCTGCCTATGGCTCAGAATCTACCATGGTGGGGGTCTCACTTCTCCCAAGCTCCATAGTAATGCTGCTTACTTTTTTCATTGCTTGTATTGCATGACCAATATCTATTGTGTGGTTAGTTCCCATGTTAGACTATGAGCTCTCCTCTCATTCTGGCAACTTCCATTCCTGGAGAATTTATAAATCCTCACAATCACCCTGGAGGTTGTTAAAACTACCTCTTTTATTTATTTGTTTACATGTTTACTTCTCTCCTCACCAAACTGTAGGCCCCAGTAGTGCCAAGATCACATCTCCCTCATTCAATGAAATATCCCTAGGGCCTAGAATAGTGTCTGAAATGCATTGAGTGCCTAGTAAACATTGATTCAATAAAGAATGATTATAGAATCATTAGCCCCATTTCTTACAAGATCATATGGCACATAAGTGGCAAAGAAAGATCTGAACTCAGTTCTGTCTGACTTCAGAAATCAGCTGTGCTTAACTTCTGTATCAGTTAATGACTAAAACCTACTCACCATCCCAGGCCATCAACCAATCAATCAAATAATCAATATCAATCTACCACACATAATACACAGGCAGAAAAGAGGTTGTAACTGGAATAGCACATTCGTGTAACTTCCGTATCTCTACCCTAACATGTCTTAAGAACTGAAATGCTGAGAGCATTTAGGGTCTTCTATTAGTAGCCAGAATTTTTGGAATACTCAATCTGAACCAGGATTATTTTAACAATTTGAGGCATTTTCTCATATAATGCTTATTGCACAATCTGAGGAAAAGACTATTATTATTATAGATGATGCAACTGAACACAGAGAGTTTAAGTAATTGCACTACTTTACATACTGAGAGGGGCAGAAGTAAGATCTGAACCCATGATGTCTTCTGATCATGCTCTTAACCATGATCATGCTCTTAATCTCTCTGTGAACCTGACATATTGGGCAGGGGGTGGGGGATTAGGGGGGAGCAGTTAGCAAAGTAACCAGCTGTGTCTTTGCAAGGGTTAATTCTTCTTTCCAGTTCCTGAAACAATCTTAGAAATAGGAGGTGCTCATTAAATATTTATAGAATTAATGGATGAGTGAATCTGCTTAGCTATTGCCTTATAAAACTGTGAACCTAAGAGGATGGGGTTCAGTGGGAAAGTCAGAAGTCTTGAGCTTTGTATAATACTCCAGGATAGTGAGAATTAAAGAGAGGTATGTTAAAAGAGGGGTAGCTCAGTGGGCATGGAGAGGATGAGGGAGGCTCTTAAAAAATAAATGGGCAAATAAATGAGGTCAGAGGACTACTACAGCATATAGCTTTACTAATGGTGTCCCTGTCAATAAACTTTAATAAGTTCCTCTGAGACCAGCCTGGTGGCAAAAACATCACCAGTGAATGAAGCTTGCTTTAGTTCTCCACCTCTTGACAGATGTAACAAGTGAGGCATGTGGACCATGGATCTGGTTCATACATCCCTTCATGACAATGTCCCATCCTTTCAAAAAGTATGGTGAACATATAATTTATTGTTTACACCTGCATATATGGTCACCCATTAATAAATATCCTTTGAGTGGCTATGAGTCACCATGTTAGGTGTTTACCTATGAGTCACCATGTTAGGCCTATTATATAGGCCAAGCATGAGAAGATGCATACCTTCCATTTGGCTGTTAATTTGGGAAAAGAAAGGAAAGGGTTGTCATAGGAGGTATCAGGACAAAAATCTCAATTGAACTTGATGACTGACAAAATATAAGGTGAGAGAAAACAGAGTCAATGAGTAAGGACTGACTCAAAATAAGCATTGGAAAAGTCAAGAAAGGGACCTGGTTGAGGGAAAGGCATTGGTGAAAAAAGACAGTGATTTCAGTTTCAAACTATTGAATATTTGGAAATGGAATAACATCCAGATAGAAATATATATATAATTTAAAATATTATGGAGTTCTCTCTGTGGCAGTGATTGATGAAAACTTGAAAAACTCATTCCTTATTTGTGGATTCCAGTGTTCCTTGCATTAGGCCAGAAACTGGGGTTACAGAGGATGATTAAATTTATACTCTCTGGAGGAAAACCCCTATGAACCCAACTAGTGGCAGAAAGACAGAAAAAATTATGGTATAGTAAATAAATTAATATTCAAACCTCAATGGAAAAAGAAGAGGAAGCTTTAGAGAGGTAATTAATGAAATTATTATCAAGGAAGGAAATAAGTAATTATGTTAAGACAAATGTGCCAGAGTGGAGGTAAATTCAGAGAAAAGATGATGGCAAAAAGGAAATGGCCACCTCACCTAGGGAAAGCAGGACAGACTCTGATAATACTACACAGAAAATAAGATAATTAAAATTTTATCCACAGACCTTTTCTATTTTGTTCATTGCAGTATCCCCTGTGGTGAATATTAGGGGCAAATATAGGGGTTTAATCTTTATGTGTTAACCTGGAAATGTGACCACGGTTTTAAATGAGAAATGCAAAAGAAAGAGTATGTCATGAGCATTGCCAAATTATTTAAAAAAATGAATTAGGGGCTTTGTTGGGCATTTCCCACATTACAGTGTTTTTTTCAACTATGAAGATATGGGCCTGTTAAACTGTTACTGAAGAAGCATGATATAGTATAGGCCATTCTACTTCCATATATATCATATAACAAAGGGAATGAAACAGAACTTGGGAGCTTCTCTAGCCTATATATCTATCTATTTGGCGTTAAGTCATGAGAACCTCTTACATGCATGCTACTTAATACCAACCTCTCTTATAGATTAGATGGAAACCTATTGCTCAGTGTATCCCGTGAGAAAGTTTGTGATTGGATAACATCACCAACAAATATCTGAGAATAGAGGGGAGACAATCACTTCAACAGAGAGAGGAAAAAGTTGGATCCATGTGTTTAATTATAGCAAACTTCTTTCTTCTTCTTTCCTAGACTTTGGGGGTTGGGAGTAAGGAATGATCCTTAAATCATTGATTATGGTTTTGAGATGCTGATCCTAAAACTTTTATGAAGGACAAGAAAAGTCCAAGAAAAGCCAAGGATTTCTTGAAGTAAAGGGCTGTTATAAAGGGGAATTTTCTCTATTAGATATTGAGTTTGTAGGAAGTTGTGATAACTAGGAGAGTGCAATATTGCTACAGAAATAATCAATTGACCGAATTAGAACAGGGAACTCAGAAACAGACTAACATCTGTGGAAACCTGATATATGCAGAGGTAACAATGCAGACTCTGCGAAAAGGAGGACCTAATTATAAAGAATACTGGAAAAACTTATTTTCAATGAAAAGAATTACTTTAAAAATATTTAAAATTTACACACAATGTATGACTTAATGATTGCTGTAAAAAATAAAACAGGTAAAACTAAAATTTCCTTTAATCACTATCCCCACGGCCAGCACTTATGCTCCCTTTCCTTGAGCAGTAATAATAGCTAAATTTGTTTAGTTTGAAATGGAAATTTGGCCAAGGCACCATAAGACAAAAGGTACCACATGTCAAAGAAGGTGCTGGGCCATGTGCAATATTTATAAACAAGTATCAAGAAACAAGCTACCAGCCTCTTATCCCTTCACTCACATCAATGAAATAAAAGTATTAAGAGTTAGAAATTAGAATGGGGAGGTTTATTTGGAGAATGATGCATACTGAGTCCTAGGGAAGAGACTGAAGAACACTGTCCCCTGAAGCCCAGGAAAAGGGATTTGAGAAACTCAGTATATGTCACATGCAATGCAAAGACGAGAGTGGATGGGGATCTGAGTCACACCTGGAAAATCCAATGGCAATGGATAACTAGCTGTCTTGACAACGTATGGAAAAGAGGTGACTGCTGTGGGACTAGACAGGACTTCCAGAATTTGCCAGGGTAAGAAATATGTGTTTCTCAAAGATCCAATGTGTAATAGAGAGCACTTTTGAAGTCATTGTCTTTGTTCCTATCAGGAGAAACACACCTTGTAGATGGAAGCAAGCGGTATCTTTGGGCTGAAAAAAGAGTAAGCAACTACCAAGAATAGGGATGTTTTTGTCCTCATCAGGGGAATTCCTTTAGGAGATTTCCAACAATGGTATTCTCCAGAGAACACACATAAGTACCAACAAGAGAAAGATTCAGCTTTGAACATCTACCAAGTCAGGCCTGCATTGATACTGGATTGCCATGACAGTACTGTCCAAGTAGGAACTTCTCTGTTCCTCATACAACTTTGTTTTTAGCAAGAAAAGATTCAGGTAGAAGGTTAAGTGAGGAAAGTAATAAAAAATTGACCAAGTTACTTCCTCGACTACACACTTCCTTCCTACTATAGAAAAGAACTAAGAGAGGGGAAGGGGGGGATATTTTGGGTTTAAAGCAAGACTGAAGTTTTGACTGTCACCTGGACTAAACATGTTGAATAGTAACCTGAGATTGTATTTTATGATTAGATAACTGTTTGTGTTACCTAGAAGTTACTGGAAAGATCATGATTTATATCCAAGGACAAGGGGATCAGACCCATCGAATAGATATAAAGGTATAGTGGGAGAAACAAACAGTAGAGCTGTATGATTACATCCCACAGGTGATGCTATTAAATGTAATTATTTGAACTCATTTAATCCTAAAAATAATCTTATAGGAGAGGTGCCATTATTATCCTCACTTAACAGCAATGAGTCAGACTTATAGAGAGTTTAAATAACTTACCCAAGTAAACCTAAGAAGTAATAATGGAGAATTGCTTCTTTACTCTTACAACAGGACATGAAAGTAGCTTCAGGACAGACAGAGGGTAGAAAAAAAGTTTGGACAGTGTGTGATAAAGGTTTATTTCCTCTTTCCGGGGAAGGTGATGACTTGAGAGTGGAAAGTGGCAGAGTCACCTCAGCGTGGAAGAGCGGAACACTCCCACTCGTAGTTTCCTATAAAATCAAGTAAGGCACAAAGGGTATTATTGTTTTCTTGGGGTCAGAATTAGCCCAAAACACAAGAGAGGTATATATGCATGGTCCTGTTTCCGGATCTTCTTATCCATTCCATCAAATTAGTCACTTATTACCACATTATACTGTGCCTTTAGTTATTAAAGCTTTAGAATATATTTTCTTGGGGGGGGCAATTTCAGTCTCTTTGATCTCTTTTCTCTAAGTTGGTATGACTGTTGTTGTACATTTATACTTCCATATTAATTTTAGAATTAAGTTGTCATGGTCCATTAAAAATCCTGGTGGAGTCTACCTACCCAGGAATAGATATTATTTCTATTAGTACTTCTTGACTGACCTTCGGTGTAGTCTTATAGTTTTTCCCATAAAGGTCTTGCAAATTTCTTGATGAATTGATTACTAGATTTTCATAGTTTCAGTTGATATCTTCTTCTAATACACCTTCTAGTACATTATGTTGGAGATGGAAGAACTATTGATTTTAATTTTAATTTTGTATAGTACTTTAGATCTTATTTAGTTATCTAAGTGACTATCTTATTAGTACTAATGGCCCATCATGACTCTATCTGTAGAGATGGTGTAAAGAAGAGAAATGTGAAAATAGTTTTTTATCCATGGCAAAGATGTGGAAATTCTCCTTTTGTTTTCAATTTGGTAAATTCTAAACATTGAATCAGTATTTTGATATTATTAATATTTTTCCTATTGTATTTATTCAGATATATGTGGGAAATGTGAAATAGATATTTGCTAGGTTTTTGGCATTATCCACTTATTGGGCTGGACATATTGTATACATGAACTAAATATCCTCATACTAATCCCATAAATTAAGTATCACTCACCACATTTTACAACTGTAGAAAGTGATTTTGAAATAATTTAATAAGACCTATTGACTTGGTATAGCTGAGTTGATGTTCCTTACTTTTACTGAAATAAAGGGGAAAAAATGAAGTAAAAAAGATTTATGTTAAAAAACAATGTAGCCTAAGAAGTGGGTTCTTCAAAAGAATCTCTCATGAGATTTGATTTTTTAGTTTTCTTCATATATTTAAATGAGTTGTTTAACCCAAAAGAATGTATTTAGACACAGAGACCATGCTAACTGAATAAAATAAGTAGTACTCTAGTTCAAGGGGGAAAAATAATGTCATGGTAAGGGACCTGCACCAACATTCCTTAGAAAGCTGCCTTTTAGAACAATAATGGAATCAATTTGGTCCCAAGATTAATTCAGCTAGCACATCAAGCACATGTCTACCCTGGTTCTAGAGAAGAGCTGAAAACATGCACGCTGTGACAGACTGTCAAATGCCTGCTCAAGAGTCATTTTCTCCTTCCGTACAGAGCCCTGGTGCAAGTGTCCTGCTGGTAAAGGACACTTCCCAGCCTGCTTGCAAACATGAGAGTTAAATGAAAGTCACTGGGTGGGGCTGCCAGGCAGCTCTCATGACCTTTCCTCTTTCTTCTGCTTCTAGTCTGGAGCTCTTCTGGGGTGGCTCAAACTCAAGCAGAAATCTAGGTCAGTCTCAGTAAAATTGAAAATGGAAACACATGGTAAGATTGCTAGAGCAGAAAGGCAGATGAAATATGGGGTCCTGGTGACTATGGAGCTGCCATGTCAGCCCTAGAACACCTGCCTCTGGACTTTACAAGAGAAAAATGAACTTCTATGATGTGCATGCCCCTGTCATTCTGGGTTTCTGATATAGCAGCTGAATGCATATCCTGGTACAATATTTTCTAAGAAAAAGATACTTTGCAGTGAATTTCATATAAATGTGTATATATACAGTCTGTATCTCACATATACACATACATGCACACACATGTATATATTGTACGTGTGTGCATGTATGTGTATTTCAGTACATATATCTTATGTGCACACACACACATATCCAATTTTATATGGCCCTTGAAGTTGTTACCTTGGACAAACTTGACATAGTTACTCTATTATAATTGCTATGGGATATTTGCTGTACCATTTGACAAGAGCTAGCCCAAGTTGTTGGTCAATCCATCAGCACTGCTCATAGAAGAAGCAGGGGGGGGGGGCGCCTGGGTGGCGCAGTCGGTTAAGCGTCCGACTTCAGCCAGGTCACGATCTCGCGGTCCGTGAGTTCGAGCCCCGCGTCAGGCTCTGGGCTGATGGCTCGGAGCCTGGAGCCTGTTTCCGATTCTGTGTCTCCCTCTCTCTCTGCCCCTCCCCCGTTCATGCTCTGTCTCTCTCTGTCCCAAAAATAAATAAACGTTGAAAAAAAAAAAAAAAAGAAGAAGCAGGGGGATGTGGAGAAGAAACAAACAAAGTAATTTTATTTTCCATGTGTGCACCCTTGAGGCGGTGTTGGTGGGGTGGGGAATCACTAGCATTTGTTCAGTGGAAAACCGAAGATGGCTGATTCTTTTGTTTGATTAAGTGAGTTAGAGATTTCATATTATAAGTTTGACATAAGTGTAAACTAAGAGGGGAAATCAGTTTTTAAATAAGGACTAATGTTGAACTGAATCTTTGGCTGGTAACACTTTATTTTGTATGAGTGGTATTAAAACTACCTTCCATCCTTCTTCCATCTGTCAGGCTACATTTTACTTGGATTATATCAGTACAATTATATCTTTAATAAAAAGCTCCTTCAAAGAAAATTGCATCTAATTAGAAAAGAAGTGAAGGAGGCATGTCACACTTGGTGATATGTGGCCACTTCACTCAGAGAGTGTGAAAATCGTTTCTCCAGATGGCAGCTTCCTGCTTAGCTGAGCTTATGATCCCCAACAGTAGGATTTTTTCCTTTCTGAAGACCACTTACTTTCCTGTACATGTGTATAATTAATTTTTAATTATATGACTTGGCAAAAACCAAGTCAAACACCAATAAATTATATACAAAAATGAAAAAGGCATCAGTGATCTCCTTTGAGAAGCATTTCAAAAACAAAATATCATGTTGCTGACCTTCACCTGTTTTTAGGGTGATAAGTGATGATTAGCTACATTAAAAACAGTTCCATATAATAAAATTTGCAAATTTAGCGGGCTTAAAGGTGGATGGAAATGATATATCAAGTCTGCTAAATCTTAATAAGCAATTTTCTTAGGTTAATAGGCAGCACATACCTTCTTCCATGCATGTAAGAGAAATAAATAAGAACATAGCTGGTAGTTTTAAAAGTATTGCTTTGTTATTAGATTTTTAAAATAGCCACTAAGTGGCAGGAATTATGCTGTGTTCTAAGATAATAATATTGAGCAAAACAGAGATTTCTGTCCTCAAATGGACAAGATAGACAATCATATGATCATATATTTATAGTCCTACTATCCTTTGAAACAAAGTACAGGCAGTTATTAAAGCATGTCTTAGAAAGAACTGATACATTGACAGCGGTCAGAAAAGACTTCACTTTAGGAGTAATAATGAAATGAGATCCCAAGAATGACTGGAAGGTAACTAGGTAAAAGTGAGGAAGAACTAACAGGAGGCCAATGTGTCTGAATGTCAGAGAGCAAAGGGGAGAAAGGTCCAGGATAAGTCTAGAGAGACCATTAGGGCCTTTTAGATCACGTTTAGGATTCTGGTCTTTATTCTAGGAACACAGGAAAGGCTTTAATATTTTAATCAGGAAAGTGACACAATGAAATTTATATTTTAAATGATTGCCATAAACTATCGTATAGACACTGCACTATACAGAAATGAATGGAAGAGGTTAAACGTGGACCTAGTGAAAACATTGAGGACCTTGATATAGTCTCTGTGCATTAAAGGAAATTAATCCTCAATATTACATTTTATTCAGACAGACTTCCTGTCTCTTCAGACATAAAACAAAGCCGTGTATATGTGGGCACACTATGGTGTAGACAGCAAGAATATAATGAAAGGAACTACAGGCAGACAGTACAGTATCTGCAAAGAATAATGATTAGACCTCATAGCAGATTTCTCATCAGCAACACAGAGGTGTGAAGATAATGGAATATTTTTAAATTGTGGAACCAAAATATTTATTAATTTAGAGTTCTATAAGATTATGAATTCTTATTGAAGAATGTGTAAACTAAAGATATTTCCAGACATACAATGATTTTATTACTCACATGCACTTACTAAATGAAATAGTAAACAGTGTATATTACAAGGAGAAAGAGTGAGCCAAAAATAAAGGAGTTGGATGCTAAATGCAAGGGCAAATAAAGAAATTGAGACAGATATGAGTAAATATGAATAACACAAAAAATAATAGTTTTCATTTTAAAAACAAGATAAGGGCACCTGGGTGGCTCAGTTGGTTAAGCATCCAACTTCAGTTCAGGTCATGATCTCACAGTTCATGCGTTCGAGTCCCACGTCAGGCTCTGTGCTGACAGCTCAGAGCCCGGAGCCTGCTTTAGATTCTGTGTCTGCTCTCTCTCTGTCCCTCCCCTGCTCGTTCTTTGTCTCTCTGTCTCTCAAAAATAAATAAACGTTAAAAAAACACAAATTTTTGTAGGACAGAGAGGGGTGATCATATTTACAGCATTTTAAGGTCCTTCTTATAAAAGAGGAAGATAACTATAGACAAAGTTAAGAGAATTAAGTGAAGTTTATAGTTTATAAATTTAAGGATAACCACTAAAATAGCAGAAATAACATGGATAATTTCTCAAATGGTTTTAAAGCAAAGGGAGGAGAAAGAAACCTTGACAAATCCACCAAAAAGTAGAAAAGATTAAAAAACCCCAACCTTAGCATATAGGAACACAAGTAAGAAATCAATTTAAATATATCATCACAAAATATATAAATAGTAGATGATACACACATCATTAAACATCTTATCTCACTATCTCCTTCCACGAAAAGTCACATGATAAATTTAGCATTGGAATGGGTGGCTTTAGTGGGAACCCAGGCTCAGCTTGGTAGAGCTAGCGTTTCATTTTTTAGAGAACCAATCTAGAAAGATTTAGATATGCCTCTGGTTAAAAGGCTTCAATACTTCATTGGCAAAGAGTAAAATGTATATATTTTTTCCTTATAGCTTAGATTTAAATGGGATTACATCAATTTCCTATAGAGTAAGTCATACTTTAAAACATATGGGCATAATTTCGCAATTGCTTATCCTTAGTGAAACCTCTTTGCAGAACAGATACAACTGACCTGATCTGACAGATAATCTTTCTAAATATACCACAGTGGAGGCAGCAGGCAAGACTTTTTACATCCCCTGAGGATCTACATCTGCTACAAGTGGCTCCTGTAGCAGATGGATGAGCGTGCAGATATCCTTATCGGCTTCCTAGTACCTTTGTTTACAAATTGTACTTCCTATTCATATGCAATCTAATCAGTTAGAAAGTTCATAAAGCCCCAGAGAACCTGTTCATTTACACTGTGCCATTATTATTTTTTTTTTTTTGAAGTAAGAGATCCCAGTTCTCTTCTGGCTTAGTTGATATGACTGTGCCTTTAGGTCAAATGAAACCAATGTTGCTGCCCAGGCTGTAGCTGATTTGGTCAGATTTTGGACCTTATCTGAACACACGAGAGGTCAGGTACCTCAGAGATTCAAGTTAGGTGGTAAAAACTGGTACAATCATGTAATCCCTTCTTGTTAGTGTAAACTTAATAGAAAAAGGAGGTGGGGGGGGAAAGAGTAGTTGTTTTTCTGAACAATGCTTAGTTATTGTTTTGGTAGTCATGTGGCTGTTGTACATCTAAGCCTTGCATGCCCTGGGTACGATGTAACATTGCTTTCCACGTTACTCTGTACAGAGAATTCCTACCATAAAACTATTACCCTTGAAGGTAATCTGTGCATTAATTTCTCTGACCTAAAGATACTGGAAATTAAAGTAAAAAAAGAATATACAGGACAGGGATATCAGCCAGGGAAATTCCAGGGATGGGGATTGAAGAGTGTAAACCCAGATTAAAGCAGATTTTATGCCAGGTGTTGGAACAGATGTTGCTAGGTGACCAATGTCAGAACAAGTCTTGCAGCAAAATGTTCTTAAGGTTGAACTAAAGACCTAACATCTCCCACTGCCTCCAACCAAGGCAGGACTAAGGAAGCCTTATAATGGGATTGTTTCAGGGACAAAGGAATTTGGGAATAAAGAGCTAATATAGAATATGTCCAGAATATTATTTTAGATGTGGTTTCCTCTAATGTTCTACAGAGGGAATTTCAATATTTTCTATAATACTTGCCTTTTTTCATAGCACTGACGCATTTACTAGATGAATTTTTTCCCAAGTAGTTAGAAATGAGTCATAAAATAAATGACATGTGTTTAACTTTCAAGTGTTTCTAGCACCAAGCATTAGCAGAGTGAAAGCCTTCTAATATCTTCAATGGGTGAAATGTGTCAGATGCTTACGGCTTTTAGATTAACTAGAATCAATTTAAATTTAGTATGTTTCATCACATATAAAGCAAGTTTACTCAGAAACTACCAAGCATGTGTCAAGATGTTATCTGAAAGTCAGAAAATCTACTCTGCTTTAGAAATAAATACAGGTGAGGAGCACCTGTTTGGCTCAGTCAGTAGAGCATGTGACTCTTGATCTCAGGGTTATGAATTCAAGTACCTTTTGGGTGTGGAGCCTACTTGAAAAAAAGAAAGGAAGGAAGGAAGGAAGGAAGGAAGGAAGGAAGGAAGGAAGGAAGGAAGGAAGGAAGGAAGGAGGGAAGGAAGAAAGGAAGGAAGGAAGGAAGGAAGGAAGGAAGGAAGGAAGGAAGGAAGGAAGGAAGGAAGGGAGGGAGGGAGGGAGGGAGGGAGGATCACTTCTATCCTGTATCTATCTCTTTAAAATAAATTTATTTTGTTGAGCATCTTAGGCATTCAACCTAGAATGAGAAGAAAAAAAAACTAAAAGAGATCAGCTAAGATAACCTTTAGTTTTACAGAGGAGGAAATGAAGATCAAAAGATATATTTTTCTTTAAGCACACACAAAAAGCAAGTTGCAAAATACTGGTCTTATGGCAACAATTCCAGTGATCTTTTGGCCATAAAATGATCCTCCTGGTGTTGAACTTGCCTCTCCACCCATGCGGAGGGTGTAAAGTCTCCACAAAAAGGAAACTGCTGTGATCTTTTCTTTGCTTCAGAAATGTGCTCCAGGTTTCTTGTCTCACTTACCCATTCATCTCACATTCCTTTCTACAGATTTCTAGGAATCTGTCTGGTGCTTGACCACTAGATGCAGTTTATCTTCCCAGTCCCTGTGGGAAGATGACTCAGTTGGGTGGCCTGCCCTGGCTTTGCATTAGGTCTTTCTCTAAAAGCTACATACCCCTCACCCCTTGGACTCCTCCATCTCAGCCTCATCCACTTCAGCACTGACATAAGTGACACGGCACCCTGCACCAGGTCCTGCCCATTCTCAAGACCCTGAATTTTGAGCCTGTTCCTAGACTCAGAACAGCCTAAAGTCCTGGAATAGTCTGGGAAGTTTTAGCCGTCTTCATGTTAGTAATTGCTGGGCCATCTAAAGTATGTATTCTTTCCTTAGTTGAATAGTAATATAAGTTCTCTGTAGAAAATTTAGAATATGAAGAATTTCCAAAAGGAGAAAAAACTATCCATATTTTTATCACCCAATCATAAATATTTTGGGTTCATTCATTTGTTAAGTCATGTTTCCAGTTTTTTATTGTTATGAACTATGTTGCTGTGATCATTGGACTTCTTTTTTGTATCAAAATACAGTACCCTTTTATTTCTCTTGGATAAATATATAGGAGTGTAACTTCTCATTGTAGGGCAAGTGTATATTTAACTGCATAAAAATATACAAAACTGTTTCCATAAGTGGCTACACCATTTTGTATTCCTACTGTCAAAATTTAAGAGTTCCAATTACTGTACATCCTCACCAACAGTTGGTCTTTGCCCACAAAGACTAACTTGGCTGTACCTTGTTGTTATCTGGTGTCCTCAATTATTTTTTTAAAGTTTATTTATTTATTTTAAGAGAGAGAAAGAGAGCAGGGACAAGGCAGAGAGAGAGGGAGAGAGAGAGAATCCCAAGCAGGTTCTGTGTTGTCAGTGTAGAGCCTGATGCATGATTCATGAACCTTGAGGTCGTGACCTGAGCCGAAATCAGGAGTTAGACACTTAACCAACTGAGCCACCCAGGTGCCCCGTGGTGTCCTCACTTTTAAGTTCAAATTAAGCATAAATATTTCAAACAGACTTGTAGTAACAATACTACTCAAGAAATACCAACACCAAAGTTTTAGACTAGAGTCACATTATTCCCTTACTTTCTATTAAGACCATTCTCCAAGATATGCCACCATAGCATCAGTACAGAACAGAGTTATCAAAGGAACTTGAAGAAGTTCTGACATATGTGAAGGAGTAAGTCCCACTAGATGAGTGATTAGAATTAGCTCTTTGGACTGTCCACTTAGGTGGTGGGGGTCTGGGTTCAAATATGTCAGCACATTTTTCTCCATGATACTCCATCCTATAATTTCTTAATTATTAAATAGGATCAACTAGTGATAATCTGTACATTCTCTTGTCTTACAACATTATAGCATCTTACCTTCTCCCTTTATCAAGTTAATGTGTAGGATTTGTATAATCATATTTTTCTGATCTACTTCCACTAGACATAGAAGAGGATATAAGCTGGGATGTCAAGCAGAGTACAATCTATTTGAAAATATGTTCCCATTTATGGACAGATGCTGTACATCATAAGATACCAAGAGCTCTCCAAAAGTCAAGATGAAATATGCAGTCAAATTATTTAAACTGGGGATAAAGGTTGTACTGGAAGTCTCTTTAAGTTCATCTTCTTGGGCCATGGTTTGCTATGACAATGAGAGGGGATGCTTACATGTAAGAACATTACTCAATAGTTCAATGAGAAAACTGTTTGTGTGTGTATGTGTGTACACATGTGCATGTTTAAATAAGCCTTTGTCAGGGCACCTGGGTGACTCAGATGGTTAAGCGTCCAACACTTGATTTCAGCTCAGGTCATGATCTCATAGTTCAGGGGGTCAAGCCCCATGTCAGACTCTGTGCTGACAGGGTGGGATCTGCTTGGGATTCTCTATCTCCCTTTCTCTCTCTCTCTGCCTGTCTTCCACTCATGTGCATGTTCTCTCTCTCTCAAAATAAATAAATAAACATTAAAAAATAAATAAGCCTTTGTCAAGATATGTATTCTTTGGAACTAGGTTTGAGAGAGCTATGGCTTTGCTCTTATTATCTAGGTAGGAATGAGCATAATAAAGTCTTCCAAAGTTCTTAAGCCAAACTGATCACTCTGCCCTTATATGACTCTCGGGACTTTCAAGAGGGTAGGACTATAAAATAAAGAGTCTTAACACCAGTGAAATTTTTTCTTCCAAGTTGCTGTGTTCTTGCCAAGTTTGATTCCTAGAAAGATTTAAAATCATTTATAGTTTTTCATTCACTTTGATATTTTAAAAACTGGAGATGTAGAAGTATTTTATCTATCAAGGTTAATCTAAGTGTAAATGAATCTTTGGAAATCATTAGAACCTGAAAGCAGTGTGGGAGTGAGATGGGAGTCCGGTACCATGATGCCTCACAACACAGATATCGCTACCCCTACTCCTAACTGTTGGAGTAAAGCTGTGACACCAGCTGCCTAGTTTGGGAAGTGAGAAAGGAGGATTTTGAATTCACTGTGGTGAAACTTAAAGCTTTTATGCGAAAATTCTCCTCTCCTCCTGCTCCTTTCCCTTTTGAGGAAGCTTGTGGCTGACCACCTGGTGTTCTGAATCATTAATTCATGGAAGACATTCTGTCAAGAATAACATGAAACAGGCAGCCTGGCAATGGCCATCGAAACCCTTCCAGCTCCCCATTCACTTTAATTCACTTCAGTAATTATTTATTGTACACCTACTATCATGCCCAGCCTGGTGCTAGGCAATGAGTCTTTCAAGGGAAGAGAGCACAAAATTCTTCCCCTGGAGATTTAAAACATTTATTTAATGTTGTATTTATTTTAGGAAGAGCAGATGAAATATTTCATGAAAAAGAAAAAAATTCTTAAATTTAGGTGTCAAAGCAATATAGAAGTAATAAAATGAAAAACATATTAGCATCAGTGCTTGAGTTCTTACTGAGAGGTGCTACACATGTATATAGGCATTGGGTGCTTCTCATCTGTCATCTCATTTAATTTTTTTTTTTTTTTTTTTTTTTTTTAAAATGTTTTATTTATTTTTGAGAGAGAGAGAGACAGAGCATGAACAGGGGAGGGTCAGAGAGAGAGGGAGACACAGAATCGGAAACAGGCTCCAGGCTCTGAGCTGTCAGCACAGAGCCCGACGCGGGGCTCGAACCCACGGACCGTGAGATCATGACCCGAGCCGAAGTCGGATGCTTAACCGACTGAGCCACCCAGGCGCCCCTCATCTCATTTAATTCTTAAAGCTACTTTAGGAGAAAGATACGAAAATTTCCAGGTTAAACATAGGGAAATAGATGTCTGGAATAAGACTGGTTAATTACTCTTTCTCAATAGTTGATTTTTGCTCAAAGAATTGTGGGTCTCATGTCTGTTAGAATCAAGTATATACACTTCTATATGACCACAATAGGTAAGGGAATTGAGTGAGCTAGAGAAACCACAAAAGCTCCCAGGTAGAACAGATTGTCAGGCATCTTGAGTTTGAAGCATGTGTAAGAGTGACAAGAAGGATCAAGAATATCAAAAGGCAGATGAGGTGGGTACAGAAAACCAACAAGGTAGCTGACACACCGTCTGAAATCCAGATTAAATGAGCAAAAAGATCCTGTAGGAACTGAGGAAACAGGGTCACAAAGAACATAAAGCAAATCACCAGTAAGGAGACTTTACTAGTGAGGTAGTTCTAGAACATGGTTCTGGTTTTTCATGGTTCTCAAGTGGCAGAAACACATCCTCTAGGAAGGAATGAGGCAACTGAGAGCAGATAAGTCAGAGTTGGAACTTTGATCAATGAATTTTTTTCCAACTTGAAATGTCTGTAATTATAAAAATTTTCTTTAGTCTATATTTTCTTCATGAAGCCATGAAATAAATAATTTTCCTTAAGTTTCTCAATGCTAACACTTTGTTAACTGGCTATGCTTAACTGACATTCTCCTTAGGTTACTCTACCTAAATATTTTGTGTTTTCCTTTTGTGTAGATATCCTGGGTCTAAGAACTGGTTTTTAAAATATACTGGTCACCAAACAGGAAAATTAGTAGCATAGTTGCTCAGCTCCACAGAGAACAGCATGACTAGGAATTTCCTCTTTGGTTAAATCCTCTAGGTGATGATTTTGAAATTTGATGGTTATGCTCCTAATACAATTTTCCTTGTGCTCTTTCATACATTTAGAATATAAGCTTCAATCTGGCAAAGATCTCTCCATCAAAAAGAGATGTCTCGGGGCACCTGGATGGCTCAGTCGGTTAAGCATCTGACTTCGGCTCAGGTCATGATCTCATGGTCTGTGGGTTTCAGCCCCGCATCAGGCTCTGTACTGACAGCTCAGAGCCTGGAGCCTGCTTCGGATTCTGTGTCTCCCTCTCCTCTGCCCCTCCCCTACTCACTCTCTGTCTCTCTTTCAAAAATAAATAAACATTAAAAAAAAATAAAAAAAAAAAAACAAAGAAATGTCTCCCCAGTTAAGGTCATTATAGTCTACTTAGAAGCTGGGACCAGAGGCGCAGGGTTCCTGAGTGAGTGCAAGCACTATGAAATGTTATAGTGTCTGCTGGGTCACCAGAGGGCTGAATACTAGGTTCTTGTGTAGGAAAACAGCAAGGATTCAACTGCCTTGCTACCTGACTGCAGAATGTCGCTGTTTGGTAAACATGCAGCAATTAGCTGGGCATGAAAATAATCATGGACAACTTTAATATATACTTGAAAATGTTGTGTCGTTAGAAAATTGCATTGATTTTTTTCTGGAAAGAAGTGAACATTTATGCTTTTTGTTAGTTTGAGATTCCTTTTTATATGAAAATAATCAGAACATGTTATTTAATTCTAGAAAGGTGATTATGTAAGGCAACAATATTGACAACATGGGTAAGGAATGTGAACTACCTTTAATTCTGTATTTTACATAAACTTTGCATATTTCTGTATTTTAATATGTCTTTCTACTCACTATACCCTAGTTGCAGTAAAACTGGCTTTTTCTCCTAAAACCATATTCACCCTGATGACTGAGGAAATCTCTAAATCAGTGATTCTCAAACAGAGTAAACAAAAATCACCTAGAAAACTAGTTTAAATGCAAATTCTCCTAGCTATTCTGATGCAAGTAGGCCACAGAATACACAGTGAAGGTTAAATAAATGCCAGTGTAGGCTTTTATTAATTAATATAAATATATTTGTGTTTTGCTAAAAGCAATGTCAAAATTATAGTCTCCTTCATAGGTTGTATTATGATGTGGTAGAAATAGCACTCTCTTTAGATCCAACCTAGGTTCCATCTGCTTCATCGTCTGCCAGTTAAATGATTCAGGAGACATTTATTTCACCTTTAAAATGAAGTTGCCTTATCTGTAAAATGAAAAAATAAAGCAACAATCTATGTTGTGAGAGTAAATGAAATAAAAGCTGTAAATCTCCTAAAGCTTGTCACACAAAAGGTACTCAATAAATGCTTGACTTCTCTTTTTTCTTGATTTAGTGTTTTGACAAAATCATTTTGCTTCTTCTTGTTTTAAATCATAGCTGTTGTAGGAAGTTCTCATATGAAGAATGCTAAAGGTGATACCAAGGGACTGACATCTTTCCAAACATTCTGTACAGCTGTCATTGCCTCCAGGGAGAGCCAGGACATCTCAGCACAAAATGTAACCAGGTTGTCTCTTGCCAACTCAGTACCAACATTGCTCCCGTTCAAGGCTGGGAACATTTCCCCCAAATCCCTCTCCTTCCTGGCTCTGGCTTCAGAGGCTGCTGAGAGGAGCTGTGAGACCTGGAAGGCAAAAGTGTAGAGGAAGCCATATTCTCAGAATCCATGGCGGCGAGGCATGATGGCTTTTTTATAGATATCTCTGTGGTTGCCCTCTTCTGGGTCCTGGTGACCAGAAGCAGTGGTGTCTTAGACTCTAGCTCCTCTACTCACTCCAGTACTTCAGGCTGAAGTCATTACTGACTGTTTCACAATCCTCCAGCCTGTCAGCCTTTCACTTTTCTAGTTCCTTCCATATGTGTACAAACCTTCATTCCTCTATTAATTTCCTGATTCCAGTGACACTTATAGTGGTTCTACTTTTCTACCCAAACTCCAATTTATATAACAGAGTACCCTGGCACTTACTCTGATATTATACTTCCTGGATAATATGTTTTCTAGCAAATATTTATTTGGTATAGGATATCTCCTAACCCATATTCCAATTCTCCTAAAGTACCCCCATGGAAATATATCTGCCATAGAGTAGCCTGGTTGTATTTCATCTTTAATATGTAGGTCTCTGCTACTATGCAGGGTTAGGTATGCCTGGTTGTATTTCATCTTTAATATGTAGGTCTCTGCTACTATGCAGGGTTAGGTATGCCATGTTAATGACTTCTGGGCTGCAGCAAAGCACAGTCTAGGCTAGAAGAAGTCTAGGGTATATTCTGTCCTACAGTTTGAAGTGGAGGTGTTCAAAGAACAATTAACACTAGCATTTAAACTAGCTACTGGAGAGATGTCTGGGTGGCTCAATCGGTTGAGTGTCCAACTCTTGATTTCGGCTCAGGTCATGATTCCAGGGTCATGGGATCCACCTGAATTGGGCTCTGTGCTAAGCATGGAGCATGGAGCCTACTTAAGGTTCTCTCTCTCTCCCTCTTCTCCTCTCTCCTCTTGTGCATACTCTCTCTCTCTCAAAACAAAATAAAACAAAACTAGCTACTAGATGTTTGATTTTAATCGTATTTTATAATATCATCCATCAGTTTATTATTTCATTTGCCAAATAGTACAAGACTTTGTTTTCAAGACAGGATTTAAAACAAAACCTAAAATAAACCCAAACTTCAGTTCCCAGATGTGAATGTTCTGTCTTACAAACACTCCCTACAGGTAGATGAAATAAGGCTCCTGACACCAACTGGAGCAATTAGTTCTACTGTTGTCAATGCAAGATCTGACTGTCAGCGACATGGCTCACCTCAAACCATAAAAACGTTACACTTTGTCAGATATGGCCTACAATCAAATTAGATAAAAGAATTTTACTGTGGAGTAACAACCATCATAGACATAAGATTGATAGTTCTTGCTAGCGCTATTTTGCTTTTGGTATTTGCTTATTTGTTTTGTTTTCATTTTAGCCTAGAAGACACCTAAATTATAGAATACCTCTTGTGAGAGAGAAACATGATGATATTCACATATTGATCATTTGAGTCAGATATTCTTATCCTCATATTATAGATGAGCAAATTGGAGCTGAGAAAGTTAATAAACTGATTCAAGGTAATTAGATAGGAAGTGACAGACCTAGTATCCAGTCCCTGGTCTGTTTGATTTGATAATGAGTGTACTTCCCACTCTTCCAGTTCGCTTCACATTATCAGTCTTATTATTTTATAAGAAAAAATAATCCAGAAAGAAGCGTTTCTTGTGACCCACTAAACCGAATAAAGAATAAAATTTAGTGTTCAGTTGCTGCCCTCTTGTAACTCCTTAGGGGATTTTATTGAAAATGAAGCCCTACGTGACCAGGATCTTTGTTTCTATGCACATCTTGCACAGTAGAGTCACAATAATTATTTTTTCTGCCAATCTATAGGAAGTCTGAACATTGCATGCCAGCAGGCATTTTTTGTAAGTGAGGCATTAGGTAATTCCTGATGTGAGTGGGACATTCTTCTGTATTTTAGCTAGACCATACTCGTTTTACAGAATTCCTCCCCATGCCTTAGTTTTAGGTACCTTTTTAAAATAAGTTATTAATTAAATAAAGTATCATTAGGAGCTCTCTTGCAAAGTTTACATTGTTCTGTGGATAGAATAGTACCATACAAATAGTTATAATCCAGTATCTATGAAGGGGTACATTTGTAGTAACAGTCTAATGACCAACAGGAGACATGAAAATCTCCCTATCTCATCAAACTCTACTCTCTGCCAGCAGAGAAATGGAATAATGAGGGGGTGGTTGTGGTATGGGTCAAGATCAAGGATCACAACACTTGGGGGTAGAGATTCAATATGAGACACCCCCCCCACACACACTTTTTTTTGTTCAGAGATCATAGTTTCTTGGCTCCACTAGTGAAAGGTTTCCTACCATGTTTCATACAGTAACATAGGTAAGGGACTGCCTCTTACTGGTAGGTCTGAAAAGCCTTAGTGGGCAACTGAGTTTGGTTACACTGTGTCTCTTGCCTCCTGAGTGGCACAATCTCAAGGACTAAGATAGGGGTAAGCTTTGGGTAAAATGTGCTGAGAATCCAGAGGAAAAAAGTTCCCATCTGTGTTCCATAGAATGTTTTACTTAGATATTAATGTTTAAAATGAAAGAGAGCATAATATACTGGTTTTAAATATTTACAATGTAGAATAACATCTTAATGTCTTTGGAAAATCTTAAGGAAGTCTCCTTACTTTTATTTAATAGTTTCTCAAACTTATTTGAGCACTGAGCATAATTAATGTTTTTCTTGCTAAGTAGTGTTCCATGGGACACCAAGTTTGGGAAACTCTGGTCTAGATGTTAGACTAAAAGAGCAACAGGAGACCTTAAGACACATGCCAGAGCCTGAAACCCCACATAAAGATCTGGGGCCAATAACCTGCTATGAACACACACACACACACACACACACACACACACACACACACACCAGTAAATCAGTTTATACTTTTTCCTTTCTAACAATACTGATCGTAGCCACAGATCTTTCATTATAAAATAGCAAATTCTTTTTATTTGTATTGGTGAATTGGGCATCCCGTGTTATAGAAGCTTGCCTAAATGCTAGAGGAATATAACAAAAGTGGTACTACATCTATCTTTTAGCTGCTGATTCTATTTTGAAGATAAATCAATTCTAACTGGATTGAATGTATTTTATGCTTTCAGTCCTGTTCATTTGCTGCCTTTTGTTACATTCAGTCACATCTTGGCAAAACATTGATTCCTTTTGTCTAGCTTTCTTGTCTCCTGCAATCTTAGTCTAGAAAATTTTTTGAGGGGGCAGGGACTATAGCGTATTTTCTCTTGGAATAGTCACCCATCTCAAGCATGCAATGTTTGGCCAATTGCTCTTCATTGTATGAATTGTTCATCCAGAAAACAACTGATTGATCTTTTCTGACAATGGTGACATAGTTTGGTGACATAGCTTCCTTAGACTGAGAATGTTCTATTATGGGTAAAGATAAATAGATGATTAAAAATCCTACACTGATATTAGATGCTTGGGAAAGCCCTTAGAAAATGTCTTTTTTTAAAAAAAAGGAAATTAAACAATATAGATTTAAATACAAATGTTATTTGCAAATATGTAACTATAGTTATTTAAATAAATAAACTGGTTTTCTTTGTTTCATGAAGAGCAAATAATATGTCAAAGTTCTGATAAGAATGCAAGTCAAATTATACCCATCATATTAGAATATACAATCAAATGCATGTTCTTGCATTATGACAGGAAAAAAATAGCAAGGGAATACTGGCTTTCCTGTAGCGAAACACTTTTAAAACTGAGAGAAAAATGTGTCCTCTGAAAGTTTAACTAGTAAGGTACTTGCACAATCCAAGAGATCTGATGCGTTAAAGATTGAGGAAATGGACAATACTACAGTTCCCTCGTACCAGACATATATATCTGGATTGGTAGCCAAAGGAAACTGCAATCTATCAGATACAGGAAACATGTGCTGGACTAATCACAATGAGTTGTTATTTTTAGACTGAAGCAACATCAATTGTATGCTGTTTTATATATTAATAGATGCTATATATTGCTATTCAGGGAAGATGGAGTCTTGAAAAGGAGAAACAAAAACTATTCTCCCTGCAAGGAAAGAATCTTGACTGATGAACTGAAGCACTATATTTCCTTGACAGGTTGCCCCAACAGAGGGAAGGAGTGCTCTGTTATCTCAGCTCTGAGATGCTTTTTAATATCACCTAAATCCTTTTGTTCTGTATCTATATTGACCAGGCAAAACTTGGATTTTACACTGGCTACCCACATAGCTTACCTACAGTGGCAGTGCACATATTCACAGACAGGAACATTCCTATCCATTTAGACTGAGCTTTCTTGTGCCAAATCATCCTTAGGTCATGAAAAAAAAAATCTAGTTCCTACATTTGCGAAACAGAGGTCCCCTGTTCTTCAGATGTTGTGAATTCAGTTTAGTATTGTTCCTAAAACCATTTACTGAATAGGAGTTTGAACTTTATGGAGCTACCATGTGGTTTGCAAAATTATCTTTCCCAACCTACTGACCATTGTACAGTTCACCTTCCAAATAAGTAGACAACAATGATTTTCATTGTAAAATAGCTATTTTTTAACAATTAATATATTAATCATTGTCATCAAGTCTGATCATTTCTAGGAGTGCTGACAATACTGACTCCATCTTTGGCCTTCTATCTTGTTCACGTCTGTGCAATGACTTCCCTCAGGGCTATGTGTTCCAGGCCCCTTGGAGATTTATGTATGCACTGACCATGAAAGAAAGTTTATTCTGATCCCCCTGAAGTTGTTTAGATACCTAGCAGAGATAACGTAATTGCTTCCCCTTCCTCCCCTCTGGTGCATAGATGGTGCCATGAGGTCTGTTAAATATTAAAAACCTTTGGCCTCACCACAATGACCTCTGCACATCCCCTTGCTCTATAAAAGCTGTGGATTAAGGTATGGAATTTGAAGAGAATAGCTGTGTAGCACCTGGATCATTGTTTGCCATATCCCCCTGTTAGTAAATTTCCCTGAATAAAACTGTAAATGGTACGGAGAAGCTCGCTTCAAATTTTGGGTTCAAAGTGCCTTCTCAGTCTAGAGGATACTTTACTGTCCCTTCACCTTCTAATATCATCCAACAAAATTCTTTTTCCACAGACAATACTACTCTATAGTGGTAAAATTCTTCACCCTCACAATAATCCCCTGTACCAAAAATTAGTTATAAGTCAAATTCCCCAAATTATTTATTCCCAACAGTTCCCATGTGTTATGATTTTTAATTTCCATAAGTAGTTAAAATTAATATATAGTCACTCCAAATAATTATACATATATGTGTATAGATAAATATGTTTTTCTAATTCTTTCACTATTAAAGAAGTAAAATAAACAGGAGTTTTTTATTACTTGCAATGAGAAATAGAGGGAGAAAATACCACTCCCTCATTTGGCTTAAAATGCATCAGTATATAAAAAAGAACAACATAAATACAGAAGGAGGGAGAGAGAAAGAAAGAAAGAGAGAGAGAGAGAGAGAGACAGAAAGAGAAAGAAAGAAAAAAAAAAGAAAGAAAGAAAGAAAGAAAAGAAAAGAAAAGAAAAGAAAAGAAAAGAAAAGAAAAGAAAAGAAAAGAAAGATCAAAAGCAGGGAAGAGGTATAGAGATGTGAATAGAACCCTGTCATTATTATCCCTGTCTAAAACATTTCAAGTAAAACAGCAAAAGAAAAAAAAAAATACTGGAATATAAGTAAATGCATCCCTCAAATAATTCCTCCCTCCACTCACCACCAATTCCAATACCATTCCCTTCACACTCAACTCTTAGGACAGGGATGCATATCAAGAGAAACCATACTTAAGAGACCATGAACTGAGTGCATGATAGTGGGATGAAGAGAATAGGACAGGTCAGAATGATTTCAGGAAGTAGACTAGACAAGAATTGGTGAAGAACTGGCCACTGGGGTAAAGGTAAAGAGAGAAGTCTAGTATAACTTCTAGGATAATTGCTGCTTTAGATGGTTAAGAGAATAACTTGGGGAAAGACAAGAAAAAGCAGGCCTGAGTGGAAATTACTAAATCATTTTTTTAAAGTTTGTTTGTTTGTTTGTTTATTTTGAGAGAGACAGAGTAAGACAAAGTGAGAGTGGGGGAGGGACAGAGAGAGCAGAGAGAGAATCACAAGCAGGCTCCTGCTGACAATGTGGGGCTCGAACTCATGAACCAAGTGTAAGATCATGACCTGAGCCGAAATCAAGAGTTGGCCACTTAACTGACTAAGCCACCTAGGCGCTCCTGATTGATTCATTTTTTTTTGATATAATTTATTGTCAAGTTGACTAATATACAGTGCATACAGTGTGCTCTGGGTTTGGGGGTAGATTCCCATGATTCATTGATTGATTCATTTTTTAAGAACAGATTTATTGAGATATAATTCACATACTATATAATTCATTCATTTAAAGTGTGAAATTCAATGGTATACTCAAATATATGTGCAACCATTATTGTGGTCAATTTTAGAATATTTTTGTCAAAAAGAAAAAAGAAACCCCATACCCTTTAACTGTCATCCCCCTATATACCTATCCTTCCCCTTATAGTCCTAAGCAACAAAAAATTTACTTTCTTTCTCTAAAGATTCTAGGTTTTCATATGAATGGAATCATATAATGTGTGGTCTTTTGTGAGTAGCTTCTTTCACTTAGGATAATTTTTTCAAGGTTCATCCAAATTGTAGCATGTGTCAGTATTCCATTCTTTTTTTTATAGCTGAATAATAATAGTCCATTATATGTATATACAAAATTTTGTTTATACATTAATTCAGTAGCGGGCGTTTAGTTTTTTTCCAACTTTTGGCTATTATTGCTTTGTGGATATATATTTTAATTTCCCTTGGGCATATACCTAGGACTACAGAGGCTTTAAGTGGTTGTCTTAAAAATAATTTTTTAATTATCCTAGCTTCATTGGGGAGCAGATTAGAACTCCTCATGCTGTCATGATGGAATGATTGATTTTGAATAAGCAGAGTTTGGGATGCTTCTCATTTACGTAGGTGGAGAGTTTGAATAGGCAGAAAGATATATGGAATGGGTAGCAGGAACAGACATATGCTAGATATGTAGATTTGAGAGTCAACTTGGTGGTAGAAATAATGGTAGAACAGTAACAGAATTAGAAAAAGGTCAAGATCAGAACCTATAAGAATGTTAACATTGAAGGTATTTAGTGAAGGAATCTGGGAAGAAGTAGTTAGAGAAGTAAAAGTAATCTTGAAGTGTTTTCTATAGAAGAAAAGACTCAGGAATTTCAAAGAAAAAATGGTCAGAAGTACAAGAACAAGGGAGAATAAAGGAAAAGCTAAAATAATTCAAGATTTCAAGATGTAAAAAACTTTATATTTTACTTTTTAAAAATTCAAGATTTTCAAGATATTAAAAAATTACAAGATTGACACATGTTATTGAATTTGACAGTTAGAAAGATATCAGTGAGATTTTGCCAGAATGGTTGGGTGTCCTGTGGGCGGGGAAACCAGATTGTAGTGGGTGGATGTGAAAGAAGATGGGGTTGAGGGTTGTGTAAACTATTAGGAGTTTGGAGTAAGGCTGGGGCCTAATCCTACCACTTAACTCTGACTCTCCATTGTGGCCAATTCTGTCCACACATAAAGAACAGACAAGCAAGATGGAGATCACAGCTTTATTCAGGGAGCACAGGAAATGTCTGGATTGGAAAAACGTAGTGGGTCTCTGACCACATACAACCAGGTCCTCAAGCACTCATCTGACCTGATTTAACCCATCTATGGTAAGTCGAGGAGCTAGCACAGTAAGGGAATAGACCTGCCAGGCCTCCTAGAGGTAGATCATACCCAATCTGCTTACATTTTAAGAGAGGGACTGAGAAGAGTCTTAGACCTTTTTTTTTTTAATGTTTATTTTTGACAGAGAGAGACTGCACACACGAGTGGGGGAGGGGCAGAGAAAGAGGGAAACACAGAATCCAAAGCAGGCTCCAGGTTCTGAGCTGTCAGCACAAAGCCCAACGCAGGGCTTGAACTCACGGACTGTGAGATCATGGCCTGAGCCGAAGTCCAATGTTCAACCGACTGAGCCACCCGGTGCCCCGAGTCTTAGGCCTTCTTAAGAATCCATGAGAACTTCTGTGAGAAATGCAAGGAAAGTGATTGCTTTTGGGGGGGGGGGCTATGTCAATTATATGCACAATTAATATGGATCAAGATAAATCAGATTTAGCACTTTACTATGGATAAGTGAGTAAGGAGAAGGTGAAGGCTAAAGCAAAGATGTGAGTGATGAGGTAGAATTTGAAAATTCAAACAAATGGAAATAATAGAAGGTCTAAAATCTTAAAAAAATATATGGGTAGGATTTAGATAACTTGCATATATGAACTCAAGAAACTTGCCTCAGTTTTCTCAAGAGAGAGGAAGTGAAGCTGTATGTGCAGAGGGAGAGGGAGGGAGAGTGCAGAGATGGGTGGAGGTACCTATGAAAATGCACTATTTTTCAAAAGTAAGTAGGCTGTTTTAGAACAGATGTATTTAAGCCACCAAGGTGGCTCTGCTCTCCTCTCTAAAACTTGTAAATAATGAAGTCACATAGGTGGGTGGAGGAGGGTGGAGGAGGTTAATGTTCTGTGAGGTTCAACACATACACTGGAGATTAGCATGGTGAGCTAAGCCTTGCTCCATGTTCCCTGGTGCCCCCAACAGGATAGAATTTTAGGCTGTGGAGACCACTGGCCTCATCTAGAATAAAGCTTCACATATTTTATATTCACTTTTGTGTTCCTAGTGTCCCCTTGGGAAGAGGTTTCCAAATATGTCTTTGTGGAACAATCAGTGTACATCCATGATAAAATGTTCAACAGCTCAATAATATGAATAAAGACAACGTGATTCATATGGTATATGCTTCTTCAAATTAAAAAAAACCATGTCTCTTATTTTAAAATTGTCCTTACTGCTTTGAGGGGACAAAATGTCCATTCTTTATAAAACAAGGAAAATGGGTGATTATTTTTTAATTTTTGTCTTTACTTAGTAATAATAAAAGTGAACAAGCATATATTTGTTCCTCTAATGTTTAATGAGTTCTTCTAGTCTGTAAAATCCCAAAGTCTGATCATCAGTGCTCTTGAGGGTATTTTCTAACTTTCTGTACTGTGAGCATAATTAAAGCAAATGGAGGAGGATAAAATAATTATTTAGCAACTGGAATATTAGGCTCTGAATAATAAAAGAAATCAACATAAACTTCATTCTCACAGGTACATGCACATCAAAGTTCAAACCAGGGGGTGGTTAAGGATCCATAAGCTCATTACACTCATTGTGGAATTCTGCAGGCTAATTCTCAAATAGCTGCCATGGCAGAGACCATAGCTTATAATGTCATAGTCTCTGTTGCCAAGGCAACAACACAGCCAGCAACAGAGGCTGACATTTGGAAACACACATGTGATTTCATTATTTACAAGTTATAGAGAGGAGAGCAGAGCCACCGTGGTGGCTTAAAAACATCTGTTCTAATGCAGCCTGCTTACATTTGAAAAATAGTGCATTATCAAAGGTACGTACATTCAGAAAGAGGCATATGTAGACTCAATTCTTTCATCCGTCCATTCATTCATTCACTTACTGAAGCAACAAGCATTTACCTACTGAGCACCTCCTATGTGTCTAACACTGGAAATACAAGAGTGGACCACAGGCAGTCTTTGCTATTTTTGCTATATGCCTCATATACGGTGTGAATCTACAGTGGAGATCAAGGTACAGGGTCCTATCTCAGGGGAAAGGTAGTGCTCAAACAGGGGAAGACTGTGCTTCTTTCTCCTCCATACTCATCATGAACATTTGGACGGTGATAACCTGTGCTACTATTTGTTTTTACTCTTGAATGGCGATTCTAATGGGGTATTTATCCTTCAAGATACTTTTGAAAGGGAAATTTCTAATGAAATAATTTTGATAATGCAACAGAGCATATTTTGTTCCTACAGATTCACAAAAACATTTCCCAGTAGGGTGTCTCCACAGAACCCTATTATGCAGTATTAGTCTTCCAACGAATGTAATTTGGAAAAGCTATCTTAATGTCTATTGTAAAGTAAGATGGTGGGAATGGCACTGCCAGTACAGGCATTAGTCATGGGCAACAGAAGGACTGTAAGCAACATAACATACCACACGGCATCAACAGAAGACTGCATTCTTAATTTATGAATCCCAAAGACATTATTCAACCTTTTATTACACCTTCTTGTCAGAAAAAAGCGGCAGGATTTCTACAACTTAAAACATTTTTCAGAACATGTTTCATTTATGTGTCATTTATGTACCTGCCCGATGAGTTTGAATTCAGTAATCTGAAAACCAGCCCTACTGGCTATGCTTAGGAATATTTAAATAAGTGAATGCAACACCTCATCTTAAAGCAGTTTTTTATTATACCATAGGTGCAAATCCAAATATGCAGATTTGCTGTACAGATTTGCAATGGGACAAAAGAGGGCATGGCTTGGTTGCTGATGGATACACCTTAAGCTAAGTTGGCTGTTAGGAAGTGATGCCTGTTGTGTGCCACTGGCTTTAGATTTAGTGAGCAACACCACCGTGCTTGCATGGCACAAGGGCTCACGCCTTGCTGAGTTGGTATTGCTTTTGAAATAAAATCTCTCTCCCTCAAACACAGCTGGGGACATTGGAATTCTCCTGTCTGCTTTTATCATCAATTTTATTCAGCTGGCACTGTCCCATTACTACCTGGTAATACAATTTAATTTGTGAGGGGAAGCGAAATGATAGTGCTTATTTCCTACAGAGGGTGAGGAGATTAAAAGAGCCACGTAGAGCCCCTGCTGGGGAGGGACTGCAAAGGTGTTATTAGAGACAGTGCATAATTCGGATGCTCCTTGCAGCACCAGTGAGCAAATGTATTCGTGGGCAGGTGCTTCTGAATAGCAACACCGCCACCACTACGTGCGGAGGACGAGGTCTGCATGATGGTTTGGCTCGAAGCCGTTCTCTGAGACAGCTTGGTGCAGGCACAGATGTCCCAAGTAGTAATGCGACAGAGCAGCCCTCATGCTGAGAAACACTGTATTGTCTGACTCTTTTCTACACCCTCTGCATATGTTCTGGTATTTTTATATCCATTTAGCTCTCACACTTCACTGATCTTTTACATTTGTAAATTAACAAGAAAGATGATTCTGTTTCAAATGAACCTAAACTGAATTACCTACTAAAAGAAGACTGCCATTTAAAGGTGCGTATGTGGGAAGAAGACCACCCGTTTACCCACACCTCAGATAAATGTCAGTTGGGGACTTCTAAAATGCAGATGAGTAAGAATGAGGTCTTGTCATTTGCAACAACATGGATGGACCTAGAGTGTATGATATTATGTAGAATAAGACAGAGAAAGACAAATACCATAGTGATTTCACTCATATGTGGAATTTAAGAAAACAATCAAAACAAAGAAAAAAAGAGACAAAACAACAGACTTGTAAATAGGAGGACGAACTGCTAGTTACCAGAGGGCAGGTGGATGGAGGGATGGGTGAAAGATAAAGGGGATTAAGACCACAATTATAGTGATCACACTGAATAATGTATAGAATTGTTGCGTTATGTTGCATACCCGAAACTAATATAACACTGTGTGTTAATTATTCTTTTTTAAATGTACTCAATAGTTGAGATTTAATACAAATAACAATTAAAAAATAAAATGCAGGGGCACCTGGGTGGCTCAGTCAGTTAAGCGTCTGACTCTTGACTTTGGTGCAGGTCACGATGTCATTGTTTATGGGGCTGAACCCTGCATCGGGCTTTGTGCTGGCAGCTTGGAGCTTGCTTGAGATTCTCTCTCTCCCTCGTTGTCTGCCCCTGCCCTATCTATCTCTCAAAATAAATAAAAATAAAATAAAGAAAATGCACATCAATATTATTTTGTAGGATGTAAGGAAGTCACGGAAATCTAGTAGTTAGGAGAAATCAAAAGCAAAGGCTTTGGGGGTTGTAGCTCTCTTTGCAGTGAGACATTTCCAGTTTGGGTCATGCCAGTTTCATTCAATCCTTCTTTGCTAGTCTGGACCAGACTATCTAATACATGCTGGTTGATACATAAAAATGAATGAGACTAGATTATGGTATATGGCATCAGATATAACTGGATTTGAAACCAAGCTTTTCAATGTACAAGCAATATGTAACTTCTTAACATTTCTAAACAATTTCCTCAACTATGTAACAGGGATAACATTGGAACTTATTTTATAAAAAAAGTATTGTGAAGATCAGGCAATGCATATGAATGTTTTACGTAGTGTTTGGCATAGAACATGCTTATTAAATAATATCTACTATTTTTCTCTAAAAATGAATAATCTGTCAAGAACTTAAAAAGACGAAGTACAGGCCTTATTCAGATATAGGTGTATGCATACTTGTGTGCTTGTATCAGTATGTTTTCTTTTTCAGTTGAAGGTGAAGAAGCGTAAGGAAAGTCACCCCATACTTGTTTGAGCTCGAGTTCTACCCCTCTGTGCCATTAGGGGTGATTTCGACTAAAAGTGAACTTGGTTTTCAAGGGTGTTTGGAAGTCACCAAAATGCTATGGAGAGCAGTGAGGAAGCACTCTGGATTTATAATTCTACTTTTGCCAGCAAGTTACTTTGAAGTGAGAATATTCTGAACAACACAGACTTTTAGAGAGAAACCAGAAAGTACAAGTAACCCAGAAGCACGGTGTGTAACATCAGTCCTATTTATTCATCCATGCATTCTTTCACTAAATAAATATTAATAGCACATCTACCATGTGTCTATGAGAGTTATGAGGTGTAAAAAATAGATGAATAAGGAGTAAGGTCTTTAAGGAACTTGCAGCCTCAGAGGAGAGACAAACAAGTGAAGAAATGACATCGATGTACTATGAAAGGAATTATAATAAACAGAAATTACGCTGTTTGATTTGCAAAGCAAGTTTAGCCTCTCTCCCCTACTCAAAGAAACTGGAGGTCTTTTTTTTTTTTTTTTTTTTTTTTTTTTAGTAGGCTCTATGCCCAAACTTAGGGCTTAAACTCACAATCCCTAGATCAAGAGTTGCATGCTCTACTAACTGAGCCAGCCAGGCACTCTAGGAACTGAAAGTCTTAATTCATAAATAAATAGCAACAGCCCTTGAAATTCTTGGATAATTTTATTTCAACTTATTTTTTTCTACTTTTGCTCTAGGTATATCCTCTCTGCCCAACCTGGGATATTTTTTTGAGTTTATAGTACCTTTTCAGATTTTTTTTCTTTTAGAACAACTTGTCATTCAGTGTATGAAATGCCATCATACGCCTAGGTGAGGATACACAGAATTTAAAAATAAGAGTTACAATGCATTTTTAAGCAGTTCATCTAGGAAGAATTTCATCCTGTTGTTACTTTTGTTGCAATTTCAGATGGGAGTTTGTTGTTTCAACAGTAGCATTTCTAAGAAAAATACCACACCAATCTGTAGTTGAGGTCGTGGGAAGGGTTGAGAATAGGGGAGATGAGATTTGGGGAAGTGTTCCCCAGAATGGAAGTTACACTGTATTATACCTGCCTTCTTTTTATTAAAGAAATGATAGCTATTATATTCCTTGGTGGACATTTACATCTATTGTTGTGGGTCTTATCTTTCTGGCAAAGTGATTCCTTAGGGTACAGAATCTTCCTTTACCCCTTAATTTGTCTCACACTTTCATACGTCAACACTTTCTATACCATGCGATAAAACTTTCCTCTTTGTGATTCTTAAGTGTCTTAGTCATGTTGGAAATCTCACTCCATTTTCACACATTATTTGTTCTCACTATTGAACACAGTGAACACATTTTACCATGTGTCCCAAGAGTAGCCCTCACGAAGCTGTGAAATCTGTGGTTCATTTTGTGTGAATAAGAAGAGCTTGACAGTTATTATTCTCCACCAAAAGTCATTTTTTTTTAAGCAGAAATGTCCAGATGATTCTCATCCAGGTGACATTTTGGCAGGTATGTCTTCTCATCCAGGATGTACATGTTACATGTACAAATGATAACTACTAAGATTAAACTCGTCTGTAGTTTGATTCTTTTTAGTGTTCGGAGTATCATGCTAAGAAACTAAGAGGCTGCACCCAAGATCAAGAGGAAAGAATGCCATAATCAGTAAGACTGTCTGCCATAGGTACAGAGGTAAGTGGTACTATCTGCAATAAATAGGTTATATTTGCATGATTAAAAAAACGTTTAACATATTTGTTTAGTTGTCTGAGAGAGCAGTATTGAACCACCTTGCTCGAAGCTCATCAGGATGCAGTTCTGCTCACATTTTACCATTCTTGGTATCATATTCTGGTTCCATTACATATGGTACATGAAGCAGCTCCATGGGATATCTCTATAATTTCTATCATAACTCTGTTATTAAGAATACCCTTCATTACATTATTCAATATTCCATCTATAAAAACACAGTGAACAATTTCTTTTGGAGTCCAGCATGTGGAATGGATTTACGTCTACTAACTAATTGGTTTGCTCCCAACCAACAAACACTAAGAGCCACATCTCTCCATTTTTGCCCTGACTGCTGGAAAACCTAGATACAAATATTCCATTCAATTATTGGGATGTTATCCAACTTGGGAACTTGATGTAAATATCTCCTTATTTACAATGCACTTTTGCATTTTTTATTGTGTTCATTGGTTTTGGTTTATTATACCTATTCCATTATCATAACTGTCTCAAATACTATTTTGAATACGTTTTAAGATAAGGTGGGGATGCCTGGGTGGCTCAGTCGCTTAAGTGTTGGACTCTTGATTTCAGCTCAGGTCATGATCTCATGGTTTGTGAGATCAAACCCTGCATTTGGCTCCCTGCTGTAAGTGCAGAGCCTGCTTGGAATTCTCTGTCTCCCTCTCTGCCCCTTCCCTGCTCGCACTCTCTCTCTCACTCAAAATAAATAATAAACTTAAAAAATAAGGTAAACATCTATACCTTGTTTATCTTATTCACACCCTTTCTTTTCTCCAACTTTTCATTTTTTTCTAGGTATGACTTTGTGTTAGCCCAAGATTCCCTTGAAAGCAGAAACCGAGACAAGAGTTTTCATGCAGATAGTCTACTAGGGAAGGGAATGACAAAGTAGAGAGTGAAACAGTAAAGGATGGAGAGCCATCCCTTGGTAAATGCCACACTGATTTCTGGAGTGGACAACTGAAGCTTCATCCAGCCAAGACCTTTTGAGGCGTCAGAGAGAATATGCCCCAGACTGTCTACTTCACTGAGAGAAAGGAACAGATTCTTTCTACTACCAGTCAAAATGTGCCTCATAGAGTGTCAGTAAGTGCTCACATCCATCCCATGCTGCTATATCCAAGAATCCCAAGCCAAAATGACAGATATACTGTGCTGTCAAGTTATACCTAAGAAAATCTAATGCTGCAGCAGTGCTTAAAAAAAGTGAGTCAGTAGGATATAAGGCAGGATACAAGAGATGCCCTCTATATATGTTTCAACTGGTAGGACACCCCCAGGGATGTTACCCTGAGTTTTCCTTCTCATCAAGGCCTGAAACCTCTGTCTGTTGCAATCCACACTAGGTCAGCATAGTACTGCACCCATTCCTTAGTGGGGAAAGACTAGTGCCGAATCATCTAATTTATTGGGCAAGTCTTTTTTTGGAAAAACTTGATGTAATGGCAGATAATAGGGATATAATCAAGGAGTCCAAAAGAATGTACCAGATGAGGATAGTTGAGGTTTTCTGAAATGTCTAAGGTGGTGGAGATTATTCCTTCTCCAACTACAAATTTGTCAGACACACATGGGGCCAGAGTAAATAGAAATTATAGTTGGTAATAGATTTTGAACTATAGGAGTTGCCAATTAGATAGAATGGAGATGCTGTTATAGCAAGGGCAGTACAAAACAGATACTTCTACACACACTTGCCACGGCAAATTAAACTTCTCTCTAGGAGCACAGAAGAAATGGTTTATCAGAGTGGACAAACTAAGACGAGGAAAGATATTACATTGATCTCCGTAATTAAAAGCCATTAGGTCAATACTCATTGACCAGAGCTTTTCACTTCATCCACCTTAGAACTGATACACAATGATTTGTTTGGTAACCTTTGTCTCTGAATCCATAAAAATGCATCATTTTTAACATAGAAAGCTATTTAAAAAGATTGTTTTGGAACAGCATGTGAGGTTTTTTTGCATCTCACATCCATGAAATACAGCCAAATCAACACTAAACCATCCTGCACACCTACAAAATTGATCTGAGGATTAACACAACAATCAGCACAACCTGAATCACAGAACTCAGCAGGTACACAGGACAGAGAGGTGAACTGGGGGAGAGAGAAGTTGCGGAAAGCAGGGTGCTGTTTTCATTTGCAGAGAGAGGATGGAGATGGTGGGGTGGGGAGGAGTACAGGAAAAGCACCCCCACACACAAAAGCAGCTGAAGAGAAAGTGGAAAAGTGGAAACAGCCGCAGGGACTGAACTGAAAAGGGAGAAAAGAGAAAGGAGAGGATTTAAATTCCATTGAGACTCTATAAACAGGGGAAGTGCAGAGTCTGAAACTCTGCAGGTCTGTACCTGGTGGTGCTCTGGTGGGAAGGGAGAATCCCCAGGAGCACAGTAAAGTCCGGGAGGTTCTCCGGCCACATGGAGAGAAGCGGTTCTACTGCTGGTAGAGGCTGTGTGGCCACTCGGTCCCAGAAGACCCCAGAGAACAACCACATTCACTGGTGCTGGAACAAGGTCGTTAAGGGTAAAGCCTGGTCCCAGATGTGTGTTGTGATTTTCCATAATCCCTGAAACGGGCTGCTACACGATCACGTGAACTTTTTCTGGGGCGGGCTGGCACCCAGCCGCAGTTTCTGGGCATCGGCAGCAGCATGGTCCTATGAATGTTCCTGGGTGCGGTAGGCACCTGGCCATTGCTCTGCTCCCCCAGAGGGGCAGAACTAGTCAAAGCCGCAGTCCCTCAAAGGTGAAGGGTCGGGAAACACAGCTGCCTCTGAGATAAAACTCAGGAGGGCAGTGCCGCCTGGCATCCTGATGGTTTGCTCACAGACAGTGTAAACGCCGGGAATGGATGGAAGCTGGAGCCAAAGGACGGGTGCACGATTGCTTATCAGAGAGAACATATTAGAGACTGGAGCGAAGGTGGGTGACGCCATGTCACCCCTCCCGCGCATGCGCATACACACCTACAAGCTCCACACAATCCACCCCAATAACCTAAGCAGCGTCATCTAGTGGAGGACAGAGCCATTACACTAAGCCCCCCTCACTGGGCCAACCTCGCTCTTCAGGAACACCACAGGTCTCTCCACCTGCTTAGTTTATGGACTATAAAGTGCTTCATAGTTTGACTTCTAGGGGAAAATTATGTAATTTCAATCGTACTTCAGTCTGTTCACTAGTCCACCTATTCAATTTTTTTCTTTTTCGTTTCTTATCTTTTTCTTGAATACAGAAAGGGAAAAATTTATTTTTATTTTCAATTTTTATTAAAAATATTTTTCTTTAATTTTTTCTAATATATTTTTTACTTTTGTGTAAATTTTTCAAATTATATTTTGCTTCCAGCATTTCATTTTCTTCTATTTCATTGAATTCATTTTTTCAAAATTTCAAACATTTTCCATTTTTTTTCTTGTTTTTTCTTTTTCTTTTTTTTTTTCTCTCTCCCCCACCCCTTTCCTCTAATCTATCAAGCTCCTTTCAACAACCAGACCAAAACACACCTAGGATCTGACAGAATTTATTTGATTTTTATTTGTGTGTGTGTTTTTAATTTTTTAATTTTAATTTTTTTACCTTATTAATTCCTTTTCTTCCTTCAAAATGATGAAACAAAGGAATTCACCCCCCAAAAAAAGAGCAAGAAGAAACAACAGTCAGGGACTTAACACAGATACCAACAAGATGTCTGAACCAGAATTTAGAATCACAATAATAAGAATACTAGCTGGGTTCAAAAATAGATTAGAAACCCCTTTTGCAGAGATAAAAGAAGTAAAAGCTAGTCAGGATGAAATAATAAATGCTATAACTGAGTTGGAATTTGGAATTTATGCCATGGGGGTAAGAATGGATAAGGCAGAGCAGAGAATCAGTGATATAGAGGACAAAATGATTCAGAATAATTAAGCAGAAAAAAACAGGGAGACTAAGGCAAAACAGCATGATTTAGGAATTAGAGAAATCCGTGACTCATTAAAAAGGAACAACATCAGAATCATAGGGGTAGAGAAAAAGGGGTAGAAAGCTTATGTGAGCAAATCATAGTGGAAAACTTTCTAACCTGGGGAAAGACACAGACATCAAAATCCAGGAAGCACAGGGAACTCCCATTAGATTCAATAAAAACCAATCATCGACAAGACATATCATAGTCAAATTCAGAATACTCAGGCAAGGAAAGAATCATGAAAGCAGCAAGGGAAAAAGTCCTTAACCTACAGGGGAAGACAGATCAGGTTTGCAGCAGACCTATCCAGAGAAATTTGGCAGGCAAGAAAGGAGTGGCAATGTGCTGAATCAGAAAAATATGCAGCCAAGAATTCTTTATCCAGCAAGGCTGTCATTCAAAATAGGAGGAGGGATAAAAAGTTTCCCAGCAAACAAAAATTGAAGGAGTTTGTGTCCACTAAACCAACACTGCAAGAAATTTTAAGGGGAACTCTCTGAGGGAAGAAAAAATGAAAATAAATAAATAAATAAATAAATAAATAAATAATAAAAAATACCAAAAGGAACAAAGACAGGAAAGGATCAGGTAACACCACCAGAAACTCCAACTCTACAGGCAACATAATGGCAAGAAATTCATATCTTTTAGTACTTCTCTAAACGTCAATGGACTAAAAGCTCCAATCAAAAGACATAGGGTAACAGAATGGATAAGAAAACAAGATCCATCTATATACTGTTGACAAGAGACCCACTTTAGACCTAAAGACACCTTCAGATTGAAAATAAGGGGATGGAGAAACATCTCTCACGCTAATGGTTGACAAAAGAAAGTTGGAGTAGCCATACTTATATCAATCTAGACTTTAAAATAAAGACTGTAACAAGAGATGAAGGAGGACATTACACCATAATTAAGGGTCTATCCACCAAGAAGACCTAACATTTGTAAACATTTATGTTCCAGATGCGGAAGCACCCAAATAAATATATCAGTTAATCACAAACATAAAGAAACTCATTGAAAATAATACTATAATAGTAGGGGACTTCAACACCCACCTATAACAATGGACAGATCATCTAATCAGAAAATCAACAAGGAAACAATGGCTTTGAATGACATACCGGCCCAGATGGACTTAACATATATATTCAGAACATTTCATACTAAAGCAACAGAATACACATTCTTCTCCAGTGCACATGGAATGTTCTCCAGAATAGATCACACATGGGGACACAAATCAGCCCTCAACAAGCACAAAAAGATCAAGATCATACCGTGCATATTTTCAGACCACAATGCTATGACTCTTGAATCAACCACAAGAAAAAATTTGGAAAGATAACAAATACTTGGAGACTAAAGAACATCCTACTAAAGAATGAATGGGCTAACCAAGACGTTAAAGAGGAAATTAAAAGGTACATGGAAGCCAATGAAAATGATAACACCACAGCCCAGAACCTCTGGGACACAGCAAAGGCGGTTATTAGAAGAAAGTATATAGCAATCTAGACCTTCCTAAAGAAGGAAGAAATGTCTCAGATACACAACCTAATCTTACACCTTAAAGAGGTAGAAAAAGAACAGCAAACAAAACCCCAAACCAGAAGACAGGAAATAATAAAGATTAGAGCAGAAATCAATGCTCCCAAATAAACAGTAGAACAGATCAATGAAACCAGAAGCTGGTTCTTTGAAACAATTAACAAAATTGATAAACCACTGGCCAGTTTGATCAAAAAGAAAAAGGAGGGGCGCCTGGGTGGCGCAGTCGGTTAAGCGTCCGACTTCAGCCAGGTCACGATCTCACGGTCCGTGAGTTCGAGCCCCGCGTCGGGCCCTGGGCTGATGGCTCAGAGCCTGGAGCCTGTTTCCGATTCTGTGTCTCCCTCTCTCTCTGCCCCTCCCCCGTTCATGCTCTGTCTCTCTCTGTCCCAAAAAAAATAAATAAACGTTGAAAAAAAAATTTAAAAAAAGAAAAAGGAAAGGACCCAAATAAATAAAGTCAAGAATGAAAGAGGAGAGATCACAACCAACACAGCAGAAACACAAACAATAATAAGAGAATATTACCAGCAATTATACACCAAAGGAAAAAAAAAAAGGGCTATCTGGAAGGAATCGACAAATTCCTAGAAACATATAAACTACCAAAACTGAAACAGGAAGAAATAGAAAATTTGAACACACCCATAACCAGCAAAGAAATTGAGTTAATAACCAAAAATCTACCAAAAAACAAAGATTCCAGGGCCAGATGGCTTTTCCAGGGGAATTATACAAAACATTTAATGAAGAGTTAACACCTATTCTCTTGAAGCTGTTCCAAAAAATAGAAATGGAAGGAAAACTTCCAAACTCTTTCTAGGAAGCCTGCATTACCTTGATTCCAAAGCCTGACAAAGACCCCACTAAAAAGGGAAACTATAGACTCATTTCCCTGATGAACATAGATGAAAAAATCCTCAACAAGATATTAGCCAACTGGATCCAACAGTACACTAAAAGAATTATTCATCACGCCCAAGTGGGATTTATTCCTGGGATGCAGGTTCAATATCTGCAAAACAATCAATGTGATTCATCACATCAATAAAAGAAAGGACAAGAACCACATGATCCTCTCAATAGGTGCAGAGAAAGCATTTGACAAAATTCAGCAACCTTTCTTGATAAAAACCATAAAGAAAGTAGGGATAGAAGGATCATACCTCGAGATCAAAGAAGCCATATATGAAAGACCCAATGCTAATATCATCCTCAATGGGGAAAAACTGAGTTTCCCCCCTAAGGTCAGGACTAAGACAGGGATGTCCACCCTCACCACTGTTATTCAACATAGTATTGGAAGTCTTAGCCTCAGCAATCAGACAACACAAAGAAATGAAAGGCGTCCAAATTTACCAGGAGGAGGTCAAAATTTCACTCTTCCCAGATGACATGATACTCTATATGGAAAACCCAAGAGATTCCACCAAAAAACTGCTAGAACTGATCCATGAATTGAGGAAAGTGGCAGGATATAAAACCAATGCACAGAAACCAGTTGCATTCCTATACACCAATAATGAAGCAACGGAAAGGGAAATCAAGGAATCGATTCCATTTACAATTGCACTAAAACACATAAAATACCTAGGAATAAATGTAACCAAAGAGGTGAAAAATCTATACACTGAAAACTATAGAAAACTTATGAAAGATATTGAAGAAGACAAAACAAATGGAAATATATTTCATGCTCCTGGATAGGAAGAACAAATATTGTTAAAATGTCAATACTACCCAAAGCAATCTACATATTCAATGTAATCCCTATCAAAATAACACCAGCATTCTTCACAGAGCTAGAACAAACAATCCTAAAATGTGTATGGAACCAGAAAAGACCCTGAATAGCCAAAGCGATCTTGAAAAAAGAAACCAAAGCAGGAGGCATCACAATCCTGGACGTCAAGCTATACTACAAAGCTGTAATCATCAAGACAGTATGGTACTAGCACAAAAACGGACACTTAGATCAGTGGAGCAGAACAGAGAACCTAGAAATGGACCCACAAACATAAGGCCAACTAATCTTTGACAAAGCAGGAAAGAATATCCATGGAATAAAGAGTCTCTTCAGCAAGTGGTGCTGGGAAAATTGGACAGCGACATGCAGAAGAATGAATCTGGTCCACTTTCTTACACCGTACACAAAAATAAACTCAAAATGGATGAAAGAACTAAATGTAAGACAGGAAGCCCTCAAAAACCTTGAGGAGAAAGCAGGCAAAAACCTCTCTGGTCTTGGCTGCAGCAACTTCTTACTCCACATGTCTCCAGAGGCAAACGAAACAAAGCAAAAAGGAACTATTGGGACCTCATCAAAATAAAAAGCTTCTGCACAATGAAGGAAACATCAGAAAAACTAAAAGGCAACCGACAGAATGGGAGAATATATTTGCAAATGACATATCAGATAAAGGGTTAGTATCCAAAATCTATAAAGAGCTTATCAAACTCAACACCCCCCCCCAAAAAAAACCCAAATAATCCAGTGAAGAAATAGGCAAAAGACACGAATAGACACTTCTCCAAAGAAGACATCCAGATGGCCAATGACACATGAAAAAATGCGCAACATCACTCAACATCAGGGAAATACAAATCAAAACCACACTGAGATACCACCTCATACCTGTCAGAATGGCTAACATTAACAACTCAGGAAACAACAGATGTTAGCTAGGATGCAGAGAAAGAGGATCTCTTTTGCACTGCTGGTGGGAATGCAAACTGGTGCAGCCACTCTGGAAAACAGTGTGGAGGTTCCTCAAAAAATTAAAAATAGATCTGCCCTATGACCCAGCAACAGCACTGCTAGGAATTTATCCAAGGCATACAGGATTGCTGATGCATAGGGGCAATTGTACCTCAATGTTTATAGCAGCACTTTCAACAATAGCCAAATAATGGAAAGAGTCTAAATGCCCATCAACTGATGAATGGATAAAGAAATTGTGGTTTATATACACAATGGAATACTACTTGGCAAAGAGAAAGAATGACATATGGCCTTTTGTAGCAACGTGGATGGAACTGGAGAGTGTTATGCTAAGTGAAATAAGTCATACAGAGAAAGACAGATACCATATGTTTTCACTCTTATGTGGATCCTGAGAAACTGAACAGAAGACCATGGGGGAGGGGGAGGAAAAAAAAAAGGTTAGAGAGGGAGGGAGCCAAATCATAAGAGACTCTTAAAAACTGAGAACCAACTGATGGTTGATGGGGGGTGGGAGGAGGGGAGGGTGGGTGATGGGTATTGAGGAGGGCACCTGTTGGGATGAGCACTGGGTGTTGTATGGAAACCAATTTGACAATAAATTTCATATTAAAAAAATTAAAAATACAACTACCCTATGACCCAGCAATTGCACTATTAGGTATTTACCCAAGGGATACAGGCGTGCTGTTTCAAAGGGGCACATGAACTCCAATGTTTATAGCAGCACTATCAACAATAGCCAAAGTATGGAAAGAGCCCAAATGTCCATTGATGGATGAATGGACAAAGAAGATGTGGTATATATATACAATGGAGTATTACTCGGCAATCAAAATAATGAAATCTTGCTTTTTGCAACTACATGGATGGAACTAGAGGGTATTATGCTAAGTGAAAATAGTGAGAGAAAGACAATTATCATATGACTTCACACATATGAGGACTTTGAGAGACAAAACAGATGAACATAAGGGAAGGGAAAAAAATAATATAAAAACAGGGAGGTGACAAAACAGAGTCTTAAATATGGAGAACAAACAGAGGGTTACTGGAGGGGTTGTGGGAGGGCTAAATGGTTAAGGGGCATTAAGGAATCTACTCCTAAAAGCATTGTTGCACTATATGCTAACTAACTTGGATGTAAATTTAAATAAATAAATAAATAAATAAATAAATAAATAAATAAATAAATAATAAAAATATTGTTTTGTATTATTATTGAGACCAAACTCAAGGTTAATGAGGTCATCTTCTATGCAAATATCAGTGTTTGAGAAGACTTGATAAACACATGGAAAGTTATGCATTTGTAGAAGATGGGGTCCTAAGCTAGTACTAATCTCTGCTTATTTTATTTTACTTTATTTTATTTTATTTTTAAAATTTATTTATTTTGAGGAGGAGGGAGAGAGAGAGAGAGAGAGAGAGAGAGAGAGAGAGAGAGAGAACAAGCAGGGAAGGGGCACAGAGAGAGAGGGAGAGGGAGGATCTCAAGTAGGCTCCGTGCTGTCAGTGCAGAGTGTGATGATGGGCTGGAACCTATAAACTATGAGATCATGACCTGAGTTGAAACCAAGAGTTGGATGCTTAACCAACTGAGCCATCCAGGCACCTCAATCTCTGCTTACTTTAATATTTCATTTTTTAGTTATTTCTCTTTTCAATCTAGTTCTCTGATCTGTGAGTTAGGATCCATATTATCATAAATGTTATGGAGCAATGGAAATTGATATTACTCTAGACCTTTATCATATTCTTTGATTAGATATTGATATATTTTATCATTGATCTAAAGACACTCCTTTTAGTAGTTATTGAGTAACTACCAAGCATACAGAACAACAGACAATCTCTCTGAAAATGTGGGAGAATGCTTTATATTCTCCAGATAAAGAGTCATTCTCTTTCCACATGGGATTAATCTGTAGGGCGAGCTATAATCAAACTTTAGAACTCCTCAAGTACTCAGGTAACCATTGAATTGAATATTCCATAAATCAACATTATTTAGCCAGTTTTAAGATCAAGTGGACATAAATGAATCTCATAGAAAAAAAAAAAGAACATTGCTGGTTAGGAGGGGAGCCTCATTGTGATGAGTCTGTCAGGGTGATTAAGATGTCAACAGTCTCTTCAAAGTAGCTAAATTATTTATCAATTGAAGTGTTTCCCACATTGACAGATGTGTGTCACAGGTAGTCCATAGAATGAGCATGAAAACACATGGACTCATTTAAAAACAAAGTTATGCATTTTTCAATTTTTAAAAAATTATTCTGTTTCTGTTAGTGAGATAATCTCAGTTTGGTGCTGTCTTGTCTTTCTAACATTTACTAACTTCCTTTTTCAATACATGAGGATCAGAACTTAGGCTTGTTGCTTTTTGTAGGCAAGAACATCAATAACAACACAATTAATAATAGATGATCTTTAGATCTTACTACATACCAGGTGCACTACTAAGAACTTCACGTATGTAATCCATTTTAAAACTTTTCAGAGAAGTTTAATGTATCATACTGAAAGGCACATAAATCATGTATAGTGATAATTTTAAAAAAAATTGAACCCAGCCTTTTATTTAGTACCTATATCAAGAAACAATATTAGAAGCATCACTCTGTGACTCCTTCCAATTCCTCCCTGCTCAAGGATAATTGTATCCTGATTTCTAAAAGCACAGATTAATTTTCCCTATTAAAGTACTTACAGATATATCTGTATGTACTCTTTTGCTCAACATTATGTTTGTGAGACTTATCCATATTATTGTGGTATAATTACAGATCACTCATTTTCATTGCTGAATAGTATTCCATTTTATAACAGTATCACCATTTATTTATTCATGTCATTACCATCCATTCCATTATTGCCCATTTGTATAGTTTTCAAATTGGGGCTATTAGGAATAGTGCCACTATGAATATTCTAGTACATGTCTTTTGATAAATACATTTCTATTGTGTAAGCTTATGAGTGGAATTGTTGAGTCATAAGTATGCATATAATCAGCTTTAATAGAAGAGTTTTTTGAAGTGGTTATAGCAATTTACATTTGCACTCATAGTTTATGAGCATTACAATTACTCCACATGCTCCTTGATAGTTGGTACTTTTTAGCTTTTTCATTTTAGTCATTTCAGAAGAGCTGAAGAAACATACAACACACTCTGGACTGTGCTCCTAGGAATGTAGACGCACTGAAGAACTGGATTGCCTGTGTCTTTACTGTGATCCATACCAGCAAAATGGATATTCTTTCCCTATTTATTTTTTATTTCAACTTTTTAGAAATTGTGAAATAGAGCATAGCATATATACAGAAAAGGGATACAGTTTAAATAAATAACTACAAAATGAAGATTATTCAACAGCATCTGAGTTAAGAAAGAGAACACTACCATCAGCTCCCAGAAGACCCTGTGGGTCCCTTCTTACTCAAAATTCTACCTTTAATGAGTAATCATCATCCTGATATTTCATGCTAATACTTCTGTAACAATTCCTTACTTTTTTAATAGGTCCTCCACATTTTCCTGTCCATAGGTTGTTTTCAGACACCACTATCAGTGTCTTAATGAACAGAATTCTAATATATATATAATATATGTATATATATTATATATATATACATATATATACATTATATAATATAATGTATATATAATGTATATACACACATATACACACACGTATATATGGTGCGAGGTAGGGGTCAAGATACATATTTTTTGCACATCATATCCAATTGATGCAGCTCTATTTAATAATATCACCCTTTCCCACTGCATTTCACTGCCATCTTTACTGTATTTCAGGTGATTGAATATATGTGGATCTGTTTCTGGCACTCTATTTTATCCCAGTGATCAGTTTTTCGAACATTGCCGCACTATACCAATGTTTTGATTAATACAACTTTATGGTAGTCAATGAAAACTTCCAAATTTTTTCTGTTACTTCAAAATTCATTGACTAGTTTTCATATAAACTGCATTGTATTTTCATATAAACTTTAAAATCAGACTGTCAGTTTATTTAAAATAAAAATATCTACAGAGATTTTGATTCAGAAAAAATATAATCTATAGATCAATTTATGGAGAATTGACATCTTTATCTCATTTAATTTTCACTACAATTCTTTGAGATAAGGATTATTATTATCTACATTTTATCAGTGAGGTAACTGGTGAAAAGATCAGTTAAAAAACTTGTCTTACACCACCCAGCTAGGTAGTACTTGAGTGTGGATTTGTAACCAGAGTGCTGAACGCAGAATATGGCTAAAATCTAATAACCTTTGGTTTTCATAATATTGAATTTTATGAGTACTTTGTATTTATGACCTACAATACAGGTTTGTAAATAAATGGCAAAATACAACTATTTAATAAAAGTCTTAAATAGTTCGGGTGCTAGGCAGGCAGTTGTAAATGAGAAATTGTGTGTAGGAAAGGCTGACTGTGTTTCCAGGAAACTTTGACCAATTGAAAGTGCTTGCTTGGCGGCTACTCAATTAATGTAAACTTGTTTGGGACAATAACTAGTCAAAGATATCTAGTTTATGTCATTGGCACTGATGCAGGTAGTTTCCTGGATTTTACTCCTGCTCGCTGGATGATATGTAATTCCAAAATCATTAGCTATACCAAAAAAAATTAGGAACTAAGAATGGAAACTAGGACACAACCCTATTCCAAGCTGTTTAGCATTGACATCTTATCCATCAAACAGTGATTTTCAAAAACTCTCATTCTGATATTACTAACTTTTGAAAAGCAAGACTAACTTGAGATTTACAATAAAATTATTTTGTTTGGGAAATAGAGACATCCGGTTATGAGGGAACTGAGCATATAATCCTGAAATTTGCCCCAAAGTATAAAATTCTATTATTTTATGAAATCAAAGAGATAAAATAGGTTATTGAATAGTGCAGAAATTTTTTTTTGTTATCGTATACCATTTTCTTGGTGAAAATGAAACAGAGGTCATTTCGTGCTGGCTATGACTAACATGAGCAGTCAATAAATGCATAAATGCCCACTAAGCTCCAGGCACAGAGTTAGGTATTGTGGATATAACATTGAACCAAACATGAAGCTTACAGTCTAAGAAATTAGTCTCCATGGAACATTACAATGAAAAGAAAGTCTTAAAATTTATTAAGACATTGAGAAAATTACTTAACCCCATCAGGCCTCATGTCCTAGTTTTTTTAAATGGGGCAATATAAAAAACCAGTTTATTTTGTTTTTGCTACAATCAAATATAGTTTGTATTGGGAATTAATATTAAATTTTACAGTGAAGGTGAGTGGATTAATAGGCTTATAATTTGAGTATATAAGGGGTTTTTCTGTTTTGAAGATGGAGTAGACTTTATAACTATCTGGATAGAACTGTACTAAATGTATTAAGATACAATAGTGAGTCTTTTAATCTACCACTAAGGATAAATCTCCAACTATTCCTAATGTAATAAATATACTAGTGACTCTTTTAAACTTTTAGGTAACTGATATTATCTTGAACAATAAATTGTTACTTAATACCTAATATATAAAACATTACCATGTATGAATTGACAAATAAAAGGTATAAATATCTTATATGGTCATCAAAAGAGATTTGTGATTTTACAATATTTTCACAGAAGTTATACATGGGTAACCCTATTGCCTAACCTTTATTTTATATTGACCTTTATATTAGAGCCAAATTGTCTCTTGACTTCTAGTGAAGTCGTTTATTAAACAACAAAATATTAATTTTAATTTTATATGAGATTATTACTTAGGTCTAATTTCAAAAATTCACTATTATTTTTTTTTCTGTTCTTTTTGTTACTTTGACCCTTTCATTTCCTTTATTGTGCTATTCAGTAGGCTGTATATATTGATATGTATTTAGAAGAAAAGATCTGACTCAGAAGATCCATAAACAGAATACTGGGCATCTTATTAACTTCTTAAGGTCACCCATGAAATTCTTAAGAGCCTCATTTTGCTTTCACTATTCCAGTTATATGCTTTATCAGATCAGGTGCAAGACTCAAGGTCAGAGTAAAGTTAAGGGGAAAATGATGATTCTGACCTGAATCCAAAATGTCTTCTTTAGGGAAGGAGAGGAAAAAAAGCGTTGATCATCACATAATTAAGTCTATTTCTCCCTTAATCAGAAATTTAAGTCAAATTTCCCTTGGGCTTAATTAGAAGCCTATTTAGTAACTGAAGATTATACTCATATAAAGTGTAACCAAGAATATCCATCTTTCATTAATATAACTACTCCATTATAATAGCCAGTAAGAGGCAGTTTTTCCAAACGAGATTTTCAATGTAAGACTTCTTTTTAGAATTGTTGCCAGTTCTATCTTGCTGATCTCCCAATACAATGTGAATTAAGAGACTATATCTAGTTCAGAAAATCTGTGCACACATTAGCATCAGTAGTTCTCCATGTTAAAATATACCAGGCCAGCTTGTCAGGAAGCTTGATATCAAGTGAAACACATTTTTGTTTTGAGAATGAACTATCTCAAAATCTAATACTTGGGAATTACCAAGATAAATGTGGTTGGTCCAATCTTGTTCCTATTAAAATTACTTTGTTTGAAGGCAGGGTAAGAAAAGACTCTGAGATCTCATTCCCTAAAAGTCAGGTCTCTTGTATTTATAAGAGTTAATTGAAGCCCAACACAGACAGTCAGGGGAAATAAAAATCACCAGGAAAAAGGGAATGTTCAGTTATTCAACTCTTATTTGTTTTTGTTTTCTTTGTCTTGATTGTGTTCTAGATACCCAGAAGAACGAGCCTCAGATCACAAAAAGCTGTATCTAATGCTGATGAAAAGAGAACTGAATCTCAAGATAAGTGAGTTGTTTGCAATAGTATATAATCTCAAAATGAGTTTTTCTTCTGACATAGGCAAATTATAACCTAGGGTACCAAGAAAAACTGCAAATCAGATTATTTATTCTCAGTTAGTAGTCTTTGGGTAACAACAGGAAATGAAATTTCAGCTGGGGGTACTGAAAGTAATGTGAATGTCTTGAAAGAATATTTGAAGGATGAAGAGTGAGATTTACTTACCTAATTCCAGAAAAGGAATGGGCTACAAATTATTAGATTAGCAACTGATGATCCTAAGAGCAAACATAATTGTTCTTCTTCTAGATATGTTCACTAATATAGCAGAAAGGGAATAAATATTTGAAATGTTTCAATAAATATACTGTAGATACTCTTCAACTAATTTTCAATATAGCCATTTGACCCAGGCAGAAAGAAACTCTCATTGTTCAATACATAGCAGTATATTTGTATAGTGGGTTTTACAGAGTTTCCAATAAATATTTTACTTAGCAAACTTAATGCTAATATATACTTTGATAACCTACTCTCAATGAATATAACTAAAGAATTATTCTGAACAATATTTTTACTTTGATTTTCAGAGTCAGATATGAATAAATTATTCAATTCTCAGCTAGAATCTTTTTTAGTATTTCTGCTAACTAACTTCACTGATGTTGCCTATGAGACATAAAGGATTTTATTGACCAGATTTTGCAGATGGGACATCCTTAGTTTCTCTCTACATCTCTAGGATTGGGAAAGCATCTCAGTTTGCCCTAAAATTAAACTCTTTGACAATCACAGTTTGAGCTTTTCATTTAGCTAATTAGTACTTATTCTTCCAATTGCACTGTTGTCACCCATATGGGAAAGAAGCAGCAGATTGCCTGTCTATTCCTTTTGATTTTCCTGCTAAATTGTAAAACATGGTGTTTCCTTTCTGGTTTCTTGCCACTATTCTCTACAATCAAGAGCATTGAGTTGGAATAACTCAATCTCTTATGACAAAGTCTTGATGCACCTGCCTAGACATGTTTGGGCATGTAGGGCTCACCTGTATAAAATAATGTGTATGTCAATTAAAAATTTTAGGACAGTCAAAGCTAGCAAATTGTTGTCTAGAAATCACTGATGGCCAATGCCCTTTACATACATCCCTAGATATGGGTATATAAACATGAATTATAACAATAGATAAATAGTTTCACTTCATGATGTTCAGTGGTAAAGATGTCTATTTTGAAATATTAAACTGTTTTAGGTGATTTTGTGTTCATTGTTAGTAACGAATTCTTATCTCAGCTAGACAGGTGTAGTTATTTATCTATTAGTTGAAGTCCAGGTAGCAAAGAAAAGGCTCTCACAGATGGGATTTTGAAGAAAATGTAATAAAAGGACTGTCTACAAAGAGGTGGACAGAGATGAGAAAGCCAGGAAAGGGTATAGAGGCACTCATGTACTGCTGAAAAATGAAAGGCATTACTGTCTCTAAGCCTGAAGGCGCAAGCAGAGGAAATAGTACTTCTTGAGCCAGGTGAGAGAAGAAAGGGACATGAAGAGGGTAAACAAGATGGTGAGGAGAAATTCTCTGGCCTCTCTACTCCTGCCCTCCAATCATTTTCCAATCTTGGGCAGAGGTTGGATGGGGCAAGAAGACAGTGATTGTGGTACAGTGTGAGAATAAGCTTGCTAAATAAAAAAATCACTAATGGAGTGTAACCTGAGACAATTATAAAATTCCATTTGAATTCATTAGCCTTTTGTTGTTGTTATTCAGTCCAATTCTATGGCCCATTGTTGGAGATGAAGACAATGTAAATTTCAAGCACTTAGGACATAGTAAGCACTAAATAAATATCTGCTGAATGGACTAATGAGTGAGTGAATGGGAAATTTGATTGAATCATATATTTGGAATTTTTCAAATTTAGATTAATAAATGCCTTAGTTTTACTTTATAATAAGGTAATTTTAATATTTCCAAAACTATCCTTCATAAATTCATTTTTCTTCTTTTTATCCCTATTGCCCCATTTTAATCCTGAAGTTTATCAATCCCTTTCTCTAAGCTCCCTGAGCTAGATAAACTTCTTATTTTCCATTATCAAACTGGAGTGCATAATTCAAATCATCCAAGTGATTTTAATAGAGGCTGGATAATTCAGCATCCCAAAGCAGGGTGATTAAATAGTATTAATAGAGTTGCATGATACCAAAATCAAGCATTGTACATTATGTTTTTTCTCTGTTTTGTTCCAATAAGGCATCAAACATTTTAAGTTAGAAAATGGCCCTGTTCAAGGTACAGATAGTCCTTTCCTATGCTGAAATATAGTTCAGTATAAGAGTGAGAGAGAATTTCAGTGCAGTGAGGATGAAAGAGACCTTACTGAATAGACTTTTTTAATGTTTATTTATTTTTGAAAGAGAGAGGGAGCACAAATGAGGGAAGGGCAGAGACAGAGGGATACACAGAATCTGAAGCAGGCTCCAGGTGCTGAGCTGTCAGCACAAAGCCTGATATAGGGCTCAAACCCATGAACCCCGAGATCCTGCTCTGAACCAAAGTCCAACACTTAACCAACGGAGCTACCTAGGTGCCCCTACGTTTTAAGCTTCTTCTTAGGCTATCCTGCAAATGTCAGCATCTCATAATAATAATAACCATATGTTGATCATGAACATTGTAAGACATTTTTAGTAAATGCTCACTGCTTGCCAGGAGGGAACTGGGGTGTTTTAAATGAGCTTTTTCGGGGCGCCTGGGTGGCGCAGTCGGTTAAGCGTCCGACTTCAGCCAGGTCACGATCTCGCGGTCCGGGAGTTCGAGCCCCGCATCAGGCTCTGGGCTGATGGCTCGGAGCCTGGAGCCTGTTTCCGATTCTGTGTCTCCCTCTCTCTCTGCCCCTCCCCTGTTCATGCTCTGTCTCTCTCTGTCCCAAAAATAAATAAAAAACGTTGAAAAAAAATAAAAAAAAAATAAAATAAATAAATGAGCTTTTTCTCCCCTACCATCCAAAAACCACAATTGTTGACCATTTTTAATGATAACAATAATCCCAATAAAAAAAATCGTCATCATCTATTGGGTGCCTACTATGCTTAAGCCTCATTTGCATTCTCTAACTCAATTACCTAAGCAACTTTATGAGGTTGAAATGAGTATAGCATTTTACAGACCAGATAGAGAACCTTGCTCAGGGCCATGCAGGCAGAGTGGTAGAGTATGTAGTGAGTACGTAGTAGAGCCTAGGTTGGAGCTCAGTTGTCTGAGGCCAAAACCTTTGCTCTCAACCAATACATTGACAACTCTCTTTTGACTCCCATTTGAACTAATATATTTCTGGTTGAAATTAGAAAAGCTCATGTCTCTTCCTTGGCTCTGCAGGGTGCCAGATGCCTCTGAGAGCAGAAAGACAGAAATTTCATTCTTGCCATTTGTGGTATACAGGAGGGAGATTCAGATCACTTAATTGAGAGTGACTAAGATGAGAGAATAATCAGGAAAATGTACAGTAAGAAAAGTGAATATTTGAAGGAAAAACTATCATAGTTGACTAAAGAAGAGTGTATTGTCATTCACTCCAAGTTCTCCTGCCACTCGGAAATACTTTAACAATCGAGCCAGAGACATTCAACTTGACCCATCACCACAGCCTCTGCATTAAAAGCATTAGTGACAATACCAGCTAGTCCAGATAGTCTTTCTTGACTGCTACTTCTTCCTAATCAGGGTGACACTGGACCCTAGCTTTCCATATTAGCTTTTGGTTTCTAGATTGTTGGCTCATTTGGCCTTCCTTCTCTGGCTTAGTTCCTAACCCTTGACTATGCCTCATCTTCTCATGTCATCATGGGTAACAGGCTAGAGGGAAGACACTCTCTTCTAAGTCTTGATCCACTCGTACACTTCCAACCAAGCCAATCCCCAGCATACCCACTCAGGGGGGGATAGTTAAGCCTAATTTTTTGAAAAGAAAAAGTTAAAAACTTCTATAGAATCAGACTATTTAAGTATGTCAATTCACACCTCCTTTCTTCAAACAATATTTAATGTGTTTTTTGGGTATTAAGTTCTGCAATAAGTACTTTAAGACCCAAATTTCTAGGTAGGGTTCTGTTTTTTTTATATATAAGAACAAGACTTTTGTAGAGTGCTTCATAGTAAAGAACTTTATTTTGCAGTCAGTTAATTTTCATTGCTGCTTAAAAGTAATCTCTCATTATTTTTAATACAGGCAAAGTGAAGAGTGTCTCAAGACAATCTGCATACTCATTTCCGGAATTCTAGGAGGTTAAAGCAAGTGAGATATTTATACCCTGAACCCAAAGAGAACTCAGAAAAAATAGAAAAACAGACATGGGACTTAAAGAGAGACAGCACAGTACAGTGGTTACACACACAGGCTGTAGAACCAAATCACTTACGCTCCAATCCCACCTGTAATACCTGTACTACCTGTATTTATCTGCAAAACAGGAATTATTATAAGTATAGCATCTAGTATATGGGGTTTTATGAATATTTAATGCTATGATCTTAAAGCATGGGAAGGTCTTAGAACAGTCCTAGCTTAGGAAGTATGTGACAAATGACAGCTGTCATTGTAACCAGCAACAAGCTATGTGACTGTTATAAGTCACAGATTTCAGAAGCACCCTGTCTTTCTCCTTACCAGCATTGGACTTTGATCTAGAAGTCCCTTCTGTCTCAGATAATGTATTCTTGCACTAGAAATAGGCTCCCTTGACCAAATGGCAATCACGTACATTTTAATATTTCTAGGTTCTAGTGTAAATCCTCCCCGCCCCTGCCACACACATAATATGTCAAACTAAAGAAGGGGACAGTGAGAACAGAAATTTCTTCACTCTTATTATCCCCTATGCATGATTCAAATGTACAGCTGTTTGTCTGGTATCTGCAGTAACTCCCAAGAAACCTCATTCTGTCACTAGAGATGAAGCCTTTTAGGATTTGCCTGCACTGTTTGTCAAGCTTTGCAGCCTTCACTTCAATCTCTCAGCCAGAGTAGTTGTCTTCTAAAGAGAGGTCATTCTAAACCCTAGCAGGTAATGTATTTTCCTCTCTTCTTTTGTACTCTTCTTATGGGCTCCCTTTCCCTTTGCGATTAGAAACAAGAATTATAGAGGGGATTCATTCAAAATCCATGCCCCTGTCGCCTCTCTTCTATCAGTATAGTATTTGAGTTCAACATGGGAGGCAGACAAATGTTAATATCCTGACTCCGCCACTTAGCTGTATAATGCAAGGCAATTTTCTTGATACCTTTAAGCCTTGCTAAATAAGAGCAATTGTGGGAATGAATTAAATGAGGTGATGTATTTAATTGCACACAGTAACCTTTCAATACTGGTATTAGTTATGGCTGCATTTTCCTCTAACATCTGACATATTCTTCCAAATTCCCTCTCCGCAACTATGTCAATATTTTTATACTTTAGCAGTCTGTTCTTTTCTCCCCTTCCCTCATCAAAGCAGATCCTCTCAGTGATCTATTCTGAATACTTTACTCACCACCTGCTCAGATTCTGCACCTAGCTCCTCTCATTAAAACACTTGGTTTGGTGATCTTCCGCATTCCTTTCAAAACACTTATTCCAATTCCTCTGCATCAGTATCTGCAGCACCACACAATATAAAGCAATTACTATGCCACTCTTCCTAATGTACAAGGGTAAAGCTTCAGTAATTCCTCTCACTTTCTATAAAGGCCACTTTTCTGAAACCCTAGAGCACTCTGGAGGAGAACTCCTAGAACCATTGGTGATAATGATATTGGGCAAGATTTAAAACTGGCTGCAAGTGCTTCGGACAGATGCTCTTGACATAGCCACTGTCCCCATGGTCACTCCAAAACCTGAGGGTTCAGAAGCTGAAAGATAGCTTCTGATACCAGTGCTACATAGGATCTACATGTACCCTCCAGATCAGGGGGCAAGTGCACAATAAAGTAATGTTTAAGGAGATGGGTTTTAGAATCAAACAGATATAAGGTCATATCCCAGCAACCCTACTTTCTACCTGTGTGGCCTTGAGCAAGTTATTATAACATTTTTGACTTTTGTTTTATTAATTTAAAAACAGAAGGATTATTAAAACAGTATCCACTTTTTGAAAAGGTTCTCAGCATTAAGTGGCATAATGCATTTGAAAAGGCTTAATAACTTGCCTGGCATATTATTTTATTACCATAATCATAATCACTATAAAGATGGTATGCAGCTGAAGACATATGTATGTATGCCTACCGTCTTTACAATAACTATGACAGAACTATGCCAGTCTCTCTCTCTCTCTCTCTCTCTCTCTGTCTCTCTCTCTCTCTATACACACACACACACACACACACACACACACACACAATATTCATACATTCATCCATCTCCTTCTTTGCTGCCATGGTACTTCCTTAAGCTGCTATTCTACCCTCCCTGGAATAATACCACAGCTTTTAACTAGTAATTATCCTGTTCTGCTTCTGCATCTCTCTACTCCATTATCTACAGAGACGTCAAAGGGTTTTTAAAAACATGTAGACTACATTATGTCATTTGTCTATTCAAAATGGCTTTTCATTGCATTTAGGAAAAACTCTAGTCTTTGACAACTCCACTCTGGCCCTGTCTGCTTCTCCCTCTTCATGTCCTACCACTTCCCCCAACTCCCATTCAACTCAATTTCAGCCCCCTTAGTTTTCTTGCAGTTCTTCAGGTGCATGTATTTGCTCCTTACCCAAGGGTCTTTGCACTTACTATGCCTTTCCCTAGAGTGCTCTTCACCAAATTATTTGCCTATTGTCACATTCTATTTTTTCAGGTCTTAGCAATGCTTCCCCAAAGAGACCTTCTTCATCCCTCAATCTCCATTCCCTTTTTGTATTCTTCCATAGCCCTGTGAATTTTTCTTTAGAAAGTTCATGTTTATTTGCTCATCTATATTTATTTTATGATTCTCAGTTTAGTCTCTGTCTCATGACCAGTATGTAAGCACAACAAACACAAGAGTCATATCTATTTTGTTTTTTTTTTTCTTCATACCAGGTGTCTAACCCACAGACTTATGGTAGGTGCTTCATGATTAGAGAAACAGTGTTGAGTGAATTTGACAAATGCAGGAAGGAAGCTCTTTCTACTCTTGCCTTAGCATACTTATCACCGTCAGCAGCATCAGAAGAATCTTCACAAAAACAGTAGCTACGACTTATTGAGTGGCTGCTGTGTGCCAGGCCCTGTTCTATGTATGTTCTCATATAATCCTCACTATCATCCTACCATACTTTACAGAGAAGGAAAAAGAAGAATACTCAAAGTCATGTAGTGGAACCCAGAATCATGCCCATACCTGGTTGACTTAAAATCCATGACCTTGACGCAGGAGAGAGAACTGAGCAAGTTACAACTTATCCAGAGAAATGAATTAGTGCTTTTATTTTTCTTAAAAAATCCTAATTAAAAAAAAAAAAAACTCCTCCAAAAGATACATTCCAGTGCGTACATTTCCAAATTACTAAGAAATCAGGCTTGAATCAAAATGGTGTTCTTTCAAAGCTAACTGGAAATGAATAATTTATTGCTTATGTCCTAAGCTCAGCAAATCTGTTCATGATGTTTGTATGTTTACAGTTTGTCATTAAGGTAAGAGAAAATTAGTAAGGTTGCTTAGACATCAGTCAACCAGTGCACTGATCCTGGAAGGGTCATTTCCCTGTCACTTTATGCAGTCACCTCATCGCCATAGTACCCTTTTTAACTAGTAAATAGAGTTCATTTTAGTTTATAAAGAAAAAAGAAATGTTGAAATGTAACAGAATTTTATTTATGACTTCCCACAGCAGAGGTATTATATCACATTCAATGGTCATAGGTAATGTGCTTTAGTTATTTAATCATCCAAGAATTGAATGAAAGAACATTGATTTTAATAGATTTTTCTTCCACTTTCTATTCTTTTAAGAATAAAGTAAAAAAGACAGTTACAAAAGTTGTCATGTATGAATGTGATCACAGAGAGATGGGGATTCTTAAAAATAACTCCAGGACTTTGTATTGACAATATTCAGACTAAAAAGAAAATCTCCTTTTCTGCTTCATCTTTTAAAATGCCGTATTAGTTAGCCTAGGGTAACAGATAGCCAACTGCATACAATTTGAAAGTGACCCTGGGTAACAAGGTCACCAGGACTCAGAATTTTTTTCTTTTTAAATTCTTATTTCCATGCAGTTTCATGCGTTTGGGAGCATTAGAAATAACTTTCTAGTTTTATGCTTGTGGTATTGTACACATTTGCTCCCTTTCAACTTGACCCTCTACCTCTAACCAAGAAAAAAGTTCTTCATTATTTAGATGGGACTATTATGACCTAATTCATTAGCTTGGAGTACAAATGCGGTCACTGTATTAGTGGCTTGGGCTGCCATAACAAATTTCATTGGCTGGGTGGCTTAAATAACTGAAATTTATTTTCTCACAATCCTGAAGGCTAGAAGTCCAAGATCAAGATTCTAGCCAATCTGCTTCCTGGTGAGAGTTCCTTTCCTGACTTGCAGACAGCCACCTTCTTACCATGTTCTTGCATGGTGGAGAGACAGAGATAGAGAGAAAAGAGAGAGAGAGAGAGAGAGAGAGAGAGAGAGAGAGAGAGAATGACTAGGGTATGAGTATGGATCCCTCTGGTATCTTTTAACGACACTAATTGTATCAGATCAGGGCCCAAGGCTTATGACCTTATTTAACCTTAATTACCTTCAAAAAGCTCCATCTTCTAATATAGTCACACTGTGAGTTAAAGCTACAACATAGAAATGTTGGGGAGAGGGGCACAAACATTCAGTCCATAACAGTCACATTTATTTTATTTTTAAATTAATTAATCCAGTCTCCATGTAGTTAAATAAGCAGGAAGCTAAGAATCTTTTGAGACCACTTCCAGCCCTAAACTACTTAAGAACTTTTATGCCTTAATCCATACAAAAAAGTCTATTCTGCTTAGGCATAGAAAACATAAAAATCAGATTGGTTTGCCAGTGGAGCCCAGGTTTTTGCCTATATTGCTTCTGTCTTTACCACAATGATGGATTGAATACTTGTCCTACAGAGCACTGTGCTTCAGTAATTCCCTAATTGGTCCCAGTTCTGAACAGGTCATAGTGGTGCCCATGATCAGGGTTCCAAAATGTCTGTTCAACTGTGGAGCATGGAACTGAACATAGCCTTTGCCATCAACACCTATGTCTAGATACTGAAACTGGGTCACCAGTCTAGGCTTCTCTTTCCCTCATGAGTTTCCTTTCAGGGTCTTAATTTCCTTTCCAGCTATAAAACATTAGTGAGAACATCTCCATCTATCAGAGCAGTGCTTGAACTTTGAAAGAAAAGGGTCTTTGATCCTTATCCATATTTATTTACCTCTTCTGTAGCAACCAGGGCCACATATCCAGGGCTATTATTCAGAGGAACATCGTTTCTCAAGCCCAGAAACATCTTGTAAGCCCATTCCCCTAGACAGTGAGTGTGTATGACCCTTATATTTGCAAAACTGGAAAAACCCATTAGAATGATTCTCTGAAGGAGGAATTGCACAGACAAGAAAGTGGTCAGAAGAGGCACATTTATTCATCACTCACTATCCTTATTTATCTATTTATCTACCAATCTTCTGAACAACCAAGAGGATCTTCCTTTGGATTCAACCAACTTTTGAAAAATATTTTGTAGAATCAAGTCTCATGTGGTTGAATGTAACAATGGGGCTGAGCTCTCTGGCTTTCCCTTCAGAGAAGTACTTTTTACCCTGGTAGGATAAAAAAGTATGTAGGTAGAGCTGTCAAAGGCAGCTATTAGCCTCTTCAGGGATTGCCTTAGCTAAAAAGAGCTGCTTCACCCAAAATCATATGCTTCTCGGAGGGACCTTCATCTAATGAGTGATAGAGGCAGGGATATAAAGGTCCAGCCATCATGACCCCAAAGGGATATCTCCAAAGAGCTATTTTAGCTCCTGAGCTTCTTGTGCAGTTGGCTGAGTATGTCACCCAGTCTACTTCACAGTGTGACTTCTCCCTCCACCCATTCCTGATTCCCCCCACCCCTGCTTCCAATGAGGCTGATTTTGGCAAATAGTAGTAGTTACCTCCTGACATCCATTATACACATTGTACTAGATAATACAATTCCAAATTTTAGATGGAAATATTGCAGTTTAGATAAAAATTTATTTCCTAAATTCCCTTGCAAGTTGATATGGCCAAAGAACTGTGTTTTGGTCAAGAAAATGTAAGAAAAGTGCTTTTAAAGGAGTAGGTGTAACTTTTTTCACCTTTCCTTGATACTAATTGGGATGAAAACATGATGGCTAAAGATTGAGCAACTCCTTTGGACCATAGGGCAACATAGTAAGTATGGCAGAGGAACAAAATAAGGAGGCTGAGTATCTGATACTCGTAAAGCCACATCACCAGTCCAGACTGTCTACTGCTAGATTCTTTTTAGATGAAAGCAAATAAATTTCCATATTTAAGCAACTTTTAGGGGAGCTATTTTTTTGGGGGAGGGTGTTGTTTGTTTTACTTACAGCTGAATCTAAACTAAAATAATACACCAGAGAAGGAGAAAAGAGGGGAGAAGAAACCAAGCGTAGAAGTAGAGGCAGTTCTTAGGATGAAAGTAAACAACCTTTCCAAGAAGAAATAAAACATGGCCTAGAGAGCAACCTGTTCAGATCAGAGCCTGAAAGTTGTTACCAGGAAAAATACCTGGAACTAATAACTCATCTGACATGTTTTATGGTCAAGAATATTGTACTGAGAGGCATTTTAAAGAGCTATTGGACAGTTGTAGAGAACTCAGGTGTTCAAAGAAAACTAAGTGAAAAACAAACAAATAAAATAAGGGCTTTAGTAACTACAGGGATAATAAATTGTATAAGAAATCAGAAATATTATAGTGTTCTATCTTGTTCAGCAATACTTATGTAGGCATAATGGCAAAAATGCTGAATATTCTTTTAACAGTCACACGAGATGGTGTGAAGGGTAAGGAAGGAGAAGAGGAATTGTGGGTTATATGCTCATATAGCATAATAGAAAATTTTTTTGATAAAGAAGAAAATGCAGTGTATGCTTATTTTTTAAATTATGGTGGTAAATCTCTAGATAATAAGCTCACTGAGTTGAAAGCAGTTGTCTCTAGGGACCAGGACAAGGGGATAAAGTGAATGTCATAATTATGTATTTCAACACTATTTATATGTGTTTTTGTCAATATTTCTTTGCATAAAATATTTTGATAAAAACAAAATTTTATTTTCAAAAAATCAGGGAACAAATTTGAAAAGGGGTAAGAGGAAGAGAGAATAGTGAGAAGATACAGCAAGAAAGACTGAAGCAAGTTGAAAGCCTGAGAGTTTATCCAAGTTTGCTTTCTTTTTTTTTAAGTTTATTTATTTATTTTGAAAGAGAGAGAGAAACAGAGAGTGAGAGCAAATGGGAAAAGGGCAGAGAGAAGGAGAGATAGAATCCCAAGGAGGCTCTGTGCTGTCAGGCAGAGCCCAATGCAGGACTCAAACTCACAAACCCACAAACAGCGAGATCATGACCTTAGCTGAGATCAAGAGTTGGACACTTAACTGACTGAGCCCCAGGTGCCCCAAACCAAGTTTGCTTTCTAAATTGATAAACTGTGACAAATACTGAACTATTTCTAACTTATTAAATGATATATATTTGACCAATATTCTCCTTTATTTAGCTATTCCCCATCACTAATATAAACTATTTAGATTCAGTTCCTTCAAAAAAAATTTTTTTTGCAAGCAGAGTATGTATGTATGTATGTAAGAATGTGTTTGCTTATTTATCTATTTATTATTTTTGTTTAAACCCAAGTTAACATATGGTATAATAATGATTTCAGGAATAGAATTTAGTGATTCATCACTTACATATAACACCCAGTGCTCATCCCAGCAAGTGCCCTCCTTAATGCCCATCACCCATTTAGCCCATCCCTCCACCCAACACCCCACCAGCAACTCTCAGTTTATTTTCTGTATTTAAGAGTCTCTTATAGTTTGTCTCCCTCTGTTTTTATCTTATTTTTCCTTCTCTTCCCCTATGTTCATCTGGTTTGTTTCTTTAAATTTCACATGAGTTAAATCATATGATATTTGTCTTTCTCTGACTTATTTCACTTAGCATAATATAACCTACTTTCAACCACATTGTTGCAAATGGCAAGATTTCATTCTTTTGTATAGCTGAGTAATATTCCATTGCATATATATAAAGGGATATATACACACACACACAACATGTATGTATATATACATACATGCATACATACATACCACATCTTCTTTATCCATTCATCAGTCAGTGGACATTTGGCCTCTTTCCATATTTTGGCTCTTGTCAATAGTGCTGCTATAAACATTGGGGTGCATGTGCCCCTTCAAATCAACATTTCTGTATTTTTTGGATAAATGCCTAGTAGTGCAATTGCTGGGTCGTAGGGTAGTTCTATTTTTAATTTTTTAGGGAAACTCCATACTGTTTTCCAGAGTGGCTACATTAGTTTTCATTTCCACCAGCAGTGCAAAAACGATTCCCCTTCCTCTACATCCTTGCCAACATCTGTTGTTGCCTGAGTTGTTAATTTTAGCCATTCTGACAGGTATGAGGTGGTATCTTTTTTGATTTGCATTTCTCTGATGATGAGTGATGTTGAGCATCTTTTCATGTGTCAAAATCCTTTTAAATTTGCTCCTCATCTCTAAAAAATGTTATTAAACAGAATTTTACCTGACCTCCCAACTGCTTTAAGTAGGTCTTGATTAGGGGCTCCATAATTAGAAGTGTTCTGGTTAATAGTGCTGTGTAACAAATTGCTCTAAAAAGTTAGCAGATAAAAACAACTATTCTATTTTGCTCACAATTTTGTGGTCAGAAATTCAGGAAGGGCTCAGCTGGACATTTCTTGGAATCTCTTATACAGATGCTGTCAAATAATGGCTGAGCTACAGGTATATAAATGCTTAATGGGTCTGAATGTCCCAGACGGCTCACTCACAGGGAAGGCAGATGATGAAAGCCATTTACTAAATCAGCTGTCATGTCCACTGCATACCTCCATAGCCTTTTTGTATATTGGTCTCAGATTAGGCAGACCTCTTACCTGGAAGCTCAGAGCTCCCAATGTCACAGTAAACAAAGATGGTAGCTGCATAGCCATTTTTGACCTAGCATGAGTGACATACTCAGTGTCACTTCTGCTGCATTCAATTGGTAGTAACAAGACAGAACCCCATTCAGATTCAAGGAGACAGATCATAGATCCCACCACTTGGTCAAGTCAAAAACTTTGTCACTATTTGTGTTAAATAGCCACAAGAAGTATACATGCTGAGGTCAAGTTGTTGCAGCCCAAGCTGTTATTTTTGTAGTATTTTTGAGACATCCTATAAACAGGCTTTTTAAGTCCCTGTGCTTTTAAAAAGTTTACTAAAATTAGCCCCACACTATTACATGTTTGAAATTGTTTTTACTCCTGAGTATTTTTTTCTCCTTGACAAATATACCATATTAAACTTTTAACAAACAACATGATTTTCCCAAGTAGATGTTACAATGGAGAATTTCTAACCATCTCCTACTACATTATTAAAACATTTCCCCACATAATTGATCTTTATATGCCTCTCCTCCATATTTTCTTCCTTCCTTTCTTAGTCAATGTGCTTTGACTTTTTTTTGTTTCACACTCTGTTGGGCACTGAGGATACTGAGATGAATAAACCATATTCCTTGCTCTAAGGGAGGCCTGCAGTTTGGTGGGGGATATGGGAACTGAACTGACAAATATTGTAGTAATTGTGATTGCAGGGACATGTGCAGAGGATTATGAGAGCACTGAAGCAAGACTAAAGCTCCTCAACATCTAAGTTATTCAGGAGAGAACAGTAAAAATTCATATTCAATTTATTTTTTAAGAGTGAGAGAGAACAGATTTAAGGTCTGAGATACATGGCTATGACACCCACACGTTTCTGGATGGATCATGTATTTTTCTAAATATAAACGATTTTACCTCCTGAAAGTAAGATTAAAAAAATTATCCACATTTACACAAATGCCTGAAAGGATGCGTTAATTTGAAATCAACTTATCCCTTCTCCCAATGGTCAAACCATTGAAAGTCAGCTTCTTTGGGGGAAGCAGAGATAGCAGAAAAACCCACTGAGATTGCCAGAAGTGCTAACCCACTCCAGTGACTGGATTCTCAAAGCTCAATTAAGAGAAACAGCAAGCACATCTGGTCATGAGATTTAAAATATTTATGAGGATAAAGGGTCTGTAACAATGTCTTTCACTTTTAATTCAGAGTTAGATGAAAGGAGAATTGCTTTGGAGTCTTTTACTTCATTATAATTTCGATGACAGAATGTACCAACTCTTTCTCTTTTGGTTTTGCTTGGGAATCACATGAATGCTTAAATTATGGATTATTTTAAGGTAGTTTCTTCCCATCTTTCCCCAAAGAGAAGTTGGAGTTGTCACTCTTGTTGAGAGAAGACAGAGGAAGAGGAACTTAGTTTATAGGAGGTCATCTATTTAATCATTCTACTTAATAGAATGTCAGGTGCCTGAGGTGATTCAATTGAGCAATTTGGTTAAGTTCCAGAGAGATTTAAAGGCATCTTGTGAGTAGGTAAATGAGCTGTAAGACTTTTAATACACAGGAACAATTGCTTGTAGACTAAAATGCTGGGGCTTCTCATTTTCTTTGAAAAAAATAAGGAAAATGTTCCTTCTACAAACTAGCCTGCACTACATTGGGAGAAACTTGAAAGTAAAGATATTGATCCTCTGTTTTTGAATTCCCAGAATCTAGCATAGTGCTTGACTAGAGTGTGTGTGCTCTACAAATTTCACCAATGTGTCAAGCAATAAATGTGATGTGCAGACAATAACATAATAAAAAAAAAGTCACCAATTATAGCTAAACAAAGACTGAACAAATTAAGTTGTCCTGTACTTGAAATTTATAATTTCATTTTCTTGGGTATTATTTGAAGATAGCATCTGTTTTTATTATCTTAATCATAAATCTTGAAGAAATATATACGATACTCTTATCTGATAAGACTGTAAGGAAGTAAGACTTTGATAGATGCATAAACATAGAAATGAGGACTCTCTTGGGTTAAGAGAATTTGGTAATGAGTTACTTAAGTCAGCCCCTAAAGTGAGAGGAAGACAGAGTAATACTGTAATGATACACTAATTATTTCTAAGATATTTTTGATAGATGGATTCCTAGCTTAGCAAATGTGAACGTGACACTGATTCTGCACAGTGACAGACTTTCTCTCATTACATATTTCACAGTTCATTACAGTGTTTTTTCCCCCAATATTTACCCTTTATCTCTATTGCTACTTAAAGTTAATTTGTCTTGATTTTATAAAGGATGGGTTTTATCTTGAAGGTTGAGACATAAATTACATTCTAATTCCCATTAAGATCAAAGAAAGACAGAACTCTGACCATGTAAGAGCTCTGTCTCTGTCTCACAGAACTATCATTTCGCATTGCTATTTGGTTTTCATTTCAGTCAAGCATCCATTCTAGTTAATTTTCACAACACCCCTTGCCAAATAACCAAATTCCCTTTTCCTAGGAACACTGAAATCAAAATGTTAATAAGGACTTAGAGAATTAGGCTTAGCTTGCTTTCATGTTTTACAAAATTAGAATATTATTTGTGGAAGTGCCATGTTCATGATATTTCACTATGAACTTGTTCTTTAATTCTTCTGTTGTTTATTTTCCTTTTCTTATTCTGAAAACCCACTATCCATAAAAATACGATTGGATTGTCCTTTCTGGAACATTTCCTTCCTTCTGGTTAGGGTCGTGTGTGTGTGTGTGTGTGTGTGTGTGTGTGTGTGTGGTAATTTTTTTTTTTTAACCAAAGGCATTTATTATAGCTTTTTAAAATATATTGCTATAGCAAAATAGAACTGTATGGAATGATAGATTTCAGGCTTAAGTTCTTCATTTATAAACTGATTTATACATTCATTTATAAATATGAACTGAGCCCTATGAGTTGGGGCCTGCTTACTATCTTTTGTTTTCTTATTTATAAATATTGCTTATATTTTATTCATACTGGAGAACTATGTTTCAGCAGGCTTTAGATTATATAGGGCTCTTAACCAAACACTTATTTTAGATCTACCATGACAAAGGCACTATGCTTAAACTGGAGAGTTGGAGAACTTAAACCTGGTACCTACCTCAAGAAGTCTAATGAGTTGGAAAAAGGTATGAAAATATGTCACGTTTGAATGCTTTCATAGGTATTAGAAAACGCAACTCAGGCTGGAGATCTGTTGACTCAAGTTACCAAGAAGCTCAAAACCAAGAGGAAACTTAGCAGTTTGACCTTGACTTTGATTCTGTTTCTTTGTGATTCTTTAGCCTCTTCCCTCTTCCTGTGTGTCAGCTTCGTCCTCAGGCTAACTTATCTTGTGGTTCTGAGCAGAAACAGGGATTACATGCTTTTTCCATCCTCAATCATTGATCAAAATCTTGTACTTAACCTTGATTGGACTGTTTCTGAGCCAGTTTTGGCTATAGAAGTCCCGTGTTTGTTTAGGACTCATTCCCTAACCTGTAGCCTAAGGGAATGTGATTAGATTTACCGGTTTATGCCCTTGAGCAGACAGTAGAGTCAATTTCCCCAACCCAAAAAGCTACTACACAAAAAAGGAAGATGGCTACCTAAAAGGAAATCCAAATACTGCTATAAAATAGAATGGTGGAGGTGCGCCTGGGTGGCGCAGTCGGTTAAGCGGCCGACTTCAGCCAGGTCACGATCTCGCGGTCCGTGAGTTCGAGCCCCGCGTCGGGCTCTGGGCTGATGGCTCAGAGCCTGGAGCCTGTTTCCGATTCTGTGTCTCCCTCTCTCTCTGACCCTCCCCCGTTCATGCTCTGTCTCTCCCTGTCCCAAAAATAAATAAAAACGTTGAAAAAAAAAAATAGAATGGTGGGAAATTGATAGTGGTGAGGCAACCAATGAATTTGTGACTGGACCTAGATAACATCAGTTCTCCAACCATCTCCACTTTATGTTCAGACTCAGCATATGTAGCTTGATTGAAAAAAAAAATCCTAATTGTTCTACATCCCTAGCAATGTGACTTTATAGAGCCTCACATTAAGAAGTAGAGTCTGCTTTCCTATCCCTTGTATTAGGCTAGGTTGATGATTTGATTTAAAATATGTGTTGGAAATGACCACATGCCAGTGTTGAGCTTAGCCTCCAAGAGGCTTTGTGTGCTTCTACTCGCTCTCTTGGAACCCTGCTGCTACCGTGTGAACTAGCCAGGTCTAGTTGGCTGGATGACCTGGAAGAACAGAGACAAACCATCCCCGGCTCAGGACATCCTAGACCAATGACCCAGCATTTGACCATAGACACAAGAGTGAACCCAGTCAAGAACAGGAAGATTTGGTAGAGCAGTGAAGGCAAGGATTATACAGGATCATAGTTGCTTAGTCATGATTCCAAAATCCAATAAACTAAACCAAAAGGGCTTTTACTAATTTGTAGTAAATTCATTTGGCAGCAAAACCAAATGTGTGCTTAGGAAAGACTATTTACATTCTTTCTTTATCCAAACTGGTGTGGATATATATATACTTTTCACTAAAAAAATATATTAATGTATTTGACCATAGGGTTCTGCCCCAGATCCCACTGGGGCTACAAAATATATTGTAGATGCAAAGTTTTAGCTTTTTAAACTACAAAAAAAAAAAAATCAAACCAAAACCAAAGCAAACAAAACACCTGACTCTTGAAATATACTGGACTCAAGAATTTGAGGATGCAAAAATCCATTTTGCACAGAAAACTGTTTACCCAACCTTTCTTCTTTTGCCTCTTCCTATCCTACTCACAAAATCTTCCCTAATCTCCTTTCACTGTGTGTGATTATTTTTCCTCCCTCCTCCTCAAAAGTCCCTCTCTTCCAGCCTCTCAGTGTCTGATTTCAGTCTCCTTCTCACTCTGGGATTTGCCTCCCCCACCTCTTTCCATATATAGCACTATTTAATCTTTCTCAGCTTCCCAGATTGCACTTTCATATATCACCCAGCTCAGCAAATTGAAAGACATTCCTTGACATTTGCCCTCTTTAGAAGGGAAGTGAAGGTTGGAAGTGAATGTTCTTTCCTGTCACACACAAACAGACAAAATAAAGATATATATTACTGGTGTTCTGATGAGTGTATAAGAGCTGGGTTAGACTGAGATACCCAGGAAGTAGTGGTCAATGCTATTCAGGGTAGGGAAGAATTTTATAGAGAAAGCCATGCTCCAGCAGAGTTGACCTATACTGACAAGTTGAGGGAATGAAATTCAGAACCAGCTAGTTTAAGCAGAAAAGGCAGCTTTGGAAAAGGAATGCTAGGAGTACAGCTGGAAATATTCAGTGAATTGCAGATAGTTTATGAAGCTGAAGTGTATGCTGGGAGGTGAGGAAAAAGAGTTAGGCAAAGGCCAAGTCATGAACTTTGTCACAAATAACCTTCTCTATAAAACGTGTAGGACTATCAGTGGGGCAGAAATTTCTAAAATATGAAAAGCAGGTAAGACGTGCCTGAAGAAATATGAAGCTACTACAAGCTACCAAAACAAACAGAGCAGCAAATCCAACACAAAATTTCCACTGTAAAGATAAACACAATACAAATGGCCAAATATCTGAGGAAAGACATCCCATTAAAGAGAGACAAAACTGAAGACCTTATGCCTATGAAATAGTTAAAAGAGGAATCAAAAGTGATATTGATTGTAAATTTGAAGATATGTATAATTAAAATCCCTGAAAAGTTAAGGTATGACATCACATTTATAAAATAAGAAATAGCACAAATGGTTACACAAAAGAAAAAAATTAAAGGCCTGGGAAGTGAAACACATAATCGTTGAAATTTTAAAAATTAATAGATGGACTAAACATCAGGGGAACAGGTGAGAAACAAATTAATAGCTAAAATATAATAATATTCTAACATTTTTTAGATCATTTACATGTCAAGCACTGTTCTAACTCCTTCCCAAACATTTTATTTAATTCTTCCTCACACTAGTCAAATAAGCAGTACTATTATGATTCTTTTAGGTACTATGTACCAGATAATTGTAGCCACCCAAACAAGAGATGATGAGAGCCTACACTAGGAAGAACCAAGCACAGAGTTAGAAAACTGATACTGATACTAACAGCAATAATAAAACACTAAAGTCAACCATATACCATAAAGTTTAACAACAGAAGAGAACAAATAATGAAGCACAACCACCACCTGAGATGCTTATTAAAGTCAGGTCTCCAATAGTACTATAACAGAGTTGAACTATAAAGGGCCTTGAAAAATATGAACCAAAATATGAAATAGTCTTATTTGATATTTCTGTAAAAAAAAATCATTCCTTTGTAGCAGTGTATCCCAAAGTTTATTTTACAAAACAATAGTTCTACAGGATGCTTTGTGTTTGTGAAAAATAAGAATCATAATCCTATAAGGTTGGGAAAACTAAAAACATGCCTTACTGTTAGAGTCAAATCATACATTGGCCATTTAAAGGGTCTCAGAAGTATTACAATAATGAAACCTGTTGAATTTTTAAAGAGTTGAACCTCCTTTCCTCCTAGATATTTAATTATACCCCACGAAACTAATATCAATTTAATATTATATATAAATTAATATTTACAAACTAATATATGTATATTATATATATTACTAATATATATGTATATATTATATATTACATATATATGCATATATATGTATATATATGCATATATATATATATATATACACACATTGAGGCAAATAATAGGCTGGAGCCATGTTTATACATTTATAGGAATCCAACTTGCTTATTCCTCTGACACATATTCAAAAGTATGAAATTCAGCTATAAAGTTATTATGCTTTTCAAACATACTTATTTTATAGGGAAAAGAAAGTGAAAGTGAGGGAAGAAAATTCAAGTAGAAGGGTAACTTAGTTTAAGTATTGAAATAATATCACTCGAAAGATTAGCAATAATAAAAAAATATGATATGAAAAATCTAAAATAAAACCTTTATTCTCCTTAATAGTAAAGGAAAGCAAAACAAAACACAGTAACTGCTGAAACCATTATCTACATAGGTAGAGATGACCAGATGCTTTCTGTCCACTTTCTGAGCTCCTTTTTGCTGTTGCATTTAAGGAGAGAAGGCTAACTGTTGTGCCAAATAGATTCAGAACCTCACTGCCACAGAAGTTTATTTTATGCTCATGTCTGAGTCTGATATGGATCAAGTAGCTCTCCTCTATGCTGTGATTCAGCAGTCGAGGCTGCTTTCATATTGTGGCTTCAAGGTCATTTTAACATCATACAGAGAGCAGACAGCATGAAGAGTAAAATGGACAGAAACATCAGACGCTTAACTATTTTATCCTGGAAGTTAATTCACATCATTTCCACACACATTCCATTCAACACAACTGGACATGTGGCTCTACAGAGATGCAGGGGGGTGTATCCACACTTCTGGTTATGTGTCTTCCTGATGAATTGGACCTTTTATCATTATTTCTCTTATCCCTTGTAACATTCATTGTCCTGAAGCCCACTTTAATATAGCCACCTCAGCCTCCTTCTAATTAATATTTGCATGATATATCTTTACCTTGTAACTTACCTATATCTTTATATGTCACTGTCATTATCTCTTGCTTGGATAATTATTACAAACTATTTGATCACACTAGCCTAGCTTTTCTTCAATATATCCCCCAAAATGATCTTTTTAAAATTCAAATATGATCTTATTATTCTCCTACTTAAAAGCCACCATTGGAATTTTGCTGTTTTTAGAATTAAGTCCACACACCTTATTCTTACTTGCCAGTCCCAAAGTGACCTTTCCTCTACTGACATTTCCAACATCGTTATTTGACATTTTTCCCCCTCACACTTTCTATTGTATGCATACTGAATTTTCCTGAACTGCAGTAATTCACTTCTGATTTGTCACCCACTGTTCATCAGGCTACCTCATTCTTCAAAGCTAATTTTTTTCTATATATGTCTCGTCTAGATAGTACATCATCTGGGAGTCGACTTTGACCTGCCAATTCTGAATTAGGTACTCTTCTGGTATATTCCTACTATATCACTATTCCTCTGTCAGAACACTGATGAAATGGCATCATACTTGTCTGTTAAATTGGCACATCTCCCACCAGATTGTAAACTCCTTGAAAGTTGGGATGTATCCATTCAGTGCACCGCTCTACATCTGGCACTTAGCATAGAACTTTTGACATCCAATTAATACTTGAGTGAATGGCTGAACTACTGAATGTTATTAATGAATTGAACAAAGAACTTCAGTGCAGTGATGGAACTATAAACTGGATCGTATCTCTGGAAAGGGATGTGATAAAGGACACGGAGAGAGTTGAAGGGAATTGAAACAGTTTTTGAATAAATAACAAAAAAGATCATGGTAGTATGGTATCAGGGGTCCTGTAATATCATATACTTGCCCACTCTCCATACATAACAATATGCCAGGTGAGGGGTGCCTGCGTGGCTCACCCAGTTGAGCGACCGACTTCGGTTCAGGTCATGATCTCCCAGTTTGTGAGTTTGAGCCCCACGACGGGCTCTGTGCTGACAACTCAGAGCCTGGAGCCTGCTTCTGATTCTGTGTCTTCCTCTTTCTCTGCCCCTCCCCCACTCATAAATAAATGACTCTGACTCAGAGTCTCTCTCTCTGACTCAGAAATAATCATTAAAAAAAAAAAAAAAAACAATATGCCAAGTGAAACCAAGCTAAAGGAAACCATCTTCAAGTTCTTCTTAAGATAGGAGAATAAATACTTAGACTGGTATAAATTCTTAATGCAAAGATTCAAATCAGGTACTTGAAACCTGAATCCTCTCCAAAGGCATCTTTGTCTTTTTATTGTGATCTCCTACACAGAGAACAATGCATGAAATAAAGAGTTACCTCCGATAATTTAGCTCAAAAAGAATACTTGTGTAAACATATGTGGGTCAGGAATAGAATAGTGCTATGTCCCAGAAGCCTCTCACTTTGCCTTCTCCAAATCACTATTCCCTCCATCCCTTGCAAAGATAGCCTTTATATGGACATTTATGGTAACCACATTCTTACTTTTCTCCACTGTTTCACCAAAATATTCCGGTATAGTGTTGCCTCTTTTACTAACTTAATATAAATGGAATTATACAACTATAATTAGTATTTTTTAGTAGCTAGCCTCTCTTCTTCATTCCTGCTATTGTTTTAGAAAATATTAATATTTATTAATTTTACCTTGAATGTGCACATGATTTGGGGCACAGACAGTTTACCATTTTTCATTTAAAAAGAAAATAATGACCAGGTGGTTTCCAACACCCCAATTTTTACTCCTGGGACAATGTAATGAAAGCCAAGTCACATGTCCTATGTGTACAAACTTCAAAGTCTGTATCACAAGTGAGGATCAGAAAAACCGATATTACCTGTTTATATACAGGAGCAAGAGAAAACTGCCTTCTCTTCTCCTCCCAGGAGAGAGAGAAAAGTTTATTCCTTAGACACAAGAATCCCTGATTGGAACTTGACTGTGTAGCTTTTATATTTTTTACTTTCACTTCTGTATTTTTCATTCTTTTATCTCTTTGTGATTTGTTTGAGATGTTTTATTTTATTTTATTTTATAAGTTTATTTATTTATTTTGAGAGAGAGAATGTGTGCATGTGCATGCTCACGTGCTTGCACAAGTTGGGGAGGGGCAGAGAGAGAGAGAGGGAGAGAGAGAGAATCCTAAGAACTGTGAGATCCATCTCAGAACCATGAGATCATGACATGAGCCAAAGTCAAGAGTTGGACACCTAACCGGACTGAGCCACTCAGGTGCCCTGAGATGTTGATCTATCTCCAATTCACTAATTTCTCTTCACTGTGTCTAATCTCTTATTTCATCTTTTGAGTTCTTAATTTTGATTATGTTTTATTTTTTCATTTCCAGATCTCTGACAAAATTCTAAATTTTGTCTATTTCATTAAGCACAGTAAATATAGCTATTTAAAGTTCTCCAATATCCAAGGACTCCCATTGGTCTTTTCTATTGCTTTATGTTTCTGTTTGTTTTCATGAATGTAATATAATCTTCTGATGTGCTTCGCTTTTTGTTTTGCTTTTTATCTTAAAATTATAGATTCTTGGAAAGTTGCAAAGGTATTACAGCAAGATCTTGTATATCCTTCAGTTTCCCGCAATGGTTACATTTTGTGTAACTATATGGAATATCAAACCAAAAAACTATCAGTTTACCACATGTGATAACCACATGTAACCACAGATTCATATAACCACAACCATGATCAAGATACAGAACTATTCCATCACCATGAATATCTCTCTCAAGCTATCCCTTAGAGTTACAGTCACACCCACTCCCTCACCCTCCACCATCCTTAACCCATGAGAAAAACTAATTTGTTTTCTATCTCTATAATTTTGTCATTTTGAAAATATGTTTTATATATACATATAAAATTATATAGTATGTGACATTTAGAAATTGGCTTTTTTCATGGTTATTTTTCACTATGAGTCAGTGTATTAGCAAAATTGTAGAATTGGTCTGAGAGGATGCTGTAGTTTTTTCTTTTTTCTTTTTTTTCAGAGAATTCTTCTGCCAAGTAACTGGTGTCCTAACACTTTGAAATAACCTTGGTTCAATTTTAGGGATTGACATTTTAAGAGACTGAAGTGTGCTACCTGTGAGGGCCTATCTTCTGGTTCACACTACTAGCGATTTCAACCCAGAGTTTAGAATGGACACCATTTTACCAGCGTCAATTGTAGTTCACTACAATTCCTTCCTTTGGCAGACTCAGGACCCCAACCCCTACTCTCCTTAGGTTCTTAGCCTCTCTGCTCTCCCCTCTGTAAATATCTAACATCCTCAAGTAAGAGGAGCTTGAAGCTTCTGACTTGTCTCTCTGAGCCTCTCTCCTTCTGAAGATTCTGGCCCAGTAATTATTCCCTATCTTCTTAAATTTGCATGACTTTAAGCACATGATTTTTATACACTTTGTCTAGATTTTCTAATAATCCTCAGTAGTGGGTGGATCTAAGTCATCTAGTTTCCTTATTACTAGAAATAGATGTTTCCTGTAGTTATGTTTCCTTTGACCCACACAGGTTTAAATGTTTTAAATTTAATTAAAATATTTTTAATTTTTGTTTTTTTAAATTTTGTTTTATTTTATTCGAGGAGGGGGAGAGGTGCAGAGGGAGAGACAGAAAATCTTAAGCAGGCTCTGTGCTCAGCATGGAGCTGGACGTGGGGGCTTGATCCCACAACCTGAGATTATGACGAGCAGAAATCAAGAGTTGATGTGCAACTGACTGAGCTACCCAGGTGCCCCAATATTTTTAATTTTTGAATACAAATTGGATTATCTGACTTTTATTGCTATCTGACTTTTATTTTATTTACCTGACAAAAATCAGGTAAAGCAGTTAGTGGATACTGATCCCTTTAGGAAAAACACTTGCTCTCAATTTGGCTGAAGTCTTCCCTGATCCTAATTGTCTCTATCTGATACTTTATTAATTTATTTTTTTTTTAATTTTTTTTTCAACGTTTTTATTTATTTTTGGGACAGAGAGAGACAGAGCATGAACGGGGGAGGGCCAGAGAGAGAGGGAGACACAGAATCGGAAACAGGCTCCAGGCTCCGAGCCATCAGCCCAGAGCCTGACGCGGGGCTCGAACTCACGGACCGCAAGATCGTGACCTGGCTGAAGTCGGACGCTTAACCGACTGCGCCACCCAGGCGCCCCATGATACTTTATTAATTTAAATAGCATGCCTGCCTGGCCACTGTAAGCATTTTTATTTAAAGGAAACTTTCAAATTTAATATGACTTTTTTTGTTCCTAGAACTTAGTTAGTAAGTGAGATCATTACTCTAAATTTTGGTCATTTGTAAGTTTTTTCTTCCATCATTCAGAAGTCCCTAGTTTGGTGCACAAAGTAAGTCATATTCCTGTGCTGCTGTCATTAAATGACTGAGCCTCTACATAGCCAATTCTAAAAATGCCTTTTTTACCTCTTTACAGCCTAGCATCTTCTGATAACTCTGAACCTACTAAGGGTATTTATTTACAATCTGTCCTTATTATCATTGCTGAAGAGAGAAAACTGGAAAGCATCCTCAGTCATCATTATAAGAGACTGATTGTAACAGAACAAGTCCCTTCACTACCCTTGATTCACTTGGTAGATTTACTTCTCAGAATCCGTTTTTTAACTGATTAACTTAGTGAATCATAAATGCTCCCCCAAGATTCACAGAATATAAGCAAACCAAAAATGTGATATGTTAAAAATTATGTAAGACCAAAATCGTTATTTAGACCTTAATATCACCACTTTACTAGTGTCAATTATTTTGTAAGCATATATTGAGGAACCAGGTTGCTCACATATTTTGCTGTTTCATGCCCACGTGTAGCTTCAAAATTATAGAAAGCTCTCAAAGAGCTTAAATTTTATCTGGGAAGACATACTACATAGCAAGCAATATAAAATATACATGAAATAATTCTATATATGTAAAATGACTGTATAAAAGGAAATGCATTATGTCACGAGAATGCCAATTAGAAGAGTAATAAGAAATTGGGGATGTTGAACAAGAAAGGCTCTTGAATCTTGAAAAAGGTTCTCAGGTCAGATTTTGAGGAATGTTTTAGATACGGACTTACAGGAGAGAGAGGTGAAGTTATTCCAGCAAGTGGTATTTTTGGCAGAGGTTTTCTTTCCAGGAGCTCAGTCAGTCTACATTTACTCTTTTTCTGCAGAATTTTGAATGAGATTTTGTAGTATATGGCAAAGAGATGATGTTTTTTTTTAACGCCCAATAATATGCAGACAGTCAAATGTACTATATATAGAAATAGGGCATGAGAGAGAATCATGTGGATAGATAATCCTCTCCAGTATCAGTTCTTTCTCCCTCCCTCTATTCAATAGAAATACCACACTTTCTGAAGGAGGTAATAAGACATTTAATACACGAATACTGACCTTAAGGAGCTTACATTGCTGTTAGAGGGCTAGTTACCAAAGTGAGAAGTTGAACAATATGTAGTAGCTATCTAGACATACAAAAAATGTCACAAGGCAGTGGCTGATAAATTAAAAAAAAAAAATCAGGGCTGACAAGTCTTAGTAAAGCTCATAGGAGGCAGAATCTTTGGCGGGCTGGTTTGGAGGAAAAGGGATTCATAAAAGTGATATAACTTTCATATCTATGGTAGGGAAACTATAGAGGTCCTCTAATCCAACTGGATGAATGTCTTCCATGACATCACTAATAAATGGTTCTTCCTTCATCCTCTCCAGTAATACAGAATTTACTTTCATGAGACACCCTATTTCAAGTTCCTGGAGAGAATGTTATTCCTTATAATCAGCCCCAAATCAACCCTCTTGTTAAATGTGATAGTGCTACCCAAAACTTCTCAGTCCCTGTGTCTGCCATCCTCAGGAGCTCCATTGTATTATAGACGTGCTGGCTTATTTGTTCCCTTGGCCTTTCTAGCTGTTTGGCAGGGCCTGAAGGAGCCACAGCCCCAGAACTATGGCTCTGACAAACCTCTTATGTTTATCCCAGTGCAGTAAATACTATCACCTCTTATGTATGCTGTGCTGTGAAGCATTGCTCAGTATAGTGTGGTGGTGAAGAGATCCGGGTCCTGGAATCAGACAGACCCAAGTTAGAATCTTGGCTCTGTCAGTTATTAGTTCTGAAATCTTGGGACAGAGACTCCACTTTTCACTTCTCGGTTTCTACACTGCAAAATGTGTACAATAATACATGTTCCCTTATAGAGCTGGTGTAGGAATTAAAGATGAGAACACATTAGGAATAATAAATACTACTATTATTGTCATTGGTTCTGCTTTTACCCCTTTAACCTCTTCTTTTTCACAAACCTCAAATTATTTAAAGCTAGTTTTTGTGTCCTCTAAGTCTCTTCTGACTAAATATCCCAAGTTCCTTCAGGGTCTGCCTGTCCAATGTGAGTTTAAGTTTCTTCCACTTCTCAGTTGCTGTCTTCTCGAGATCCTACGGTGCCTTTGTGTTCCCTTTTAAATGTGAAGTACTAAAAACAGTATGTATCCCTGCAGGTGTGGTTTGAGGAGATAGTCCTCAAAGAGTGGAAAGAATAGGGGATTGAAAGAAGGATATTCTCACTGGAAAAAAGTGTAATAAGCAACGGAGAAGAAACCACAAATACACAAGGCATGCTTATCAACAAATGGGCCTAACCGGCTAAAAGGGAGTCATGGGGAAAAAAGATCTTAAAGTGGCTGGATTGTGAAGTCCCTGGAACTATGATACTATGGATTCTATCACTATAAAGGAAAACCAACAAAACTGTCATTATAGGAGATTTACTTCTCACTTGAAAGCAAGCAACCACAGTTTATGTGAGCTACTCACAAGTAGCAAAAAGTTACATTACAGCCATTCTTTTGCTTCCCTTAGATGAAAACAATCAATAACCCTACAATAGTCCCAAAGGTGACTCCGAAAACTTGAGAGATGATCCACAAACCACACATTCCTTTTGGCTGTTGGCTGCTGCAATCTACTGTGGTTACAAGGTGGGTGATCCAAAGAAGTTACTCTGCTCTATCTTGAAAGTCATAACTCAGTAGCTTCACCTACAGATTTCCTTTATTCCCAACCCTTTCTTTTCTTACCTTCTGGTCTTTCTTCCATTCATTCAATTTGCATAATGCTTAGAACCTTTTGGAGTTCATGCCCCACCTCTGCTGAGTATCAAGTTTACAACTTCGAACAAATTACTCAGCTTCTTTGTAATTCAGTTTCCTCTCCTGTAAAAATGATAATTTTTTTTGTAGGACTCTAAAAATTAATTGTGAATATTAAATAAGTTAATGTATCTGAAATAATCACAAGAGAACATGGCAGTAATAAGTGTTATTTATGTTAATTTCTGCTACTTTGGGTCATTACTATTCATAATTCAACAGATATCAGACACTTGGCTAGGCACAGAGGATGCATAGGCAAAAAGAACAATCCCTTACCCTCAATGGTCATATTTCTCCTGATTTTGTGGGGAAGGCAATGACTTTGGAAATACATTGCTGAATTAAATTTATTAGGTACCATTTATTGTCTTTGTAATCTTGGATGAAACAATTCCTCTGAGCCTCTTTCCTCATCTGTAGAATGAGGATTAATAAAATCTACTTCGAAGATCTGTTCTATTAAATAAGCCAAAATATGCATACTGCCTGGCACAGGGTTGGAACTAAATATACACTCCTTCCCCCATAATCCTACAGCCCTACCTCAGGCTGCAGGACCCAACCTTGAGTTTAGGACACAGCGATTTCTTCCAAAGAGCCAATCAGGAGTCTGAAGGTATAGCGGGAATGTCTTCAGGAAGGGCAAAAGCCAGGAGTGAGAGAGAACGGGGTGGGGGTAGGGCGCGGATGGAGACCGCCCCTGGACTACAACTCCCGGGATGCTCAGCAAGAAGGAGTGCCCCGCCCCGCCCCTCCCAACCGGCACAGCAGGCGCTGCCCACCCCGTGGAGCCCAGCGGCGCGCTGAGGCTACAAGTGCCACGGCTGGTAATCGGAGGACTTTCCCGTGGAGCCGCGCAGGAACAGGCGCGCGGTGCTCCAGCCGCACGTGGTGGTCAAAGCAGGGGTGAGTGACGGAGAGTGGGACCGGGAGGAGGCGCTGGGGCGAGGGAGAGACCCCCCCCCCCCCGCCCCCGGGAGCCTGGCGGAGCAGCGGAGCGCGTCCCCACTCCCTGCCCTAGGTGCTTGCTTGCCTCGCCTCGGGGTATTTGGCGAACGCAGCCGGACTCTGGGCGCCCTGAGGTTCACCCGGAATGGATGGATTGATCTCGCAGGGAGCACCGATTCCCGGAGCTTGCTGCGCGCTCTTCTCGCACAGTGAGCGCTGGACGGATCCCGAGGTCGCTTCCCCAGATCAGCCTCGCCCGTATTAGTTAGTTCCAATGCAGATATTAATGTTTAGTTAATGGCAGACGGAGGAGGCAAAGTGCTGTCCCCTCGCTTTGAGGTGCAATTTCATTAACCGCGCTCTTAACCAGAGAGACGGAGAGGCAGGAGACGGAAGGAAAGAGCCTTTAGCTGGTCCCATGGGATTATCCTTTCTCTACTGAGGATGGAAGCCCCGGATTACGGAGCTGCAAAGGGAATCGACTGTGCAGCTAGTATATCTCCGATGGAACAAGCAGAGTCTATCTTTTCTTTAAAGAGAGAGGGAAGCAGGAGACGGGAATTAAGTGGAGATTTCATTCCCTCTGTTATAAATGGGAAGTCTCATGAGGGGCTCTGCCCATTTTAATCAAAAAAAAAAAAAAAAAAAAGCCCAATGTGATGAGTTAATCGTGCCAAAAGTTAATCAGAGAACCTCATGTCTGAGGGCACAGCGAGATGATTTTTCATTTCAGGAATTGATCAAATACATTGTCACCACTTCCTTCCTGGAGGGATCCAGCTGTAGAGATCCGTATCCACTTGCTAAAGGAAAGTTCTGGTTCACTTGAATGTTTTTTGCATTTGGTCCTTTTGTATATATATATATTTTTTTTCTGTTTTAGCTACAGAGAAACTTTGGTAGGAGAGAAGTGGTTTTTTTAAAAACAAAACAAACTGTAACGTAGAGCAGCAAGGATGTGGATTCCCTCTCCCGTATTTTAAGTGAGTTGCCAGGTAGACCATTAGGTGAGCCTTACTTGTGCATCTGTGTGGGGTACCAGGTGTTGGAGCTGTGGATTGTGAGAATAAACCCACAAACCATGGTTTAAATCAATTATTACTGGAAAGCAAAATAAAGAGGGCCTTTGCTTGAAACTGCTGTACTTGGTGACAGTGAAAAGGGAGTCTATCCTGCAAAGGATGGTAGAAGCAGAGAAAGATAGGCAGTTTTCCGCTCAACCCAAAGTTCTATCACAGAAAGGTCCCGTGCTGCGGTGGGGGTAAGGGCATGTCATGGATACAAAGTGCCAAAGGTAATTTTGGAACTTTGGAAATAACTTCTCACCTGCTTACCTCACAAAGTGTTGACTCTCTGGGTTTATAATTTGTCTTTTACTGTCAGTTTACTTCTAAATAAAAACTTTCAGATGGTCAATTTGGCATGCATGTTTCTTAGCAAAGTAGGCAGAGGGAGATGAACTCAGACCCATTCAGACGCAGTGAGCAAGAGTAGCAGACCTGTACCCAGAGCAGGTAGGTGTGTTGGGGGGAAGGGTGTGGAGTGGGATGGCCCCTCGTATTTGGCAGGGGTCACACAGTTAAGGCATGTTGTCTGCATACTTCTGGGTCCAGAACAAGCTGGTGCCATGTAGCCACAAGGGCTGAGAATGAAAGCACAACGAACAAGCAAGGGTCTTGAAAATACAGGGCTGGTTGACTAAGGTCATTGGATGTATGAGGTGTAAGTTTAAGAAAGGTGGCTGATTAAACCAGCCATCTTTTACCCACTTCAGCTACTCAATCAAAATGCTGAGCCCCAGTTCCAATAAAGCCCAGCTGATGATGACATATTTGTTCGTCCATGGTGATGCTGTAAAGCTAATCTGTATTAGCATCTGTTCTGAACAAAGATAGTGTAAACGTAATTTAACTGAATTGTTGAGAAGTGTGTGCTTCCCCAGGTTCTCCAGAAAATCGCGGCTCTGCTAAAAAAGGTCCCTGCCTTTCTCATTTGTGTCTCTCTACAGGAAACTTGCCTTCTTATTTGAGGGATCCTGTCACAGTAATGTGTGAGTCCTTGGATAAATTTGGCTTGGTGACGGCAATGCTTTCTTCAGAGACACTGCTACTTCCTCTGTGCTTCTTTTCTACCCTGACCTAAGTTTCTCAGTGTTAATCCCGGTGATAAGTCAGAGGATTTGCCCTCTTCATACTTTCTTGCCACTAGGTATCCTCTCCTTTCTTTTACTCCTTTTAGAGGAACTGGGGCTGAGGTGTCTACAGTTGTGGCTGAAAAGGAGATGGGGACCTCAGGAGCGATATTCTTGGTAGTGCAGCCTTAGCTCTTGTTGGGTTCTTATCTGTGTTGCTGTTGGCAGAATTCTCAGAAGCTGCTGGGGGATGTCTGACTAGCTCCCATGGAGCTCCACTCCCTTGCTAAGAAGAGCAGCCAGGCTGTCCTGTGCGATGCTGGGGACTGGCATTCAGGAGGCCCTCCTGATGGCCAGGCAGATGCAGCAGCCATCAAAGCTGCTCTCTGCTGCCAGAGACACTGTACGTCAACACCAAAAGCAGCTGAGATTGAAGGATCTAAACTTAGTCCTTCTCCAGCATCCCCCTCCTCCTCTTTGCAAGACAGAGTTATTCAGACAGACTCCTTGCCACCAGGACCTCTCAACTCAGGGAACAACCAAATAACAGCAGGGCGGAAAGTCTGCAACTGCTGCAGCCAGGAATTAGAAACTTCTTTTACCTGTGTGGATGAGAATGTCAACTTAGAGCAAAGGAACCGATGCTCCCCTTCAGCAAAAGGGAGCAATCACCTGGGAGACCTTGGCTGGGGAAATCCAAACGAGTGGTCCCATGAGGCTGCCGTATCCTTGATATCCGAAGATGAGGATGATGTAAGTTCGGAAGCCACATCTTCAGGGAGGTCAGTTGACTATGGTTTCATCAGTGCCATCTTGTTCTTGGTCACTGGCATCTTGCTGGTGATCATCTCTTACATTGTTCCACGGGAAGTGACTGTGGATCCCAACACCGTGGCGGCCCGGGAGATGGAACGCTTGGAGAAGGAGAGCGCGAGGTTGGGGGCTCACCTGGATCGCTGTGTGATTGCGGGACTCTGCCTGCTCACTCTTGGGGGGGTCGTTCTGTCCTGTTTGCTGATGATGTCTATGTGGAAGGGGGAGCTATATCGTCGCAACAGGTTTGCCTCTTCCAAAGAGTCTGCAAAACTCTACGGTTCTTTCAACTTCAGAATGAAAACCTGCACGAATGAAAACACCCTGGAACTGTCCTTGGTAGAAGAAGACGCTCTTGATGTACAGAGTTAATTCTGGTTGTGAACTTCTTGAGGGTCTGTGTTAGCATTTTCTGTGAAAACAAACCAACCAACCACTTTTCTTAAAATTAACAGTGCAGTTTATTTGCTTGTCAGGAAATGCTCATTTCACAAACCAACAGCCAGTGAGTGTTTTTGTTCTATATGTATTTTTTATTTACAAGAAAAGCTGTGTTAAGATGCATTAAGAAACTACAACCAGCTACACCTGTCCTTGTAAAGAGCTGAGATTAATTAATCTATAATGGCCATCAGCTTCTGTTTCTATAGCAAAATATTTCTAACAACCAGCGTACAAATGATTTTTTAACATGATATGGGGTATTCTTTGGACATTAGGAAGTCCTGCACACAGTAGGATCAATTAGTAACTTATTTTGTGAAAAAGAACCTAAGCACTAATCACATAATAAGGCTTACATTTAATTCTCAAAGGTGCTTATCCATTCTCTTGCTAAATTTTTTCTTCCTCTAATTTGGCTGAACATTAAAATATAGGGTTTTGAATTTGAATATTTTGAAGCTTGAGGATGTTGATTATTTTAAAAATGCAAGAATATATATGTTGTATTTATAATTATTCCTGTACTCAGAAGTGGTAACTAAATCATTAGAATAAACTTTCTAGGAAAAGAAAAATATATAAATCATTATTAGACCAATCTGAATTTAACCCAGAATGTTAGTGCCAGATATGAGCTGGTGTTGCATGCCCATTTTCTAGGTACAGTAAAATTAATTGCTTACATAAATTTCATTTTCTGTTTGTGGTTTAGTTATCCCACAGGTTACCCGGGCTCTTGAAGTCTTTCCTGGTTCTCACACCAGAGGGGCAAAGCATTAGACATTTTTAATATATTCCCAGACATATAAACCTCTAGGCAGGTCAGAGTCATGATTAGCTCAGACACACCCAGGTGACATTTTGTTATTGTTTGGAGAAAATTTCCAATACAAATGCAGCTAGACTGTTAGAAACATTTAGAAATTGGTATCACTTACTCTTGGCGAAGCAACAAACCATTGCCCCAGGATGGAAGCGGTCCTTAAGCCCACAGCCAAAAAATTAAAAGATAAGAGTGACAAAGAGAGAGGAAACTGATTCAGTGGGAACTGCATCCTCACAAAAACTCGCCTCCTCCTAACATGGTCTAAGTGTCTCTCTCCGTTCCTCATCCAGGCCCTCGGAAACTGTGATGCCTTGCCTCATGATGTTTACACTTGCTCCGTGAGAGGCACGATGGGCGAAGTGGTCACAACTTTGCAAAACACACACCCAGTGTCCACACTAACACACTGTCTCCGTATAGTTATGGTTCGGGAAGGGGTAGGAAATGGAGCCTCAAATAGCTTGCATTTTGCAATTAATCTTTGAGGTGTTTCCATCCTCCCACTGCAAGAGCTCTTTTAACTTCCATTAGTGCATTACCAGGATCTTACAAAGGGCTGGAACTTGGAATTTGGGGTGGGAGGGCAGAGATGGGTAAGTGAGAACATGATTTCTTTATTGATTCTAAAGCCTAATTCTAATGCCTGAAGTTTTTGTTGTTATTGAGGAGTGGAGTATGTGGGTGACTGGCTGGCAGAGTGTGTGAGTCAGGATGTTTATGTGAATGAGCTCCTGTTGATGTCAGAGATTGATTTGATGAGTTAGGTACACTGTGTGTTACTAAGGGTTAAGATGAAAATCAAAAAGGTAGGATCAGAAGATAGTAAAAATAGAGAGGGCAGGCATGTGAAAGAATTATTAAGTAAAAATGAGAACTTACATGGACATCAGAGGAAGCTAGATGTAGCTGAATTACCTTATTCTATATAACAGGCTATTAACTGACTTGGAAATAATTGGAACATCATAAACGTGATTTTTGTTTTCTATTGCTGTTTCATCGTGCTTTTTGAAAAAAGTTTTTGTTTTATTGTGATTCTCATGTCACGGTTTATGTTGAAGCTGGCTTACTGGAAGTATAAATTCAATATTTTGAAGGTTTATAAATTATCAGATTCAAACCTGCTTGGGCCCCACCATACATTAAGTTGGGGCAATAAGGTAATGATATCCTTGAATGAGTGAGTAGGTCTGGGCTGTGTGTCTTTTAAAAAAAATACGTTAAAAAAATAATGCTTGTTCTTAAAAGCTAAGTGGGATCAGCTGAGTTTTGTTTTTATTTATTGGAGAAACATGATTAATTAGCCAAATTGCAGGCTAAACTGAATTAATGTGCAGCCTGATTTTCAGCTCATGAAGGAGGACAAGTTTGAGAATCAAGTGTTAGGAAGTTTTTCAATAATGTAAAACTGGATAAAGGAGAAAAAGCCAGAACTTTTCATTTGGAAACATTTAATGAATCTTCCAGTGCTACCAAATCACATACAGTTCTGATGTGATCTAAGGGAGATATATAGATAGATAGATAGATAGATAGATAGATAGATATCTATCTATAGATAGATATCTATCTATCTATCTAGATATATATCTATCTATATATATAGATATATAATATCCTATTATATCTGTATATGTATCCCAATTAGTAAAAGATATGCATGAGGAAAGACCTAACAAGTCAGAATATATTTCTTCCTTCCCTTCCTTAAAATTTTAAAATTGAAGTATAGTAATCAATGCTTACTTATTTCAACACTATTTAAATCTGTCCATATATAGGACACATCTCTTTCAAGTCTCTACTTATATGATGGCAGACTATTACTCCAAAAAGAACCAATTCAGAAATCATCTGGACATCTCCTATAGTGCTGTGTTGACACAGTTCAGATAACTGCCTTAATCAGCTTTCCTCCAGTATTCCCTTGTATAGCCCTAGTCGATCCTATCAGTGCCTGAATTCAAGATAAGGATTACTTGAATTTAAAGCCTTGGTAACACAAGCAACAAAAAGCCCTGGACTTTAGACACTATTGTTTTCAATCAGATACAGAGGCTTTTGGCTCTAAATATATTTATTTAGAAGGACTTTGGCAGATCAGGTGATTATATTACACACATTGAACAGATGATAGCTATGGTGTTGGTCTTGGATCCTACATGGAGATTATGACCTTACATCTATCTTTTTAGCATGGTGCTGGTCGTTGTCCATGAAACCTTTTATTGCTAGATCTGGAACAGCAAAGCTTTTTCAGAGGTCTGTGGTTTAGGTCTTAAACTTTTTATCAGGTGTTAAAAAACTAAACTAAAGTACTTTCCTAATCGTAAAGCAGTTCATTGTTCAGTAATGTGGTCCAAAGGGGTGAGTACCAGAAAGAAAGCTTTCTCTATTACTACTGGGATCTATATGTTAATGGGCAGTTTAATCCTTCTATCTATCTATCTATCTATCTATCTATCTATCTATCTATCTATCTATCTATCTATTAAATGTTTGTTTATTTTTGAGAGAGAGAGTGTGAGCAAGGGTGGGGCAGAGAGAGACAGGGACAGAGGATCCGAAGTGGGTTTTACTTTGACAGCCAGGCTCTGTGCTGATACCGGCAAGCCCAATGTGGGGCTCAAACTCATGAACCGTGAGATCATGATCTGAGCCAAAGTTGGACGTGCAACCTACTGAGCCACCCAGGTGCCCCTGATCCTCCTAATGGCTTTAATAAAAGGCTCCTTATTGGGGCTTGGATACTTGCCTGATACTGGTATCACATGCTTTGATGGCTACTTAAAATATCTTAGCTGAAAATACCTCCCTCTCATACTTACTTGTTTTAGGGACCCAATTGGACCAGTGCTGGCACATGTCCTTTGAGGTGCAAATTTAGACAAAGAGACTGCCCTACTAAATTCATTTGTGCCTTCCCTTTGTCCTCCAGAGTAAGGATAGTGACTGAGTGAGCACTACGCCAGCTGAATGGCAGGAATTAGGGTCTGAACCCAAGCGGCTCTACTTTTTGTTGCTTCTTGTGACAGGCAAAAATTCTAGGCAAGAGCATTTAAACATTTCAGCCTTCATCTTTCATATGTGCAATGACAGGCATATGCAAAACCTTACCTGGATTAGTCATCTAGAGTTAAGGAAAAAAAAAATTCTATATATCTAGTAGGAGAAGGTTTTTCAATCTGAAGGTCAGATTCCATTGCGGCAATTACTGCCACCACAAAAATGTGGTCTGACCAAAGAGATTCACAACCTTCACCAATGGCTCACCTATTCAGCAAGATTTAATACCACCAGCTAGATTCCACTGTGACAAAGGAATAAGACAGATCCTTACAGTTCTCTGTAATGGGGTTTGACCTTTCCCAGAACTGGGCATAAAGAATGACTACAATGAAAAGAATTATAATGAAGTCTCACTGGCTTTTCCCAGCATAAAAGGGTTCATAAGAAAGAGAATTAACATATCATTGTCTTTCAGCTATATCATTTTATGGTTCATAGTACTCTATAATATTCTCTCCTTCCAACTTTTATGGTCAGAAGCCTTGGGAAATAATTTGCCTGATTTGTGCACTGACACTGTAAAAAGGGGGATGTTCTTTTAAATATGTAAAAGTGATTTCAATAATCTGTGGCTTACATTTAAGAGCATACCTGTAGTTTATGTTTGTTAATGCGTAAGTTTATGTCCACTCAAGTCTATATATGTATTAGGAGAATGTTTTATAATTGTAGAACTGTAATACCCAAAGCTATTGTTAGAACAATTTTCTTATAGGAAACTTGGCATGCCTTAACGTTGACTTTAAGGATAACAGAAGTCTTTCACAGGTCATGAATTAAGGATTTAGAATCAACCTCAGAATGAAATGCCATAATTACATAGATCTTTTTTGGCTGGTCAGCATCTCACAGATGTTTGATTTATTTTCTTAACCGCTCAATTTCAGGCTCATAAGAGTGTGGCATATTTAGAAGTTATTTTACCATGAATTCTTGTTTTATTTCAAGGAAATATGGGAAGCAGACAGTACCTTCCTCTGCTCCAAGTTTTAGCAATTTTCCTGTGTTTTGGGAAGAGCCAGTCTTACTCTCCCACTGCCATCTTTATGCTTCCTACCCAGGCTCTGAACAAATGTACAAGAATGCAATGATGGATTATTACTATATAGTATATTGGGAGTTTCTATTTTGTGGTTCTCATCATGCTTTTAATTTTATTTTTCTTGCCAAACAAGAAAAATAATTTGATGTTGATTATGTGTTTTAATATTCTAAAAGGGCAGTTATTAAGGTTATGGGCTTTTCCTTTGGGCATGTGATGCCTTATGTGTTAATTGCAAGTGTGTCATATCATTTTAAAATAAAACTGTTTATAAAGATGTTTCATTGTGTTTGTTAACTTTTATTGATTTGAATATGAATCTGTGATGCTGATTTGGTCTTTTAAGATTATATTTGAAATTATTTGTCCAAAAAAATTGCAAGCGATATTTACCCTGACTCCAATATGTCATTTTTCTTGCTACTATATCATTGAACAATATAAACCATACTTTATTATTTTACTTTGTATGAAATAGTCAAAGCTATTTGGTTTTACTCAGTATTAAACTTAGAGTGTGAATTGCACGATGTGGGAAAAACACATGAATTGGTATTTATTGATATTTTAAAAAATACTTATCCAAATATCTAGAAAGCTTTTAGATGAAAAAAAATCAAATTAACTTATGATCCTACTCTTAAATTTCTCTTAATCTACTTTTGATCTCCATTTTCATTTGAAGGATGAATAATAATTTATATTATTAAGTGAAATGTTATCCTTATTGTGTATTAGTATTGTCAAGGCTGAGACTTCTAAGGGGGCAGTTTAAAGTGAAGCTTCATAATTTACTCCACTTATTTAAAACAAAAATTGGATCAAGATTCTAATGTACTATAAAAGAAAAAAACTAGTTATATATATATATATATATATATATATATATATATATACACACATACACACACACACCCCCACACATACACATATATTAATAAACATATATGTATAATGTAGTTTTATGTACTTTTTGCTAGAAGACTTTTTTTTTTTAACCACCTCTGATCATTTGGAATGAGCTACATAATGCTGCTACAATTCCACAGTATCTTTTTTATATGACTCTTACAGGTCAGCAAGAAGTCTCTTAGAGACCCTATCTGATTTAGCTACCTTTCCAATGTTGCTGGTTGTCAGGCTCTAGGGAAGAAGAGAGTCTGAATGGTCTGGAACAGGCACTGGACCTCCTGGCAACTTGCCGGCTAGGACTAATTACATAGTCCCAGTCGGGCCAGGAAATGCAGTTCCGTCATGTGCCCTGAAGTGGGGAGACCTAGGGCTGTTTGGCAAACACTAATAACCACCACAATTTCTAAGGTCTTTGTGTTGTTAAAGCATATTATGTATCAACATAAAAATTCCTGCATTCTCTGATGACTGCTTGATCCATTTATTTTTAATATTTTTATACTGAGGGCAAAAAAATCCCCCAGAAAAACAACAACAACAAAAAACTATTCTAAAAACTCCCAGAAACATAAAATTCAGTAGTGCTTTTTAACGAGGGAAATGCTCCCAATTTACTTTAAGATTACCTATTATGATTTTGTTGTATTACTTTATCATAAAAATGAAGGGATTAAAATACCAATCCCAATTCTTTGAACTCCTGAGCAGGAGGAAGCACTTTCTTAATTCCTTACTATATGTTATGGAATTTATACCTTACTAGACTCTCACAACACTCCTGCAAGCTAAGAATTATTACCTTCATTTTAAAAATAAAAGACTGGAGCTCAAGAATATTAGATAACTGGCCAAAGTTACACAACTAATAAGCAGTAGAGAAAAAATTGAAACCTAGGACAACTTCACTAGAAAGTCATTACTTATTCCAGGTTAGAAGGAATATTACCCCTGCAACAACAACAAAAAATTCTATACTAGCTATTTCATTTTGTATTCATCATTTTATAAAGTCAAGTAATAGTCATGGGGTTTGAGAAATAAACTCTTTCTGTAAGGCAATCGTACCAATATTTTGTTTTAGAGAACATAGCCATTTCTCAAAATATAAAACCAAATTAAACCCATCAAAACTCGCAGTCATCCTACTCACTTCCCCCACCGAGGTTCAGATAAGCTTATACTGACACTTTCCTTAGAGCTGAAAAGAAAATGTAGTTATTCTTCCTGTGTGCACAATAGTTCTCAAAGGATTTATGTACTCTCTGGGAAGGAGCTCAAAGATGGAAGAAAGTCCCATCTGAGTGCTATGTGCCAGGCATTCAGCTTTCATGTAGTATCTTGCTTAGTCTTCATAACACATGGTATAATGAGAACTTCATAATCAGGGAAACAAATGACTTGAAGTTTGAATGCCTGCTCCTCTACTCTTGTCAAGTCATCTGAGTTCTAGTTTCTTTTTTTTTTTTTAAGTTTATTTATTTATTTTGAGAGAGAGAGTGAGACAGAGTGTGCACACACAAGGAGGGACAGAGAAAGGGAGAGAGAGAATCCTGAGCAGGCTCCACACTGTCAGTACAGAGCCCAATGGGGGGCTTGAACTGTTGAACTATGAGATCATGACCTGAGCTTTTGTCAAGAGTCAGACACTTAATTGATTGAGCCCCCAGGCGCCCCAAGACCTAGTTTCTTCATTTGTAAAATAGGGATAATAGTGTTTGCTTTGCAGGATGAAACTTAAAAATGATAAATGGGACAAAGGCTGAGAGGGAACCCTGTCGAGTATTCCATCTTTAGGTTCACCATTATCTTCAGTGGGCTGCTTTTTTTTTTAAGTTTTTTTTTTAACGTTTATTTATTTTTGAGACAGGGAGAGACAGAGCATGAACAGGGGAGGGTCAGAGAGAGGGAGACACAGAATCTGAAGCAGGCTCCAGGCTCTGAGCTGTCAGCACAGAGCCTGACGCGGGGCTAGAACTCACGGACCGCGAGATCATGGCCTGAGCTGAAGTCCGCGGCTTAACTGACTGAGCCACCCAGGCGCCCCTTCAGTGGGCTGCTTTGTAATGGCACAACGTAGGTGTTTGGAAGTACGTGGGAGCTGTGTTTATGTTGATTAAGTACTGGCTGACAAATAACTGAACTGGGCCATCATCATGATAAAAAATAATATTCTCCTTCACCTTCTCTCCCTCTTCCACCTCTTCCTCCTCTTTTCTCCTCCTTCCCTTCCTCCTCTTCCTTAGCCTCCTCCTCTCCTTCATCATTATCAATCATCTATGTGGAAACTATTCATTTGGAGGTCTCTTATTTCTACCATCATAGACATGCCTGAGAAAGAAAATTTTATTTCTCTTCATAAGACATAAAATCAATCTGAAAACTGTCTTCCTCAATTGTAAAGTATGATGTGCTAATATCTTGTACCATAAGCCTCCAGACCTTGAGTAGCCATAGCTCCAATCATTAGCTCCAATGTTATGTGGCAGAAAACACTGTCTTTTGAATAGAAGAGTTTTGCCGTAGAAAAGCCCAACAAAATCCTTTTATTTGGTTGAAAAGTTTTTCTTGTTTTTAACATTTCTCAGTATTAAAACTTAAAAGATATTTTTCAGTGAGCAGTCTGGCAAAAGGCTGTTCTTCACTGCCGTTTGTCCAGACCAGAGAGTTTGTGTGCTTATATTGAATTTATCTTTGAATTTTATTTTACCTTGTCCATGTTCTGCCAAATTAGCAAATGTAACTACTCTGGAATACAGATGACATTAAGAACAATTGCTAAAAATTGAACTTATTTTCCCTTGATACTTAAATGGCATAGTCAGCGATGCCCCCTGCTGCTGAGCAGATCCATAGCAGGGAAACTGGGTGCACCAGAGAAGGAAGAGAACAAAGCCAGCACCTATGTTAAATCATTCCTTAAACAAGTGGTAAGCTCAGGAAAATTCCCTGGTTGCAAACAGAAGTAAAGAGGGTTGGGAGAGACTGATACTAGGTCCAAAACAGTAATAGATGAGGCTGAGAGAGTCTCTGAAACATAAAGGTTCATTAATGACATATCTGGATGAATCTTTGAGTCATCCCCCTTGGGAGTTTATATGCTGTGCGTAAGGAAAAGAGAGAGATCATGGCAGCTTTGTGTCAAGTTATTGCTAGAGAGCAGTGACCCAACCAGGGACTACAATTCCCCATTCACTCTTCACTTAGGTGGGGCCGCATGACTAATTTGCACCAATGGAATGTAAGCAAAGTGATGGGTGTCACTTCCTGACTGAAGTGGTTAAGAAAGTTGCAGGGGCGCCTGGGTGGCGCAGTCGGTTAAGCGTCCGACTTCAGCCAGGTCACGATCTCGGGGTCCGTGAGTTCGAGCCCCGCGTCGGGCTCTGGGCTGATGGCTCGGAGCCTGGAGCCTGTTTCCAATTCTGTGTCTCCCTCTCTCTCTGCCCCTCCCCCGTTCATGCTCTGTCTCTCTCTGTCCCAAAAATAAATAAACGTTGAAAAAAAAAAAAAAAAAAAGAAAGTTGCATACCTTTTACTTCCTTCCTCAATCAGAGTTGACTTTGGGCCTGGCAGAGAAAAAGGCTTTCAAGCCCAAATGGAGGAAGATATAGGTCTGTGCATGTGGGCTAATGAATAAATAAACTGACATTGAGGGAAGAGCCAAGCATTTCACTTCAAATTATAAGATGTTCATCATAATTTGGGGAAAAATCTTCAGTTCCAGGCTCTTTCTTTCCTTTGCAATTATAAATCTATCTAGTTCTCAGTCAAGACACTCATAGTTATCTATTATAGTGATAGATTACATTTACTATCATTTACTAGTGATAGATTACATTTGTATATTATCATTTACATTTACTAGTGATAGATTATATTTACTATAGTGATAGATTACATATATAGTGATTTATTACATTTACTAAATTGATGCCTAAAGAGGTTAATGATGAAAGCTAAAACTACTGAGTGCTTATAATGTACCAGGACCCAGTTCTCACATTTGCTCATTTAATCCCCACAACAATCCTGTGAGGTAGGTACTCTGATTACCATAATGTTATTCATGAACAAAGTTAGATTTACCACTGAATCTATTAGCTTGCCCAAAATATTAGCTCTGACACACAGTTCATAAGTGACAGAGTTGGGATTCAAACCCAGAGTTTGACTGGTTAATACCCTTGCTTAAGTTTAAAGCTAGTATATGGTGGAGCTAAGACTTCCCACCTGGGTCTGACACAAAAATCCATGCTCTTTGTATCTATAATAGGCTGTCATTTACTTCTGTAGTTCTTTTCACCTCAACTGCCTATCCTTCCTTCTGCCAAGGCCAACCTCACTGATGATTACTCACATCATCATTGATCTCTCCCTTCTTTAAATGACCATGGCACTTAGTATCTGTATTCTAAAATTCACTCAGTGTAGGCTGCCTTGTATTGATCACTAATTGTTTCATGCATTAGGGTTTTCTTTACAATTAAGCTTTAAATTCTGGAAGGGCAAGGACCCTCTCTTACCTCCGTAGTACCCAGATCAATACTAACTCGTACCAACCACTTGATTGCTCATGACTTGCAGAAATAGAAACATGATGAATTCTCTCATTATGCCAGAAACGAGTAGTCTGGCCCCAATACTAAAGTAGCCTCTTATCCTGGTTTCCAGGATAAGAGAAGAACCCAAAAAAGGAAAAATCCTTTAGAGGAGAGCCACGAAGTGGATTAAAGTTAGAAACCACGACACAAGTGAAAATGTAAAAGAACAATGGCTTCTACTTGCAGAGCCAAAGGCTAAGGCATGTCTCAGGAAAAATTCACTAGTTTTTAACAGCTGAAATGTAGAAACATTCACTTTCACCAGGAATGAAAACATTTAATTTAAAATATTAAAACTGATACAATTTTTATTGTATCAAATTGGGAACATTTTTCCCCCTTTTTAAAAAGCAATGCTTAATGTTGCCATGAAAGATATTATTTCATACATAGCTTCATAGGGGCATCGACTAATACATTTCTTTCTGAAACACAAATTAATAGTATGCACCTGGAATCTTCGAAATATTCTTTCCCCCAGTATCCCACTTCAAGAAAACTTAGAATAGAAATATTCAAGGAGATGGATAAAAGTTGATTTACAAAGATATTTACTGCCGCTTTACCTACAAAGTGAAACACTGAAAACAATCTCATAGCTGGATAGAGGGATTGTTGAGATGAGGTAAGCTCATAAAAGGATTGCTGTAAAACCACTAAAGCTTTTCAAAGATTTTTAAGGATATGGAGAAGTGCTCATAATGTAACATTAAGTGAAGAAATTCATGATACAGGGCCTTTTCTCAAATACAGCATCATCCCAATTATGTGCTAGGTATGTAGTTTATATGTACACATGGCAAGAAGAAACATTAAAATGTAAATAGCTATCTCTAGAGTAAGGTTATTAGTAATTTGCTTCTTTTGTTGTATTTCCTGAATTTCTCTTTTTCTTTATAAATGTGCTTTTAGTTTTTAACAAGCATTTTTATAATACTTACTATATGCCAGTTTTCATTCAAGACATTTACAACTATGAACTCCTTTAATTTAATCTTCATATGGACCCTATAAGGTAGCTACCATTGTCACTTCAATGTTAATGATGATGAAAATGAGGCACATAAAGGTATAAAATTCTTCAAGGTCACACAGCTAGTAAGTTGTGGAAGTAGGGTTTGAGCCCATGCACTTAACTGTACTATGACAGTGAAAAAGTTTTGGAACCAGAAAATAAAATAAAATAATTTTTATTGGAAAAAATAATTTATTTTTAGATCTTGACTTCCCTGGGCTAATATAAGAAGATAAGAAAGCAACATGTAGGGGTGCCTGGGTGGCTCATTCCATTAAGTGACCGACTCTTGATTTCAGCTCAGGTCATGATCTCACGGTTTGTGGGTTTAAGCCCCATGTAGGGTCCTGTGCTGACAGTGCAGAGCTTGCTTGGGATTCTCTTTCTCTCTTCATCTCTCTGCCCCTCTCCCACTCTCTATTTTTCTCTCTCTCTCCCTCTCTTTCAAAAACAAAACAAAACAAAACAAAACATGATGCTTCCTGCGGGGGGGGGGGCAGGGAGGAAGAAAGCAATATGAAGAATTCAGTTATCCATCCTGATATCCAGGATTATTATGCCGGAATGACTTAGAAGGCAAAATGTGAGAACCTCTCAATAGGGCCATGAAAATGGGATTGGTGATATCTTCTTGCTGAGAGTGGGAGGGTGTCTCTCAAGGTCCCCTGCCAGGCCTAGGATTCGGTGATTCATGAAGTAATGAACCAGGGTGACCCAGTTTGTTCCCTAATTACATTTATACTCTCATCCTTTAAAGGAGTCACAGAGACAAGACTGTCCTTCTTGTAAATATAATAATTTAATATTTTTGTCTACAACTTAGAATAATGAACATAATCTACACAATTTTGAAGGAGAGAGAGAGAGGCAATTATTCTCTTGTCATTCTTCTCAGACTTGAATAAGTCGACTGACGAAAAATATAGTAGAGAGAAGAACTTGTCAGCATATTGTCAGGTAAGTATAGGAATTACACCATATAAATAGCTACCATGAATAATTTATTTGGTAGCTAGATGGCATTATTTGTGCTGAACTGTATTCATCAGTTTTCCTTCCTCGTCTTATGAGGTTTTTGTGAGTTTAGGTTTTATGTCAGAACATACGTCAGAGGAAAAGGGGATATTATCTGTTTCACAATCAAAAAATATTCTAACTTGCCAAGAGGCCTATAATTATCTGATAAGTTGGTTTTATTATTGTCAAGTTCTATCCAACTGCGTAAGAAAATAGTTTAGTAGAAAAGTTATTTTTTTTCTCACTATGCTAAACCATACTGGTTTTAAAAAAGGAATTTTTCCATTTTATAACAGTGGGCCCATTTTGTAGCTTTTTACTCACAGGTTGAACTTCCCCCTCTGAGGGGGAGAGAGGGTGGAAAGTATTACTTTATTATATATACTAAATTATATATAATATAAATACTTTATATATATAATATATATATAATTACTTTATTATATATAATAAATAATGAGGAACTTGCGAGTTAGGCATACCCATCCAGGGAGAAAAGGGCAGAGGGAGAGGGCCCAAGAAAGTCATAGGCTTCAGAAGGAAAGTCTACTTGTTGACAAATTCCCCATTGCAAAGATGGCTTTAGGATTTTGAAGATCAGTGATATTACATATTTAATATGAAGCTATTCCCTGTTCCTAATTATTCTGTACCTTCTCTTTTAATGTCTTCAAACCTTTCATACAAGTCAGCTATGTATAACAACCTCATATTTGTAGAACCATGGAGAATTCAAGGATGGGGCAGAGAAGGGAAGAGCAGGCCCCTTGGCATTAGAGGCAGGCTCCTTGGCTGTTCCATAATTCCATGATCTTAGGGAAGCAAATGAAAGTTTGAACCAGACCTAACAGCAGCAGGTAGTTGCTGGCAGAAGAAAAACAGGCTGTGGTATGTACTGACTCACCTATAATTTCTCCCAGAAATACTAGGAAAGTGATCCTTGAAAGGAGTTGTGATATGGGCAGGGGAAGGAAGAAGGGGTAGATGAGGGTGAACGCTGCAAACAAGTGTGTTAAAGGAGTAAATAGTGGAAATTGGGGTAGAAGACAACTATTTGTCATGGTTATGTAATTGAACTATATTCTACAGATAATGGAAGAACTACTGGTATTTTCTTTTAAAAATGGCATAATCAGAAGTCAGTTTTAGAAAGAAAACTCAGATGCTGGAGTAGAGGACAGGTGGGAAGCAACAGGAAGGGGCCAAGGAATAATGATGAACTAGAAAAGTGAAGAGACTGAGACAAGGGAATAACATAGGCATTTCAAAGATCAAAACAAATAAAGTTGATGATTAATGTGAACAGGGTGGAGAGAGTGAGAGAAACTGCTTAGGTAATTTAACAGTAATCAAGGTTTGAAAGTACAGGAAGAAGTACTGGGTTTGGTGGAAAAGATATGCCTCTGGAGTATGTGGGGCACATCCAAGTGAAGATGGCTAATGGCCGCTGGAAATGTGGGTCTGGAGTAGTGGAATGAGGTTGAGCTTATTTATGATATGAAGCTATGTTGACCCAAAATGGAAGCCAGGGTCTTTCAAATATTTAATGGTCAGTGAACTTATTTTCATGAAAAACTTTACAAATATAAGAATGTGGAAGTATATTATTAATTTCAATTAATCATCTGTAGGTAAAAGAATAATGCCACTTGAAATCAAAATGTCCCTGTAAAATCTAGGATGTATGGTAACTGTAATTGTACTTCATCTATTTCAGAGAAGATCAATGCAATTAATGATCCTAAACCAAAATTAACAGTAAAAGATTAAGTCAAAATTAATCAGAAGGAAGAAAAGAGAATATAAACTAGATACCTGATATTAGTCAATAACCCACAATAAGTTTGTTAACCTTGAGGTTTCTATTAAAATAAAAAGAGAGTGAAGAGTTTTGGATCATTATTATGAAGTACTTGATAAAAAGAAAGTCTAGGTATTAATTTATAAAAAGAAACACCCCCTGGCACAAAATTCTGAGAGGAATATATCATGTAGATCTTTACATGAAGAACAATGAGTAATACAATGGAAAATAGTTTTGCCAAAGCTACAGAAATGTTCTTCAAATGGATGCTTCCAATATATTAATATAATCATTATGTTAATTACTATATTATGCATACTGTTATATATGTATTATTATAACATATCCTATTAATATGTGATTATATAATATATAATATATATTAATTATTATATAAATATAATTAATATATCATATAATTATATTATATCTAATATATTAAAAGCTAAAGATATATTATTATCAGAAAACTAAGGTAATACAGCCCAGCTTGCTTTCTGATGAATTAAGGGCATGGAGCCCAAATTCTCTTGGGATCGGATAGTTAACATTCTTCTCTGACTTTCAAATACTGGATTTTTCTAGCAAAGCTTCTAACAATACTGCTCAGGCTCTGGTCTTTCGTTCTTGAATTCTCTGATGAGTGCCCACATTGTTGAGATTCTATTTGTCTATGAAAGTAAATCTCAAATGCTTCAGGTATCAGACCTATAGGGGAAGAGTTGAAATTCTATTGTGAATATTTCAGAGGGTCCTTTTTATGATGGTGCATATGGAAGTTCTTAGCCTGTCTCCATGAATGGGAGCCCTCAGAGACCTTGCAAAAGTCCCTCTAACTTGGAAAATCATTTTGAATTTATTCAATCAGTTAAATAATTTTAATACCATAAAGGGTTGAGAATATAATTTTAGTTTGAAAACTTTGAAATTTATGTTGATAATATATTACCTTGGTCAAAAAATAAGCTCTTCATTGCCTATATAGAGAACATTCTGATGAGTCTAACAAGATCTAAATGAAATAACCCAGTAAACAATAAAATGATAACAACAAGAACAACAGCAAAGTAATCCTTAATTACTGCTTTCACTGGGCATCTTCAAATATTATCTCTTAAAATTCTGCTGGATCAGAATACAAAAATACTGACTCAAAGGGATATATGCACCCCAATGTTTATGGCAGCATTATTTACAGTAGCCACATTATGGAAACAGCCCAAGTGTCCATTCATCTGATGAATGGATAAAGAAGATTTATATGCTAAGAGAAATAAGTCAATATGAGAAAAACAAATACCATATGATTTCACTCATATGTGGAATTTCAGAAACAAAACAAATGAGCAAAGGGAAAAAAAGAGAGAGAGGCAAACCAAGAAACAGACTCTTAACTACAGAGAACAAACTGATGGTTACCAGAGGGGAGTGGGTGGAGGAGGTGGGTGAAATAGGTGATGGGGATTAAGGAGTGCACTTGTGATGAGCACTGGGTGATGTATGAATTGTTGAATCACTATATTGTACACCTGAAACTAATATTACACTGTATGTTAACTAACTGAAATTTAATAAAAACTTTAAAAAATAAAAATAAATAAAATTCTGCTCGGTAAGGTCATTTAGTATTGCCTACTTAAATATTAGGGAATGCCAATACATGCAAATACTTTCACTGTTAATTGGATTATGTTAATTTGCTAAAAATTATCTACCAATGTGCTTGTTCCTTTTCCTAATGTTCTGATATAGAAACTGCCCCGTAGTGTTAAGATTAACAGGAAATTTAAAGCTTGTTTTTCAGAAACCTGTTTCTCCCTAATTAGCTATTGTTTCTTTTCAGACCCCACTAGCAAATCCACCAGCTGTCTCTGCAGAGGCCTGGGCTGACACAGATGGAAGGTCACTGATAAGGTTATAGCCTGGAACAAGAAAAGTCCTGCATTCCTTCGCAAGACAATGAGTCCAAGACCACGTCCAGTTTATACTGGCTCTCAGAGTATGGGCATAGCCCCTCTCCTTGTCCTACTGACTTCCAGACATCAGGGGCTGAGTTTTGCCTCATTTTAATGTTAAGATTCCACCCCAAAGGAAACATGGAATGTGTGTCACATATATGTTTGCTCAATGCACATGCTCCATCTTTCCTCATGAATAGTAATGTTTCCCCACCCTTTTCATCAATATGTATGTTAATCCCTATGATTATAAAAACTTGTTCTAACCTCAGTTGGGTGAGACATGTGACCCTGCCTGCTGTCCCCTTGTTTGGCTGCCTCTCAAATAAACCCTTTCCTTGCTGCATACTTGATTTCTCAGTGATTGGCATTGCTGAGCATTGGGCATACGAACCGGGGTTCAGTTACAATATGGAAGAGACAGGTTGGTTCTTACAAACTCTTGCAAAATAAACTCCATAGTGAAAAAGCCTCCCCCAAAGAAAATTTGGTAAGAATGTTAGGAGAGCTTTAGACTTTAGAAAAGGATACCCTATTCCTTTTCTTGTACGTCAAATGTCAGAACTTAGGGCAGAAATATAGAGGGTTGGTATATTGGGGCGCCTGGGTGGTTCAGTCGGTTGAAGGTCTGACTTCGGCTCAGGTCATGATCTCACGCTCCATGGGTTTGAGCCCTGCGTTGGGCTCTGTGCTGACAGCTCAGAGCCCGGAGCCCACTTCAGATTCTGTGTCTCCCCCTCTCTCTGCCCCTCCCCTGCTCATGCTCTGTCTCTCTCTGTCTCAAAAATAAATAAAGAAATAAAAAATATAAAGAAATATAGAGGGTCAGTATATTTAAAAGCTCTATCTCGGGGCGCCTGGGTGGCGCAGTCGGTTAAGCGTCCGACTTCAGCCAGGTCACGATCTCGCGGTCCGTGAGTTCGAGCCCCGCGTCAGGCTCTGGGCTGATGGCTCGGAGCCTGGAGCCTGTTTCCGATTCTGTGTCTCCCTCTCTCTCTGCCCCTCCCCCATTCATGCTCTGTCTCTCTCTGTCCCAAAAAATAAATAAACGTTGAAAAAAAAATTAAAAAAAAAATAAAAGCTCTATCTCTAGGAATGATGAAGTATTCAATAAATTGTGGGCTTTTCTTAGTGATAAAGATATCATTTACAAGAATAAATGAGTTTGATAAAGTATTTTCGGTATTGATACAAGACAAAGTGTTTTCTATGAAGAAATGGCTTATGAGGAAACAGTATTTTCCCATTCATGTTTTCTATGAATGATATTTCACAGTAGAAACACAGTAGACCCACTGCTAATCATGGTATCCAAGTCCTGTTTGAGATGGATGGTAGATGAGTTCTAGTGATGCTCAGAAGGCTGTCCAATTGAAGCATAGAATCATGACGGCATTTTATACCTGTATTGATAGAATGCTTCCAGTTAGGTTTTAACCCAAAACAGGACAAAGTTTCTAAGAAATATGTTCTGACATATACCATATCAGGTTAAAAGCTTAATTTCAATGAGAAATGAAATTGTTTTGGCTGGCCCTCCTACAAGTTTATCAAACTTTTTAATGGGAAACTAGCTAAGAAAAAAACCCCATAACAAGAGATATGGAGAAATTGACTTTGTAAAGTCAGGTCCATTCTTTCCTTTTTATTATCTCTGTTCCCTCTGCTCGATTTTTATATTTCATGCCTGAGTCCGCTAAAAAATAAATGAATAAGTAATTTCAAACTGCTAAAACCTTAACTAGTTTGTGTTATCTAGGGGTCATTGTTCATACCACTTCTTAAAGCCCTGGCTAATAAAGGCCCTTGAGAAGACTGATTTAAAATTGTAGTGCCACCGGTAGCTAGAGAAAAGAGCACCTTAAGGCAGATTTGTCAGATCTGAATCTCTGTTCTCAGGATTAGCCACCCTCTGATCTCCAGTTCAAAACTGGTACTGAATAGTCAAAATCAACATTAGAGTAGGAAAAGTAAACAGATACTATACTATCTTCTACTTTTACACCTAATCCTGACCACAGGCAAATCAAGCACCAGAGGATATGTTGAAGTTGGAATAGAAATCACCTGGAAATGGTGATCACATTGACTTGATATGGTGACAAGTGAATAGGAAGAGGGTAAAAGGCACAAAATATTGGAGCCCTAAAAATATAGCAGGTGGATGAAGAGTGATAAACTCAGCTTGGCTGAGTTCTTAAGGATTTTCTTTAGCCGGAGAATATAAGGGAGTGAGTTCATCTCTGCCCAAACTGGGACTAATCTTACAGGTACCTAGGAGGGTGCAGAATGTTCTTAAAGGTCAGCTACAAGCATTTTTAGCAGCCAGTAATTTGGAAACAGAGATCAAAGCAGAGTGACATGAGCTGGAAGAAGAGGCACTACTCCTCCGTGGCGGTTCAAGCTCATACTCCCTCTGTCACCACTCAGAAATGACGTCCACCAGCTAAGCCTGAAGAGCAAGCACCCCATAGAGAAATGTTCTCACTTTGAATGGCATCAGCAGGATGAGGCAGCCACATGACCTTTTGTCTTAAACTAACTTTATCATGCATTTGGAAGGGATAAGGAATTTTCTTCATCTTAAACTCAAAGCAGTCCCTACTTCAGAATAGAAAAAAATGTACATAGCATCTAGGAATTCGCTTTTTTATTCAACCTCCATTCTCTCGCTCATTCTACTGCTCACTGCAGTAGGTTTGCCATGATGTTGTCACCCAGACTTAACTTGCCGTTTACACATCTTCTTGTTTATCTTGGTTGTGTTTGAGGGCAAGAGAGAAATGGAATATCCCATAAAATGCTATCAAGTTTTCCCTATTAGTGTGGAAATGGCAGTTTCTAAAGGCTCACTTTCCAGAGGTAATAGAAAAAGAAAAAGGAAAAAAAAATTAGGTAAAAAAATCATGTCTTACCAATTATTTTCCCCTTAAGCACCTTTTCGATAACTCTTGCACTTCCTTTTCCTAAATATTGTCATGTTAAACTGTGTTCATGAAAGAATATTTAATCAGAAACCTGTCACGTTACCAGGTGGAAGAATTATTATTTAATTCTGGGATTATGCATATAATCAGTAGACCTCTACCTGCCTGTAGGATAACTCCAGAGAAAAAGCTAATTTCCCAATTCAAGAATGCCGATTCAAGAATTCAAGAATTGAGATACAGATCTCATTAACCGAAATAAAGATATTAATCAGAGAATTAGATCTTTTACCAAAGAAGTGCCTTGCATATCTGTTTTGAGTGAAGAGTGTTGAGTGAAACACCTAAGTGTTGACATTCTTACCCAAGTTACAAATGGATACTTTCTGGTGACCTTCCTGGTCATCCCCAAGTAATCTCAACCACAGATGCCAAATTCAAATGCTATTGGTCTGTTGTTCCTTTTATATTATTTATAAAATCTCCAGAAACAGTGAATATTGGAATTTAGTTTATTTAAAACATTCTAATACTATGCAAACCATCTCATGCCTAGATTCGTGTTTATATAGCTAAATTCCAGGGAAGGAATTTTAGTACTTTAGAAGTACAGTTAACATTTTTCAGAATTATCTAAAGTGCAGCTCTTTGCCTTTAACTGCTTGGGGTTTGTTTTTGTTGTGGCTGACTCATAACACCTACTTTATCTGGGATGATTTGAGGCATAACATATGGGAGCATTACAATGGGGGTAAGGGTTGGTTTCTTAGATTTATCAATGGCAGGAGAGGAAGGGTTTAATTAGGGTTCAGCCAGATGCATGGGGCAGTTTCATTTCATGAGAAATAGGTAAAGAATTAGGTAAAGTTAAGAAGATAACTGAAAGACTGTGGCAAGGCAAAATAAAATAATTTGAAGGAAATTTATTCTTATGGACTCTTTTATTCATTAAATAATTTTTAACTCATTTACCACTATATTCTAGAAATTTTGCTAGGCAATGATACAGAAGTAAGAGAACTAAACCAGAAGCTATTTATCCTCAATGAGTTTTAACTTCTTGGAGGAGACATGTATGAATCAAATAATCCCATATGAAACAGTTACAACTGATAATAAGTAAAATAAAGGAAAAGGACAGGGAAATGAGGAGTCTATATTAAGCCCTGAGCTTGCATATTACTCAATTTGCTTTGAAAGGTTTTCAGCCTGTTCATGAAAATCAGCTATTCCTCCTTAGGAAAATGTACTAAAAAATTCAGGATATTTTCCTTTATGTTGGAGGAAATTCAGCATGATGCAGCTTGGAACCTCCAGGGTGTATTATGTAATTTTAATTTTTGAATCTCTGAAGTTTTAGTCAGGTGTGTTTGGAGAGATGCTGGGAGACAATAGTCTCTGCCGGTTTTATTTGTGTGCAAAGAAGCTTTTCTTCCTGAAGCACAGCTGCTCCTTCCTCAAACCCTATGAGGTAATACCCATCCTATCAACTTTCATCCCAGGTGTTAATAGCAAAAAGAATGAAACACTGGCAAATCATTTTCAAACATTGCTGGATCGAATTCTGACCTGTTCAGAAGTGTAGGGGGGATGCGTTTGGTAGAGAAGGATTCTTTTTTGGCCTTTCTTCCAAAAAGCTGTACAGAAAGGCATCAAGCCCTCTGGCTAGGTCTATTTTGTGTTATGATTTGATGGAAATAGTGGTTGACTTGTGTTTTTGAAAGTGACAACTGGTTATATATAGTTTTAGAATGAACCCTTGAAATATAGTTCATAAAGGAATTGCCTAATTTTTGGAAGATTTGGTCGATGTTATGAATATCCTCATATAAGGACTGACTAGAGAAAAAACTCAGTTACACTACCTGGAATAGCTTTAGGGATGCATATAATTTGCATGGACAGGAAAATAGGAAAAGGGGAACATTCTTTTGTCCATGGCTTCTGTGAACAAAGGCTTCTGTTGGATGTTGAGACTATCCGTTTCCAGGTCCAGGTGATTTTCCTGAAGAATATGAGGGTCAGTTTAGAAGCTGTTAAAATATCCTCCAATAAGATGGAAGGATGGCCTCCAATAAGATGGAAGGATGGCATGGCCTAGCTGTAGAACTGTTCCAATGGCTCTCATTTGTTAGCATGAGATATACATTTTTCGTTTTTAAAAAACGATTTATTTTTATTTGCTTTTTAAATTTCAATTTTAATTCCAGTTAGTTAAATCTTAATATAATTACAGGTTATATTAGTTTTGGGTGTACAATATAGTGATTCAACACTTCCACACATCGCTTGGTGCTCATCGTGATGGGTGTACTCCTTAATCCCCATCCCCTCTTTCACCCATCCCCCCACCCACCTCCCCTCTCATAACCATCAGTTTCTTCCCTATAGTTAAGAGTCTCTTTCTCTCTCTCTTTTCCTTTTCCTCATTTGTTTTGTTTCTGAAATTCCACATGAGTGAAATCATATAGTATTTGTCTTTCTCTGACTATTTTTCTTAGCATTATACTCTCCAGCTCCATCCATGTCATTGCAAATGGCCAAATTTCATTCTTTTTATGGCTGAATAATATTCCATTGTATATCTTAGAGTACAGTTTCTTTATCCCTTCATCTATTGATGGACACTTGGGCTGCTTCCATATCTTGGCTACTGTAAATAATGGGGTGCATGTATCCCTTTAAATCACTGTTTTCATATTCTTTGGGTAAATACCCAGTAGTGTTATTACTAGATCATAAGGTAGTTCTATTTTTAACTTTTTGAGGACCCTCCATATTGTTTTCTAGAGTGGCTGCACCAGTTTGCATTCCCACCAACAGTGCAAGAGGGTTTCTTTATCTCCACATTCTTGCCAACCTCTGTTTTTTCTTATTTTGCTGATTTTAGCTATCCTGACAAATGTGAGGTGATATCTCATTGTAGTTTTGATTTACATTTCCCTGATAGTAAGTGATGTTGAGTATCTTTTCATGTGTCTATTGGCCATCTGTATTTCTTCTTTGGCTAAATATCTGTTCATGTCTTCTGCCCATTTTTAAAATGGATTATTTGGTGTTTGTATGTTGAGCTTTGTAAGTCATTATTTTTTTAACTTACTTATTTTGAGAAAGAGAGGCAGAGAGAGTGGGAGAGAGAAAATCCCAAACAGGCTCCATGCTATCAGTGAAGAGCCCGAGGTGGGGCTGTATCTCACAAACCATGAGATCATGACCTGAACCCAAATCAAGAGTCAGATGCTTAACCAACTGGGCCACTCAGGCATGCCTATAAGTTCTTTATATATTTTGGATACTTACCATTTATTGGATTTTTCAGTTGCAAATATCTTCTACCACTCTGTAGGTTGCCTTTTAGTTTTGTTGATTGTTTCCTTCACTGTACAGAAACTTTTTATTTTGATATAGTCCCAATAGTTTATTTTTGCTTTTGTTTCCCTTGCCTCATGGGACCTATCTAGAAAAAAGAAGCTATGACTGATATCAAAGAAGTTACTGTCTATATTCTCTTCTGGGATTTTTATAGCTTCAGGCCTCATATTTAGGTCTTTAATCCATTTTGAATTCATTTTCATGTATGGTGACAGAAAGTGGTCCAGTTTCTTTCTTTTACATGTTCCTGTCCAATTTTCTCAATACCATTTGAAGAGATGATCTTTTTCCCACTGGATATTCTTTCCTGCTTTGTCAAATATTAATTGACCATATAATTGTCAGCTTATTCCTGGATTTTCTATTCTGTTCTATTTGATCTATGTGTCCATTTTTGTGCCAGTACCATACTGTTTTCATGACTACAACTTTGTAATATAACTTAAAGTCTGGAATTGTGATGCCTCCAGCTTTGCTTTGCTTTTTCAAGGTAGCTATGGCTATTCCAGGTCTTTTGTGGTTCCATACAAATTTTAGGATTATCTGTTCTAGTTCTGTGAAAAGTGCTATTGGTATGTTGATAGGGATTGCATTAAATGCAGATTTCTTAGAGTAGTATAGACATTTTAACAATATTTGTTCTTTCAACCCATAAGCATGGAATGTTTCTCCATATCTTTGTGTCTTCTTCAATTTCTTTCATCAGTGTTTTACAGTTTTCAGAGTACAGGTCTTTCACTTCTTTGGTTAGGTTTATTCCTAGGTATCTTATTATTTGGTGCAATTGTAAATGAGATTGTTTTCTTAATTTCTCTTTGTGCTTCTTCATTATTGGTGTATAGAAATGCAACAGATTTCTGTACATGGATTTTTTATCCTGCAACTTTACTGAATTCATTTATCAATTCTAGCAGTTGTTTGGTGGAGTCTTTTGGGTTTCTTATATATAGTATCATGTCATCTGAAAATAGTGACGCTTTTCCTTCTTCCTTACCGACCAGGATGCCTTATATTTCTTTTTATTGTCTGATTCCTGTGGCTTCATAGATCATTATTAGTAAGAGTTCACATTTATTGAATACTTGTATTCCAGCCTCTGTGCAGACTCTATGTTGGTTATCTCATTTAATCTTTACAGCAACTCTTGGAGGTAGGTTCTATTTAAATGATGAGAAAAATGAGGTGTAGAAATATTAGAAAACCCAAAGTAATATCTAGTAATTAGGTTATCCTAGATTGGAGTCCGGATTCCTGATTCCAGAAACCATGTTTTCAACCACTGTAGCATTCCATTTTGCATCCTAAGCCTAATACTGTATTAGCTATATTGAAGATGTTTATTGGATTGTTAGACAAGTGGGCTGATGAATGAATAGAAATAAAGATAAGGTATACAAATTCAATGAGATTCCCTTGCAAAGAAAAAAATAAAACAGCAAAGATTTTAGCTATGGTAAAATTTTAAACATACGCACACATGGCAAAACCATCATATAAGGACCCTATACAAGTAAATAGTGGTTAACAAGAGCCTAAGAAAGAGTGATAAGTAGGTATATTTCTTCTCAAAGTAGGTCTCATAGTATTCAGAGGGAGGGAAGGAGGAGAACCCTGGCTTTTCATTTTACTCCAGGAATCCAGGAACTGATATGTCAGAGCTGCAAAGAAGAGGACGCTATAAGCAGAGGAACTCCTTTAACTGACATGGTCCAGCCAGCTATGACCCAGTCCCTGAGCAAACACACCATCTCCTTTTCCTTCTGCCCTGCAGCTTGGCTTGAGTGTTGAACCAGTAAAAGCTTTTGGGTTTGCAGCACTTACAGGATAGGTTGCCATAGATCATAGCATAGAGTTACATCCCTGTACCCTCTCCAGGTAATGACACCCTTGGTTAGGGCTCACAGCAGACACCAGTCATCAGGTATGACATTGTTGAATCCACACTACACAGTGACATAGGGAGAACTTTGAAAAAGGGCAAGAGGATAATTGCATCTCTTCTAAGGAGAGCTTCAGGCACTCAGCCAAGTAAAGGTTAAGACAAGTTAATGTTGCAGTCAGAGCAAGAACAAGCCACAAGCATTTGCTGCCTCTCACACTCCTGCCAACGGATGCATTCTGTCAAAACCACACTCAGAATGGGCTTGCTAACAATCCTCTAGCTCTCCTATTGGCAACTTATCTCCTAGGATAGGATCTGTGACCCAGTATTGCTTCCCTGGTGCACTTGGCTTTTCAACCTAAGTTGCCAATCCCAAGAGACTGGTTTAACCTTGTTCTGCTTTCTCTAAGCTGCTTGGAGGTTTCACTTGGAATCTTATGGGGTCTGTATGTATATCAATGTGCTCTGAATGGCACAGCCTTCCAAGTTGTGCTTTGTATCATGCATATTGGATGATCAAGACATATAAAATTGCTCTTGTTATAGGTCAAAATAAATAATGGTTCAATTTAACATTTCTCTTACTCCGTTTTGACTGTACAAATATATGTATATATTTGGAATAGTATCTGTGAGTCTGTTCACAATTCTGTGCACTGAGTACATAGCTCAAAGTAAGTGTAAGATGAGAAAAGGATATTTGCTCATCCCTTAGATATTTATTTAATGCCACTTTCCCACCCTCACTACAAACAAGCCTCAGTTTCCACAACTATAAAATCTATATAATAATCTATATAGGACCTTAGAGTAATTATTAGGATAAAAAGAGAATAACTGTATAAAAGTGCCTGCTATATAATGGTTTTCAATAAACGTTAATTTCTTCTCCTTCTCTCTCCCTCTCTCCCTTCCTGCCTTCCTCACTTCTCCCTCTTGTCTTTCTCTGTCTCCCTCCTTCTTCTGTTATATATGGTTAGGATTTATCTTTTGAAGCATTTAGATGTTGATAAAATGAACACTAAATCAGCAGTCAGGAAACATGAGTGCCAGCTTTATATCTGCCACTAATAATTTGTGTCACCTTAAGACACCTCTTACCATCTCAGGACCTGAATTCCACACCCCCCATTTGGAGAATGTGCTTGCTTTGTGGTGTGGGTGGGAAGAAATGTTACTTTATTTATTTACATAACATCAAACATCCATAGCAACCTTAATATTATTGACTAACTCTATATTCCACTTGATACATAGTAGAGTGTTTTTTTTTTTCTATCAGCAAAATGGAACTGGTAAAAATAATTATTTGACAATAACTGTTAAAACTATACCTATACATACTGGCAAATTCATCACTACCTTTGTAGAAAATATGAACTTAATTGTATTCAAATAAGGATTAGATATGAAACAAGCCTATTGGCATTCATAAGCATATTTCTAATTATTTTCCCATGTTTCTTGATAGATTATAAAAGGACCCTGAAATTAATAATCCTCAAGTATAATGGAGCCAACAACAAAACAGTTCTAGTGATTAGAATGACTAAAGTTATTTATTTGATCCTTTAGTTCATGAAAGTGGGAAAACTATCCTTGCCTTGCCTTTTTATTATAATACTTAAAAAAAATTTTTTAATGTTTATTTATTTTTGACAGAGAGAGAGAGAGACAGAGCATGAGGGGAGAGGGGCAGAGAGAGAGGGAGACACAGAATCCGAAGCAGACTCCAGGCTCCGAGCTGTCAGCACACAGCCCAACGCGGGGCTCGAACTCACGGATGGTGAGATCATGACCTGAGCCGAAGTCGGACGCTCAACCAACTGAGCCACCCAGGCGCACCTTTATTATAATACTTAATAACAGTAAGATAACTCCCGTAGCATTAGGGTCCAGAGTCTCTATGATTTTTTTTAAAGGGAAAAAAAAAGCATCTAGCACTTTCTGTTACCAGCAGCCTTCTCCCTCTTAAAAAATATAACCAGCTATTGAAATTAATTAATATACACATATACTTCATACACAATGAAAATGAAAATTAAATCTCATTTCACCTTAGTCTCCCTATTCTCCTTCACAGAAGTATCTGTTTTCAAAAATTTATATAAACTTCAGACTCTTTTTTCTAAATTGTTTTTTAATGTTTATTTACATTTAAGAGATGGAGAGACAGAGCATGAGCGGGGAAGAGTCACAGAGAGAGGAAGACACAGAATCCGAAGCAGGCTCCAGGCTCTGAGCTGTCAGCACAGAGCCCGATGCGGGGCTCGAACCCACAAACTGCGAGATCATGACCTGAGCCGAAGTTGGTCGCTTAACTGAGTGAGCCATTCAGGCGCCCCTAAACTTCAGACTTTTTATGCATATGCTACAAAATAGTGTTTCGAAGCATGTGTGTTTCTCAAAACAGTTAAACCACATCTGCCTATGGCTCTACTCTCCTGTGCCTTGCTCTTCCTACTAAATTTATACAAGGGATCTTTTCATTTTACTGATTATAGAGATACCTCATTCAGGGACTGTATATTTTCCATTGTATGGATATGCCATAATCAGTATATTCACATAAAGTATGGATATATATATAAATATATTTAACCAGTCCCCTTTCAGATGTTCAAAATTTTTGCTATTAAAAACAGTGCTGCAATGAACATCTTTATGTATGCAACTTTTCACATATGTCAAATGTATCCATAAGATAAATCTCTAGAAATATCATTACTGAATGATAGGTATGTGCATTTTAAGTTTTGTTAATATTGTCAAAGTGCCCTCCAAAGATATTGCAACTTAACCTTCCACCAACAGTGTATGAAATTGTTCACTGTGATCTGATTGCTAATGTAGCAATACTTATCACACCACATGATTATAGCACAATGTACTGTCTATATTCATTATGCTGTGTGTTAGATCCCTATGGTTTTTATTACTTGTTACAACTTTGTACCCTTAAATACCATTACTTTTATCCTCCACCCATCCTCTGGTAGGCACCATTTTACTCTGGTTTTTTTTTTTTTTTTTTTTTTTTTTTTACAGGTTTAACTTTGTTAGAATCCACACATAAGTGATATTATTCAGTACCTGTCTTTCTGCTTGACTTACCTTGCTTAGCATAATGTGCCCAAGTTCCAGCCATGTTGTTACAAATAAAGTAGATAAAAAAGATGCGGTACATATACACAACGGAATATTTTTCAGCCATAAGAAAGGAGGATATCCTATTTCATAGCTCTCCAACTTTAAACTTCTGTTAATCTAATGGAGGTGAAATTGTACTTCTCAATGACTTAGCTTATTTTTCCTCCATTACTAGCGTGACTGTGCATCTTTCTGTAAGTTTATGACCATTGCGTTTCCTGTATTGTGAATTATCTTTACATGTTCCCGTCCTTCCTCCTACTCAGGTAAAGAGGGTTAAGTGTGGTAGGTGGAGTTTTTCTAACACCTCCCTTTGTGGAGGATGTAACTTTTGGGGATTTTGGGTACATGCGGGAATCCAGTTTGCATGCTCACTTACTGGCTTTCAGCATTCTTGTTGTTTCTGCTCTGCATTTGTAAGTATATTCTGTTCTTACTTTCTGTGTGTGTGTGTGTGTGTGTGTGTGTGTGTGTGTGTCATAAAGGGATTTTTAGGGTAATTTGTCCAAGCTATTCTTGGAACTAGAAATTTTCTGTTAAAATTACTTTTAGGTTATTAAAAAATTCTTACAGAATTCATTAAATGATAATGCCTAGTTACTGAGATCTCTAAGAAAGCAGCTGCATAACTGTCTGAAAGATATTCTGCTTTCAAAAACATTTTTAAATGCGCCAACAGAAAAGTTTAACTCCTCTCTTGACAGCACAAGAAAAAAAAATACACAATTCAACAAAAAAGTCTAATATGCAGACTTACATAAATGATTCAGTGCTAGGCAATAATGGTATAGACTTGAGAGAAAACTGCAAAGCATTTACTAAGGTGGAAATTGCTCTTGATTTAATAAAGGAAAAATAAAAGATTTGACCGAGAATCATAGGAAAATTTAGCACACAAATGTATTTATTAATTCTGGTATTATTTTCTGGTACCATTCAGCCTCATTTTCTCTGTAACAACTACAGAAATTTAAAAGATACATATATGGCTGGTTCTTGGAGGCATTAAAAGCAACTTATTGATTTAAAAAATAGGAGAGGCTACTTACAGCATCAAGCACTTAAATCAACTTTGTTAAGGTGTTTTAATTAACTCACCCCATATGTAAGCATATTAATATTCTATAAGGATAGCAAAATAATAAATCTTCAGAATATTATATAATATTTGAAAACTTATCATTTTATTTATTATTATAAATAGTCAGTGCTGAGATAAATATTGATATATTGTACACATTCCCATAGAATATAGTAATACTAAGACAGCATTATATATTCCTTTAAAAATGATTTCACTGAATTAAAACTGCATATTTGCTATCTTTAAATTATCCACATAGAGAATCCTAACCAGGCATCACTATCTCTTATTGCTAACAGTAAGAAATACCTGGCTTCTTAAATGCTGAGCTTGTAGACCCCAAATTAGGAAATGAAAGAATGGTATATAAGCTTATACTTTTCTGGTATTGCTCCCTTGGGTATAGCCTCCTAGCTCTTAAGGAACCAAAATGATTGATGGAAATTCTGAGGTCTGTGGTCAAAACAGATCTGCTGGGAATAATAAGCAGTATTGGCACACAAGATCAGAACTTATGCTATTACCGGATGAAAGGAACCTTTCCCCCACTTAAAATACATCATTTTTGGGGTGCCTGGGTGGTTCAGTCGGTTAAGTGTCCGACTTCTGTTCAGGTCATGATCTCATGGTTCGTGGGTTCGAGCCCCGCGGCGGGCTCTGTGCTGACAGCTCAGAGCCTGGAGCCTGCTTTGGATTCCGTGTCTCCCTCTTGCCTTCCCCTCCCCCACTCACGCTCTGACTCTCTCTCTCAAAAATAAATAAACATTAAAAAAATTTTTTTTAAATAAATAAATAAATACATCATTCTTGGAATTCCTGCAATGTGTACATACCCAGTCATTTTGAACCTAGCTACTAGGAAATGGCAGGCCTATCCTCATGGGGAAAAACTAATTTTATTTCATGCAGTGATCTCAGTCTGTTCCTCTAAATTTGTAGATATGTACCTTAAGTCAAAGGGAATGAACTTGTTGATCTGGCCAAAGGTGCAATAAGAGTCAAGAGCACAACAAAGACATTGATGTTAAATATATCAAGAATATACTGAAACACTCAGAATTTTAGTCCCTTCCATCTATTTCTAAGTTAGAAAGGGAAACAAAGAGGTGAAGTGATTTCCTGTGTGTTATTTACTTGGATAGGTGAGGAAGGATCCAAGAATTCTGCAGAATCAAACATTTCGTATCATATATTAAGAAAGTTCCTGGGTTTATGAACATAGTAAAACCTAACTTCTGTATCATCAGGTAGATTTATACTCCCAAATTCTGGAATGCTGCCTTCCATTTAGCTGGAGGTAGATGAAAACCAAGTATTTTGAAAACTTAATGACAGAATAAAACAAATAACTTTAAAAGTTTAGAAAAAAGTTTATCCCAAACTCTCTAATTTTCAATTATACTTTACTTTCTTATTACACAGTATTGTTGTTGCTTTCAACAAAGGATTAGACTACAATCTCTTGATCCCAAGACCCCTTTTAATATTGAATAAAGGACAAATACCAAAAAAGAGGAAAACAAATTCCTTCTCATTCCTGTATTTCCCAATTCCTGATTTACTTTTTCTTCTTTTTTCTTTTTGTTTGCCCATACTCTCTCATCTAAATTTTAAGTAACTTTTAATTTGGTAATAAATGTATGTTGCTATTAATATTTAAAATCCTACTCTAATCCTAAGTTTAATATGACTTTTATAAATATATAGTAATTAGTGTTCTTGTGAGTCTACTATCTTAAGGAAAAAATGGCATTTATTTGCTACTTAGGTGACCATTAGCAGAATTCACAATGAAATCTTTTCTTAAATGTCTGTACTAACGGTACTGAATGCAAAAGTTAGATTGTTTTGGATTGTTTAGTTGAATATAGGTATCTTAGTTAAGCTTGTGCTTTTGAGAAATAAATTCAGTGATGCCAAGTAACTTTTATTACAGTGTAATATGTCTTCTTTAGACTTAAATTTCAAAGGACATTACATAGTTTTAAGTGGGACTTGCAGCCCTATTTTCTTATACTCTATTTAAAAAATTATTTTGTAGTAATGCCTACTCCTCATCTTACAAAGCTATTGTTATGAAAGTTTCACAGTACCTTTAAAATAATTGCAGGCATTTGAATATTTCACAACCAAAACTGGTACACATTAATGTAAAGCAGACTTAATATTTAAAAGTGCTGCTTTCTACTTCTGGCCATGATGGAGTAACTGGTATAGGACTTATCATCTCTTTTTAAACAATCATGAACAGAAAAAATACGAGGCGACTGTTTTTCAGACACTGAGTAATAGATACAGCAGGAATGTGATCCTTGGGAGAAGGTGAACACACAAGTTAGACTCACATTTGCCTGGTAGTTGGCCTGGGGATAATTTTCCGACTTCAATACAAGAAGACAGAATGCAAGCAAAGCATTAGCCTCACTGATCTGTAATGGCAGAGATTGGAGATTAGGGACGGTGAAGTGGTTTATATCTGAAGTTAGTAGAGAGGAAGGAAGTATGTGGAAGGAGTCCTCAGAATTGTAGATAGGGATCCTCTTGATATGTTGGCTGAAAGCTGGGATGAGTGTGTGCAGAACAATACTCTATACAGAGTAACAGGACAGTTGTTTAGGGTCTGAGAGATAAATGGAGCTAACAGAGGATATAAATAGAGATTTCAGACTGCTAGGAGAAGGTGGGGTTCAATCCCAAAGTGGAGAGATTACACTGAGGACTTCAGGCATTTAGTCAATACCCCTGAAAGGCCAGAGTTTAGGAGTAAGGGCTAAGTCCTAGAGTAAGAACCGTGTTGTAAGACTAGGGACAAAACAGAAATATTTCTAACTTAACAAAGCATAAAACAATCCTAACAGGATAAAAAAGGATCTATTTAATTTTGCTATATGGGAGAACAAAATTTCATCCCTTTTAAAGTAAGATAACAGGGGCGCCTGGGTAGCTCAGTCAGTTAAGCGTACGACTTTGGCCCAGGTCATGATCTCATAGTTCATGAGTTTGAGCCCCATGTGCTGACAGCTTGGAGCCTGGAGCCTGCTTCGGATTCTATGTCTCCCTCTCTCTCTGCCCCTCCCCAGCTCATGCTTCCACTCTGTCTCCGTCAAAAATAAATAAACTTAAAAAAAATTAAAGTAAGATAACATATCTATAACCACTTCCAGATATCATTGACTATGACTGGCATACACTCCAAAATTACTGGACATGTGGAGAAGCAGAAAAAACATGATCCATAACTTAGAGAACAGTCAGTAGAAACAGCTATGGAACTAGCCCAGATTCTGGAATTAGGAGCCAACAACTTAAAAATAGAACATAAATCTATTTATTTAAATACAGACTTGACAAAAAAAAAAAAAAAACAGAGTAAGAAAACAGATAGAAAATCTCAGCAGAAAAACTGAAAGTATAAAAAAGAACCAAATGGAAATTGCAAACAAAATATATCACTTTATTTTATTATTTATTTATTTATTTATTTATTTATTTATTTATTTGAGAGAGAGAGGGAGAAAGAGAGAGGGAGAAGGAGAGAGAGAGAGAGAAAATGAGCAGGGGACAGGCAGAGAGCAAGGAAGAGAGAGAATCCCAAGCAGGCTCCTTGCTGTCAGCACAGAGCCTGACGTAGGGCTCAATCCCACAACTGGGGGATCAAGACATGAGCAGAAACCAAGAGTCAGATGCTCAACTGATTGAGCCACCCAGGCACCCCAAAAGTATATCATTTTAAATGAAAAACAAATGAACTTAATTGTAGATGCAACTCTAGAGAATAAAGGTTCATGATAAAAGGGTTAGGAAAGACCAATCTCAATTATCCTAAATAGAATATAGGAGAGAAAATAAAATAAAAGAAAAAATAATGAAAAACTTACAGATTCGTGGAAAAATAGCCTCACAGTGGCCTAATATATATGTCCAAAAAGAGAGGAGGGAGTGAAATAGATAATATTTCAAAAAAGGATGGAGAAAAATTTCCTAAACTTGGTAAAAAATATAAACCCCTGAGCATAGTATAGTCAAATTATTGAAAAGCAAAGATAAGAAGATAGAAAAAAAATCACATTATATGAAGCAGAACAAAGATATAAATGAACTGTAATTTAACATCGGAAAACCTGGAGGTCAGAAGCAAATTTGTTTGAGCTATTTCTGGAACCAGAAATTTTCAAGTTAAAATTTATTCTCCCACCAGCAGAATTTTGGTTCTGAACACTTACTGTTACATTTAGCCATAACTATTTTATGGTTTTTGTTGCTGTTATAAAGAGCTTTTTTTCCTATTAAATTTTCTAACCAGTTATTATCAACATATATATATAGAGCTATTGATTTTTACACATAAATTTTGTAACCATTAACCATGCTGAATTCTTTTAGGTTTCTAGTGGTTTTTAGTATACTAAATATATAATCATGCCATTGTTTTGCTCCAGGACAAACAAGAATGTGTGACAGAGCTAGGTTTCAAATTTACATCTCCTGATTTGAAGTTCAATGCCATTTTTATCCCCCTGCAAATTGCATTTATGGGTATATGGAATAGGCTGCACATTGCATGGTATGGTCTAAGAGACAGTGAACTTGGACCCCTGCTTAAAAATACCTTCATTGCTGCTTGTCATGGGTCTTAAAATGTTTCAACCCTAAAGAATCACTTCTTTGGGTCTTGAAAGAAGTTTAACCCTCAAAAACAATCCTGTTAAAGTTGACATACTACAAGAAATAATGTAAGGCATCTTTTTTCAAGCTGGGTCATTCCTTGTTCGACCAAAAACTCCATGAAGGGAAAAATCACTGCTCTCCCTTATGTAGACTTCCATGCACCAAATAGGTTTTCCAAATGTGTTTGTTCAATTGAAATTAATTGAAATATGTAGAAAACTACTCCATAAAATGTTAATAGGGATTATCTGAAAAAATGTCCATAATCAAATCCACTTGAGCAACATCAGGTGAAACAATGTTTACACATTATTGACAAACCTGCAAATATCTATTGTGATATTTCAGAGCAGGAGCTTGATTTCTAAAGTTTTCAAACTTAATTTGTCATGGAGCCTCTTCATTTTCCTCAGATCATTTCTTAACTTTGAATGTGTTGCAAAAAGGGAACCTGGGTCAACAGATAACCATAATGAGCTACTGGAGAGCACAGATCAAAGGTCTGGAGGGTGTGGTATAGGACGGCAACCTTCACAAAAGAGGGGTAATACAAGGAGAAGTGGGAGGTTCTAAAGATAAACTTTGCATGCTTTTCAAATTCTGCCCAATTGTCGCTTTTGAACCCATAACATAATCTTGCTGGCCAGATATTACAGATATGCGGTTATGAATGTGGCACTAGCTCCCAAATGCCGTGACCACCTTCTCCTTAGTTACATCTGGACACCAGTCACAGCACTCTCTCTCTCTCTGCAGACAAAGGCCATCAGATGTCTGCTTCTGCTGCTGCTAGAAATCACAGGGGCTACTTGGCTGACCACATGTAGCAACTGTCCAGGACCAAGTGGAACATACTTCCCTCTGATACTCTTACCTTGCCTTTATAAATCTAACTCCCTTATTTCTCCTTTATCCTGATGCCCCATCTATTTTACCTGTTTTTTTTTTCCCCTGTAAGTATCTCTGCAAGCGCTTTAGATTCTTTATTAGCTGCACAGGGGCAAAAATTAAAGAATAATACTGTCAGACATTTTAGGAGATTCTGGGGCCCAGTCCCTATACTTACAAAGCTCCTAATCCACTGGGAGACCAACAGCTAAGCAGATAATTACAACACATTGTGTGTGGGGGGTTCTATATTGGGTCATGCACAAGGAGTAAAATGAGTGTCTGTATCATCTAGGGAAATCTAGGATACTTCACTCTGAGATGATTCAGTAGTTCATCTAATTTCAAATGCTAAGTAACTCTACAACCATCTCTCTCTGGATGGGAAATGTATCCTGGAACTTTTTTAGTCAAAAGAACCTCCCCAATTAAATGGTTTTCCTGGAGACAACACTGAAACGTTGCAAAATGGCAAGGGGGAATCTTACGGAGTTTGAGGTGATAGAGGGAAATCAATCTGGAATTACAATGTATCTCAGATATTTCATGGTGATCTTCCACAAATTAATAACTACTTATACATATGATCTTCCACAAATTGATAACTATTTATACATATGTAAGCTTATGAAGTGCTCTCACATACAACAGGGTCAGCAAAGTATAGCCTGGGGGTGAAATTCAGCCTAGCTCTCGCATGTCCGGAGCAAGAATGATTTTAACATATTTAAATGTTTGGACAAAAAAAAAAAATCAAAAGAAGAACAGAATTTTTTGAAATGTGAAATCTATATAAAATACAAATTTTAGTATTCTAGATAAAGGTTTTTTGTTTGTTTTACATAGACACACTCTTTAGTGTATTGCCTATGGCTGCTTTTGCCCTAAAACAGTGGAGTTGAATAGTTGCAGTGGACACCATAATGACCCACAAAACCTAAAATATTTACTCTTCAGTCCTTAATGGAAAAAGTTTACTGGCCCTCTAAGATACACCATTGTTCAATATGCACAGAAACCATAAAGGAGTCAGGCCAGTGGTCATTCCAATGGACCAGATGAAGAAAGGCTGAAGAGCTTAAGATCACCTCGCTTGTGAGTGCTTGTTCTAGTTAATTAAATGCAGATTTTCTGACTTCAAATGGATCTCTTTCCATTGCAATAAACACACATTTTGGCCATTTTTGCTCTAAGTGTTTCTACTATGATTATTGGAAATTGGGTCTTGTTTTGTATGGGGTATGGTAAAATTTCTGCTGAGGCAGTCAAACTCTGGTTTAAAAATACTCAAGGAATCTAAAGTGAGGTCAGCTTGACTCCGAAACCCACACTCAGCATTTGCTGCCCAGCAAGCTCTCGTCTATTGACGTCGTAAGTTCTGGATAGAGGTAACAGGAAAATAAGAAGCCACTAAATAAGAGAAAATGTTGAATTCCAAGCAGGGTGCAGGTGTACTAAGCATTGCCCACCTTCTTGCTTTATTCTCCTGCTTCTGTTAAGAAAACAGGATTGAGTACCTTGGTTGGCATTTTTTAAATCTCTGGATAAAAACTATCTAAATAAAGATTTTTATGTGGGTTGCCGTTCACATCTTCCCCCACATTTTCAAACATTCCTTCTCCTCTTGGAAAGCTGCTCAGCAGAGTGCCACTGCGGGGAGGTGAAAGGCTCCACGGAGGGAAGGGGGAGGATGGGACATTATTCAGAAAGAAATAAAATTTCTGGGCAAAAATAAACCGAGCTGTCTGAGACTATTGGTATTATGATTTTTTTTTTTATCACCAATGAGATAAAGGTCTCTAGACGATTTTTCTGGGTTTCAACTGTTGTAAGAGCCAAAGAAAAACTAAAATAAACCAATCTATAGGTAAGTCTGCCAGGTAACTTTATAAAGCTGTAAGAACAACAAAGCTATATATTTTTGCCTTTCCCCTCATTTCTCAAATGGTTCTTTTATTATATATATGGCATTCTGAAGGATTTTTAGTTCGAGAATTTCTCTAGAACACTCTGCATATGTTTTCATATATGCATAGTGAAAATCAAATAAAATCAAATTCTCCCACTTTTTTGTTTAATTTTTGGTAAAATTTTTTGTTACTGTTATTTTGCAGTATTTTACATAGTTGTTTTGTTCCTGAAAAGAAGACTAAGAAGGAGGAGGAAGAGAAAAGAAGAAATAATTTTTTTTAAAAAAAGAATGAGCCGGGAGGGGCGGCGGGAGAAGGAGGGGAGAAAGAAGGAGGGGAGACTGGCCTCAAATTATGCAGAAGAAAAGAGAGTGAAGCTAAATAAATACTTTATAATATTTCCAGGGTTTTCTTAAGACAAAAGCCACAAATTTAACTTAGCTTACCATCTTATCACCAAATGTTGCATTTATTCATGTACAGTAAACAACATGAGGTCATTTGCTTTCTTTTCAGCCGAGAAAAACCACCTCCTGAATTAATCAAGGCTTAGCCCCTAACAACAGATACAAATCATTTAACATTTCCTGCTTAAAGTATGTTCATTATGTACTTGCTGATCTGTTTCAAGGCTGTTGCTATGCATAAAACTATCGACTATATAAAGCAACAAGCAAGGAGGAAATGCCACTTGTGCTGAAAGAGAAAATGATCTTCAAATTGTTTTAAGTTTCTTGTCTATTGACTTACAGCTTTCCTAAGTGAAGTGTTACATTAGGTCATTAATAATAATAGTAACTCATATTGGTATGGTGCATTCTGGGTCCAAACCTACCTCCACTTGTGTGCCTTCCTTTGATCCTCACAGAAAGCCTGTAAAATGAAAAGGCACATTGTTTCTATTCTGCATTGTTTCTATTCTATAGTGAAAAGCCAAGGCTCCCTCAGAGGGGAAAAGTTGCTTGCTGAGGTTTGCATAGCTAGTAAGTTGCTGGGGAAAACAACAACAACAACAACAACAACAACAACAACAACAACAAACAACTCAGGACTTCAAATCCAGAACACTTTCTACTAGAGTTACTAACTTAGCAAACATTCAACATTTAACATATGTGATATCATGGAATGAGCAGAAATAAGAATAGTATAAATAGGATAGAATAAAAATAGTCTTACAGAATAAATCAGGCAACTTTTCCAAATCACACAGCTGATAGTAGTGCTACTTACCTCTTCGGTTTGATGTGAGAATTAATTAATCTAATAATGTATGTATGGTGCTGAGAACTGAGCCTCGCACACAGTAAGAACCTAGTTAATGGAAGCTAACTAGTATGGCGATAGCTATCATGGCATGGGTCACATTATACTGAAAATAAATTTTGTTGTTTTAAATTGCTTTTTCAAACAGGTAATACCTGGATAAGGCATAAAATTCTAATAGGGCAAATGGGTTTACAGAGAAAAGGAAGTCTCCCATCCCTGTCTTCCAACCAACTGATTCTGCTCCACAGGAATCCACTGTTACCTATTTGTAAAATAGCCTATTTCCCAAGTATTTTGTCTTCACAAGTCCTCCTCTTTTTCAAAATGTTAGCTATAATTAATGATTTTGCTTGTTATTTCAATTTACATGTTTTTGAATAGGTCATATTATACAAACTAAGCACGATACAAATGCTATTCTGCATCTTATGTTTTGTTACTTAACAATAGGCTAAACATATAATTTATTATATAATATCATATAATTTATTATGCCAATTTGAGGGTTAAAAATGATGCAACACCCTGCTGGTGGGAATGCATGTATATATATATATATATGTGTGTGTGTGTGTGTGTGTGTGTGTATATATATATATATATATAATCGAGTATATATATAATGGAATGTGTATAAGCCCTTAGCTTATTGCAGCTATTTGTAGCAATTCAAAACAGTCTCTGTTTGGATGACAATAGTATTAATCCCATCTTTTTCTTCAAACTCAAAACCTTTGAGAGAGGACTCTTAAGAAAAGCAACTTGAGTCAGTCTTTGCTCTTGCTAAGGCTGCCACAGCCATGGGATTTATTTAGAGGACAAAAACAATTTTTTTAAAGTCTTTTAGGATCTGATTGAGATTTTAAGACACAGGCATAAAGCAACTCTCTTAGCAAGTTTGTATTCTCTTTCCAAAGCCAGCACCCAACCCTCATGAATCATGCTTCCTCGTTTTCATAAACTTGTGTAGCCCCACTCTTTGGATCTAGGTAGCCCTATAATTCATGTTTGACCATAGAATGTGGCAGAAGTGATGCATGTTTTTGAAGACTAGATTATAAGAAGCCTAGTAGCTTCCAGCTAGGTTTCTCACACAGTCAGTCTGGGGATAGCCAACATCAAAGAAGCATGACCATCTTGCAATGATCATGTTGTGAGGAAACCCAACTTAGCTATGAGAAGGGGTTTCATGGCGAGAGAAAAATGCTCAGGGTCCCAGCTCTCCCAGCCATCCTAGCTAAAGCATGTAAAGGAAGAAGCCCTCTTAGATGTCCAGACTGGTCAACACTTTAGAGATCTCCAGCCCCATTCACCATCTGACATGAAATTACAGGAGAGATCCTATGGTAAAAACATTTGGTTGAGCCCATGCAATACATAAAACCTTATGGATAATAATTGCTATTTTGGACAATTTAGTGTTGGAATAGTTTAGACAATTAAATAGATAATTAAAATAATTCTTCCATCTTTGCTTGTAGAATGGCCTGATGATAGTGGCAACAAGTAATCCCCCCACCCCCAATAGTCAGAACACCCTTCTATTTTTCCTAATACTATAGCCTAGCAGGAGAGGGGCATAGGTTTACCTCCTAAAATATAATAGACAACAATATGACTTAATACTACAGAATAATCATCACCAATTCTCTGGCATGCAATATATGAGTCCTTATTGTCTAGTGCGCCACTTTCTTCCTTTATCAGTTTCACATTTTATCTTCTGTTACTCTTAACACCCTCATTTCGGATCCAAACTCTGAATGAGTTAAGGATTGCATTTGGCTTCATGTAATGGAATCCTAAATTTAAATGTTTAATCAAATGGAGAATTATTTTTTTGGATATATCAAGTAGTCAAAAATAAGATGTTGGAGAAGAAACAGCTAGTTACTGCCCCCAATTTCCATCATCTTCTTCCTTTGCCACAACATTCATTCATGATTTTTAGCTGAAAATATGGCTACCTTGCAGTTAAGTATTACTCAACCACTAATTTCTGACTGAGGGATATCAGGAGTGTCCTATGTGACTTCTGGAATGTATTTTTAATGGGAGATATTATGTCCTTCTTTCTTGTTCATGAATTAAGTGTGGATATAATGGCTGGATTATATAGCCTAGCAGCCTTCTTATTTCCAAAGCCATAAGCATAAAATGCAAAGAGTCTGAGTGCTTATTCACTGTATCAGCCCTGGACTGTCCATCCCTGGACTTCGTTTATACGAAAGAGAAATGAATTTACATCTTCTCATGCCACTATTACTTTGAGATTTTATTTTGTTTACAACTGAAATTAATCTAACTAATGCAGGAGTCAGAACTAGTGCAGAAGCTCCAAAGAGTCAAAAGTGGTCCAGGCTGCTTCTGTCTTTCTGATTCAGCACCCTCGTGTGTGTGTGTGTGGGTGTGTGTGTGTGTGTGTGTGTGTCTTCTCATCCTTAGAGTCACATCATTGTAGCAGAATAGATGGTCTCCCTTCAGCTTTCATTTACATTCCAGGTAGAAAAACAAACAAACAAACAAACAAACAAACAAACAAGAAACAATGAAGGAGAGGTGATTCCTCTATCAGGAAAGCAAAATTTTCCAGAATCCTTAGAAGACTTAATTTTACGTCATGTTGGCCAAGTTTTGACATTTAATTTAGTAGCTGGGCACACTGACAACCCAAATAAAAAGAAACTTCTATTAATAGGCTAGAAGAAGAAATGGAAATTAAGGAGACCATAGGTAGGGTCTGCCACAACAGTGTGTCAGAGTAGTGCTCAGAAAAAGTGTTTTCTGAAAACAATACTCAAACCCAGTAAAAGGAAGGAAATAGTAAGAGGAGAGCAAAATAAGTGATATAGAAACTAAAAACAAAAGAAAGCAAAAACAACAATAGAACATATCAATGAGACTAGGAGCTGGTTCTTCAAAAAGATCAACAAAATTGATAAAGCACTGGCCAGATTCATCCCCCCTTCAAAAAAAACAAAAAACAAAAAACAAAAACAAACAAACAAAAAAGACAACAACACAGAGAGGACCCAAATAAACAAAATCACTAATGAAAAAGGAAAAATAACAACCAACACCACAGAAATACAAACAATTGGAACAGAATATTATGAAAACCTATATGCCAACAAATTGGAAAACTTAGAAGAAATGGATAAATTCTGAGAAACATATAACCTACCAACACTAAAGCAAGAAGAAATAGAAAATCTGAACACACCAATTACCAGAAATAAAATTGAACCAGTAATCAAAACACTCCACCAAAACAGAAGTCCAGGACCAGACGGCTTTACAGGAGCGTTCTACCAAACTTTGAAAGAAGAGTTAACACCTATTCTTCTCAAACTATTCCAAAAAATATGAGAGGAAGGAAAACTTCCGAATTCATCCCATGAGGCCAATATCACCTCAATACCAAATCAGATAAAAACACCACAAAAAAAAAAAGAGAACTACAGGCCAATATCTCTCATGAATACAGACGCAAAACTCCTTGACAAATATTAGCAAACCGAATCCAATAATACATTAAAAAGATCATACACCATGATAAAGTGGGGTTTATTCATGGGATGCAAAGGTGATTGAATATTCACAAAACAATCAGCATTGTTCATAATATCAATAAGAGAAAGGATAAAAACCATATAATCATTTCAATAGATACAGAAAAAAACATTTGACAAAGTACGACATCCATTTATGATAAAACCCTCTGCAAATTAGGTCTAGAGGGAACATACCTCAACATAATAAGGGCCTTATCTGAAGAACTCACAGCTAACATCATACACAATGGTGAAAAACAGCTTTTTCCCAAAGGTCAGGAACAAGACAAGGATGTTCACTCTCACCACTTGTATTCAACACAGTACTGGAGTCCTAGCGACAGCAATTAGACAACATTAAGAAATGAAAGGCATTCAAATTGGTGAGAAAGAAGTAGAACTCTCACTACTTGCAGATGACATGATATTATATACAGAAAGCTGTAAAGACACCAGCAAAAAATCCTGCTACAACTGATAAATGAATTCAGTAGAGTTGCAGTATACAAAATCAATGTACAGAAATCTGTTGCATCCTATACACTAATAATAAAGCAGCACGAAGTGAAATTCAGAAAACAAACCCATTTATAACTGCACCCACAACAATAAAATATTTGGGAATAAACTAAACCAAAAGAGACAAAAAATCTGTACTATGAAAACCATGAAACATTGATGAAAGAAATTCGAGATGATGCAAAGAAATGGAAAGACATTCCATGCTCAAGCGTTGGAAGAACAAATATTGTTAAAATGTCTATATTACCCAAAGCAACCTACACATTGAATGCAATGCTTATCAATGTACCAACAGCATTTTTCCCAGAACCAGAACAAAAAAGTCCTAAAAATCCTAAAATCCTAAAATAATCCTAAAATTTAAATGGAACCACAAAAAACCCTGAATAGTAAAAGGAATCTTGAAAGAGAAAAACAAAGCTGGCTGCATCACAATTCCAGATTTCAAGTTATATTACAAAGCAGTAGTAATTAAAACAGTATGGTACTGGCATAAAAATAGACACATAGATCAATGGAACAGAACAGAAAACCCAGAAATGAACCCACAATTATACGGTCAATTAATATTCAACAAAGGAGGTGTGAATATACAATGGAGAAAAAGATCGTCTCTTCAATAAACAATGTTGGGAAAATGGGACAGCCACATGTAAATGAAACTGTACTACTTTCACAACACAAAAATAAACTCAAAATGGCTTAAAGACCTAAAAGTGAGATCTAAAACCATAAAAATCCTTGAAGAGAGCACAGCCAGTAATTTCTCTGACATCAGCCATAGCAACATTTTTCTAATGTGTCTCTTGAGGCAAGAGAAATAAAAGCAAAAATAAACTATTCGGACTTCATCAAAATAAAAACCTTCTGCACAGTGAAGGAAACAATCAACAAAACTAAACGGCAGTCTGCAGAATGGGAGAAGATATTTGCAAATGACATATCCAATAAAGGATACTAAATATTTTGTATCCAAAGTATATAAAGAACCGATATAACTCAATACCCCCCCAAAAAACAATTAAAAAATGAGCAGAAGACATGAATAGACATTTCTCCAAAGAAGACATCTAGATGGCGAACAGATGCATGAAAAGATACTCAACATCACTTACCATCAGGGAAATGCAAATCAAAACTACATATGATGAGGTATATCACCTCACACCAGTCAGAATAGCTCAAATCAGCAACACAAGAAAAAACAGAGGTTGGCAAGGATGTGGAGATCAAATAACCCTCTTATCCTGTGGGTGGGAATGCAAACTGGTGCAACGACTCTGGAAAACAGTATGAAGTTTCCTCAAAAAGTTAAAAATAGAACTACCCTATACTCCAGTAATCACAGTATTGGCTATTTACTCAAAGAATATGAAAACACTGATTTAAAGGGATACATACACTCCAATGTTTACTACAGCATTATTTACAGTAGCCAAGATATGGAAGCAGCCCAAGTGTCCATTGATAGATAAATGGATAAAGAAGATGTGGCATATGTGTGTGTGTATACATATACATATACATATACATATACATATACATATACATATACATAATGGAATATTACTCAGCCATAAAAAGAATGAAATCTTGCCATTTGCAACAACATGGATGGAGGTAAGAGTATAATGCTAAACAAAGTAAGTCATTTAGAAAAAGATAAATACCATATGATTTCATTTATATGTGGAATTCAAAAACAAAACAAATAAGGAAAGGAAGCACAGAGAGAGAGACAGACACAGAGAGAGAGCGAGAGCGAGAGAGAGAGAAACCAAGAAACAGAGTCTTAACTATAGAGAAGAAGTTGATGGTTACCAGAAGGGAGGTGGGTGGGGGATAATTGGGGATAGAGATTAAATAGTACACTTATCATGTGAAAAATAAAATAAAGTGATTTTTAAAAAGAAATAACATGTTCTAAACTGGGCAGAAACCCAAACAGGTGTCCTATACAGGCTCCTAACATACATCCAAAGTTGAGATCCACAATTAAGACATTTAGAAACATTTATTAAGCTTTAGTGGAGAGATAGGCCTGGATACATCAATAGGGTAGTCCTGTAGGCCATAGTTCAAGCTAGAGTCATCTCAAGAAAGCATATATATTTAGAATAGTGAGCTAAAGATGAAACCCTGGGAGAAAACTAATGAAGAGAAGCTAAGTATAGGTGTAAGAGATTCTGAAACATATCAAGAGAGATCAGTTAAAATGTTAGTAAAAACCAGAGAGAAAATTATGAAAATTACAATGGAAAATTTCAAGTATCACATATGCTTTGAAATGCAGCTGGTGGGTACAAAAGTGCTCCCAGGACTTATTAATTTGGAGAGTACTTTTCAAGAACAGTTTCAATAAGTACTAAAATCAGTTTACCATGAACGGAAGACTGAAGGGAAAATAAGAAAGTGGAGGTGCGTGGTAGACCACCCTATCCCAGCCTTCTCTAAGCTAGGCTTCTATATACATCTATGTCTTCTTACAAATATAAAGAACAAAAGTTTTAATCACTTGGAGGAAAGGAAAGGGTAACGGAAGATAAATATTTTGCTTCAGGTAAACTATTCAGAAAACTCCTCCTCTATTGAATTTGTATTGTACTGGATTGCTTTGAAGTTTTATTGGTTTGTGACTACAGAGATCCAAGGATACCCTTAGTCCAGACAGGTGATTCCTATACCTTTGGTCCCAAAGAGGTGAGTGTCACTTAGTGTCTCTGTGTCAATGCTGCAAGACAATTTCAAAATCAGACTGCCTTTGATGTGAAAAGATGAATTTGAATATATTTTAAAATTTAGATTCCACACATTTAATTTCATCAACAAATTATGCTTGCCCTTTAAATAATGCATGAACCAGGTCCAAAGGACAAATGTTCTGAGTGTACTGTATCTGGCGCATATGATAATTCTGCCAAGTTGATTTGATATGCAAGTCATTGAGAAATCATATTAATTCAATCAAGAAGAATCAGGTTAGAACCAAAGGAAATAAAGAAACAAGAAGGAGCTATATACCAGGCATTTTATTCATGTTAGCACCTCATCAGTAACTGACAAGGTTTTCATTTTGAGACTGAGAGAAAAAAATAAAGCTTAGTGTGTAGTTCACTCAGGAGTCCATATATACTAAGTAGCAGAACCAGGATATGAACCCATAGCTTTCTGACATTCAAATCAGCCTACTTTCTACTACACTATTCTGCATTTAGGAATGAATACTTCAGTGAAAATAAGCATAAGGTCAAAGGGGCTTTTAATAAATTACTTAAATTCTTTTTCTACTTTTTAAAAACTAAGCATTTATTTTTAGAGGAAAGCTCTGAAATAACCTGACAAAGGGCATCTGTAATGAAGTATAATACTGAATTCTATAAAAAAGAAATTGGCCAATGCCATAATGAGGCCATCTATAAATTTATGTCCTTGTTTATAATGAGTGTGATACCAAGGTAGATTTGTCATTTCTTCTAGAAAAATAACTCAAGGCTCTCCTTACCTACCTGCATGACAAACTATATATTGTAAACAGAGGTCTGGTGAAAGATTTGCAAGGTCAAAAATTTCAAGGTTATTTAACTGCCTAAAAAAAGACCTTGTGAAAATTATTGGGGATACTATAGTTGTTTTGTATTTTTCTTACCTTGTAATCTGGTTCTGAAATAAAAGAGAAAAAAACCAATTATGATACATTGCAGTTTGTGCATGATGTATGCTGATAATATTTCATTAAAGGTATATTTTTTATACAAACAAACATAAGCAATGAAAAAATTTCCCCTGCATCAGGTTCTCTTCTGATAGCCACTCAGATCATTTTGTTCATTAACTTGATATTTTTCTTAGAATAAATGTATCATGTATATGTTTTGCATTTCTCTGGATTCGAAAATTGTAGTTTCTATGATACTAATGGATAAGAAGAAATAACATTCTAAGAGTGGCATGCAGACTAATAATATCTAATTATCACTCGAGTTGTCATATCTACAAATTTATGTAGGAGTACCATCACAGAGAATAGGCTCTCTAAGACATTAATTCCAAGAATCATGTAATTTCCCATTTTCAAAATAATTTACAAACCACACTTCAAGTAAAAAGAAAAAAAAGGCAAAAAAAGCCCCGTACAATTTAAGGTAAACAAACTGTTATAACAAGCAGGTTTCATATAAAATGGCTCAAACACAACAGAAGTTACTTTCTTAGGTTAACAGTTCACTGGTGGTGCTGGCGTGCTGGTGGGGGGTAGATTAGGGTGGTGTGAGGTTCTTTCTAATGCAGTCTTTTAGATACCCAGGCTGATGGAAATACTATTACTCAATGCGTGGCTCCAATACCACCCTAGACATCAACACCAGACAGTGAAAGAGAAAAGTTCACGGAGGATCACACATGGGAAATCTTAACTAGCCAGGCCTGGAAGTGGCCTCTGAGATAGCAGGGGAAAAAAAGTGTCACAATAGCAGAGGAAAGTGTGTCTCAAGAAGATGGAAGTGCTAAACAAGTCAACTGCCCCAGAAAGGTCCTTAGGATTTCATGGAAAATCTTAACATTAAAAACGATGTTGGTAGGGTAGTTAGAGAAGAACTCAGGATACTGTAGATTAAGGAGTGACATGAGCAATAGGAAAGTAGAAGTAGTATGAACATGATTCTTTCTCACAAAGTTTGGTTGCAAATGGAAGTAGATATAGATATGAATATAGTATATATATGGATATAGCAAAAGTAGCACAAAGGGGGGGTATTCTAGAGAAGGTTTCTTTGCTTTTTATTTGTTTTTGTGTGTGTGCACACGTTTTTAGGTAGAAAAAACTCAAGTGTGTTTACTGGCTCCAAGAAAAGAGGCAGTGGCAGCAGAGAAGGGGTTAAGCAGATATGAAAAATAAGGAATAAATTATGGAATTTTCAAGATTAAAAATTAAAAAGGAGATAAAGGCCATGCCCAGAGGGATTCTATTTGACAGGAGCAGGACACCTATTCTACTGAGACAGGTAAGAAGAAATATAGGTAGGTGGGTAATAAGAGTAGTAGGACACAGTAATCTTTTGAAAGAGCAAGGAAAGTAACATCATGGGAGATTTCTAGAAAATGTTTATTCCACAAAATTTATTAAACCCTTCCTATATCTAAGTTTTTTCCAGTGCCAAACTACATGAGTGACCATAAGTAGACAAATGCCTTGATCTCATGAAACTTACATCCTAGTGGGAAAAGGCAGACAATAAACAAACAAATAAATAAATAAATAATAAAACAGGTAGAAATAAGAGCTAAGAAGAAAAATAAAGCATAGTAATAGAACAGAAAATAATAACAAGATGGTTGTTGGAAAGTGATACTAATTTAGTTAGGTTAGAAAAAAGGGCCTCTCTCATGAGTTGACATTTGAGAAGAGACATGAGTGAAGTTTGGGAATAAGAATACAAATAAGAAGGAGATGAGTTTCCCAGTCATAAGATACAGCAATAACCAAGATCCTGAAATTTAGAAACAGTGAGTGGGCTGATGTGGAGTAGAATAAGTGTGGGGAGAGGGCTAGAAAATATCAAAGAGGTTGGAAGGGTAAGCAGGGGGTGTTCATGTAGGCTTTTGAGAAGAGACGTCAAAGTTTAAAACAGCTATCATGGGAAATGAAATAGCAAGTTGACTTGGAACAAATTGAAACATTGACAAAGAACTCCAAGAACTCTAGCTGAGGTTAGAGACTAGAAATTTTTTAATGATGACAAACTAAGACATTGTTTAAAAGCATAAAATGCTTGGATTAACCCAAAGCTATGGCTTCATATTGTGTAATAAGAGAAAGAAAAGAAGGCAGGAGATTTGAGAATAGTGTCAAGTGAGTAATTTAAGTAAGGGCCATTGGGCATGTAAGCAAGAGAATAAAGTTGGAAGAGATCACATAGTTTGGGGAAAAATGAAATTGGATTTTTATGTAGTTGAAGAGCAGATGAATAGGGAAGAGAAAAATGAGAAAGCCTGATCGGTGGTCAGAGACAGATACTGAATATTAAGAAGTAAGCAATATATAAAGATACCATATGACTCAGCAATTGTGCTCTGGGTTAGAGATCTAAGCAAAATGAAAATATGCACCTATAAAAAGTGTACAGAAATATTTCCAGCATAATTATTAATAATAGCTAAAGGGAGAAACAACTCAAATATCTATCAATGGAAAAATGAATAAATAAAATTTGGTATAGCTATATGATGAGATATTATTTGGCCATAAAAAGGAATGAGGCACTGATACATGGTACAACATGAATGAACCTTGAAAATATTCTACTAAGAGAAAGAAGTCAGTTACAAAAGACTATATACTATATGACCCCATTCATAGGAAAGTCCAGAAGAGATAAATTTATAAATACAAGGTAGATTTGTGGGTTTTGGGAGCTGTGGAGGGGGATGGGGTATAGCATGGTGGCTAAAGAATATGGGGTTGTTCCTTAAGGTGATGAAAATGTTCTAAAATTGACTGTGGTGCAATGGAATACTACGTGGCAATGAGAAAAAATGAAATATGGCCTTTTGTAGCAACGTGGATGGAACTGGAGAGTGTTATGCTAAGTGAAATAAGCCATACAGAGAAAGACAGATACCATATGGTTTCACTCTTATGTGGATCCTGAGAAACTTAACAGGAACCCATGGGGGAGGGGAAGGAAAAAAAAAAAAAAGAGGTTAGAGTGGGAGAGAGCCAAAGCATAAGAGACTGTTAAAAACTGAGAACAAACTGAGGGTTGATGGGGGGTGGGAGGGAGGGGAGGGTGAGTGATGGGTATTGAGGAGGGCACCTTTTGGGATGAGCACTGGGTGTTGTATGGAAACTAACTTGTCAATAAATTTCATATATATAAAATAAAATAAAATAAAATAAAATAAAATAAAATAAAATAAAATAAAATAAAATAAAATTGACTGTGGTGATGGCTGCACATACCTGTGAATATACCAAAGGTGAACTGTATACTTTAAATGGTTAGTTTTATGTTTATGTAAATTATATCTCAATAAAGCTGCTAATAAAAAAGAAGTAGGCAATGGACAGGTGCATCATGAAGACATGGAAGTGGTCTTCCAAAGTAGGATGAAAATGAAGATCAAGGGACTCAAAAACTAAGATACTAAAATGACATCCACATGGGTATTGACAGGGGATGATTATGGAATCAGAAATAGAGATACATATGGAGTCAGATCCCAAAGTCCTTCGTGAATCTAGGTGAGTCACTAGGATATCAACAGATATGAGTGATAAACGGAAAGGGTGATGGTTAACTATATTTCATTGAATTGTGAGTAAGTGGTGTTTGTATCTTTGTTAAAAAAAATTTTAAACCACATGGTTTGGATAGATCAACAGAAGTAATAAGAATGCCTGGTATCCTACAAAAGACAGAGAGTCTGATAACAAATGGCCTCCACTTGACAGAGCTGCAAGGTCTCAAATGTCCCCTGGTTCAATTAATGCAAGGATGAACCTAGGGCATTTTGTGAAAATATTCAGGTCCTTTCAGGGGGATTTTTCCCCTTTTATTTCCTTCATGTTTTTCTCTCCTTCCTTCTTTTTCGAACAACAACAAAAAGTTCCAAAAGCTACAAAGAATTGAGCATAGAGGAAAATAATGGAAAGACGATTTGGAGTGGGAGAAGGAGAGGAAACACTGAACTTAACAGACAAGACGAATAACTGCAGCACCTTGCATTCTGAATGGTGCCAAAGGATGACACGGTAAGAATGAAGAGATTCACTGGCTTTGCAATACCTTCACGTTGCAAAAGCTTGGAACGAACAGACTAGATAATGCTTTGTGTCTGTGGAATGGCTAGGCCAGGGCTATGTTTCTGCAACTTGCTTGTACTTGTATGGACTTCTGGTTAGGGAAAAAAATGTGCCACATCCTGGGACATTCACTGGAACATGAACATTAACGAAACACAGTTCTGTATTTAAAGAATGCTGTGGTTATTATAACAAAATAAATATGGAATATTCATAGCCTGAGTTAACATAATAAGCAGTAATGGACAAATCTGGAAGATATTTTCAAAATTTTTTATTAAGTTCTACTGTACATTCAATGAAATGCACAGATCTCAAGTGTATAGTTTGTTTAGTTTGACAAATGAGTACAATTACATAATCCACACCCTTATCAAGCCAGAATATTTCCATCACCCCAGAAAGTTCCCTCACACCTCTTTCCAGTAAGTCCTCTGCCTCATTCCCCAGAAGCAACCCATTTATCTGATTTCTATTATCATAGATTACTTTTGCCATTCTAAACTTCTTATAAATGGAATCATAAATTATATGCTACTTTGTCTCTGGCATCTTTTTCTCAACATAATATTTTTCAGATTTATCTATGCTTTTGTGTGTACCAGTCGTTCGTCTCTTTTTATTGTTGTTCCATTGTATGAATATATCACAGTTTATTTAATCATTGTTCTGTTGATGGATACCTGGATTTTTCTAACACAAAGTAGCTCTACACATTCTAGAACAAGGCTTTTGTGTATAGATGTTTCCACTTTCCTTAGATAAATGCCTAGGAGTGCAACTCCTCAGTCATCGGATACATATATATGTTTAACTTTTTTGAGAAATTGCCAAACTATTTTTCAAAGTGGTTGTACCACTTTATACTCCCACTGGCTACGTGTGAGTGTTCCAAATGTTCCACATGCTCGAAAACATTTGGTAGTGCCGACTTTATTTCAATTGTGTTTTAATTTGTATTTCTCTAACAATTAATGACGTTGAATTCTTTTTAATGTGTGTATTAGTCATTCATATGTCACTTCTGTGAGGTGTTTGCACAGTATTTTGCCCATTTTTGTACAATTATACTCCTTATTATTATTGAGTTGTAGGAATTCTTTATATATAAACCCTTTGTCAAATGTATTCGCTCTACATATTTTCTCCCAGCCGTATCTATTTATTTTCTTAACAGTGTCTTTTGATGAGCAGTTGCATTTGATTATAATAAAGTCCACTTTATTGTTTCTTTACCCTTTCCAAGAAATCTTAGCCTACTCAAAGTGAAAGTATCTTCCTGTGTATTATTCTAAAAGCTTTGTAACTTCAGCTTTTATTTATAGGTCTATGATCAATTTCAAATTAGCTTTTGAGTATGGAGTAAAGTAGAAGTTGAAGTGCTTTTCCAAAACTTGGATATCTTCTTTTTCTAGCACCATTTATAAAAAGATTTTCCACTTCTCATTGAATTGCTTTGATGCCTTTGTTGAAAATTATTTGATCATATCTATGTAAATCTATTTCTAGATTCTGTATTTTAATCTATTAATCTATTACTTTACTAATACTATACTATCTTTACTATTGTCCCTTATAATACATCTTGAAATCAGCTACCTCTAGCTTTAAAAAAATTTTTTTGTTTGCTATTCTAGGTCTTTTGTATTTCCAAATACATTTTAAAATCAGTCTGTCTATAGTCTTTAAAAGCCCACAGGGAATTTAGATAATTTGTGATTATATTGAATACACACTGACACAATTTAGGGGAGAATAAACATCTTAACATTATTGAGTCCTCCAATCAATAAATACAGTATTTCTGGGGTGCATGGTGGCTCAGTTGGTTAAGTGTCCAACTTTGGCTCAGGTCATGATCTCGCGGTCCATGGGTTCAAGGCCCACCTCAGGTTCTGTGCTGACAGCTCAGAGCCTGGAGCCTGCTTCGGATTCTGTGTCTCCCTCTCTCTCTGACCCTTCCCCGCTCATGCTCTGTCTCTGTCTTTGTCTCTGTCTCTCTCAAAAATAAATTAACATTAAAATTTTTTTTGATAAATACAGTATTGCTTCCTATTTACTTGGGTATTCTAACATTTCTCTAACACTGTTTTATATTTTTTGATGAAGCAATATTATATACCTTATGTAAAATTAATCCTTTAATATTTTGTGGTTTCAATGCTATTTAAGTGGCTTAATTTTTTTTTTATTTCCAATTATTCATTGTCTAAGATATTGGAAAGGAAGAATTGTGGGGCTGAGAACTGCTGTGTCCAGGAGCTGGCAGTTGGAGGCAACTGGAAATAGAGGATCTAATATAAGCCTGTACATCGTGGGGATCAGAAAAATCTGCTGTTAAATTCTGAAAGAAAGAATTTGGCTTAGGACAAAAAAATGTTTTTCTTTTTAAAAATACTTCCCTTCCTCTGTTTTTATGTGTGGTGTAGATTCTTAGCAATAGCCTTGGATCCTTTTGTAATAATTGAGATGAGCAACTCCTCCTTTAGAAAATAATGATTAAACTTAAAAATTCTACAAAACAACATTTCAAAATTGAGAAAATATTCGGACATGCTTCAACTAAGAATGGTTTTTGTATCACAGACTGAACTACTTGGTTTCTCCCCTCACCCACAATGTAAGGCTGGTTACCTGAGTCAAGTCTATTCATAATGTTCAGAGGCTTAGCCTAAGTACAAAAAATTATTAGCAAGCCGACTCTGACAGATGCCATGTTCCTATTCTGAATATGTATTTGTGCTATTACCTAATACTCCCAGTGATTTAGTGCAACCTACAGAAGAAATATTTATTTGAAAAGTTAGCACCAACCTCATTACAAACAACTGGGGCTGCATTAAATTCATTGGCAGGCAGAAATAAGCATTGAGATTTTATGTTCCTGAGTGTGATGAGTAATTTTTGCTAAATATAGATTGCTATGTTAAATCAATATACTGAGTTTCCAAGTATGGAGATCACATATCCTATTAACTGATCATGAAATTATACATTTTCCCAGAAAATTTTGATAATTTTTTTGAGACCTCTGCTGTCTATAATTTGAGTGACCTTTCACCATGTCCGTTTTCTTTCGACAATGGTGTAAGACAGCAATTTATTCTAGTCTCTAAATATGGGTTAAAAAAGCAGGGAATATAGGGTTAGCATATAAGCTCTAGGACATACAAAAAAAAGGTTAGTAATAAGGCAAGTAGATTTAGAGGAGGAATAAAAAAGATGTGAATACAAAAGGATGAGGAAAGCAAGGAAAGATACTTTCTGAGTGAAATGAAATTTGCAGATTGTAAAATGCCACCAAGCATGGCCATGGTGGTTGAGCAAAGAGCTTTATAAAGACCATGTTTATGTTAAGATTCACACACTCCTTTCTCCGTTATAGCAGAGAAAGTTTTGACTCTGGCTGAACAAAAGGATCACATCAGAACTTTTTAAAAATTCAGTCTAGCAGAAGGGTCCTAGTAATCTGTGTATTTTTAAAAGGTCCTCTGATTAAATGAGTGCTATTTAAAGTTGTTACATATCATAGATATAAAACTATTGTCTTTAGTTATAGAGGCAACCACTAGAAGAACTAAATACTGCAACACTCAAAAGTGAATTTTTCTGGGGTAGGGTTCTACAGGTAGAAGTAGTGTAGGACAAATGATTTAACACTCACTCTCTAGCCCTCTATACAGTTTGATTCTTGTAAAAATGTGCACATGATATATTTTAGTATAATTTTTAAAACCCAGTGAAATTAAATTTAAAGTTCACCAAATGATTCTGAAAAACAGGGAGATTTGAGAAATAACTGCCCTAAGGTGCAGCTTTAGAGGAGTGAATGGGTCAAAATAACACAAAGATTTTGCCCACAGCAAACTCACTGCTAATTCACAAGCATACTCTCCCTCAACATTGATATTTAGCTCTGATGATCAATATGCATATACCAATTGTTTAAATATTTAATATTTTCCTACCAATTGGTAGTATATCCTCCCCTCCCCACCCCAACATCTAGGACCCTTTGAATCTACCCACTTTTCAAAAACTAAAATGTTACTGACATACAAGGTATAGCAAGGGGTCTCCAGGACACTGCCCAAGACCTCTGGCTGATGTCTATTTGGACTGGCCTGTGTCTCTGGATACTCAAAAATATGACTGGTTTCCTTGATTTCCTCTTATCCCTGCAAGCTGATGGTTAACTCAACAGGATATGCTAAGTCAAACTAAGTTTTTCATTCCTTTAAAAAACATCAGGTAAGTCTGCACACATTTAAAGCTGAAGCTTACATAGTTTTACATTCTGGAGGTACATAACGAAGGAAGGAATAAATGAATACATTAATGAATTATTTATTGAACAATATGAAAAAGCTTTTTCTGAGCTTGGGAAAACCCCATTTTCTCTGAAATATTGGTATCCAAAAGTACAACAAAAAGCAAGACAATGGTGGAGCCAGTTGTCTTGATTGTGTTGATAAAAGATTGAATCCCTTTTGTCTGTGAAGCACAGTGCCAGGGTCTATATAACAAATTGCTACTGTTTAAGTCTTCACAGCCCTGCCAATGAGTGCCTCAGCAGTCTTCTAAGATGCACAGCAAGAGCTTCTGCCAAACAGACAGAGAACATCCCGGGGGGATTTAGACATATATGCAGGCCCCAGCCCAGTCCGCCAGCTTGCCTCCCCACCCCCACTCTATTGATTATGACTGGGAGCCTTGATTTTTATAGCCTTCTATTTGGGTTTGTAAAGTTAAGTTATAGAAAGACTAGCTTGCTCATCCCAACCTAAAATGTTTTCCTATTTAGACACAAGGCAATACCCAAAGATTTTTCTTTAGGCAGGTGAAGACACTTTGGAAGTATTAGTTACTACCTAATAATTAGCAACTAGTATTAGTTACTACCTCATAACTAGCAACTAATATTAGTTACTACCTGGTTACTTTGGAGGTATTCCTGTGATCCAGTACAATATTAATAGCTCCAAGGTGTACAAGGTAACTCTAAGAGGTCTATCTCAATTTCTTTGTCCACTAATGTTCATTGACCATACCTGTTGCTGTAAATTATATTTGTGAGGCTTCCCTAACTAAGCTGTTAGCTCCTTAAGAGCTAAGAAAATATCTTCTATCTTTATATCCATTGCAACCAGTATTGGTGTCTGGCACACAGAAGATGTTCAACTAAAGTTTCTGGAATTGAATAGAATTAAATGGGAAGAAATCAAAATGAAAGGGGAGAGACTTAAAGGAATGATATCTAGAAAATTAGTCAAATTATGAAAATTACAATTTACTTTTTGCCTCTTAATTGTCTTAATGGGGTAATATCTGTCATCTCTTATCTCATGGACAAAACATAGTTTTGGAGGTGCCAAGATGGCAGAACAGCATAGAAGTTTTTTTTGTGTGTCTCCCGTCCATGAAATACAGCCAGATCAACACTAAACCATCCTGCACACCTAGAAAATTAATTTGAGGATTACCACAACAATCTTCACAACGAGAACCATAGAACTCAGCAGGTACATGGCACAGAGAGGTGAACTGGAAGAGAGAGAAGCCGTGGAAGGCAGGGAGCTGTTTTTGCTTGTGGAAAGAGGAGGGGGGGGGGGGGGTTAGAGTATGGGAGAAGCACCCACCCCAAAAGCAGCTGGAGAGAAAGTGGAAAAGTAGAAACAGCCACAGGGACTGAACTAAAATGGGAGAAAGGAGAAAGAAGAGGGTTTAAATTCCATTAAGACTCTATAAACAGGGAGAGTGCAGACTCTGAAATGCTGCAGCTCAATACCTGGCGGTGCTCTGGTGGGAAGGGTGAATCTGCAGGAGCAGAGTGGGGTCCGGGAGGTTCTCGGGCCACATGGGGAGAAGCAGTTCCACTGCTGGAAAAACATTTGGTAGAGGCTATGCATCCACTCGATCCCAGCAGATCCCAGAGAACAACCACATTCACTGGTGCTGGAAAAAGGTCATTAAGGGTGAAGACTGGTGCCAGATGTGTGTTGTGATTTTCCATAATCCCTGAAATGCTGCTGCTAGATGACCACGTGAACTTTTTCTGGGGCGGGCTGGCACCCAGCCATAGTCTCTGGGCATCAGCAGCAGCACAGACTCCTGAACATTCTTGGGTGTGGCCAACACTGACCCACTGCTCAGTGAGACCCTCCCCCAGAGGGTCTGAACGGGTCAAAGCCACAGTCCCTCAAGAGTGAGGGATCAGGAAACACAGATGCATCTGAGATAAAACTCATGAGGGAGGTGTCGCCTGGCAATCTGACAGCTTGGTCACAGACAGTGTAAAAGTGTAAGACAAAGGATGGGTGCATTGATAGCTGATCGGGGAGAACAGAGTTCCAATACTAGAGACTGGGTGGTTGGGTGATGCCATTTTCTCTCCTCCCGCACATGCACATACACACCTACAAGCACCACAACAATCCACCCCAGTAAGCTAAGCAAACCCATCTAATGAAAAATGGAGACATTACACTAAGCCCTGCCCACTGGGCCAACCTCACACTACAGGAACACCACAAGTTTCTCTGCCTGCTTAGTTTATGGACTTTAAAGTGGTTCATAGTTCCACTTCTAGGGGAAAACAATGTAATTTTAATCATATTTCAGTCTGTTCGTTGGTCCATCTATTCAAATTTCTTTTTTTTTTCATTTCTTTTCTTTTTCTTGAATACAGAGAGAAAATTTATTTTTATTTTCAATTTTTTAAAAAAATATTTTTCTTTAATTTTTTCTACTACATTTTTTACTTTTCTGTAAAATTTTCCAATTCTATTTTACTTCCATCATTTCATTTTATTTCATTGTATTCATTTTTTAAATTTTCAAACATTTTCCTTTTTTTTCCTTTTTCCCCTTTTTCTCTAATCTATCAAGCCCCTTTCAACACCCAGACCAAAACACACCTAGGTTCTGGCATCATTGATTTTATTTGTGTGTGTGTGTGTGTGTGTTGCTTTTAATTTTTTAATTTTAATTTTTTTTACCTCATTATTTCTTTTTCTTCCTTCAAAATGATGAAATGAAGGAATTCACCACAAAAAAATGAGCAGAAAGAAACGACAGCCAGGGACTTAATCAACACAGATACAAGCAAGATGTCTGAACCAGAATTTAGAATCACGATAATAGGAATACTAGCTGGAGTCCAAAGTAGATTAGAATCCCTTTTTGCAGAGATAAAAGAAGTAAAAGCTAGTCAGGATGAAATAATAAATGTTATAACTAAGCTGCGATCTTGAATGGTTGCCACGGTGGCAAGGATGGTTGAGTGAGAGCAGCGAATCAGTGATAGGACAAAATTATGGAGAATAATGAAGCAGAAGAAAAGAGGGAAACTAAGGCAAAAGGAGCACTATTTAAGCACTAGAGATATCAGTGACTCATTAAAAAGGAACAACATCAGAATCATAGGGGTCCCGGAAGAGGAAGAGAGAGAAAAAGGGGAAGAAGTCTTATGTGAGCATATCATACCAGAAAACTTTCCTAACCTGGGAGAAGACACAGACATAAAAATCCATGAGGCACAGAAGACTCCCATTATATTCAACACAAACCAACCATCAACAAGGCATATCATAGTAAAATTCACAAAATACTCTGGAAAGGAAAGAATCATGAAAGCAGCAGGGGAAAAAAGTCCTTAACCTACAAGGGGAGACAGCTCAGGTTTGCAGCAGACATATTCACAGAAACGTGGCAGACCAGAAAGGAGTGGCAGGATATATTCAATGTGATGAATCAGAAAAATGTGCAACAAAGAATTCTTTATTCAGGAAGGCTGTCATTCAAAATAGAAGGAGAGATTAAAAGTTTCCCAGATAAACAAGAATTAAAGGAGTTCATGACCACTGAACTATCCCTGCAAGAAATTTTAAGGGGGACTCTCTGAGGGGAGAAAAGATGAAAAAAATAAATAAATAAGGACAAAAAAGCAACAAAGACTAGAAAGGATCAGAGAACGCCACCAGAAACTCCAACTCTACAAGGAACATAATGGTAATAAATTCATATCTTTCAGTACTCACTCTAAATGTAAATGGACTAAATGCTCCAATCAAAATACATACAGTAACAGAATGGATAAGAAAACAAGATCCATCTATATACTGTTGACAAGAGACCCACTTTAGACCTAGACACCTTCAGACTGAAGTAAGGGTAAGGGGATGGAGAACCATCTTTCATGCTAATGGATGACAAAAGAAAGCCATAGTAGCCATACTTATATCAGGCATTCTACACTTTACAATAAACTCTGTAACAAGAGATGAAGAAGGGCATTATATCATAATGAAGTTGTCTATCTACCAAGAAGACCTAACAATTGTAAACATTTATGCTCCAAATGTGGAAGAAACCAAATAAATACATCAGTTAATCACAAACATAAAGAAACTCATTGATACTAATACCATAATAGTAGGTGACTTCAACACCCCACTTACAACAATGGACAGATCATCTAATCAGAAAATCAACAAGGAAACAATGGCTTTGAATGACACACTGGACCAGATGGACTTAACAGATATATTCAAACATTTCACCCTAAAGCAGTGGAATACAAATTCTTCTCCAGTGAATATGGAACATTCTCCAGAGTATATCACATACTAGGACACAAATCAGCCCTCAACAAGTATGAAAAGATAGAGATTATACCATGCATATTTTCAGATCACAATGCTATGAAACTCAAAATCAACCACAGGAAAAAACTGAAAAGGTAACAAATACTTGGAGACTAAAGAACATCCTACATAAGAATGAATGGGCTAACCAAGAAGTTGCAGAGGAAATTAAAAAGTATATGGAAGCCAATGAAAATGATAACACCACAGCCCAGAACCTCTGGGATGCAGCAAAGGTGGTTATAAGAGGAAAGGATATGGCAATCCAGGCCTTCCTAAAGAAGGAAGAAACGTCTCAGATACACAACCTAACTTTACACCTTAAGGAGCTGGAAAAGAAACAGTAAATAAAACCCCAACACAGCAGAAGACAGGAAATAATAAAGACTAGAGCAGAAATCAATGCTCCCAAATTAACAACAGAACAGATAAATGAAACCAGGAGCTGGTTCTTTGAAAGAATTAACAAAATTGACAAAACACTAGTCAGTTTGATGAAAAGAAAAAGGAAAGGACCCAGATAAATAAAATCAAGAATGAGGGAGAGGAGATCAAAACCAACACAGCAGATATACAACCAATATTAAGAGAATATTATTAGTAATTATACACCAATAAAATGGGCAATCTGGAAGAAATGGACACATTCCTAGAGACATACAAACTACCAAAAATGAAACAGGAAGAAAATTTGCACAGACCCATAACCAGTAAAGAAATTGAGTTAATAGTAAAAAATCCCCCCCAAAACAAGAGTCCAGGGCCAGATGGCTTTCCAGAGGAATTCTACCAAACATTTAAGGAAGAGTTAACACCTATTCTCTTGAAACTGTTCCAAAAAAACAGAAATGGAAGGAAAACTTCCAAACTCTTTCTATGAAGCCAGCATTACCTTGATTCCAAAACCAGACAGAGACCCCACTAACAAGGAGAAGTATAGCCCATTTCCCTGATGAACATGGATGCAAAAATCCTCAACAAGGTATTAGCCAACGGGATCCAACAATACACTAAAAAAATTATTCACTACGACCAAGTGGTATTTATACCTGGGATGCAGGGCTGGTTCAATATCTGCAAAACAATCAATGTGAATCATCACATCAATAAAAGAAAGGACAAGAACCACATGATCCTCTCAACAGATGCAGAGAAAACATTTGACAAAATACAGAATTCTTTCTTGATAAAAATCCTCAAGAAAGTAGGGGTAGAAGGATCATACCTTGAGATCATAAAAGCCATATATGAAAGATCCCATGCTAATATCACCCTCAATGGGGAAAAACTGAGAGCTTTCCCCCTAAGGTCAGGAACAAGATAGGGATGTACACCCTCACCACTGTTCTTCAACATAGTATTGGAAGTCTTAGCCTCTGCAATCAGACAACACAAAAAAATAAAAGGCATCCAAATTGGCCAGGAGGAATTAAAACTTTCACTCTTTGCAGATGACATGATACTCTATCTGGAAAACCCAAGAGATTCCACCAAAAAACTTCTAGAACTGATTCATGAATTCAGCACAGTGGCAGAATCATGCACAGAAACTGGTTGCATTCCTATACACCAACAATGAAGCAACAGAAAAAGAAATCAAGGAATCGATCCCATTTACAATTGCACCAAAACCCATAAAATACCTCAGAATAAACGTAACCAAAGAGGTGAAAAATCTGTACACTGAAAACTATAGAAAGCTTATGAAAGAAACTGAAGAAGACACAAACAAAAAAAGGAAAAATACTCCATGCTCCTTTAAACATTGTTAAAACATCAATATTACCCAAAGCAATCCACATATTCAATGCAATACCCATCAAAATAACACCAGCATTCTTCACAGAGCTAGAACAAACAATCCTAAAATTTGTATGGAACCAGAAAAGATCCCAAATAGCCAAATCAATCTTGAAAAAGAAAACCAAAGCAGGAGGCATCACAATCCCAGACTTCAAGCTGTATTATAATGTTGTAATCATCAAGAGAGTGTGGTACTAGCACAAAAACAGACACTCAGATCAATGGAACAGAACAGAGAACCCAGAAATGGACCCAAAAACGTATGACCAACTAAACTTTGACAAAGTGGGAAAGAATATCCAATGGAATAAAGACAGTCTCTTCAGCAAGTGGTGCTGGGAAAACAGGTCAGTGACATGTAAAAAAATGAACCTGGACCACTTTCTTACACCATACACAAAAATAAACTCAAAATGGATGACAGACCTAAATGTAAGACAGGAAGCCATCAAAATCCTCGAGAAGAAAGCAGGCAAACAGCTCTTTGATCTTGGCCGCAGCAACTTCTTACTCACTACATCTCCAGAGGCAAGGGAAATACAAGCAAAAGTGAACTATTGGGACCTCATCAAGATTAAAAGCTTCTGCACAGTGAAGAAAACAATCAGCAAATCTAAAAGGTATCCGATGGAATGGGAGAAGATATTTGCAAATGATGTATCAGATAAAGGGCTAGTATCCAAAATCTATAAAGAACTTGTCAAACTCAACACCCCCAAAACAAATAATCCAGTGAAGAAATGGGCAAAAGACATGAAGAGACACTTCTCCAAAGAAGACATCCAGATGACCAATCGACACGTGAAAAAATGCTCAATATCATCAGGGAAATACAAATCAAAACCACAATGAGATACCACTTCACACCTTTCAGAATGGCTAACATTAACAACTCAGGCAACAACAGATGTTGGCGAGGATGCAGAGAAAGAAGATCTCTTCTGCACTGCTGGTGGGAATGCAAACTGGTGCAGCCACTCTGGAAAACAGAATGGAGGTTCCTCAAAAAATTAAAAATAGAACCACCCTATAACCCAGCAATTGCACTACTAGGCATTTATCCAAGGGATACAGGTATGCTGTTTTGAAGGGGCACATACACCCCAATGTATATGGCAGCACTATCAACAATAGCCAAAGTATGGAAAGAGCCCAAATGTGCATCGATGGATGAATGGGTAAAGATGTGGTATATATATACAATGGAGTATTACCTGGCAATCAAACAGAATGAAATCTTGCCATTTGCAACTACATGGATGGAACTAGAGGGTATTATGCTAAATGAAATTAGAGAAAGACTGGGGCGCCTGGGTGGCTCAGTCGGTTAAGCGTCCGACTTCAGCCAGGTCACGATCTCGCGGTCAGGGAGTTCGAGCCCCGCGTCGGGCTCTGGGCTGATGGCTCAGAGCCTGGAGCCTGTTTCCGATTCTGTGTCTCCCTCTCTCTCTGCCCCTCCCCCGTTCATGCTCTGTCTCTCTCTGTCCCAAAAATAAACGTTGAAAAAAAAATTAAAAAAAAAAAAAAAGAAATTAGAGAAAGACAAATATATGACTTCACTCATATGAGGACTTTAAGACACAGAACAGATGAACACAAGGGAAGGGCAGCAAAAATAATATAAAAACAGGGAGGAGGACAAAACATAAGAGACTCTTAAAGATGGAGAACAAACAGAGGGTTACTGGAGGGATTATGGGAGGGGGGATGGGCTAAATGGGTAAGGGGCATTAAGGAATCTACTCCTGAAATCATTGTTGCACTATATGCTAACTAACTTGGATGTAAATTTAAAAATATAAAAAAAAGAAAAAATATATAATTTTATAGGAATATCTTTCAAAAAACATCTAAAATCTTTTAGATTAACAAAAGTTGGGTAGGCAGAATGGCCCTCCAAAGATGTCCATGCCTTAATTCCTGGAACTTGGGAATTAGTTAGAAGGCAGGGATTTTGCAGATGTGATGATGTTCCAGATTATCTATATTTGCTGATCTAATCACATGAGCCCTTAAAAGCAAAGAACTTTATTTGGCTGAAGTCAAAGAGATTCCAGGTGTCAGAGGGACTGGACCCGTTATTGCTAAGGAGACAACATGGAATGTGGGCAGCCTCTAGGAGCAAAAATCAGCCCCTATCTGATAGTCACAAAGAAACAGGGATCTCAGTTCTACAAACCTAAAGATCCAAATGAAGCCCTGGGGCGCCTCAGTGGCTCAGTCGATTAAGTGGCCGACTTCGGCTCAGGTCATGATCTCGCGGTCTGTGAGTTCGAGCCCTGCATTGGGCTTTGTGCAGATAGCTCAGAGCCTGGAGTGTGCTTCTGTTTCTGTGTCCCTCTCTCTCTCTGCCCCTCCCCCATTCGCGCTCTGTCTCTCTCTGCCTTTCAAAAATGAATAAATGTTAAAAAAAAAATTTAGAAAAAAAAATCCAAATGAAGCCAATAATTGAATGAGGTTGGAGGTGGTTTGCTCCAGAGAGCCTTCAGTAAGAAACACAGCCCTGTTGACAACTTGATTTTAGCCGAGTGAGATAAAGTCAGATTTATGACACAAAAAACTATGAGATAATAAATAGGTCTTGTTTGAAGCTGCTAGAGTTTTAAAAATTTGTTATAGCAGCAATATAAAATTGACACAATGCAGTAAGTGTATAATTCCCACAGTTCTAAGTCATTTGGGACTTAAAAGTTTAATTGCCCTTAATTTCACATAATTGGTGAAATAAGTGAATTGCCATATTTTGGCCTCCTGTTTTGTTCAGAAAAACATATTATTTATTAATACATTCATTCATTCATTCAATATTTATTGAGAGTCTGTATGTCAGGTATGAGGAATGGTCTGTGAATTATGACATCAACATGGGATATACCAATAATTTTAGGTGGAGAATTGGAAGTGATTAGATTACATAGTGCTCAGCTAGTTTGTCTATGAAAAAAGGAGGTGTTACCAATGTTAACTATATGTGTAAGCTAGGACTAGTCATTTTATCTCTCTGGATATAGTTTATACCTTGCTAAAGCAAAGGCATGGCAATATATCAGTGTTTCCCAGTGTTCTACAGCATACTGGTGTACCTGGCAATGTTAGGTAAGTATTGTGTTGGAGCGGAGGAGGAAGAGAAAAGGGTTCCATGACCAGAAGAGGACTTTTATAGACTCCCACCACCCCAAAATCTTCCCCTACAAACTCTACCTTCCTACCTGTTTACCATGAAGGAATTTTTTGTGCTGATATCTAAAGTCAGAATAATGCTTGTACCTTAAGGAAAATGCTCTAGCATTTCCCCCTTCTCCTACATCATCAGTTTAAGGTTTTATGGATCACTGTCATAAGCATACAAGCATACAGCCATCTTCCTTCCTAAAAGAAAAAAAAGCACAAACTTCCCTTGGCTGTACTTTCCTCCCACCTTTTCTTTGAGCCCATCTGTAGCAAAACTTCTTGGAAAAGTTTCTATACTTATCATCTTCAATTATCCCTCTTCTCATTTTCTCCTAAACCCACTTCATAAGGCTTTTGACTCCACCATTCTTCTAAAATTGTACTTACCAAAGTTACCAATGACTCCACATTGCTAAATCCGATGTTTAATTCTCAGCCCTCACCTTACTTGACTTGTCAGAGGCATGTGACACATTGTCACTCTTATTTCCTTGATGTAGTGTCTTTATTTGTCTGCCAAGACACCACATTCTCCTACTTTACCTCCTGTCCCCTTGACTACATTTCAGTCTCCTTTGCTGGTTCTTCCCCTTCTCCCCAGGCTCTTGATGCTGGAGGCTCCAGGATTATTCTTCCATCCCTTTTGATTTTTTATTACCATTTTGGTGACCTCTTCAAGTTTCAGGTCTTTAAATATAATCAATGTGTTGACTGCTTCCAGATTTGTATCTCCAGCTTAGACCTCCCTCCTGAACTTCTGATATATCTACATCATCTATATCTATATTACATATATCTAAGTGTCTTCCCAGCATCTCTGCTGCTATGCCTATGCATGATCACAAGCCCCAAACTAAATTCCTAAATTTTCCCTAGAGAGCTAGCTCCCCATATATAGCCTTCCTGTCTCAGTTGATGGGACCTCCATCCTTTCAGTTCCTCAGGCTGAAAGCCTGGAAGATATCTCTGACACCTCTCTTTCTCTCATGTAATGTGCAAATTCTCTTGGCTCCACATGCAAAAATCTCACCACTTTCACCATATCCACTGCTATTCTCCTATCAGAATTACAATGATCTCTCACATGTATTGCTGCAACAGAGCCCTAGTGGGTTTTCTTGCTTCTGTCCTTGCAACTTTATAATCTATTCTCAACACAGCGGCTTAAATTATCTTTTTAGAACTTAAATAAATTCAAGTTACTGTTCGGGTCAAAACCTTGCTGAGGCTCCCCATTTCACTTACAGAAAAAGCCAAAAGCCTTAAATGGCACACAAGTATCTTCAAAAGATTTTCTCTCATCTCTTCTCTATGACTATCCTCTTGCTCATCTGGCTTTAGCCACAATGGCCCCCTTGCTTTAGCCTGAACATCAGACGTGCTCTTGCCTTAGCACTGGTTGTTCTCTTTGACTTAAATACTATTCTGTCAGGTACCTACTTATACAATTCCCTTGCCTCCATCAAGTCTTTGTTCAAATGTCATCTTCTCAATGAGCCTCTTTTGACCATTCTGTGAAATACTGAATGAGGTCTGTTCCCATCCCTGCATCAGTTCTCTTAATTCCCTTTACACTCTTCTAATTTTTTTTCATGGAATTTATAGTTTTTCAATCATATTTTATAAATTACTTATTATGTTTGTTGTTTATTCCTCACCTCAACCATCCAGCATGTAAGCCCTGGGACAAGACTGTCTGTTTTGGCACTGATACATCCTAAGTACCTGTGGCAGAGCCTGCCATATAGTAGGCACATAATAAATTGTTTGAATGAATAAAACATATGTTTAAAGTTAACTGGATTTTTTAATGAGGAATTTTTCAATACCTTTAATATACTGATAAGATTTGAGGATCTCTCAAATATACTGTGCACATTGTCCACACTTATTTGATCACAGAACTCATTTGTTACCTAATGCTTATTAACATCTCATAAAATGCCCATTCCACAGTTTTAGCAAAAGCTAAATCAAATCATTTTTTAGGTTCCTTCATCTACAAAATGTGTAATTCCATCAGGGAATGCTTTGCAATTTTAAATTTCTAGGCATGACCTCTCGGTGCTAATTGATTTACTTTACTTTGAAAGAGGAATACACTTTCCAAGTGGCACATAAAGTCATCCAGTCAGAGACTTAAAGTAGATGAATTTTATCTTTCTGATCTCATTTGTACTCTCATTTTACTTCTGAAACCTGCAACATTCCAATTAGTTAAAGAGTTTTCAGCCCTGTTAGAGACCTTAGAGATGATGACATATATTCATCTCATATTAAACGTGAAGAAACCTAGGCAGCAAAAGGATTTTTCCCAGGTTCTCACCACTGGAGCCCCATGAAATAGGTCCAATCAATATGGCCCAGTATGTTGAGGACAAATATAGCAGTGTATTATTTATTATACTCCAAACTTACCCACATGCATTTTTCACTTGTTCAGTTATCACATGACATACCCAAATCCTTTTCTGATCCCTCCTTCCATATATATCTAACATCCTCACCCTAATTATGACACTAATTACATATTAGCATCTCCTACTAGAGACATTATTTTTCTCTGAGTAATTTATAGCAGCTTAGAAATGAAAAAAAAATCTAAGATTTCTACAACAATACATATCCTGATTAATTAATATGATCTTGCCACTATATCATTTTTGAAAAGACATGTAATTATTTCTTCCACGTCAAAAAAGGAAAACAAGAAATTTCTCTTGGCCCTACTTCCCTCTTACTTTTCCTTTGATCTCATTTTCAGCAAAACTCCTCGGGAGAGTTGTTCTCTATGCACCCTTATGCCTGCTTGGTTCTGGCAGAATCTGCATACCTGTCTTTGGATATCTCAGGACCAGCAATTATTTCTCGAGTCGATCCTTTCAATTTATCTACTAATTTTCTAAACATTTGAGATAACTTAGCTGAATGCGTTCTTAACCCCACTTCCCAATATTTCAAGAGAATTACAGGAGGTATTAAAAGATGAAGGGTATGAGTAGTTGTTACTGCCTCAAATTTGATTCCTTGCAGTACATTCATTCAAGAAAGGCTTTTGTTAACTCTATTTAACTCCTATTTGGGTAATATAGGTGAAGAGAATTAAAAGGTACAAACTTCCAGTTAAGAAATAAATAAGTCAGGGGATGATGAGTACAGTATGGGGAGTATATCAATGATACTGTAATAACTTTGTATGGTGACAGATGGTAACTACACTTACTATGGTAAGCATTTTGTAATGTATATAACTGCCAAAATATTATGTTGTACAACTGAAACTAATGCAATATTGTATGCCAACTATACTTCAATTTTTAAAAAAGTAAAAAACTGAAATGTTTTTGAACCTCTATTTGCCTTTTTAGAGGTTTGGGACACAGAGCTGAACAAAATGTCTGTTTTTAAGGCCTATATCGTCTAGTGAAAAAGAACAGAAAAATAAACAAATGGCAAGAAGCAGCCCGGTAGTGCTAAATGCTATAATGAAGATAAAACAAGATGAGATACTTGAAAGATTTGAGAAGCTGTTTAGATTAGGTAATCACGGAAGACTAAGGAAGTGTCTTTAAGATGGATCTAAATGGCAAGATACCAAGTCTCTTAAAAGAGGTAAGCGAAAATCTCCAGGAGAGAGGTTCTTCAAAGGCTGAAAATGGAACTAAATAAAGTTGGTGTCTTCAAGTAAGAGAAGGAAGGAAAGTGTAACTGTCGCTTGTGAGTGAAGCTGAACATGGTGAGAATCGATGAGAGTGGTTAGCAGAGGCCAGACCTGCAGGGCCTGTTGGCCAAAGGAAAGGGTTTTTTATTCCAAGTGGACTGGAAAGCCATCAGAGACATAAATGATAAGCAGGTAAACGATAAGGGTCTGATTTGTCCTTTTTGAAAAAGAAAGTGCTCTGGCTTCTGTGTGGAAACTGGATAGCAAAGGGAAGGGCTCAGAGTTAATTGAGCAAGTGGAGTCTGTTCAGCACACTTCTGTACTTAAGATTTCCCTGCATATGCCTATTGAGAGGCTGAATCTAAGTAATTTTAACTTGTTCTGCTTTTGTCTAAAACATTAAAAACTCATTTTGAAAAAAAATGTATTTTCTTACAATGAACATAATAATGAGTAACTTTTTTTATTCTTGAAAAGGGAAGGAAGGACATAATGGTCTCTTAATTTTGTATATTAGGTTCTCCATGTACTTAAATCACCCTCAATATCCCCTCTGGCCTGATCTCGCAGGCTTTAAGTTGCCCACAGATACATGGCACTCTGTATACCTAGCCCTCCAAAAATCCAACTTAATTTTATAACATGTTCTGAGCACTATGGAAGGTCCTGAGGATACTCAGGGAAATAAGGTATAGTCTATGCTCACACAAAGTTCAAAATTCAGGCATGGAGTGAAGACTATAAACCAGTAACTGGAATAGAATATATGTTTTGGGAAACATGATGAGGAAATAAATAACTCTGTATGGGTTGGGAGAGGGGTGGAAAAGATTGTTTGGGGAGGATTATTGTGAAAATGGGATACTTGAGCTCAGCAAACATGAGTGGAGAGAATGGAGACTTTACCAGAAGGAATCACAAGGCAAATCATGGAGACTTTGAAAGTGCAAAGTGTGTTAGGGGAAATAGCCAGTCATACAGTGGAGCTCAGGCTCAGAAGCATGCTTTATCATGCTAAAGAAAGTTAATTAAACGTTTGCAAATGTAAGTTCCCAGTGAAATAAAGTTTCACAGGGTGTAAGATAAGAAATTATTTCCTTCCTTCACTTTAGAATAGTTCATATAGAGTTGCTGTAAAAACCGAGTTTAATAATTTCTTAGGAGAAACATTTTAAACTACATTATCTTATTTCTTGCTATGGGAGGAGTAAACTTCACATTAATCTCTCCTTTAATGTATCTTCTTTTAAACTTATTAATATTGAATTCTGGTTTTAGTGTTGAGGATGACATCTTTATTGTTTTATATTTTCATTTTTTCAAGGCTGAAAATAAGTCTAAGGCTGCTCTGGGTTATCTGGAATGTTGATGTTACTTGTAACTCTCTTCTATTTGGATTTGCTTCCGTAAAAGCCATTTATAGTTTATTGCCTCAGCAATCTTTGTCACAGGAAGAACTAATTTCTTTGAAAGGTTATGGTTTGAAAGATTCAAAATGATTGCTGCCTTGCCTATTTTAGTGCAATCATTTATATGTATATACATGCGCCAAAAATACATTTTGTAAATTATGGGATTTACAATCTTGGTCAGCCACTGGAGGAAACTCTGGTATTGAGATTATTTAAATTTTCTGATCTGGCTGATGACATTAGGAGCATTTTATGAAATAATTGAAATTATTGTTAACCCAGAATGAACCTAAATTTTGTTCTGCTTCAAAATTTTAAAAAAATGCATATAAATGTCACATGGCTGTGAATCTGTGCAATTTAAATCACCCCTTAATCAGTTTTGCTAAAAACAGAATCCAAGCAGAGAAGCTCTACAGAGCTCATCTGCTTCACAGGATTCTCACTCACGTGGAGCTCCCTCTAAGGGCCATATCAAGTACTGCACCACAAAATTTACCCAACCCAAGAAAGGGATGCCTATGTGCTTAGCTTTGTAATAAGCATTTCACATGTACATCCATTATCTTCACAGCAATGCCCTAGGTTAGGCAAGCCCTATTATTGTCCTCATTCAAGATATAAGAATACTGATTCTCACACAGCTCGCACATAGTGATATCACTATGGGCTCTACAACTTTTAACCTCTCTGCTAATGTGCTCTTAGCACTGATATTAATATCAAGATGAATGATTTCAGTGCACACAGGCCAACAGCATAAGCATCAGGAATAAATACAGCATGTTCTTCAGTAAGAAAAATATACCCTAATGGAAGCAAAGGTTTCTGGGAGAAATGTAAATTATCATCCATTTTATAAGCTAGGTGCTGTCTAGACATTTTACATTATCTCTTGGAGTTCCCAAGATAACCTGATTTGTCATTATTAGCTTATTATTAAAGGAGAAATTTGAAGATAGAGAGTAAATTAACTTGTCAAGGCTGTAGAGTGAATAATGGAAAAATTGGAGATTCAAATTCAAATCCCAGTTACTCTAAATGATGGTATGATTATCTCTTTATAATTCCACCCAAATTCTATCTTCCAGAGGTTGATCATGTATTTCATCAAGGATCATGGGACTGTGCTCTTGGTAATCAGCAAAATAGGAGCTCTTCATTATTATGACGCTATTTCTGTTTCTGTGAAACTTGAGGAAAAGGTTAGGGATCAGGTAAAAGGTACATGTTGAACATCTTACTTATGATTAAAAATAATGGAAACTTTAATGATCTTGATGTAGATTGCATCAAAATAGTCCAACACATTAAAAGTACTATTTCAAAACCCTGCATCTAATTGTCATGTGTTGATGTGTGTTTAGTGTGCCAGATTGAGCATATGTGTTTGCTTCTCCTTGTTCTTAATATTACCCTAAAATTTCAGTAAAAAGTATAATGAATATAATAAATCCATGTCAACGATGAAAATGAGTGAGCATATCATGTGGATATTAGAGATTTTTTTAAGTTTCTGGGATGTAGAATTTAAATGGCTCATACTGATGGGAAGGCAAAGGCAAAAGGAAACTAATGTACTACAGTGCACTAGAGAGCCATCTGCTTCAAAGAGCCCCAAATCAAGCCCAAGGCTCCAAGCTCTATTTGGATTTTAAATCAATTATCAAAGTGTCTAATTGAAGAACATTTTTGACCAGTTGGCTTCTCTCCCATCCATTCCAGCAGTTAGCTATAACTTTTGCCTCTAGTTAAGATTTCAAAAATTTTCCTAGGTAGACCTCAAAATGTTGGTCTTGAAGTTGGGAAAAAAGGTAGAGCAGATCCTAAGATAAATTTAGATCTCCACAAGAGATCTAGAATAAAGGTGGGTTTTAAAATTTTTGTTTTGTTTTGTTTTCTTTCTGGTTAATTGTGAGGGTTTCAAATCATTTTGCTTGCTCCTTATGACATCCTTAGAGTAGGAGTGCCAGAGGCCATGGGAGTGGGGACAGAGGCAATGTATGAAATGAAATAATTTAAAAAATAGTTTTTCCTGAGTTAAAGATATTTCTTAATCTTCACATTTAAAGTCCTTTCTGAGGTTCAAAGAAAAGTGAATGAAAAGAAAGGAAAAGATCTACACTTATTCACATCTTAATAAAATTTAAAAATCTAGGACAAAATTGTTGTCAAGAGTTACTTATGAAAGAAGATAAATAAGGTTAGGATCAGATCATCAGTACTAAATACTAAAAGCCAAAGGAAAAACACATCTAGCATTGCGGGAGAAAAAATGATCCGGAATATAGAAAAATGTTATTAGTTAATTTATCAGTTAAGTATAAATAAAATGAAGCAATTTTAAGATGTTCATGTACTAAAGAATTTAGATCCCATTCATCATTTCCTGAAAACAAAAATCTTGTGAATGTCCATACGTGGAGTAAAATCAGGAATGAAAGAAGGATAAAGTCATTAAAAAGTTAAAAAGAAAAACAGTAATGGAACCAAAATAGTAATATAGTAAATATAAATCCCAGAATGATAGCCATGCAGTTAGAAATGAATACATTGATATTGCAACAGAAGGCTCTAGAAGTGATGTCTCCAGAATAAAAATACACTAGGCAATCTCAGTTCAATTTTTTTATGATTTATTTATTTTTGAGAAAGAGAGACAGACAGGGTGCAAACAGGGGAGGGGCAGAGAGAGAGGGAGACACAGAATCCGAAGCAGGCTCTAGGCTCCCAGCTATCAACACAGAGACCAACACAGAGCTGAAACTCACAAACAGTACATCATGACCTGAGCCGAAGTCCGAGGTTTAACCAACTGAGCCACCCAGGCACCCCTAGGCAATTTCAGTTTAAAATCTAGAAAAGTTTTATAAATATTTTTTATACTTTTAAAGTTTATTTATTTTGAGAGAGAAAGCAAGTGGGGGAGGGGCAGAAAGGGGGGGGGGACAGAGAGAGAGACAGAGAGAGAGAGAGTGAGAGAGAATCCCAAGCAAGCTCCACAGTGTCAACACAGAGCCTGATGTGAATCTTGAACTCATGAACCGTGAGACCATGACCTGAGCTGAAATCAAGAGTCAGATGCTTACCCGACTGAGCCACCCAGGCAGCCCTAGAAAAGTTTTAAAATATAATAAAGCTAATTACTTCTTAGATAAATTAGAAGAAAAACAATTGGAAACTAGGAAAAACAAATGTGTACGTTACAGTAATGATCCAAATATGAAGCTAACTGAAATGTGATATGATTTAGAGCAATTGATACATATAGGAGAATTCAATTGAACTTTGCTCTTGAAATATTATTCTTAGAGTGAAAAGTGGATACATGGTATTGGTTTAGGGTTCCTTCTCTACCCAATCATACTACATGTGTGAGAAAATTTACACAATAGCAATTTCACAAAGTACTAGAATCAATCTATAGACTGTAAATAATGTAACCTTGCCAATGATGACACAATGACAAAAACTTTGAGAAGAGTAGGTGATAAGAGAATATCAAAGAATTATAGGAGAGCTGATTGCTCAATTTTCCACAATTATCATAATTAGATAATATCTAATCCATTAGATAATGTCAAATGGGTTATTAAGATATTTAAATCTGTTGTTTAATATTGAGAAGGTAAACAAGAGTGCTAAAATAGTAATATCAGGAAATGAGACATAAAGCAGGGGAGTAGGGGGGTAAGATGTAGAGAAAGTACACCAAATTCCTCATTTTTATGGTGAGATACTGTGTAATTGTGATAAATCATGAAATAGAAAAGGATTACTTAGAGTTCCAAGGGTAACCACCAGAAGCATTAAAAACTGAAATGTTTGAAAGTCCACATTAAATTTCTGGG